>NC_052326.1:5999926-6634510 GCF_016432855.1 Salvelinus namaycush
TTAGAAACAGTTTGCGCTGTTCTGTGAAGGGAGTAGTACATAGAATTGTACGAGATCTTCAGTTTCTTGGCAATTTCTTGCATGTAATAGCCTTAATTTCTCAGAACAAGAATAGACTGACGAGTTTCAGAAGAAAGTTATTTGTTTCTGGCCATTTTGAGCCTGTACTTGAACCCACATATGCTGATGCTTCAGATACTCAACTAGTCTACAGAAGGCCAGTTTAATTGATTCTTTAATCAGGACAACAGTTTTCAGCTGTGCTAACATAATTGCAAAAGGGATTTCTGATGAAATATGATCAATTCGCCTTTTAAAATGATAAACTTGGATTAGCTAACACAACGTGCCATTGGAACACAGGAGTGATGGTTGCTGATAATGGGCCTCTGTATGCCGATGTAGACATTCCATTAAAAATCTGCCATTTCCAGCTACAATAGTCATTTACAACATTAATAACTTCTTAGGCATAGCCCCTTTTTTTCAATTCTCCCCTAATATGACATACCCAAATATACTTGCCTGTAGCTCAGGCCCTGAAGCAAGGATATGCATATTCTTGGTACCATTTGAAAGGAAACACTGAAGTTTGTGGAAATGTGAATTGAATGTAGGAGAATATAACACAATAGATATGGTAGAAGAACATACAAAGAAAAAAACTAAACTTTTTTTTTTCTACCACCATCTTTGAAATTTAACAGAAAGGTCCCACTTCCAGCCACCACTCTGGTTGTAATTCCGCTGGTGTCCACAAGATGGCAGCAGTGTATGTGCAAAGTGTCAGATGGATAACTTGAAGTATGAGTGAACTACATTACATTTAGTGTGAAGTCACCCAGGTACATTTGGGCAAATCTTGAAGGAGACATTTTCATTCATATTACATTTCTCTGCAAGAATATCATCAAATCTGTATACTTGGACTTTGATTTAGCTTTCCAGTATTAGTAGCCATATTACAAGTTCAACATTTGCAAAACAACCAGTTTTCAGAACTTCATAACTCTGAGTATTCTTCAAATTTTGGTCCAAAAGGAAAAGCAATGCTGTCGCAAAAGGTTAGCAGCTACATTTTGCGACAGATACAGGGTTTCCAGATACTCCCGTAAAGCCCAGCTCATTGGTTATCTAGCTAGCTTTGTTTGACCCCAATTGGCGCTTATTTGACAAAGTTAGAGTCATCGGCGTGCCATGAAGGCGTCGCTCTCTGACCAAATGTGGTGTCCTATAGGATATATTACACCCCTAATGATATAGTGAAGTTTGGTTACGTTCTAGGATCTCTGAAGAATACATACGAACGTTTAGGGGTAGATTTTCACAGATTCCTTTCTTTGCAAATTGAACGAGTGGAAATACAAAATTGATCGTGCATGCTATATGGACCTTTTTAGGATATGAAAAATGATTTTATCTAACAAAACGACCCTTCATGTTATCTCTGGAACCCTTTGGATGATAAATCAGAGCAAGATTTCAGAATGTCAGTACACATTTCACCTTCAGAGGTGAATTCATCAAACCTATCGTGGTGAAAAAAGGGTTTTGTTGTTAGCTCTCCTCAAACAATAGCGTGGCATTTTTTCGCAGTAATAGCTACTGTAAATTGAACAGTGCAGTTATATTAACAAGAATTTAAGCTTTCAGCTGATATAAGACACTTATATGTACCGACATTTGTTGTTTCTCTAAAATCTGCGATCATGACACAAGGCGCTGCATGATTTACAACTGTCCCGTTGACGGACGCCGATCCATAAGAATTAACAATGTCTACACTGTATTTCTGATCAATTTGATGTAATTTTAATGGACAAAACAATTGATTTTCTTTCAAAAACAAGGACATTTCTAAGTGACCCCAAACTTTTGAATGGTAGTGTAGATAAAAGGCAAACCTGGTAAATCTAGTAAATCAGTGCAGAGAATAGTACCTCAGTACTAGAACAAACCCTGTACTGATCTCTTCGTAAAGTTGACACTTCAAGCAGTGGGTGACAATGGGGAAATCATTGAGTAACTATTCGTTTTAACATATAAAAATACCATTGACTACACCGTAAACCTTAGGGCTTAACAATGTAGAGTTGAACAACATATTTACTAGGTTTGAACATTTTTGCTAACTAGGTTAATGCTACAGT
Source organism: Salvelinus namaycush (assembly GCF_016432855.1). NCBI lineage: Eukaryota > Metazoa > Chordata > Actinopteri > Salmoniformes > Salmonidae > Salvelinus > Salvelinus namaycush. The sequence continues at coordinate 6,002,077 of NC_052326.1, forward strand.
AATTTACTACTATTGGTGTTAGGAATGGCAAAATGTGTATTCAGTCCAAGTGGGAAATATCAAAGCCATGCATCTGGAAAAAACAGTCCCAACTGCAGTAACCCACATGTATTCTTCCATTCAACATTTGTTTAATGTATTAATTTGTGATCTTTGAGCGCAATCTTTATTCTGTGCCGTCTGACCACTAGTGGGTTTCACTACCCGCAGTATATTCACTTTACAAGTAGACCTTGCTGAAGTCTGCAAACTGGCAAGGGGGCTTTGCTGTCACGTTCCTGACCGGTTTTCTGTTATTTTGTATGTGTTTGACGGTCAGGGCGTGAGTTTGGGTGGGCAGTCTATGTTTTCTGTTTCTATGTTGGTTGAAAGGGTGACCTGATATGGCTCTCAATTAGAGGCAGGTGGTTTTCATTTCCTCTGATTGAGAGCCATATTAAGGTAGGTGTTTTCACATTGATTGTTGTGGGTGGTTGTCTCCTGTGTCTGTGTATGTTACGCCACACGGGACTGTTTCGGTATCGTTCGTTTTGTATGTAGTCTGTTTCCTGTTCATGCGTTCTTCACGTTATATGTAAGTTCGTGTCCAGGTCTGTCTACATCTGTTTTGTAGTTTATCAAGTGTATTTCGTTTCGTCTTCGTCTTGTTTAATAAATCATTATGTCATATAACCACGCTGCATTTTGGTCGAATCACTACTCCTCCTTTTCGGATGAAGAGGAACGAACGATACCGAAACAGTCCCGTGTGGGGTAACATACACAGACACTGACACAGGAGACAACCACCCACAACAATCAATGTGAAAACACCTACCTTAATATGGCTCTCAATCAGAGGAAATGAAAACCACCTGCCTCTAATTGAGAGCCATATCAGGTCACCCTTTCAACCAACATAGAAACAGAAAACATAGACTGCCCACCCAAACTCACGCCCTGACCGTCAAACACATACAAAATAACAGAAAACCGGTCAGGAATGTGACATTTGCAGGCTTCTCCACCCAAACGACTCATTACCATGCTAATAGTCACCGACTTTGCTCATTAATGAATAGTACTAACATGGCATCATTATTTATTTACTGTTGAGGAGACAGAGGCAGAGTCTACACCCATAATGGCACCCTATTTCCTATATAGTGCCCTACTTTTGACTAGAGCACTATGGGCCCTGTTTAAAAGTAGTGCACTAAATAGGGCATAGGGTGCCATTTGAGGTGCAGACGGAGAGTGAGAGTTGCTTCACCCTCACAGAGCAGTTGTGGTTGAGGACATTCCGCGGGAGGGCTAATTAAAGACTATCATATTCAACTGAAATAGCAAATGACTGAGGATCGTGATGTGAGAGAGGAGAGAAAGCTCTAGGGAAGTTATTGAGTTGAAAACAGAGAAATGGCTTTTATTTTCTGATTTGGCATGAAATGGAATGCCCGCATCCCTGATATACTGTTTAATAATTCAATGCATTCAAAAATATATATTTTGTCGAAACAGTATTTATGATGGTGACCTTCCAAGTGGACTGGTATCATACAAATGGTTGGGTCCTGTGATAAGGTGCGTCTCGGTGAGAGGTGTAGGAGTCAGGCGCAGGAGAGCAGGGATTACTGAGAAGCGTGTTTAATATATAATATTATATATATATAGTCCATCAATACAAAATTGCCACAGACGAAAATCCAAAACTACGCTCTCCCACGGACCCAGAAACTCGTGCCAACACACGGAGGAACAACCACAGTTCCGACACTACATACAAGTGCCAAAAAAATGTGAAAACAAAACAGAAACTCGTGCCAAACGCATGGAGGAACAAACTCAGTTCCGAAACTTAACTACACGTGCGTAATAACGAAAACAAGAAACATCAAAGAATAAACGAGCGCAAATACACACAAGCATAATCTCGCACGAAATAAGGCAGGTAACAGGTGCCCTATATACACACAGAAATAAACGCAATTGAAACCAGGTGTGAAAATGAACACAGACAAAACAACCAGAAAAGGAAAAAGGGATCGGTGGCGTCTAGTAAACCGCCGAGCGCCGCCCGAACAGGGAGAGGGGTTATCTTCGGTAGAAGTCGTGACAGGTCCTTGTGTATCTATAGCAACTCTCTGATGATCTAGTATGGATTTGCAATACAGACAGGAACAATTACAATGATTGAATGGATAAGCAGGTTAAAGTTAGAGCTCCAACCAATGTTTTATAAAAGCATTTGCATTTATGCGTTGTAACCACCTCCCTATGATAAAACACTTTATGTAATTGGGTTTCACCATAAGGAATTGCTTTGGGACTTCAAAATCTGTGATCACATTATTGCCTCCACCCACAGTCGCTGCATGCATTTAAAACCAACACAATACATGTCCTTTAAAAAAGCTAAATCTTGATTCCTGAGCTATTGTCAGCTATAATTGACTTCTGAACTGCGTGTATGTCACGACTCCTACCGAAGGTGGCTCCTCTTCCTGTTCGGGCGGCGCTCGGCGCTCGGCGTCACCGGTCTACTAGCTGCCACCGATCCCTTTTCTCTTTTCTGTTAGTTTTGTCTTATTGGTTTCACCTGTTTCTTGTTTAGGTTTTTAGTTGGGCTATTTAAGCCGGTAGGCCCGCCTGCTCTTTGTGCAGGCTTATTTTTCCACTGTGTTTATGTGTGGCGATGTGTTTCGTGTTGGGTTTTTCTCCGGACTAGTTAGGTCCTGTTTTTGGGCAAATCGTGATTGTGCGCCCGGCATTTTGGCGTGTACGATTTTCCTTGTGCCGTAAATAAAAGCACTATTCTGTACCTTCAGCCTCCTGCGCCTGACTCCGCACCCACTACGCCTGAGTGCGTCACAGTGTAGCACCCAGCTCTCTACAGTATGAGGTAAAATAAGCCTGGTCACTTAATTTAATTTACCATAGTTGTTCACTGTTTGACAATTACTACAACATAATCATTGTTTCCTTTTTTGCAGTAATTTTTAATAGGATCTCTTTTGTAAGGGCACTACAAAGCTAACAGGATTCAATGAATCGATGGATGATTGGGTGGAGTGAAGTTGTTAGAGTCTGTTGAGAGTGACACACATGAGTTGTCTGAGTTGCTTTGTAGCTGCTGTATAGGAATGTTATGCTAATCCCTATACAGCTACTGCTCAGCATTAGCACTGCAGCTATATCAAACATGCATTGTCAATTTTTTCAAACAACTGAAACAGCTTTTTTCCCTGCAATTTAGAGCCACAAACAATCATTGCGCAAAATATGCCCAAAATATGTCAATTGTTCTGCATATCTAAGCATACCTCTTGAGCAGTCTGTAGTCTTCTGACTGGTGGTTCTTTTTTTAACAAACGAAATATGTTTCTTTGCATCTCTGCTAAAATCTGTGTAAAAGATTAAAATGAATGTGTCTTATTCAGTACATTTAGTAATTGCTTGCTTTTCTAAAGTCTACCAACCTTGCAAGCAGGCATGCCAGTTAAGATAGTTAGACAAGCTAGCTACTCTAACTTGATTGATAGCTACCAAGAAGCCATTTCAGGCTATCTCACAACCTCATAACTAGCTATCTCAGATTGGGAACCTAAAGCCAACTTCATATTGCTAGGTGGCTAGTAGTGTGGTGGGCAGTGATATTTTATATATGCATATGATATATACCTCCCATGTGACTCATAATAAGACTCAGCAATTAGCCCATTTAAGGAATTGTCTGACTCCATAAGATAACTAGCAATATGCAAGAGACTGAGATCAAGGAATGGTCATGAGAATTGAACTCTAAATACAAGTGTATTTAATTACTTTGTCAATTAAGTTACAAGGCAATACTGACATTAACAAAGCATTATTCGAAACATGATCAGCGAGAGAGAGAGACAAAGAAACCAAGGCTTGTGCCCTGGCCCATAGCTCATGGGAGAAAGATAAGAGTGTAGGTATCTCACCACAGCAAGTCAGGAACATAAGAGAAAAGAACAATAAGTCTAAAACCCTTTTATAAGCATCGGAGTTTGGATTCAAAATCAGAGTTGTTAACCAATAGTATTACTGTGAAGTTAACCTCTAATCAGATATCAGACCTACAGGATGTAACCTCTGCTTCTCAGTGGGGGTTGGAGAGATAATACAGAGCATGCTGAATTCCTACTCATAGGACATTATTGCATACAGTTCATAAGAAGTCACTTCGGGGGTTTGGCTGCCCTACAGTAGTATTACAGAAAAACAACAACATGTTGTTTTTTACAGGACAAATCTGAGGGGACATGTGCCCCTGTGGCCCCTACGGACTTCCTTGTGTGCGTGTGCAATTGCACAGGCTTAGTCAATTATTTAACATTACTTGTCCTTTAAAAAATAACGGACTGAAACAACAGAAAATGAGCGAAAATGTGTTTCTGTTGTTTCAGTCTGTTATATTTAAAGGACAAGTAATGTTAAATAATTGACTAAGCCTGTGCAATTGCACACGAGGATAACAGGCTCTTAATCTTTGCGGTGCGTGCCTTTGTTGACTGGTATCGCCCTTTGCTGCCCACCCCTGCCTGGTCTTAAAACTGATCTATGGATTCTAATTAATGCACTGTGTGTGTGCAAATGCAAGTGCAATGCGAGAGCGATGAGGAGGGCACTGTGCAGAGCAGGACACCGAGAGCATATTTGGCTGTCTGGTACAATGAGAAAATAGAACCCAGAGAAGACAGACTGCTAACACAGCTGTTTTTGGGTGAGACTGACGAGGCCTAGAGTCAGGAGAAAAGACAGGACCTTCAATAGCTTGAGACTCTCCATCAGCAGTTTACTGCAAAGCCTCAGTTCACTCTGCATAAAGCCTTAGCAGCATGGAGGGCAATGCCAATGGGTTTTTACTGTGCTGAATTCATTTTTAATATCTTGTCATCTCTGTGCAGAGCCGTAGTTGAGTGGTAACACTCCCAGCACAAGTCACATACAGATGTAGGATGTTAATTTATTACCCTGTTGCAGGACAACTTTCCGGCAATACAGGAAATGTAAAACTTGTGCATTTGAGGTTTAAAAAAAGCCTTCTGAAGTTTGTAATTTCCACTTTGAGATTTCAGACTACAGAAATAATTGTTAATTATAGTCCACATAATTCAGTCATCATTCATTCTAGACCTCTTATTCAGTGATGGCTGACCAAGATCAGGATTACAGCAGTATAAAGTTAGGTCAGTCTATGTATTCACATGGTAATAGCAGGTACACTGCAATTACAGTGTATAATTGTTACATAACCTGTTTGTGGGTTGTGTAACATAGATTTAATATAAATTAGATTTGCAAATAAACTCAAATCAATTATGTTGAAAAGTGAGATTAAGATTATGCAAACCACTAACAGGTAGGATAGCAGTTCTAAACACTAACAAAAAATGTCTTACAAAATTACATTGCACCTGCCAACATGAATTGGCATTCTAGCTGCAGTCATATGATTTGTGCCACACTATTTGAAATGTTATTTCATACAAATCATTCTTAACATTTCACATGGTTTCCATGGGGGTGATGATAGCCTTTGCATAAATGATGCAGAACTTCCAGTGCACTGTGCACATATCCCTTGCTTCCACCCCTATAAAACAGTTGTGGTTTCCTCCATGCTGACAGTTGTGCTACTCTAACTGCTTGCTTCGCTGCCGTGACAGTACTGTACCTTCGTACCTTCTGCGTCTGTCGATCTCTTATTGCTCTAGGAACATTTATACTCTTTGACATTTTCCTTGGTGAGTAATTTCTTCCCCTCTTACCTTTTCTTCTTGATTTTTTAACGTGTCTTTATTTTGTCATTTTTTGCATTACAGTTCATCAGTCTGATTTGTTTATTTTGACAAATGCATTTAGATCTTTGGATAGCTCACTGTTGACTTATGTTTAGGCTACAGTGTCCGAGAAGAGAATGGATGTGTCTTGACCCTCTTACAAAAATGTTTATTACGAATAGGACAAAGCCTACGTGTTGGGATACATTCATATTTCCAATGATAATCGATCTGTTTTCATGTTGTCTATTTTACTCCCGAAATGGCGTCATTGATTTTTGTGTGCAGGTTTTTTCTTCCCCTCCAAAAAGTAACACATTGGCACAGACCATGTACAATATTTATATGTATTTTTGTTGTTTTTATTCTTCTGTGTATCTCCGTTTGAGGTTATATTAACATATTTTGTTTTCAACATTTTTCTTTTAAAATATGGGCGGAATTTGCAGAACGGAATACTTTTCCTTGCCTTTTCACCTGATCATACCGACGAGACTGTAATGACCGTTATATCACCTGCCATACACCATATCTAAATTACTGTTATGAAATAAGTTTTCCTCAAAATAATTGTCACCATCGCTATTGTCATTACGAGTTTGTCATGCAGCCAGGTGTCTCAAAATGAAAGTTCAAATGCCAGTGCAGCCTACCTGTGAAATATGCTAAATTGCGACATTGGTAAAACACAACAGGTTCTTGCTCATATAGAACTGAAGGTAAAGCACGTGCATTATCTCAATGTCTCCTCATGAAAGTTTAGTGAGAACTTTGTTAACAATTAATGCAAATGTGTTATTTATCATTTAGAATACTGTAGCTTGTTACAGATGTAGGATCTTAATTTGATCACCCTTTTTGAGAACTTTCCTGTCTTGACTTGGTACTGGACCAACTAATTTCTTCCCAAGACCTGTGGAGACAAGGAGTAAAATAATAATTATCAGCTTCCATTCAGTCAGCGCATAAAACCGCTTCGCGAGGCCAAAAATATAGGCCTTACACTCCTTTCTTGAAACATTAATATTTTAACAGCCTTTATATCTATTATAGACATGTTTGCTCAGTGGCGAACCTTTAGTGTGTGACAGGTTTGTGATTCTGAAAGAACAGCAAATGTAATACCAGCGCACTCATCTAGTAGAGTGCACTTTCTGTAAAACACAAGTGTCAGTTGTGTAGTGGAATACGAAAGGGTCAGTGGTGTAGTTTCAGTGGGCATTGTTTATACTCACTTATTAATTTATGCGTATCAAAGTAGTGAAGTGGAGGTATACGGATGATCAATTCTGTAGTACAGTAGAGAAATCATGCACAAAGTAGCCTACTCAATTGCAAAGCATGTGAAATATATTCACATGGGTGCCACACACAGCCTAGTTTCAGCAGAATACCATCTGCAGACAGCAAGAGTGGGCAGCGCTCAACTGGTTTTGGCACGGAGCTTCTCACGAAGAATGACGTCGATAGCCGGTAGTGTAGGAAAAACTTTCAACTTATTATATCTACCAGCAAAATCTAGCTAAGGCAACAATGGGTATGCAAACTTTATTGAAAAAGTTTAGTCCGAAGTGTTGGTTAGTATGCTATTTGTGATGCACAAGTGTCATCATGTGCTGTTTGCATCAGGGGTGTAGACATGGATGGGCCTGGGTGGACACCCACTGGGGAACCAGGCCCTGACAAGCCCACCCTATCAGATTGATGTCGTTTAAGCATTGTTGTGGACTTAGACCATCACATTTTTTTTCCTACATAAAAAAGTGTGATTTTGAGATGGAAAAATCGATAGGAAAACATAGGATTTCTCACACAAGGTGCATTTCCTTCACTGGGCGGGCCATTTTGGGAACTTTATGGCAAAATTAGAGTATACCCACTTCTCCAGGCACCACTACATCGGGCAAGACAGCAGTCACACACAGCATGATGTTAAAGGATAAGCAGTCCATAAACTCTGACATAATAAGCCAGTAGGTCCCAATCATAAGAATACAAAAAGCACAACCATTAAGCATTTTCCAATCAAAATGTACAACTATTACTTCCCATTGCTGTTACACGGAGTGGAACCCAAGAGCAGACTCAGACGAGGAGACTGGGATGAAGTAACCAAGATATTTATTGAAACCCAGGGGGGATATGGAGTGCAGGTCAGGGGAAGCTCGGGTGGGTTGCTGGAAACCAGGTGCCGAGGCTGAGGCTGGAGCGAGAGGGGTTGAGACAGAGTAAGCAGGTCTGTAGGGGAATCCAAGGGAGTAGTAAAGTGGGGAATCCAGGACAGTGTAGCAGGATGACGAGACATTGGACTGGAGACAGGGACCAGAGTCAGAGCGGGCACAACTGTAGCAGAAAGGAAAACAGCGTCAGGCAAGGAAAACAGGCACAACAGGATCTGAATAGTAACAAACGGCTAGAAACATAGACTGACTGAGCAGAGATTACGATCTGGCAGCGTGGAAGTGGCAGGGCTGAGTATTGGTAGAGGTCTTGATTATGGAACAGGTTGCAGCTGGTGGGGATCTGCTCTGACTCCAGCACACCTGTCTCCACCCACACAATCACACACACACAGAGGGAGAGGGAGAGAGTCCTGGGGGAGTGGCGGCAGGTCAAGGAGACATAGAATGAGCAGTAAAGGGCGTTGTAGGAGCAGATGTGACAAAAAAAAACTTAACCTTTAGCACACAAAGTAACCTGTGACCTAAGTGGAACTGACAGCGTTTTAACCACTTTTCAGATATGAAACCAACAGACAATCATAATCAGTCAAAAGTGCCAAATTCCCAGTTTATGCTACAAAACCAACTTTTTAAGAGGTTTATAAAATAGCTTCTATTTGACTCAACGTTCCATGACGTACGCTAAGGCATTGTTGGCAGAATAGATGGATGCAGTTCAATACATGATTAATGTTATTCACCAATACATTTCTTGGTAGTCCAAAAAATATTGCTATCAGGTTGTAAATCACAGCTAGCCAGGTACGTTGTTTGCTGCCTCCATTTGGAATAAACTGTTTCAGTTTCAATGACTCAATAAAACGGACGAATGTAACAATCAAACTAGTAAGGGCAATGATCACAAGTCAGTCATAACACGGCTAATAGGCTAGAGCAGGGGTGTCAAACTCATTCCACGGAGGGCCTAGTGTCTGCAGGTTTTGGGTTTTTCCTTTCAATAAAGCCCTAGACAACCAGGTGTGGGGAGTTCCTAACTAATTAGTGATGTTAATTCATCAATCAAGTACAAGGGAGGAGCGAAAACCCGCAGACACTCGGCCCCCCGTGGAATGAGTTTGACACCTGTGGGCTAGAGTATCTATTCATGTAGCAAGATAAAAACACGGAGTGTAATGTTAGCTAGATAGCTAGCTAGCTGCTAGGAGGATGTCAACTACCTCTTTCCCTACTGTATTTATTTATTTATTTATTTTGCTCCTTTGCACCCCATTATTTCTATCTCTACTTTGTACATTCTTCCACTGCAAATCAACCATTCCAGTGTTTTACCTGCTATATTGTATTTACTTTGCCACCATGGCCTTTTTGCCTTTACCTCCCTTATCTCACCTCACTTGCTCACATTGTATATAGACTTATTTTTCTACTGTATTATTGACTGTATGTTTGTTTTACTCCATGTGTAACTCTGTGTTGTATGTGTCGAACTGCTGTGCTTTATCTTGGCCAGGTCGCAATTGTAAATGAGAACGTGTTCTTAACTTGCCTACCTGGTTAAATAAAGGTGAAATAAAAATAAAATAAAATGTAATGCGATTGGGTGGGTGTGGGTGGGTGAGTGACTGACTTGTTCCCCTCATATAATTTTTCGGTGGCTATACACAGCTAGAGATGCAGGTGTCATTTGGTTAGCTAGCGAGAACTTCTGCGACTGTTATACAGTTAGCATATCTCTTGTGTTCGCAAAGTCCCTCTGGCTATCTATTCCGATTTAAGAGCACTCTCGCCTGAGTGTGCCAGAGCGCAGAAGAACGGATTAATTTACGAACGCGCAACACAAACAGCTTAACCAGTTCTACTACAGTGAATAAAATGGTCAAAGTGAGGTGTTCTCTCATTTGTCTCTGGAAGTAGCTAGCTAGCAAGCTAGCCAACTTTAGCTAGTTAGCTTGGGTGCTTGGTTGGGACAAGCATGCATTGGCAGGCAAGCTGCAGAAGGAAGAGGAGGCTACACTTCACCATCGTTTATCAGTGCAATTTTGACGGCCAACTAGCTGAAAAACTTTGAGGGTTTATCTAATTTTCCTTCGTTAGATTTTAGATAATCTTGCTTGATCTTGTTTTTGCTGACGTGCATAACCGAGGGGGAGAGAGTCTACCTTTTCATGGTTATTTCATCAGTAGGACTGTAAAGCTTCCAAATGTAAGAGGACTCCCATAGTGTTTACATAATTTTGGGGTGAATTGATTCTAATGATCTAAAGTCGTGCTGTTGCGACTGTCTCAAAACATGCTGTCCAGTACAAAGTGAATGATGGCAGGCCCGTGTGGCAAATGGCTTGTTTATATAAAGGTGTACTGTAGCTGTGAGTGGCTATAGTGCATCAGTCTGTGTAGACTCCGGTACTGGACAAGACAGGTGGTTTTAGTAGGTTTTATTTACTGCAGTGTCTATTAATTGTCCAAACACTCATCCGCTTTCCCACTCTATATTGCTATAGAATTTTCACAAATGCCTTAGCTGTCACAGATCCCTCTGGAACTTTCATTGCGCACACCTGGCCCCTATTCCCACTGATTGTATGTGTATACAGTTGAAGTCGGAAGTTTACATACACTTAGGTTGGAGTCATTAAAACTCGTTTTTCAACCACTCCACAAATGTCTTGTTAAGTAACAAACTATAGTTTTGGCAAATTATTTCACTTATAATTCACTGTATCACAATTCTAGTGGGTCAGAAGTTTACATACACGAAGTTGACTGTGCCTTTAAACAGCTTGGAAAATTCCAGAAAATGATGTCATGGCTTTAGAAGCTTCTGATAGGCTAATTGACATCATTTGAGTCAATTGGAGGTGTACCTGTGGATGTATTTCGAGGCCTACCTTCAAACTCAGTGCCTCTTTGCTTGACATCATGGGAAAATCAAAAGAAATCAGCCAAGACCCCAGAAATTTTTTTTTTTAGACCTCCACAAGTCTGGTTCATTCTTGGGAGCAATTTCCAAACACCTGAAGGTACCACGTTCATCTGTACAAACAATAGTACGCAAGTATAAACACCATGAGTCTACGCAGCCATCATACCGTTCAGAAAGGAGACGCGTTCTGTCTCCTAGAGATGAACGTACTTTGGTGCGAAAAGTGCAAATCAATCCCAGAACAACAGCAAAGGACCTTGTGAAGATGCTGGAGGAAACGGGTACAAAAGTATCTATATCCATAGTAAAACGAGTCCTTTTGTACCTGTTTCCTCCAATCGTGTTGGTATTCAGGGTTCAAACCACTCTGGACGTGAGCTACAGTTCTACACGCCTCTCTGGTCTGGGAGGTGAGTTTATTTTCTTCACCTCGTGTTGAGGTTCAAAATTTCAACCATTTCAAACATGTAGCTCCCGCTGTCACATCTGCTCCTGCTATGCCCTCTGGTGTTCATCCGGTGTCTTCTTAACCTGCAGCTCTCTCTCTCTCATCTCATCACCCAACTACCTTGCTCTGGATTTTACTCACCACCACTACCTTGGATTCCCCTCAGGATCTGTTTACCCTGTTCTACTCAGCCAACTCCAACCTCAGTCTCCACATCTGTTTTTTCTGCAACACATCCGAGCTTCCCCGGATCTGCACTCCATATCTCTCTCTGTAACAATACATGTTTTGGTTCATTCATCCCTGTTTCCTCATCGGAGTCTGCTCTTTGGTTCCCCGGTGTCGCTCCGCTTAACACCCGCTTCACGTTTTGCTGGTCAATTGTTAATTTCTTTACCAATCCTTTCATGCAATCTGACCGACGGGGACGGTTCCGTCAGGCTGACACGCTCTCTGACCTTGCTTGGGGCGTGGCTACTTACTATGCACAGTTTATAGGAGATATGTGATTTTAAGAGTCATAAGAGAATATGTTAACTTCTTTGGGACAGGGGGGCAGTATTGAGTAGCTTGGATAAAAAGGTGCCCAGAGTAAACTGCCTGCTACTCAGTCCTAAAAGCTAGAATATGCATATAATTAGTAGATTTGGATAGAAAACTCTGAAGTTTGTAAAACTGTTTGAATGATGTCTGTGAGTATAACATAACTCATATGGCAGGCAAAAACCTGAGAAAAAATCCAACCAGGAAGTGGGAAATCTGAGGTTTGTAGTTGTTCAACTCTTTGCCTATCCAAGATAGTGGAATGGGGTCATATTGCACTTCCTAAGGCTTCCACTAGATGTCAACAGTCTTTAGAACCTTGTTTGATGCTTGTACTGTGAAGGGGGGAATGGGAGCTGAATGAGTCAGAGGTCTGCCAGAGTGGCATGAGCTGGTCACGCTCGCTCACGTGAGAGTTAGCTGCGTTCCAACGCATTTCTACAGACAAAGGAATTCTCCGGTTGAAACATTATTGAAGATTTATGTTAAACATCCTAAAGATTGATTCTATACTTCGTTTGACATGTTTCTACGAACTGTAATTTGACTTTTCGTCTGAACTTTCGCCTGGACTTGCACGCGCGTTGTGAGTTTGGATTGTGTACTAAACGCGCGAACAAGGAGGTATTTGGACATAAATTATGGACTTTATCGAAAAAATCAAACATTTATTGTGGAACTGGGATTCCTGGGAGTGCATTCTGATGAAGATCATCAAAGGTAAGTGAATATTTATAATGATATTTCTGACTTTGTTGACTCCACAACATGGCGGATATCTGTATGGCTTGATTTGTTGTCTGAGTGCTGTACCCAGATTATTGCATGGTGTGCTTTTTTGGTAACTTTTTTGAAATCTGACACAGCAGTTGCATTAAGGAAAAGTGGATCTAAAATTCCATGCATAACACTTGTATCTTTTAGCAATGTTTATTATGAGTATTTCTGATGTGTAAATTGATGTGGCTCTCTGCAAAATCACCGGATGTTTTGGAACTAAACGTAACGCGCCAATGTAAACAGATTTTTGGATATAAATATGAACTTTATCGAACAAAACATACATGTATTGTGTAACATGAAGTCCTATGAGTGTCAACTGATGAAGATCATCAAAGGTTAGTGATTAATTTTATCTATTTTTATGCTTTTTGTGACTCCTCTCTTTGGCTGGAACGCTGTGTTTTTCTGTGACTAGGTACTGACCTAACATAATCGTTTGGTGTGCTTTCGTCGTAAAGCCTTTTTTTGAAATCGGACACTGTGGCTGGATTTACAACAAGTTTATCTTTAAAATGGTGTGAAATACTTGTATGTTTGAGGAATTTTAATTATGGGATTTCTGTTGTTTTGAATTTGGCACCCTGCACTTTCATTGGCTGTTGAGGTGGGACGCTACCTTCCCGAATATCCCAGTGAGGTTTACAAAAATACTTTCATAATTTGTCATTTCATCTACAACTTTAAGGATGGAGACTTCATACATGTAGTGTATAAACTTTTCAAGTTACAGTATTTCCTTTATAACCATTTTAATGACATCACAAAATAACAACCCATATGACATTAGTTTTCTATAGCTCACCACTGACCATTCCCCACGTTCTTATGTTTAGAATATTTTTCCTTTAGAACGTGTTAGAGTTTCGGCGGGAAACCTCTGTGTAGACAAAGCACATTCCTCTGTGAAATTTTGTAGAGGGAGACCCTAGATCTCCTCTCCTTTAATTTACGACTGGGTGTGAGCTGTCAAACCACCCCAGTTCCCTCCTCCCCTCTTCTGTGGGTGAGAGAAGGTCTGGTCACTGTCATCCATGCTTATAGTGTGGAAGGCCATAGCTTCTTGAAATCCATCTGAGCTACACTTGACTGACTGTGTGCAGTACAGGCATACTCAAGTAGATATGCTGTGTCAACAAGTTTATCGGCCCAACTCTTCTCCTCTCAATTCTGCTAATTGCTAAGGCTTTCATTACCTGAGGAAGATTCCCTTTAAGAGTGAGTAAAACGCATGCAGTCTAATTTGAATCGAATACATTTTGTCTTACTGACTATGGGACAAATAAACAAATGGTTCTGAGAGATAAACCAAAATCAGAGTTAATTTTCCAGAGAATTTATTTAAGCACTCCATGAAATATAAACGTATTTATAAAACTGAATGACACATTTATATAGTTCAGTTTCTGTCTTTTTGACAGTTAGTTTCCAGCAGTAATGTTCACTGTCACCGGGAGAAAGAAGTGTTGAAATCTCTGCGAAAGTATGACAGAAATATAGCTACAGTGTGAAGTGTAGGTGTCACATTCGTCATAAGGAGTGGACCAAGATGCAGCGTGGTATGTTTCCATCCTTTTATTTGGAAGAGAAACTTAAAGAACAAAAACAATAAAGCAAACAAACGAAACGTGAAGCTCAGAGTAGTGCTCACAAGCAACTATACCTAGACAAGATCCCACAAAGCACAATGGGGAAATGGCTACCTAAATATGAACCCCAATCAGAGACAACGATAAACAGCTACCTCTAATTGGGAACCATATCAGGCCACCATAGAAATACAGTTAACCTAGATGACCCACCCTAGTCACTATCCCACCCCAACCAACATAGAGAATAAACAGCTCTCTATGGTCAGGGCGTGACAGTAGGGGAATTTTAAATGGAAAACTCAGGTTTCTTGCCCTAGACAAGAGCAGGCTGCCACTTATTTACAGGAGTCTGGGCTGAAAGGGACAGGTGTTTGATCTTCGCCAGGTGCTGCCAGGAGCTAACTGAGATTAAACTCCAATTCACATGATGGAGATGTCTTCTTGTGCACGGCCCAATAGGAAGTAACTTTTTCTTAAGCACCATGATCAAAAATCTTCAACATAGAGCATGTGTTATGATCTGGCCATGTCTTGAGGACCATGGTTAGGTTCTGGACAGACCTGAAGCTTCAAGCAACAGTGCTTTTAAGGGTTGCCTTCATCCCCAGATCACTGGTTTATGAATAACATGCATGGCAGTAGCACTGTACTGTATGTCACAAATAAATATGTGTAGCCTATGAAATGAAAATGAAAGAATCTTGCCCCAAAAGATTTTGCTTAACTGTATCTTTTCCCTGTTGACACGCCAGTTAAATGCATGCAGCAGATCCTCTTTAAATGGGAAGACAGTCTTGGCACATACAGGGGGATCATTCAACATTTGTCCATGTAAAGCTCTGGAGGGCAGATTTATTTTTCTCCAGAGGCTGCTGCAGTAATTCTGAACTCCCTATCTGAATCCACATGGTGTTTTTGTGATAAGGTCTCAGGTGAGCCTCTGCTGTGATGGGTTACGTCTCTGTTGTGAAATGACTCTGGTTATTATGCTTCTTTTAAATTGCAGGATTCCATTGCACATTCCCAGGCTGAGAGCATTGGGACCAAGCATCTCGTGTCAGATCTCCTCGCCCCGGGTCAGAGTAGACAGGTATGTGCAGTGGCTCTAATAACCAATACAGTATTAGGTAACTAACAATGTTGAGAGCCGCAATATATGAGCTGTGTTTGTAAATTCACTGTGGAGTACAAGAGTGCGCGCAGAATGTGCTCTGGGCATTCGTAAATTCAGAGCATTGTCAGATTGTCTGCAAAGTCAGAGCGTTTCGTTCTCTGAGCATTCAGAGCGCGCTCTGGCCAAGGAGTAGGGTTGATCTGAGCGTTCTAACCTCACAACGGCAGTCAAGCACCCAAGCTAGCTAGCTAAAGTTGTTGTTTTTTGGTTGCTAAAATGATGTAGTATGATGTGTCGATTATTATGATTTTAACATTAAATGCATTACGTGGGTTGAATGCTGTAACACTGAATAAAACAATTAATTCAAGTCCCATGATGGTAGTGACTGCCCGTTACTGCATATCACTTGTAAACCATAATTGTTTCACATTACTTTACTTTTATTTCCTTCCAAGTCATCATCACATATCTATAGAGCTACAAAAGCCCTATTTCAATTGTTCTTCAAAGTAAATTAATGCATACTTTTATGCCTATCGAGAATATTGGCCTGTTGGAAACTACAACTCCCTACTAGATCGCACAGTTCAGGCTTCAGCAGATTTAGCTCTACAGGAACTGCCTATACATCTCAAAGAAAAAAACGGAACAAAATGAAATTCGAATAATTGAACCGAGTCAACCTTAACATAACTGACATTTCTGTTAATCGCTCAGCAGCACTGATAACCGCTGATGCATTCAAAGGTCCAATTACAATGAGGGAGAGCATCAGATGTTCGAGTGAGAGAAGAGCGTTTGCACACCAGTTTTGAAAACGTGTTTGATGAGATAGACGAGTGAGTCGTGATACTGCATGCATCTCTTTCCCCATCAAAGGATGTGGAGATGGTGGACTACTGTGCCTGAAGCCTCCCTTTAGGCTTTCATTATGCACTGACTAAAGCTCGGGCAAGGTTTGGCATTTAATTGATGACCTTTCACATAGAGAAATCTCATCAAACTAACACAAAATAATGGCAACAAGCTTGCAGAGGAATGTCTGGGCTTAAGGGATGAGCACAAAAGGTCAGGGAAGATAAAGGTTGGCCTAGAAAATGTATCTTGTTAATCTTATAGATACCTAGCCTATCACTATCTATTTATACTCTGTATATCCTAAAGACCCCCATTGCAGAACAGTATCATCAGCAAAATGCTGAAACCAACCTAATGAGGAAGAGTGTGAAAAACTATCCTGTGAGATCTACAGGTAGTAGTTGTCACAGGGCGGATAGAGTGTGAGGATACAATGTGCATCTAAGGAGGCAGGAGTAATATCATAAACAATGTTTGCTTTAAAGTCTACATGGTCATGAAATTAATTCTATTGGTATGTGAAGAGAAAAGATTTCTCCGCAAATTAGTTTAAAGAGGATGTTGGAGGATGTTGAGAGGCATGCAGGACTTGAGAGGGAGAAATTTGAATCCAGACAGTGATTTGTGCATTTGCTTTGTTTAATCCTTGCTCAGAGAACAGGCTGTGTGAATTATAGATGGACCCGGGTGAAAATTGCATGCAAATGTTCATGCATTCAAATTTGTCAAACATCTCAGCTATATCAGCTAGAGACTTTCCTGAGCTGCTAAAATGGAGAGAGCGGGAGAAAGGGCTATATAAATAATTGGCTTGAGTAATGTAGTTTGCAATGCAGATATACCAGCTATAGGGACAAAAGGAAAAGGCTTTTGAAGATCATTTGAATTTTCAATATGGTCCTTTCATATGACCGGGTGGCATTAGTTAGAGACTGCTAGTCAAGGGCTAGCAGTCAAATTGATTGCTCTTGACCAAATAATGTATGGAATGTCTGGAATAAATGCACCTAGCTCATCATATTCCCTCACATTACTAATGCTGAATACATGATTATTTGATCATTTTGGTCACACGTTACACATTAAGTTGCAAATAATTGTGTTGTAACACTAATTGCAACACTAACAACATTATTGTTATATTTTACTTAGGTAATGGCAATGTGACATGATACAATGTTAATGTAATTACTGTGTTACTATAAAAGTATAAGAGCTGAGCTGCTTAATGTAACGTGTCGCCATACAGTACGTAGGATCACCTCAGGTTGATAATTTGGCCAAGTCTTTGCATTGCGTATGTACATTTTAGGAATGGATACCTTTCCTGCCTGTCCTATCCAATTACATAATTGAAGAAAAAAACATCTACAGTACTGTCGTGTCTTTACTATCATTAAATTGAAGACTTATAGTTTATATCAAAGATTCCTGTAATTAGGGATTACGCGTTCAACTGATTAATAACGTAACTAATTAACTATGAATTTGGGGCACCAGGGAATGTATTCAGATTACAAAGTTATAATTTCCCAATATAACCTTTCAGATATTTTCATATCTGATCAATAGTCTTCTGATTAATGATTTATTTATTTTACCTCGCGTTAGTCTCATTCCAAACGTCGTACATTGTTGGTTATCTGCACGAACCCAGTCTTCACTATGAGTCATCCATACAACAATTGTCTTAAATCATTTATTTATTACTAACTAAGTAATTCACAGAAATGCATAAACAAACAAACAAACTTAAAATGGTTACATGAAATGATAGGAGAAATATGCCCTAGTGGGCTGAACCGGCATGGCGGCTTGTTAGACAAAGGGAAAATTGGGGGTCGACTAAGAAGTCACTACAGAGTTCATAATTATAACATTTGGCATGCTAATCCTTTACACATGAACGCTCACTCATTCGGGAACAACTGCAATCAATATATATATATTTACGCTCAGTATGTCGTCTTGATCGCTGGTGAAAAGTTAGTTTCTGTTGGAGAGTTTCGTCCGTCTCGTCTCTCTCTATAGTCAAAGAGCATTCCATGCTCCACTAATTTCACATTAGTGAAAGGCTGCAGGTTCTTTCTGTCTCTCTCTGTTTCACCTCTCTCTATAGCCCCTCTCTCTCTCCCTCCTGCGCTTCCTCTATCTGTCCACTTGTGGCTATACCCTTCCTCTCTCCCATTCTCTTTCTCTCGCTATCACTTTCTCTCTCTACCCATCTCTCATCTTTCCCTCTCTCTCTA
The DNA here is from genome assembly GCF_016432855.1 of Salvelinus namaycush. Taxonomy (NCBI): domain Eukaryota; kingdom Metazoa; phylum Chordata; class Actinopteri; order Salmoniformes; family Salmonidae; genus Salvelinus; species Salvelinus namaycush. Next base: position 6,020,559 of record NC_052326.1, read on the forward strand.
TCCTGCTCCCTCCATTCAAGCCAAACACTGTGTTGGAGGTATATGTCTGTGAGATCAGTGGGCCTAGCCGATCTAGCTTGGCTAGACTGTAATCCCTGCAGGTCATATTAGTCATGGGCAGCTAAATGGCCAGTCTACCCTCGTTTGGCTTTAGTACCCATGATCGAGCAGAGCAGTGAGCCCCAGCAAGGAAGACGTCAAAAGGGGAGAAGATAAAGCGAGTAAGTGTGTGTGTGTGTGTTACGGAGCTGGGCCCGGTTTCCCAATAATGATGGAATTTAGGATTACAAGTGTTAACAATGCATCTTTCCTACAAGGGCCAAAGATGTGACATGTGTTTCCCAAACACCACACAGAGAGGACATTCAATAAGTGCATTGTTGGAGCATGTGTCCATACTGATAGGATCGGGGGGGGGGGGGGGGGCAGTGCTGCTCTCGGATCAGCTTTCTCCATTCAAATCTTACCTTAACATTAGAAATGTTTTACAATACTGACGACGGATCAGCTCCTAGAGAGATATCACCAATAGCTAGATTTTCATCCAATTTGGGGACAGATTTTCATGCAAGTATTCTAAAATCGGCATAAAGAAAATATGCACATTTTCCCACCAGTGGTGTGTTTCCACCAAACGGACTGTTGCGGATAACAAAAAAATCTGTGTGTGATGACGTAGTGCACACAAAATGTATCAATAAAAAATCTAAAGTGCAATGTGTTTATCGCATTTCAAACTCTACCTGATAGTTGTCACAAAAACTGTTGCCTTAAATAGCAAATGTGCCTAATCTGGTCTTGGCACTTGCTCTCTAGCCAACAGCTCACAGATACAGGGCGGGCAGGCTAGTCTACATGATGAGATTATTATGGATAAGAGCGAGAGCATTTTATTTGTCAAAAGGCAGTCAAGCATTATGTCACCAGAATAAGACACTCTATAATTATTGGAAAGGAGCATCAAACTCATCTCCATACACTTTCAACACCCTGTGAACGTCATCATAACTTATTTCATCTGTAGCCTAATAAACGGCATGGTTTCCCGAGTCATAGTGGAAGTGTCACGATCGTTGGAATAAATGGATCAAGACGCAGCGTGCGTAGAGTTCCACATGATTTAATCAATGAAACTCACAAAAAAACAAAGAATACACGAACGTGAAGTTCAAGCAGTGCTCACAGGCAACTACACAGAAATTAGATGCCACAAACAACAGATGGGAAAAGACTGCCTAAATATAATCCCCAATCGGAGACAACGATAGACAGCTGCCTCTGATTGGGAACCATACCAGGCCAACAAAGAAATAGAAAACATAGATTGCCCACCCTAGTCACACCCTGACCTAACCAAATAGAGAATTAAAAGGATCTCTAAGATCAGGGCGTGACAGGAAGTACCACACACCATATCATATCATGACATGACTCCAAGTTTACTTTATGATGGTTATTATATAAAAATGTATAAAAAAATTAACATTTATAACTTAAGTATGCATGTACAAAATGTAAAGTTCAGTGTGTTTCCATAGCATTTTCAACTCTACTGATAGTTGTCACAGAAACGATTGTGGAAAATAGCAAATGTGCCTACTCTGGTCTTGGCATGTGCGTTCTAGCCAACAGCTCACAGATACAGGGCGGGTAGGCTAGTCTACATGATGAGATTATTATGGATAAGAGCGAGTATTTTATTTGTCAAAAGGCAGTCAAGCATTATGTCACCAGAATAAGACACTCTATAATTATTGGAAAGCAGCATCAAGCTCATCATCGTGCACTTTCACCACCCTGTGAAGTTCATCATTTATTTTATCTGTAGCCTAACAAACTGCATGGTTTCCTGAGTCGTAGTGGGAGGACCACACACACCATATCATCAGGTGACTCCAAGTATACTTCGATATGATTATTATATTAATATTTGTGCATAAAGGCGTCTCCACCGCCATTTCTAACATATAACATTTTACTGACACAAAAAGATCTCACCATGTCGAATTAACAATTAACCATTTTTTTATATGGTATTGTGATGGAAACGTGGTTTATGGCTGCAAGTATTGAGGCGACTTATTCTAATGCTTATCCTATAATAATACACTAAATCAAGATTTGGCACATCAACATTTGTGTTTATTCATGGAATACATTGAGGCAAAAATTACAAACAGTAGCCTACAATTAGCAAAAAGAACTCAATTGATTGAACATGAAATTGATTTTAATAAGATTTAATTATATAGGCTTATAGTCTATACTGTAGTTGTCACGCGGGACTAGGTGGGTGAAGGAATCAGACGCAGAGAGAGATCCACTTGGAAAAAATATTCCTTTTACTAATGCACAAAAAAATGATAAGCCCAAACATCCAGGGCGCAGAGAACAACACGATAACCCAAAAACACACACACGTAACATAAAGACAATCCCGCACAAAACAAGGGCGGGTCTACCTACTAAATATAGGGAAGCTCATTTACGAAAACAACAAACACAGGTGAAACTAAGACAAAACAAACAGACAAACGAAAAAGGGATCGGTGGCGGCTAGTAGGACGGTGACGACGACCGCCGAGCACCGCCCGAACAGGCAGGGGAGCCAACTTTGGCGGAAGTCGTGACATTACCCCCCTCCTGATGCCCGGCTCCCGCAGCGCGCCGCCACCGGCCTCGAGGACGACCCGGAGGGCGAGGTGCCGGGCGATCCGGGTGGAGGCGGTGGAAGTCTCTCAGTAGAGAAGGATCCAAAATGTCCCCCACCGGAACCCAGCATCTCTCCTCCGGACCGTACCCCTCCCAGTCCACGAGGTACTGTAGGCCCCTCACCCGGCGTCTCGAGTCCAGAATGCCACGTACTGTGTACGCCGGGGACCCCTCGATCTCCAGAGGGGGCGGAGGGACCTCAGGCACCTCACCTTCTTGCAGGGGACCAGCCACCACCGGCCTGAGGAGAGACACATGAAACGAGGGGTTAATACGGTAATACCTAGGAAGTTGTAACCTATAACACACCTCGTTTATTCTCCTCAGGACTTTAAACGGCCCCACACACTGCGGCCCCAGCTTCCGACAGGGCAGGCGGAGAGGCAGGTTTCGGGTCGAGAGCCAGACCCTGTCCCCCGGTGTGAACACGGGGGCCTCACTGCGGTGCTGGTCAGCGCTCCTCTTCTGTCGTTGTCCCGCTAACCTTAGCGATTCCTGGACGGCTTTCCAGGTGTCATTGGAGTGCTGTACCCATTCCTCTACCGCAGGAGCCTCGGTCTGGCTCTGATGCCATGGGGCCAGGACCGGCTGGTAACCTAACACACACTCAAACGGGGACATGTTCGTTGAGGAGTGGCGGAGGGAGTTCTGAGCGAGCTCAGCCCAAGGAACATACCTCGCCCACTCACCAGGCCGGTCCCGGCAATATGACCGCAGAAACCTGCCCACATCCTGGTTTACGCGCTCCACCTGCCCATTACTCTCGGGGGGGGAAAACCCGAGGTCAAGCTGACCGAGACCCCCAGTCTCTCCATAAACGCCCTCCAAACTCTGGACGTGAATTGGGGGCCCCGATCAGAAACGATGTCCTCAGGCACCCCATAGTGCCGGAAGACATGGGTAAACAAGGCCTCCGCAGTCTGCAGGGCCGTAGGGAGACCGGGCAACGGGATGAGACGGCAGGACTTAGAAAACCGATCCACAACGACCAGGATCGTAGTACTTCCCTGGGACGGGGGAAGATCGGTAAGAAAGTCCACCGATAAGTGTGTCCACGGCCGTTGTGGAACGGGGAGGGGCTGTAACTTCCCTCTAGGCAAGTGCCAAGGAGCCTTGCTCTGAGCGCACACAGAGCAGGAGGAGACATAAAATCTCACGTCCTTAGCCAACGTGGGCCACCAGTATCTCCCTCTAAGACTCCGCACTGTCCTCTCGATGCCAGGATGACCCGAGGAGGAGAGAGTATGAGCCCAACGGATTAGCTTATCCCGGACCCCCCCCCGGCACGTACTGAGCCCCCGCTGGACTGCTCTAACCGTGAGGCTCTCTCTATCTCCGCGTCCACCTCCCATACCACCGGTGCCACGAGACATGAAGGTGGAATGATGGGAGTTGGCTCAACGGACCGCTCCTCGGTATCATAGAGACGGGACAGCGCGTCGGCTTTGGTGTTTTGGGAGCCTGGTCGGTACGAGATGGTGAACTGAAACCGGGTGAAAAACATGGCCCATCTAGCCTGACGCGGATTTAGTCTCCTCGCTGCCCGGATGTACTCGAGATTACGATGGTCAGTCCAGATGAGAAAAGGGTGTTTCGCCCCCTCAAGTCAATGTCTCCACACTTTCAGAGCCTTGACTACAGCTAACAACTCCCGGTCCCCCACGTCATAGTTTCGCTCCGCCGGACCGAGCTTCCTCGAAAAGGCACAAGGGCGGAGCTTGGGTGGTACGCCCGATCGCTGGGACAGCACGGCCCCGACCCCCGCCTCGGATGCGTCCACCTCCACTATGAACGCTAAAGAGGGGTCCGGATGCTCCAACACGGGCGCATTGGTGAACAGCTCCTTCAGACGACTGAAAGCTCTGTCCGCCTCTGCTGACCAACGCAAGCGCACCGGTCCTCCCTTCAGCAGTGAGGTAATGGGAGCAGCCACCTGACCAAAACCCCGGATAAACCTCCGGTAGTAATTGGCAAACCCTAAAAACCGCTGCACCTCTTTCACCGTGGTCGGAGTCGGCCAATTACGCACGGCTGTAACGCGGTCATCCTCCATCACCACCCCGGAGGTGGAAATACGATAACCCAGGAAGGAAACGGCCTGTTTGAAGAACTCACATTTCTCCGCCTTGCAATACAGGTCATGCTCCAGCAGTCGCCCAAGTACCTTACGCACCAGAGACACATGCGCCGCGCGTGTGGCAGAGTAGATCAAGATGTCATCGATGTACACTACCACTCCCTGCCCGAGCAGGTCTCGGAGAATCTCATCTACGAAGGATTGAAAGACAGCTGGAGCATTTTTCAACCCATATGGCATGACTCGGTACTCATAATGGCCAGATGTAGTACTAAATGCGGTTTTCCACTCATCTCCTCCCCGGATACGCACCAGATTATACGTACTCCTCAGGTCCAATTTTGTGAAGAAGCGCGCCCCGTGAAATGATTCCACCGCCATAGCGATGAGAGGTAGTGGGTAACTAAACCCCACTGTGATGGAATTTAGACCTTGATAATCAATGCACGGGCGTAAACCGCCATCTTTCTTCTTCACAAAAAAGAAGCTCGAGGAGACAGGTGATGCGGAGGGCCGAATGTATCCCTGTCCCAGTGATTCAGTAACATATGTCTCCATAGCTACTGTCTCCTCCTGGGACAAAGGATACACGTGACTCCTAGGAAGTGCAGCGTTCTCCAGGAGGTTTATCGCGCAGTCCCCTCGACGATGGGGTGGTAATTGGGTCGCCTTCTTTTTACTGAAGGCGATAGCCAAATCGGCATATTCAGAGGGAATGCGCACGGTGGAAACCTGGTCTGGACTCTCCACCGTAGTCGCACCAACGGCAACTCCTATACACCTGCCTGAACACTCCTCTGACCACCCCTTAAGAGCCCCCTGTCGCCAGGAAATCACCGGGTTGTGCTGAGCTAGCCAGGGAATTCCCAACACCACTGGAAACGCAGGTGAGTCGATAAGGAACAGACTAATCTGCTCCTTATGACTACCCTGCGTTACCATGTCCAGTGGTACCGTGGCCTCCCTGACCATTCCTGACCCTAATGGTCGGCTATCTAAGGAGTGCACGGGGAAAGGTAGGTCTAACGACACAAGGGGAATCTCTAGCCTTAACGCGAGCCCCCGATCTATGAAATTCCCAGCTGCGCCTGAATCGACTAGCGCCTTATGCTGTAGAGAGGGAGAAAACCCGTGGCACAAAAAAATGATAAGCCCAAACATCCAGGGCGCAGAGAACAACACGATAACCCAAAAACACACACACGTAACATAAAGACAATCCCGCACAAAACAAGGGCGGGTCTACCTACTAAATATAGGGAAGCTCATTTACGAAAACAACAGAAACACAGGTGAAACTAATAAGACAAAACAAACAAACGAAAAAGGGATCGGTGGCGGCTAGTAGGACGGTGACGACGACCGCTGTGCACCACCCGAACAGGCAGGGGAGCCAACTTCGGTGGAAGTCGTGACAGTAGTAATATTTTAGTGCAGTCATCTCGGTTTTCACTTGAAGCATCTTTTAACCCTTCGCTTGTTTAACAATTGCAAAGACATGGGAAACTTTGTATTTCTATTCAACTGGGGGCGGCAGTGGCTAGAGTGTTGGGCAGGTTGCTGGATCAAATCCCAGAGCTGACAAGGTAAAAATGTGCCGTTCTGCCCCTGAGTAAGGCAGTTAACCCACTGTTCCCTGGGTGCCGAAGACGTGGATGCCAATTAAGGCAGCCCCCCACACCTCTCTGATTCAGATGGGTTGGGTTAAATGCAGAAGACACATTTCAGTTGAAGGCATTCAGTTGTACAACTGGCTAGGTATCCAAGTTATCAGCGGTTACAAAGATAAATACCTTGTTCTATGTTTATCTGTGTATGAAGGGCAAAAAAAACATCTAATGACAGACTTAGCTTTTCTCGAGTGGTCTGAGGCAGTCGGTAAATAACTAATGTTTTCAAGTGCAACTTCAGTAATGATGGTTTAGGGAAACAACTGAGATATAAAGATGCTCCTACGAAGGTTCTAACCGATGAACTTAACTTTTAGATGCTTTTGGGAAACTGGGCACTGGGCACGCCAGGCCGTACCTGATATTCTGACTTGACATGCTATATGAAATACCTCAATTTGCAAATGGTTTATTGTTTATGAGAAGCACATTTATTTATTGAAGATATTATGTAATGTGATGTCCTTCGGTGCTGCCGATGTTCACCTATAATGAGAGAAAAAGGCATGTTGAGTGGTTGTCATACACCAACATTTCAATTGGTTTTGGACGCGCCAAACCACTGTTTGTAGCTCCACTAATCTACTCGGTTTAATCATTGCTTATTAATATTACCATTCAAGTACACATGTTTTGGAAATGTTATGTTAAAAGGTAGGAATTGTTTGCAAACTTACCTGGTAAGCCTCGTTATTGAAAGAACATGTGCTTGTCTCTCTGTCATGCTCCTGCTGCATCGGGAAGTGTGTCAGCTGCTTCTTCTTCTGTGAGGTTTAACGGTGGTTATCATCCAATATGTTGCATTAACACCCCCAACTGGACTATAATATAAATCCATTATACTTTGCGATACAAAATGGGAAAAGGAAAAACAAATCAGAAATAAAACAAAAATACTGAAAAACACCCTTCCAACCAACCCTACACTCATTAAAAACCCACTACCCCTCTACTTTTTTCACTGCCTACACCTTCTGCACTACTCTGACTCTAGCCACCTCAACCTGCCTCTCTGTCCTGCAACATGGGCACCCCTACAGTTGACACACACAACTTTATCCACTGAAACTACACAATCCTCTATCCCATGCCCTCCTGTACACTTCCCACATCTTGGAATCTCCCTCGTACAAACTGCTTCGACATGACCATGAACGTTGTACATGAAACAGCACAGTGGATTTGGCACAAAAGCTGTAACAGAAAAGCTGATACATTCTAACATGACTTTGTCAGGTAAAGACTGACTCAAAACTCTAAAGGACTAGACAGTTGCACCAAACGGCAGGCATCCCAAACACCAGGAATCTTCAACTTCAATTGCTCCAGCTCCACACTTAATGCTACCCCAGAAATCACTCCTTTCAATGTTGCTCTGTTCCTAAGAGCAAAGCAAGAAACAGATCTTGACCCAAATTACGTGACACAGAGCACCCGCTCCCTCTGGTCAGAAGAAGTCCATTACAGGCTACCTTCACTGATTCAACTGCACCTAACTCCTTTCCCACCCACCCTGAAACTACAAATGGATCCGCCAAAAGGCAAGGATCCACTTTCTCCCAAAATATCACTCCTACTGGACTAGATTCTTCTTTATCCATTGATACCACGCTCGGGTTCCGAGCTCTTCGCCACACCTTCCAACTCACTTAACTCGCCCTCATTCACTTCCATTTCACCTCCAGAACCCGATCTGGTGAACGGCTCACTCTGTTTGCACTTAACACCATTTTTCTTCGACACCCCATCTCCATTTTTATCACCATCTTCTTTGAATTAAAATCCAGCCTCTGCCTTCCTCATTCTCTTCGACCTCTTCTTCCTATTTTTCCCCTCCATTCCTCCTCAGAAATCCGCTTTTCTGTGTCCCTGACCCAATATTTGTATTTCCCGACTTCTGCTTGCGGCACGATGGCATCCCGACGTAACTCCATCTCATAATCATCCTGCTCATATCGGAAACGTGTCTTCTCCAGGAGCGAACATTTTGAGAGCATGAGCAGTGGCCACACACAGAACAACGACCCCCAAACTCAACTCTGTTATAATCCTGTCGCCACCAGCAGGGTCCACCCTGCATTCTTCAGACAGAGCTGTGTTCAGGAGCGCTAATTCAAATCAAATCAAATTGTATTTGTCACATGCGCCAAATACAATAGGTGTAGACCTTACCGTGAAATGCTTACTTACAGGCCCTTAACCAATAATGCAGTTTTAAGAACAATAAGAGTTAAGAAAATATTTACTAAATAAACTCAAGTTTTAAAAAAGTTACAATAAAACAACAATAACGAGGATATATACAGGGGGTACCGGTACCAAGTCAATGTGTGGGGGTACAGGTTAGTCAAGATAATATGTACATGTAGGTAGGGGTAAAGAGACTATGCATAAATAATAAACAGTGAGTAGCAGCAGCCTAAACAAATTGTCTGGGTAGCCTTTTGATTAGCTGTTGAGCAGTGTTATAGCTTGGGGGTAGAAGCTGTTAAGAACCCTTTTGGACCTAGATTTGGCACTTGCTGTGCGGTAGCAGAGAGAACAGTCTATGACTAGGGTGGCTGGAGACTTTGGCAATTTTTATGGCCTTCCTCTGACACCACCTGGTATAGTAGGAAGCTTGGCCCCAGTGATGTACCGGGCTGTACGCACTACCCTCTGTAGCGCCTTGAGGTCAGAGGCTGAGCAGTTGCCATACCAGGTGGTGATGCAACCAGTCAGGATGCTCTCGATGGTGCAGCTGTAGAACTTTTTGTGGATCTGAGGACCCATGCCAAATTTTTCAGTCTACTGAGGGGATGCAGCGATGGGAAAAGACTGTGACTACCAATTGGATATCACAAAACTGAGGAGAAAAAGGAGTAAAAAAAACAAAGTAGGAGCGTGGATCAGAAAACCAGTCAGTGTCTGCTGTGACCAATGACAATTGGCCTCAGGATCTCGTCACGGTATCTCTGTGCATTCAAATTGCCATCAATGAGGGCGGTGGGTTATGGCGTTGAACTGAGCGGACGTGTTTTTAGTTCTCTCCTGCCAATTTCGGCTAAACCTCTTTATAAATTATTTGAATCTTTTATTTTAAATCCTCATAACACGAACAGCAATTTTCTTGGACAATTTCAGGCATATCTACATCCATTATGAATCGACTTAAACACAGGCCTCCTAAAACAAGAAGAACATCTCACATTTACAACGTGGTCCAGGCTAGACCAGTTAACCCTGCTAATTCAGCCAGCTCTACTAACCCAGGTAGCCATGCAAGCTCCTCACACCACGAGTCCGACATGACAACCAACGATGTCGACGACCTAAACCAGAACCAAAACCAAGGGGTTTTGGAAGCAATCTCTGCATAAGAAACCACCCCTTTGAGTCCTCATCATGAAGTTTCTAAACTTTCAAGACAATGTCCGAGTGATGCGGAAAGCCAGGGCTAAGGTCAAAGTGATGTACGTGGACCAAGAGATCATGTTCTTCCCTGACCTATCCGCAGATCTGCACCGAAAAAGAATGGTCTACGACGGGGTCAAATGCCAGCTCAGGTCCCTCAACATTGCTTATAGCCTTCCCAGCTAAACTACGTCTGACTTACAATAGATGGTCACACGAGTTGAATTTCCCTCAAGCTGAGGCGTTCATCAGTGGCATTAAACGTGAATCTTCTTCCTAGTCACGTTGCCACTGTGAAGTTTACCACCACTATGGACTACAGAGAATTAAACCACCTTGGATTATGTGACTGTGGGCAAGCTAACTAATATTAGCTAATTTATTAGCTGCTACTCTAGCTAGCATAACAGCTAAGTGAATAATATGGCGAGATAGCCCACTCAAAGTTTCCTAATATTATTTGTAGCCTGTATGTGCTCATCAGTTAGTTCAGTTTCTTTTATTTGACAGGTGAGATAGCTGTCCATTGAACGTTGGACGTCATGTTTCAGTTTATTTTTGTTATGGTGATATTCTCTTCCATTGGATTACATAAAACACTGTAAAATGCCGGTGAAGATGTTTAGCTCCATGTCAATGGACTCGAAATGGCTAAAGTTACCTCACTTATTTAGTCAGTGAGCCAGCCTTAACACAGCGGGACCTTATTCATTCATCCGGCACCACCGAGAAGCATCGGGACTACTTTATATGAAGACTTAAGTTTCAATCATATCCTTGGACTAAAATGATTGACACTCACGTGCAAGCCTGACATCAACATCATGTGCAAAGGGCCTTTGGGTAACGTAGCACATTTTCAATGGTATCTCTTTTTCTCACGTAGCCTGTTCATTTCTGATCTTTGATACTTTTTTTGGTTTATAAACTTACTGTAGTATACTATGTTACTGCTAAACTCAGCAAAAAAAGAAACGTCCCTTTTTCAGGACCCTGTCTTTCAAAGATAATCTGTAAAAATCCAAATAACTTCACAGATCTTCTGTCACGTTCTGACCATAGTTCTTGTGTGTTTTACTTGTTTTAGTGTTTGGTCAGGACGTGAGCTGGGTGGGCATTCTATGTTGTGTGTCTAGTTTGTCTGTTTCTATGTTTGGCCTAATATGGTTCTCAATCAGAGGCAGGTGTTTTGTGTTGTCTCTGATTGGGAATCATATTTAGGTGGCTTGTTTTGTGTTGGGGTTTGTGGGTGGTTGTTTCCTGTCTTTGTGTTCGTTTGACAAGAGAGGACTGTTTCGGTTTGCCACGTTTGTTATTTTGTATAGTTTGTAAGTGTTCACGTTATCGTCTTAATTAAATCATGTTGAGCACAAACTACGCTGCGTCTTGGTCCGATCCCTGCTACACCTTCAGACGAAGAGGAAGGCTGCCGTTACATCTTCAATGTAAAAGGTTTAAACACTGTTTCCCATGCTTGTTCAATGAACCATAAACAATTCATTACAGGCACCTGTGGAACGGTCGTTAAGACACTAACAGCTTACAGACGGTAGGCAATTAAGGTCACAGTTATGAAAACTTAGGACACTAAAGAGGCCTTTCTACTGACTCTGAAAAACATCAAAAGAAAGATGCCCAGGGTCTCTGCTCATCTGCATGAATGTGCCTAAGGCATGCTGCAAGGAGGCATGAGAACTGCAGATGTGGCCAGGGCAATACATTTCAAAGTCTGTACTGTAAGACGCCTAAGACAGCGCTACAGGGAGACCGAATGGACAGCTGATCGTCCTCGCAGTGGCAGACCACCTGTAACACCTGCACAGGATTGGTACATCCGGACATCACACCTAAGGGACAGGTACAGGATGGCAACAACAACTGCTCGAGTTACACCAGGAATGCACAATCCCTCCATCAGTGCTCAGACTGTCCGCAATAGGCTGAGAGAGGCTGGACTGAGTGCTTGTAGGCCTGTTGTAAGGCAGGTCCTCATCAGACATCACCGGCAACAATGTCGCCTATGACTGGACCAGACAGGACTTTCAAAGTGCTCTTCACTGACGAGTCGCGGTTTTGTCTTACCAGGGGTGATGGTTGGATTCGCGTTCATCGTCGAAGGAATGAGCGTTACACCGAGGCCTGTACTCTGGAGCGGGATCGATTTGGAGTTGGAGCATCATCGGACTGAGTTTGTTGTCATTGCAGGCAATCACAACGCTGTGCGTTACAGGGAAGACATCCTCCTCCCTTATGTGGTACCCTTCCTGCAGGCTCATCCTGACATGACCCTCCAGCATGACAATGCCACCAGCCATATTGCTCGTTCTGTGCGTGATTTCCTGTAAGACAGGAATGTCAGTGTTCTGCCATGGCCAGCGAAGAGCCCGGATCTCAATCCCATTGAGCACATCTTTGACCTATTGAATTGGAGGGTGAGGGCTAGGGCCATTCCCCCCTGACATATTCGGAAAATTGTAGGCGCCTTCGTGGAAGAGTAGGGTGACATCTCTACAGGCTACACTCTGCGATTATGGGAGAGGAAGCGTTGGGTGTCTCGGTTAGGGAGACAAAGGAATGGGGCTCAGTGTTTTACTGTTAGGATACATTTCTGTTTGTTTGTTCCAACAGATCTTTACATATTTTCCTCACTACAAAATATTAATGCTGTCCTTATGGTTACTAACATATTTTAGATAAGCCTTTATGCTATAGCTTATTCCATGTTTACATCTTTGGTTAAATGACTTCAAATGTAAAACTAAAATTTACTTTGTGGAATGTCTTTGGAGTTTGTTAACTATCCAAGCTTAAACAGGTTATTACTAGGCTTAAACAATTTAATTCATCTATTGTGTTCCTATAAGAAACTCAATTGTTGAAGGATGAGCTAATTAATGTACGCAGGAGATGGCAAGTAATAGCAAATTTAAAAAATCTAATCACATCAAACTTTATTTGTCAAATGCGTAGACCTTACCGCGAAATGCTTACTTACAAGCCCTTAACCAAGAAGAGTTAAGAAAATATTTACCAAATAAACTAAAGTAAAAAATAAAAAATAAAAATAAATGTACACCATAACATAACAATAACGAGGATATTTACAGGGGGTACCGGTACCGAGTCAGTGTGCGGGGGTACAGGTTAGTTTAGGTAATTTGCACATGTAGGTAGTGGTGAAGCGACTATGCATAGATAATAAACAGCGAGTAGCAGCAGTGTAAAAACAAATGGAGGGGGGGTCAATGTAAATAGTCCAGGGGGCCATTTGATTAATTGTTCAGCAGTCTTATGGCTTGGGGGTAGAAGCTGTTAAAGGAGCCTTTTGGCCCTAGACTTGGTGCTCAGGTGCCACTTGCCCTGCAGTAGCAGAGAAAACAATATATGACTTGGATGAATGAGATCTGACAATTTTATGTGCTTTCCTCTGACACCACCTATTATATAGGTCCTGGATGGCAGGAAGCTTGGCTCCAGTGATGTACTGGGCCGTACGCATTACCCTCTGTAGTGCCTTACGGTCAGATGCCATACCTGGCGGTGATGCAACCGGTCAGAATGCTCTCGATGGTGCAGCTGTAGAACTTTTTGAGGATCTGGTGACCCATGACAAATCTTTTCAGTATCCTGAGGGGGAAAAGGTTTTGTCGTGCCTTCTTCAAAACTGTCTTGGTGTGTTTAGACAATGATAGTTCGTGGGTGATGTGAACACCAAGGAACATGAAACTCGACCCGCTCCACTACAGCCCCGTTGATGTTAATGGGGGGGCCTGTTTGGCCCGCCTTTTCCTGTCGTCCACGATCAGCTCCTTGGTCTTGCTCACATTGAGGGAGAGGTTGTTGTCCTGGCACCACACTGCCAGTTCTCTGACCTCCTCCCTATAGGCTGTCTCATCGTTGTCAGTGATCAGGCCTACCACTGTTGTGTCATCAGCAAACTTAATGATGGTGTTGGAGTCATTTTTGGCCATGCAGTCATGGGTGAACAGGGAGGACAGGAGGGGACTAAGTATCCACCCCTGAGGGGCCCCAGTTTTGAGGATCAGCATGGCAGATGTGTTGTTGCCTACCCTTACCACCTGGGGGTGGCCCATCAGGAAGTCCAGGATCCAGTTGCAGAGGGAGGTGTTTAGTCCCAGGGTCCTTAGCTTAGCTATGAGATTTGTGGGCACTAGTATTAAACGCTGAGCAGTAGTCAATGAACAGCATTCTCACATACACTACCATTCAAAAGTTTGTGGTCACTTAGAAATGTCCTTGTTTTTGAAAGAAAAGCACATTTTTGTCCATTAAAATAACATAAAATTGATCAGAAATACAGTGTAGACATTGTTGCTGTTGTAAATGACTATTGTAGCTGCAAATGGCTGATTTTTAATGGAATATCTACATCGGCATACAGAGGCCCATTATCAGCAACCATCACTCCTGTGTTCCAATGGCACGTTGTGTTAGCTAATCCAAGTTTATCATTTTAAAAGGCTAATTGATCATTAGAAAACCCTTTTGCAATTATGTTAGCACAGCTGAAAACTGTTGTGCTGATTTAAAGAAGCAATAAAACTGGCCTTTAGACTAGTTGAGTATCTGGAGCATCAGCATTTGTGGGTTCGATGACAGGCTCAAAATGTCCAGAAACGAATAACTTTCTTCTGAAACTCGTCAGTCTATTCTTGTTCTGAGAAATAAAGGCTTTTCCATGCGAGAAATTGCCAAGAAACTGAAGATCTCGTACAACGCTGTGTACTACTCCTTTCACAGAACAGCACAAACTGGCTATGACCAGAATAGAAAGAGTGGGAGGCCCCAGCCACAACTGAGCAAGAGGACAAGTACATTAGAGTGTCTAGTTTGAGAAACAGACGCCTGACAAGTCCTCAACTGGCAGCTTCATTAAATAGTACCCGCAAAACACCAGTCTCAACGTCAACAGTGACGAGGCGACTCCGGGATGCTGGCCTTATAGGCAGAGTTCCTCTGTCCAGTGTCTGTGTTCTTTTGCCCATCTTAATATTTTATTTTTATTGGCCAGTCTGAGATATGGCTTTTTCTTTGCAAATCTGCCTAGAAGGCCAGCTTCCCGGAGTCGCCTCTTCACTGTTGATGTTGAGACTGGTGTTTTGCGGGTGCTATTTAATGAAGCTGTCAGTTGATAGCCTCCCTTCCTGGTAAAGTCCTAATGGCAGGGGATTTTAATTGCTTCTCTGGTTTAGACACTTCCCACTCGCAGAGTAGAAAGAAATTACAGCATTTCCTTAATGCCTCTGTCTGAATATGACTTCTTATTGCGCCAGGCCAGCAATTTACCAGGTATTTCACCTTGATCATAGAAGGACTGTTTCAGCTTCATTAACCTGTTTGCAGCCTTTGAGGTGGAAGGTTCTTCATACTGAGCTTTAAGAGCAAATAATTCCTTGTTTACTTCTACTGAGTTATTCAAAAAAGTTTCCCTCCAATTGTCTGATTTTGCTGTCCATTTCTCTCATTTTCAGATTTAATTGTGTCATGACTCTCCTGTGAGGATTCAAAGATCATGTTACAGGGGATCAGCGTCTACAGAGCCCTCTCTCACGCAGAGGGGTGGAGAGGGATTGATGTGGGGATTTTATGACACCTCACGTTGATCGTAAATTGTAGGCAGCAGACGACTCCTTTTGGTCTCTAGTATTGGTGAATGGAATCTCTTTGTTACAGAAGATTTTGCCGCTCAAAAACTCTAACATCCAACAATGAATGCTGGGACAATATATTTCAACATCCGAATGTGGGGAATGATGAGATATGGAATATGGGAAATGAATGTCTATTTTGTGACGTCATTAAAGATGTTATAATGAAAACATTGTAACTTGAAGAGGATTTACACTGTGTATATCAGGTTTACTTCCTTGACGTTGTGTAGGAAATATCAAGGATGAAGAGAACATTTCTGTTAACCTGTTTGGGCTGCAAGGGGCAGTATTGAGTAGCCAGATAAAAAGTGCCCATTTCAAACGGCCTCGTACTCAATTCTTGCTCGTACAATATGCATATTAGTATTACTATTGGATAGAAAACACTATCTAGTTTCTAAAACCGTTTGAATTATTTCTCTGAGTGAAACAGAAGTCATTCTGCAGCACACTTCCTGACCAGGAAGTGGAAAGTCTGAAATCGATGCTCTGTTCTTCTTCCTGCCTATAAATGGGCACGAGACCTATTAGTATACATGCACGTCATACACCTTCCCCTGGGTGTCAAGAAGCTGTGAGAGGAGAAATGAGGTGATAATCTTGGTCTGAGATGGAACACATCATCTTGGAATGACGTGTCCCCCATTTTCGGTACTCTGAAGAGCGCGAGGTGGACAGTGGGATTGCCTTTTGTTTAGCTGCCGTTATAGGCGACTACTATCTCCAGCTTTGAATTTATTTGATACATGTCACCATATCATCGTAAAGTATGTTTTTTCAATATAGTTTCATCAGATTATTGCAATTTTTTCGGGAGTTTTGCCGTGTTCCGTTCTCTTCCGTTTGTTGACATGGAGAGATTCAAGGCGCTTGGCTAGCGCGCTTGCTAAATGAAGAGGGAAAGTTGCCGTTCTGAATCCAAACAACGACTGTTCTGGACAAAGGACACCTTGTCCAACATTCTGATGGAAGATCACCAAAAGTAAGAAACATTTTATGATGCTATTTCATATATCTGTCGTAGTCGTCGGCGCCCAAGTGATTCTGGCTATTGTGCTAAGCTAATATAACGCTACATTTTGTTTTCGCTGTAAAACACTTAATAAATCGGAAATATTGGCTGGAATCACAAGATGCCTGTCTTTCATTTGCTGTACACTATGTATTTTTCAGAAATGTTTTATGATGAGTAATTAGGTATTTGACGTTGGTGCCTGTAATTATTATGGCTGCTTTCGGTGCAATTTCTGACTGTAGCTGCAATGTAAACTATGATTTATACCTGAAATATGCACATTTTTCTAACAAAACATATGCTATACAATAAATATGTTATCAGACTGTCATCTGATGAAGTTGTTTCTTGGTTAGTGGCTATTTATATCTTTATTTGGTCGAATTTGTGATAGCTACTGATGGAGTAAAAAACTGGTGGAGTAAAAAAAGTGGTCTTTTGCTAACGTGGTTAGCTAATAGATTTACATATTGTGTCTTCCCTGTAAAACATTTTAAAAATCGGACATGTTGGCTGGATTCACAAGATGTGTACCTTTCATATGCTGTATTGGACTTGTTAATGTGTGAAAGTTAAATATTTAAAAAAAATATCTTTTGAATTTCGCGCCCTGCACTTGAGCTGGCTGTTGTCATAAGTGTACCGACGTCGGGCTGCAGCCATAAGGAGTTAACATAGGAATGTGATTTCAGTTCTCTAACGAGCTCAGTAGTGATGATACTTTGCCTCGTAACTAGCCACGCTCCAAGGAGCTCAGAGAGCGTGTCAGCATGATGAAAATGCCCCTTTTTACCCGAGGATTTAAAAGATTGAATTAAGAATTAACATACCAGACTAGAAGGACCACCAGCTGCAGCTAGGTCTACATTGGTCACAACCCTGAAAATCAACACAAGGTTGAAGAAGACAAAGGAGCCTCTAACAATCAAGGTTACGGTTGAGTAGCTTTCCTAAGTACTGTATCTAATAAAGTGAATTTAAGAAGGACCATCCGGTTGTTCTTTTCAAATCATCGTCGACTACACTGCTTTCATCACCCTGTCTGGGGATCATCGACACGGCTGATTAGCTGTCCTCAGAAGACCACTCTTCCAGAACGAGTGAAAGTAAACACAGACAACAAAGAAGAAGGACACTGTGACCTCTTGTGGACAATCAGAGACTTGAACCTAAGAACGAAGGAGAAGGCCCAATCTGAAGGAGAAGGCCCAATCGAACCCTTTTCACGAAATGAAACCCTTTTCATGAAGGCCTGGGTCCAACAGAGATACACGACGAAGCCCTTCAACACGTAAATACTTCTTACCCAAAAGGGCGGCAGTTCGGGGCAAGGTATTAGGATTATTGTGAGCGTAGTTCCCAAATGTATACAAGTGTTGTCTCTCTTTCTCTCTCGCTTTCTCTCTCTCTCTCTTTAACTCCATCTTTTGTAACAAGTGTCTTATTGTGTTAATACGATGAAAACAGGTCCCTAGCGGACTAAGTTTCTAATCAATAACCTATACCGTGTGTGTGTATCCTGTGTTATCATTTAGTTTGTTAGTAAATACATAATCAAATCAATTTGTGTGGTACAGAATGATCAGTAAGACTCGGTTTTGTGCATATTCAAGAAGTCTGCGACGTTCAGAATGAGACTAATATGAGGTAATGATTAATAAGTGACTTATCGATATCTATATATTCTTGAGTTTAATTCAGGAGATGGTAACTTGTTAAACAACTTCTTCCTTGGTGCCCCAAATTCCTAATGAGTTAATTGTTACATGATTCATTTAATCTGGTAACAATTTAACATAGTAGGTAATTATTAACAATTAACAATCATCACATTAATGAAAGTCACGTCACGACAATTGTTTTGATTTGAAACTGGTAAAACGTATCATTTGCCTGCCAAAAAGATGCTTTGAAAGCCTCCCATCTGGTACTCGCTGACGTACATTGTAGAATAATAGTGAAGAAATCAAAACTATGAAATCACACATGGAATCATGTTTTAACCAAAAATGTGTTCTACAAATCAAAACATATTTCATATTTTTCAAAGTAGCCACCTTGATGACAACTTTGCACAATCTTGGCATTCCTTCAACCAGTTTCACCTGGAATGCTTTTCCAACAGTCTTGAAGCAGTTCCCACATATGCTGAGCACTTGTTGGCTGCTTTTCCTTCACTCTGCGGTCCAACTCATCCCAGACCATCTCAATTTGGTTGAGGTTGGGAAGGCCAGATCATCTGATGCAGCACTCCATCACTCTCCTTCTTGGTTAAAAAGCCCTTACACAGTCTGGAGGTGGGTTGGGTCATTGTCCAGTTGAAAAACAAATGATAGACCAACTAAGCGCAAACCAGATGGGATGGCGTATTACTGCAGAATGCTGTGGTAGCCATGCTGGTTAAGTGTGCCTTGAGTTATAAATAAATCACAGATCGTGTCACCAGCAAAGCACCATCACACCTCCTACTCCATGCTTAATCGTGGGAACCATACATGCAGAGATCATCTGTTTACCTACTCTGCATCTCACAAAGACATGGAACCAAAAATCTCAAATCTGGACTCATCAGACCGAACCGAAAGAGAGATTTCCACAGGCCTAATGTTCATTGCTCGTGTTGCTTGGCCCAAGCAAGTCTCTTATTCTTATTGGTGTCCTTTAGTAGTGGTTTCTTTGCAGCAATTCGACAATGAAGGCCTGATTCACGCAGTCTCCTCTGAACAGTTGATGCTGAGATGTGTCTGATACTTGAGCTCTGAAGCATTTATTTGGGCTGCAATTTCTGAGGTTGGTAACTCTAAGGAATTCATCCTCTGCAGCAGAAGTAAGTCTGGGTCTTCCTTTCCTGTGGTGGTCCTCATGAGAGCCAGTTTCATCGTAGCGCTTGATGGTTTTTGCAAATGCACTTCGAGTTCTTGAAATTTTCCAGATTGACTGACCTTCATGTTTTAAAGTAATGATGGACTGTCGCTTCTCTTTGCTTATTTGAGCTGTTCTTGCCATAATATGGACTTGGTCTTTTACCAAATAGGGCTATCTTCTGTATACCACCATTACCTTGTCACAACACAACGGAAACGCTCAAATGCAATAAGAAGGAAAGAAATTCCACAAATGAACTTTTAACAAGGCGCACCTGTTAATTGAAATGCATTCCAGGTGACTACCTCATGAAGCTGGTTGAGAGAATGCCAAGAGAGTGCAAAGCTGTCATCAAGGCAAAGGGTGGCTCCTTTGAAGAATTTCAAATATAAAATATCTTTAGATTTGTTTAACACTTTTTTTGGTGTTACAATGTAGAAAATACTAAAAATATAGAAAAACCCTTGAATGTGTAGGTGTCAAAACGTTTGACTGGTACTGTATATAAACTCCAACGTAATGTAAGAAGTCTGGGTCTTGTAACCATCTGGGAAACAAACACCATCTCGGGGATCCTTTTACTAGTTTTGTATCCCTATAGAAAAATGGCACGGGAATGGTCACTCAGAACATTACTATCATATCCACTTCCTGCTACATTGGGAAGCAATGAGCAAGAAACTAAAAAGTAGTCTACAGTCGTGGCCAAAGGTTTTGAGAATGACACAAATATTAATATCCACAAAGTTTGCTGCTTCAGTGTCTTTAGATATTTTTGTCAGATGTTACTATGGAATACTGAAGTATAATTACAAGCATTTCATAAGTGTCAAAGGCTTTTATTGACAATTACATGAAGTTGATGCAGAGAGTCAATATTTGCAGTGTTGACCCTTCTTTTTCAAGACCTCTGCAATCCGCCCTGGCATGCTGTCAATTAACTTCTGGGCCACATCCTGACTGATGCCAGCCCATTCTTGCATAATCAATGCTTGGAGTTTGTCAGAATTTGCGGATTTTTGCTTGTCCACCCGCCTCTTGAGGATAGACCACAAGTTCTCAATGGGATTAAGGTATGGGGTGTTTCCTGGCCATGGACCCAAAATATCGATGTTTTGTTCCCCGATCCACTTAGTTATCACTTTTGCCTTATGCCAAGGTGCTCCATCATGCTGAAAAAGGCATTGTTTGTCACCAAACTGTTCCTGTATGGTTGGGAGAAGTTGCTCTCGGAGGATGTCTTGGTACCATTCTTTATTTATGGCTGTGTTCTTAGGAAAAATTGTGAGTTAGCCCACTCCCTTGGCTGAGAAGCAACCCCACACATGAATGATCTCAGGATGCTTTGCTATTGGCATGACACAGGACTGATGGTAGCGCTCACCTTCTCTTCTCCGGACAAGATTTTTTCCGGATACCCCAAACAATCGGAAAGGGGATTCATCAGAGAAAATGACTTTACCCCAGTCCTCAGCAGTCCAATCCCTGTACCTTTTGCAGAATATCAGTCTGTCCCTGATGTTTTTCCTGGAGAGAAGTGGCTTCTTTGCTGCCCTAGTTGACAACTGGCCATCCTCAAAGTCTTCGCCTCACTCTGTGTGCAGATGCACTAACACCTTCCTGCTGCCATTCCTGAGCAAGCACTGTACTGGTGGTGCCATGATCCCGCAGCTGAATCAACTTTAGAAGACAGTCCTGGCGCTTACTGGACTTTCTTGGGTGCCCTGAAGCCTTCTTCACAACAATTGAACCGCTCTCCTTGAAGTTCTTGATGATCCGATAAATGGTTGATTTAGGTGCAATCTTACTGGCAGCAATATTCTTGCCTGTGAAGCCCTTTTTGTGCATAGCAATGATGGCGGCACGTGTTTCCTTGCAGGTAACCATGGTTGACAGAGGAAGAACAATGATTCCAAGCACCACCCTCCTTTTGAAGCTTCCAGTCTGTTATTCGAACTCAATCAGCATGACAGAGTGATCTCCAGCCTTGTCCTCGTCAACACTCACACCTGTGTTAACAAGAGAATCACTGACATGTCAGCTGGTCCTTTTGTGGCAGGGCTGAAATGCAGTGGAAATATTTTTGGGGGATTCAGTTCATTTGCATGGCAAAGAGGGACTTTGCAATTAATTGCAATTCATCTGATCACTCTTCATAACATTCTGGAGTATATGCAAATTGCCATCATACAAACTGAGGCAGCAGACTTTGTGAAAATTAAAATTGTGTCATTCTCAAAACTTTTGGCCACAACTATATATGAGAATATGATTTAAATGTTGACAAGTGACATGAATACTCCCTTTTACTCGGGTTCTGAGTCCTCCAAGGTTCACGTAGATGTAAGTCCTTAAACAAATGTGGTTTCTTCTGACAATTGAGATGTACAAACTATGGCATAAGGGGACGACAAGCAGATAAGAACCAGTCCGTAATTTTGATTAAGACATTAATGAGCAAGCGACGACGGACGTAGTCAATATAACTATTTGTTCAGCACTTTTGAAATGTACAGCGACAGAATTCACAACATGGGCCATTCTTACAATATAATCCCTGTACAAGTTCGAACCGTAGGATAAATAAATGGGGCATATAAACAGACAATGAAAGCTCTTACAATATTCGTTGATTACATTTCTCTAAAACAGGTTTTAGGCTATTTGTGCACCACCAAGTTAGAACAGTAAGTGTGGTGCTCAAAACTGAATGACGGTTCGCCACTGGACAGGGCCTGTTTTCGTTTGAGAGCTCAACTTATTATTTGATTTCCACCCTAGTTTATGTTACCCATCTCTGTTATCGTCATGTTTGTTAATTTGTTGTACATAGTGTATAGCTTGCCATCTACGGCAATAGGCTGAAATGTTCTAAAGATCGACAACCTTTTTATCTGTTCGACAGTGGTGGATTTTTCTTTTGTCTAACTATCTTTATTGCAGTAAATGATGGTGGAAACAGTTTTTTCCAAATAAATTATTATTGTCTTTTGAAGGTAAATGCCTAATGCTTGCAAAAAATTTATTTAAGTATAAAAATTATGTTTCTGTCACGCCCTGATCTGTTTCACCTGTCCTTGTGATTGTCTCCACCCCCTCCAGGTGTTGCTTATTTTCCCCAGTGTATTTATCCCTGTGTTTCCAGTCTCTCTGTGCCAGTTCCTCTTGTATGTTTTGTCAAGTCAACCAGTGTGTTTTTCTCCGAACTCCTTTTCTATTCTCTTTTGCTAGTCTTCCCAGTTTTGACCACTGCCTGACTCTGGACTATTTTCCCGCCTGCCTGATCATCCTGCCTGACCTTGAATCTGCCTGCCCTTCGGTACCTATTGGACTCTGAACTGGCTTTGACCTTTTGCTTGTACACGACCAGTCTCTTGCCTACCCCTTTTTGGATTAATAAACATTGTAAGTCTCCAACCATCTGCCTCCTGCGTCTGGGTCTCGCCTTGTGCCTTGATAGTTTCTTTGCAGGACAAGGATTGTCCTGCCTTTCAAGAATGTCTGAATTGCTTTGCCTTGCTTTTCTGGTTGGCTGACAAGTTTCACCATCCAATTATTTCAGATCTACAGGAGTACAAGTTTCAACATGGCACGGACCGTGGCGATACGTTGGCACATACTTAAAAGAATATGGAAAACATGAGTTGATTTTTTGCATTATACCCATGCTGGCTTTCGCGGGCAACCTGTGTCATGACACAGACAGGTGGGAGGGCATACAGGTTGTTGCCAATTTATTAATGGGCAATTTGTCTTAATGGGTAATAGAAACACTGCAGGTTTTTGCGAATACGTTTATTTTTTCTGGTGTGATGTCACTACGTCCAGGTGTTTTATCAACGCAAGATAGTTAAATGGCAACGCAGACAATCGTCACATCTATTTTCTATGCAAACATTCTAAATGTTGAAAGTTAATGGAAACATAGTTACTGTTAATAAAAGTATAATAAATACAATCCCCTGGACATTGCACTGCTACATTTGTCTGCCTCCTCGCTGAACCCTCCCGCTAGGGCGGCCTCCATTAGTGTTTGAGCGGGAGCGAGTGAGATTGGGAAGGTGTGTGTATGTGCATGTGAAAGAGATGTTTATCAGAGGAGGCTAGTGGGATGAGTTATAGGAGGACGGGCTCATTGTAATGGCTGAAATGGAATAAATGGAATGGCATCAAACACCATTCCAGCCATTACATTGAGCCTGTCCACCTATAGCTCCTCCCACCAGCCTTCTCTGAATTGTGTATGTATGCAGGTGTGGACAGAGACAGTGGGAAGATGTGAGTGTGAGAAAGGTAAATGTGCATGCAAATGGGTACAGTGTGTGTGAGTGAGAGAGAGAGCAAGTGTGTCTTGCCCTCTCTATTCTGAACTTGACAGAGCATTTTGTAGTGGTCCCCTGTGAGTTTCCACTCTCTCTTCCAATCAGCACACGGAGCAGCGAGCACAGAGCTCACAGCTTGGAACATGCAACAGAACTGTGCCACGTTCAGGCACCAGTACCATTAAATCAGAGGGCTGCTGTTTTGAAAATGACAACTCTGTACAGGGCTTGTGCAATTACCTTTGTTGCAGCCGATTTGATTTCTCATTTCGCCACTGTTGCTTTCTACATCTTCTGACAATCAGTGGCATTGGTATCCATGTCTATAAGTATATTTTTTTGCTGTTTCAAATGATAACCTTATTTAATTTTTATTAACCCATCCACCAGCGCCCCTAACCTAGTAACCACGTTCAGCGTATGTCAGCAGACACCATCTCTGTTAGGCTGGTCCTGCAGAGCTGTAGTCCAGGGTTGTGTTCCAGCCTAACAGTAAAACACATGCTCTAATACAGGTCTTACTGATTATAGTATCAGCTGTGTTAGTGCTGGTCTAGAACAAAACCCTGAACTACTGTATAATAGCTCTCCAGGACCAATGATGGTGACAACCCACTACTGGCTTAATAACCAGGCCCAGTTTCCAAAAAGCATCTTAAGGCTAAGATCAGCGTTAGAACTATCATAGGAGCATCGTTAAATCTCCGAGCTGTTTCCAAAAATCACAGTTACCAAGCGTTTTCCAATGCAACTTGTTATTTACCGACTGCCTCGTAGAACAGCTAAGTGCGTCTTTGCCCTTCTGCATCTCTTTATACGCAGACAATCTCCGCTAAACATAGAATCAAGATGCTCATCGTTCTCTCTGTGACCACCGACAACGTCAGAAAGAGGGTTCTGCATTAAAATAAATACATATAGGCATACAAATATCAATCATATTGAAATAAATGATTTCCTGTTAAATGAATTGAGTTAAATTTGCTCATTGTAGGCTAGCCTACTGTAATTTTTGCCTCAATATATTTCATTATGCGTAACAACTTGCACAATTAAGTGCTGTGGCAGACCAGGGGGTTTGGTCAAGACGTTTACACCGATCAGACACAGACGGCGTAGGATTAGCTCGGTTTCAAGGCTGTTTATTTAAATAATAAATCAAAAAGAAAAGGATAGGTCTCCCCCATGAGACTCTCTCCGGGATACCGTCTTCTGGGCTCCGGGTCTTGGTGATCCTGTTGGGATCAAAACTGCACTCACTCCTGTTACCTCTGTAACCGTTCCCAACTACACGGGAGTCCTTTCTCCCCCCCCCACTCTCTCTGCGTGCTGCCCTTCTGGCAGCTTTATGGGCCTTGCACAGCTGGTGAGCAATCGGCCCTTGATTACTCACCAACTCCCAATCAGCCCCAATTAGTCCTGGCCGGAGAACCCGTCGAGACCTGGCACGTCCAGCAGATGAAGCCGTTGCCTCGTGATGTATACACCGTCTGTCACCAGGCCTCGCCGAGTCTCCCCCTGGTGGCTGACCTGCTGTACGCCACAGTGCCAAATCAGTGGTTCAGTGCATTATTATTGGCTTAGCATTAGAATAAGCTGCCTCAATATAGGTGGTAATATCTCACTAGAAGCTGATTCATCGTCAGTATTGTGCAATAATTTTGTTAAGGTTTGATTTGAATGGAGATAGCTGAACAGAGAGCAGCGCTGCCTTTCGTTTGACCCTATCAGTAGACTATCAACATGTTCCAACGATGCACTTAGTGAACATTAACTCTGGTGTTTTGGGAAACGCATGTTACATATTTCTGCCATTGTAGGAACGATGCATCATCGGTACAGCTGATCTGCTTCTGTCTGTGGAAAGGTGAGACCCTAGACCCACTTTAATTTGCATAACGCCCCAACAGATCCACAGATGATGCAATCTATTGCACTCCACACTGCCCTTTCCCACCTGGACAAAAGGAACACATACGTGAGAATGCTATTCACTGACTACAGCTCAGCGTTCAACACCATAGTGCCCCGAAAGTTCATCACTAAGCTAAGGATCCGGGACTAAACACCTCCCTCTGCAACTGGATCCTGGACATTCTTTCGGGCCGCCCCCAGATGGTAAGGGTAGGTAACAACGCATCTGCCACGCTGATCCTCAACACGGGGGCCCCTTAAGGGTGCGTGCTCAGTCCCCTCCTGTACTCCCTGTTTAACCATGACTGCATGGCCAAGCATGACTCCAATATCATCATTAAGTTTGCCGACACAACAGTGGTAGGCCTGATCACCGATAACGATGAGACAGCCTATAGGGACACCTGGCAGTGTGGTGCCAGAACAACAACCTCTCCCTCAACGTGATCAAGACAAAGGAGATGATTGTGGACTACAGGAAAAGGAGCACTGAGCACGCCCTAAGTTCCTTGGTGTCCACATCACCAACAAACTATCATGGTCAAAACACACCAAGACAGTCGTGAAGAGGGGACGACAACGCCTATTCCCCCTCAGGAGACTGAAAAGATTTGGCATTGGTCCTCAGAACCTCAAAAAGTTATACAGCTGCACCATCGAGAGCATCCTGACTGGTTGCATCACCGCCTGGTATGGCAACTGCTAGGCCTCCGACCGCAAGGCACTACAGAGGGTAGTGCGTACGGCCCAGTACATCACTGGGGCCAATCTCCCTGCCATCCAGGACCTCTATACCAGGCAGTGTCAGAGGAAGGCCATAAAAATTGCCAAAGACTCCTGCCACCCTAGTCATAGACTGTTCTCTCTGCTTCCACATGGCAAGCGTTACCCGAGCGCCAAGTCTAGGTCCAAAAGACTTCTTAACAGCTTCTACCTTCAAGCCATATGAAACCTGAACAGCTAATCAAATGGCTACCTGGACTATTTGCAGTGTGTGTCTGTCCCCCATGTTTTACGCTGCTGTTTCTCTGTTTTTTATCCATGCATAGTCACTTTACCTCTACCTACATGCACATATTACTTCAACTAACCAGTGCCCCCTCACACTGACTCTGTACCGGTACCCCCTGTATAAAGCCCTAAGCTACTGTTATTGTATTGTTGCTCTTTAATTATGTTATTTTTCTATTTTTCTATTTTATTTATATTTGATAAATTTTTTACTTCAGTTTATTTTAGTAAATACTTTAACACTTATTTTTCTTAAACATGCATTGTTGGTTAAGGGCTTGTAATCTGTGCTGCTCTCCAGTGTGTGTGCATTCAGGAGTGTGTGTGTGTGTGCGCAAGAGAGTGGGAGCGAGTGTTTTCCCCAGCAGCTCTTTCTAAAAAAGTGTTACAGTAACAGTATAAAAGGTTGAGACGGGAGGGAGTGAAGTGAGCGATGGGCAAAAGCAGGTGAAATTGCTTTGAGATAAATGGATGGTTTCACAGCAACAAACTGACATTCTCAAATCTTCACGTGCCCTGGGGCTTTCGTTTCAGTAACGTTTGTGTAGCAAGAGGGCCTTCTGTCAAGGAATTAAGGGGATACAGTATATCTGTGTCTCCTCCCAAGTGATCCCAAGGCATTAACCTCCCTTGCCAAAAAATACTACCATATTTGGTGCTAATTAGGCTAATACGCTAGCACGCTAATCCCCTCCTAGCCACTTAGGTAACACAGAAGCTCAGCAGACCTAATTAATGAATCTGCAGAGCAGGTCAGAGTAAATGATGATCACAGGAGAGCCATGCTCTTGAAGGACCGGCTCGCAGTGTTGCAGGAGCTCTGTGTGAGTGTGTGATTGCTCTTCCAACTAGAATGAGCAGCGCCCATGTTTCTCCAAATGTATTGAAAAGACTTGGTTTGATCTTCGCTAACAAGTGACCTAAGACTAAAGGAAAAATTCAATACGACACAGTTTTTTCCCCCATCCCTCGTATTCTAGGGACAATAACTGGGGTAAATCAGCAGTGTTTCATGCTTCCATTTCTGAAAGATCACATCTCATTACTGTAAGCCTTTCTCCAACTGTGTAGAGACCCCCATCAGACTGACACCTTCCTAGTTCAATGGAATAAGGGATTTCCATTAGTCATTTCCCATTAGTAGGCTAGTGTAGATCCCCATTAGCATGGATAGACCAGTTTCTTCAAGTGACCTACAGTACATTATGCTCGTTGAATACATTTGAGAAATGAGGGTACAAATGTGACCGACCAGCTCAATTCGGTCTTATGTAGCAAAATTTGAAATTGTGTTTTTTACATTGGATAAAAGTAGAGCTAGAAAATGGTATATCATACACTACAGTTGGGGAACAATGAGAAAGTAATTCGGATTTGAAAGTTGATAAACGTGTAATCCCACTTTGAGAAATTGGCCCTTGAATGTTTTGCTACAGCTACTGGAGAGTTCTTCTTTGTCTCCACCCATTCAGGACCGTTCAAACCTTCTTGTCAATAGGGGGGCGCTGTTTTCACTTTGGAAAAAATCGTGCCCAAATGAAATGGCCTCGTACTCTTTTCTAGATCATACAATATGCATATTATTATTACTATTGGATAGAAAACACTCAGAAGTTTCTAAAACTTTTTGAATTATATCTGTGAGTAAAACAGAACTCATTTTGCAGGAAGTGAAAAATCTGAAAACGAGGCTCTGTTTCAGGGTCTATTCAACTGGCTTTTATTTATTGATATGTATGCACTTCATACACCTTCCACTGGGTGTCAACAGGCAGTGGAAGGTGGAATGGGGTGTCTAGCTTGATCTGAGGTCAAATGAGAGCTTTTGGAGTGACAGGTCCGGAATTTTCTTTGTCTTCGCTGGGGAGCTCGACATTGTCTTCTGAAAAGCGTTACGTATACTTGGCGAATATCTCCGGCTCTGATTTTATTTGATACATGTGATAATAACATCATAAAGTAGGTTTTTTCAACCAAGTTTTATCAGTTTATTCAACGTTTATTGGGACTTTTGGAGTTTTCCGTTCTTTGCGTCAAGAGAGGATGGGAATGTTAGCAACCTTGGCTAGCATTGTGGCGCGAATTCGACAGAAGAAATGGACATTCTAAAACCAAACAACGATTTATTCTGGACCAAGGACTCCTTGTACAACATTCTGATGGAAGCTCAGCAAAAGTAAGAAAACATTTATGATGTTATTTCGTATTTCTGTGTAAAATGTTGACTCCTATTCTCCGCCGTGTTGGTGAGCGCTGTCTCGCAATAACGCAAGCTGTATGTTATGGTAAAGTTATTTTTAAAAATCTAACACAGCGTTTGCATTAAGAACCAGTGTATCTTTCATTTGCCATACAAGTAATTTTATGTAAAGTTTTTGATGAGTTCTTTGGTCAGATTAGGTGAGTGTGTCACGCCCTGACCTTAGTTTATCTTTGTTTTCTTTCTTATTTTAGTTAGGTCAGGGTGTGACATGAAGAATGTATGTGTTTTTGTATTGTCTAGGGGTTTTGTAAGTTTAATGGGGCAGTGTCTTGTATAGGTGTTTGTATGTCTATGGCTGCCTAGATTGGTTCTCAATTAGAGGCAGCTGTTGTTCATTGGTCTCTGAGAGCTATATTTTAGGCAGCCATATTCATTTGGTATTTCGTGGGTAATTGTCTATGTCTAACGTTAGTAGCTTGTGTATGCACTTTCGTTTGTAGCTTCACAGTCGTTTGTTGTTTTGTTTAGTATTGTAAAAGTGTTCGTTTTGTCTTATCTAATAAAAGAAGATGTATTTGTATCACGCTGCGCCTTGGTCCACTCTTCCTCATCAAGACGATCGTGACAGAATTACCCACAATAACAGGACCAAGCAGCGTGATAAGCGGCAGGAGGAGCAGCGCAAGGAGGAATGGCAATGGGAGCAAAATCTGGACTACACTACGTGGGAAGAAATCGACAGGTGGGCGATCGACCAAGGGAGAATGCCGGAGCCCGCCTGGGATTCTCTGGCGCAGTGTGAGGGATACCGGCGAATGGAGGCAGCACGACGACGCGGTAGGAAGCCTGTAAGTCAAGCCCAAAAATTTCTTGGGGGGGGGCTACAACGGAGTGTGGCGAAGTCAGGTAGGAGACCTGCGCCAACTCTCCGTGCTTACCGTGGGAAGCGAGAGTACGGGCAGACACCGTGTTATGCGGTAGAGTGCATGGTGTCTCCTGTACGTGTGCATAGCCCGGTGCGGGTTATTCCACCTCCCCGCACTGGCAGGGCTAGATTGGGCATTGAGCCAGGTGCCATGAAGCCGGCTCAACGCGTCTGGTCTCCAGTGCGTCTCCTCGGGCCGGCATACATGGCACCAGCCTTACGCATGGTGTCCCCGGTTCGCCAACACAGCCCAGTGCGGGTTATTCCACCTCCCCGCACTGGTCGGGCTACGGGGAGCATTCAACCAGGTAAGGTTGGGCAGGCTCAGTGCTCAAGGGAGCCAGTACGCCTGCACGGTCCGGTATATCCGGCGCCACCTCCCCGCCCCAGCCCAGTACCACCAGTGCCAACACCACGCGCCAGGCTTCCTGTGCGTCTCCAGAGCCCTGTTCCTCCTCCACGCACTAGCCCTGTGGTGCGTGTCTCCAGCCCGGTACCACCAGTTCCGGCACCACGCACCAAGCCTCCTGTGCGTCTCCAGAGTCCTGTGCGCCCTGTTGCTGCTCCCCACACTAGCCTTAAGGTGCGTAAACTTAGCCCGGTACCACCAGTTCCGGCACCACGCACCAGGCCTACTGTGCGCCTCAGCCGGCCAGAGTCTGCCGTCTGCCCAGTGCCGCCTGCACTGCCCGTCTGCCCAGAGCCGCCTGCGCTATCCGTCTGCCCAGCGCCGTCTGAACTGCCCGTCTGTCCCGAGCCGTCAGAGCTGCCCGTCTGTCCCGAGCCGTCAGAGCTGCCCGTCTGTCCCGAGCCGTCAGAGCCGCCCGTCTGTCCCGAGCCGCCCGTCTGTCCCGAGCCGCCCGTCTGTCCCGAGCCGCCCGTCTGTCCCGAGCCGTCAGAGCCGCCCGTCTGTCCCGAGCCGTCAGAGCCGCCCGTCTGTCCCGAGCCGTCAGAGCCGCCCGTCTGTCCCGAGCCGTCAGAGCCGCCCGTCTGTCCCGAGCCGTCAGAGCCGCCCGTCTGTCCCGAGCCGTCAGAGCCGCCCGTCTGTCCCGAGCCGTCAGAGCCGCCCGTCTGTCCCGAGCCGTCAGAGCCGCCCGTCTGTCCCGAGCCGCCAGAGCCGCCCGTCAGTCCGGAGCCGCCAGAGCCGTCCGTCAGTCCGGAGCCGCCAGAGCCGTCCGCCAGACAGGAGCCGCCAGAGCCGTCCGCCAGACAGGAGCCGCCAGAGCCGTCCGCCAGACAGGAGCCGCCAGAGCCGTCCGCCAGACAGGAGCAGCCAGAGCCGTCCGCCAGACAGGAGCAGCCAGAGCCGTCCGCCAGACAGGAGCAGCCAGAGCCATCCGCCAGACAGGAGCCGCTAGAGCCGCCCGCCAGCCATGACCAGCCAGAGCCGCCAGCCAGCCATGACCAGCCAGAGCCGTCAGTCAGTCCGGAGCTGCCCCTCAGTCCGGAGCTGCCCCTCAGTCCGGAGCTGCCCCTCAGTCCGGAGCTGCCCCTCAGTCCGGAGCTGCCCCTCAGTCCGGAGCTGCCCCTCAGTCCAGTGGCGCCATCTAGGATGGTATTCAGTCCGGGACTCGCCGTTCCAGAGGCGCCACCAAAGCAGGAATTGACTATGGTGAAGTGGGGCTCACGTCCCGCACCCGAGCTGCCGCCATAAGAAGGCCCACCCGGACCGTCCCCTTCTGTGTCAGGTTTGCGGCCGGAGTCCGCACCATTGGGGGGGGGGGGGGGGGGGGTACTGTCACGCCCTGACCTTAGTTATCTTTGTTTTCTTTCTTATTTTAGTTAGGTCAGGGTGTGACATGGGGAATGTATGATTTTTTGTATTGTCTAGGGGTATTGTATGTTTAATGGGGCATTGTCTTGTATAGGTGTTTGTATGTCTATGGCTGCCTAGATTGGTTCTCAATTAGAGGCAGCTGTTGTTCATTTGTCTCTGATTGAGAGCTATATTTAGGCAGCCATATTCATTTGGTATTTCGTGGGTAATTGTCTGTCTAACGTTAGTAGCTTGTGTATGCACTTTCGTTTGTAGCTTCACGGTCGTTTGTTGTTTTGTTTAGTATTGTAAAAGTGTTCGTTTCGTCTTCTTTAATAAAAGAAGATGTATTTGTATCACGCTGCGCCTTGGTCCACTCTTCCTCATCAAGACGATCGTGACAGAGTGTCCAAAATATCTCCGGAGATTCTGGTGAATCGATGCTACGTATTCACAATGTATAACCAGGATTTGTAGCTCTAAATATGCACATTTTTGAACAAAACATAATTGTATTGTATAACATGATGTTATAAGACAGTCATCTGATGAAGTTGTCCAAAGGTTAGTGATTAATTTTATATCTTTTGCTGGTTTTTGCAAAAGCTACCTTTGCGGTGAATAAATGCGTTTGTGTGTTTGGCTATTGTGGTAAGCTAATATAATTCTATATTGTGTTTTCGCTGTAAAACACTTTAAAAAAAAATGAAATAAGGAAATATTGGTTGGATTCACAAGATGTTTATCTTTCATTTGCTGTACACCATGTATTTTTCATAAATGTTTTATGATCAGTATTTATGTATTTCACGTTGCTCTCTGTAATTATTCTGGCTGCTTTGGTGCTACTTTTGATGGTAGCTGCAATGTAAAACTATGATTTATACCTCAAATATGCACATTTTCGAACAGAACATAAATGTATTGTATAACATGTTATAAGACTGTCATCTGATGAAGTTGTTTCTTGGTTAGTGACTAATTTTATCTCTATTTCTGTGTTTGGTGAAAGCTACCTATGCGGTGGAAACATGGTGAAAATATGCGGTTGTGTGTAAGGCTATTGTGGTTGGCTAATAGAAATACATAGTGTTTTCGCTGTAAAACATTTTAAAAATCGGAAATGATGGCTGGATTCAAAAGATGTTTATCTTTCATTTGCTGTATTGGACTTGTGATTTCATGAAAATTATATTATATGATATCCCTGTCCTGTTAGGCTAGGCTATGCTAGTCAGCTTTTTTGATGAGGAGGATCCCGGATCCGGGAGAGAGAAGCGGTAGAGGTTTTAAGCCTTAGCCCCAGCCATCTCTTTAATGATTCACATGTGAGGCCATGTGCTAAACAGAGTGAGTATGGTAGTGTACTAAAAAAACAAAGATTTTCAGACTAAAGGCTGGTTTATACTACGTCTATTGACATGTCTGTAGACAGTTGTCACAGTGACATCGTGAACATTCTATTGTCGTCCGACATCAAACTTGTCGTTGCCGTTATGAAAAAGTATAAACGCATTTTGTTGGTCCAAAATAGCATAACTGGTGTATTTTAACAACAAGCTAAGCTGTGTTTTGGTATATTTCACTTGTGATTGCATGATTATAAATATTTTTTGTAATATTTTTGAATCTGATACGTTTGGGAATTTTCTTCTGCCTTTCAGGACCGGAACGAGGCTGTAGTTTTCTGAACATAACGCGCAACCCATATGGCGTTCTTTTGTTATAAAAGTAATATTTATCGAACAAAAAGAACATTTTAACATTGTGTAACTGGGAGTCTCGTGAGTGCAAACATCCAAAGATTATCAAAGGTAAGTGATTAATTTTATTGCTTTTCTGACTTTCGTGACCATGCTAAATTGGGGCTAACTGTGCTAGCATTGATTGATACACTCACAAAAGCTTAGATTTCTTTCGCTGTAAGGCATATTTTCAAAATCTGACACGATAGGTGGATTAACAACAAGCTATGCTTTGTTTTGGTATATTTCACTTGTGATTGCATGATTATAAATATTTTTAGTAATATTTTGCGCCCTGCAATTCAGCGGTTGTTTAGGAAAATGATCCCGCTAAAGGGATCCGTAGCGCAGAGAAGTTAAGAGACTTTCAAAATGTACATTACCTCTCTCAATAACATGTATTACAGACCAGGCCTAACAGCAATTCAGTGAATGAACACAGATACAGAGAGAAGATACAAAACACAATTTTAAAAAGTACACAATTTCCCTATAAGATTTGTAGGCCAAATTCAGATTTCACACTGTCACTTTAATGTTTGCATTTATCCTTCAGCATGTCATGGAACTTCTGGAAGCACCAAAAGGAGGTTTCTATAACCTGCCTAAATGACTACCAACCCGTAGCACTCACGTCCGTAGCCATGAAGTGCTTTGAATGGTTGATAATGGCTCACATCAACACCATTATCCCAGAAACCCTAGACCCACTCCAATTTGCGTACCGCCCAAACAGATCCACAGATGATGCAATCTCTATTGCACTCCATACTGCCCTTTCCCACCTGGACAAAAGGAACACTTATGTGAGAATGCTGTTCATTAACTACAGCTCAGCGTTCAACACCATAGTGCCCACAAAGACAGGCCGCCCCCAGGTGGTGAGGGTAGGTAGCAACACATCTGCCACGCTGATCCTCAACACTGGAGCTCCCCAGGGGTGCATGCTCAGTCCCCTCCTGTACTCCCTGTTCACTCATGACTGCACGGTCAGGCACGACTCCAACACCATCATTAAGTTTGCTGACGACACAACAGTGGTAGGCCTGATCACCGACAACGACGAGACAGCCTATAGGGAGGAGGTCAGAGACCTGGCCGGGTGGTGCCAGAACAACAACCTCTCCCTCAACGTAACCAAGACTAAGGAGATGATTGTGGACTACAGGAAAAGGAGCACCGAGTACGTACCCATTCTCATCGATGGGTCTGTAGTGGAGCAGGTTGAGAGCTTCAAATTCCTTGTTGTCCACATCAACAACAAATTAGATTGGTCCGAACACACCAAGACAGTCGTGAAGAGGGCACGACAAAGCCTATTCCCTCTCAGGAAACTAAAAAGATTTGGCATGGGTCCTGAGATCCTCAAAAGGTTCTACAACTGCAACATTGAGAGCATCCTGACCGGTTGCATCACTGCCTGGTACGGCAATTGCTCGGCCCGCAAGGCACTTCAGAGGGTAATGCGTACGGCCCAGTACATCACTGGGGCCAAGCTTCCTGCCATCCAGGACCTCTACACCAGGCGGTGTCAGAGGAAGGCCCTAAAAATTGTCAAAGACTCGAGCCACCCTAGTCATAGACTGTTCTCTCTTCTACCGCATGGCAAGCGGTACCGGAGCACCAAGTCTAGGTCCAAGAGGCTCCTAAATAGCTTCTACCCCCAAGCCATAAGAACAGATAATCAAATGGCTATTTGCATTGCCCCCCCCCCCCCGAACGCTGATGCTACTCTGTTATTATCTATGCATAGTCACTTTAACAACTGTACCTACATGTACACATTACCTCAATACCGGTGCCCCCGCACATTGACATTGACTTTGTACCGCTACCCCCTGTATATAGCTCCCCACTATTGTTATTTAATGCTGCTCTTTAATTGTTTGTTATTCTCTTACTTTTTGGGGGGTATTTTCTTAACTGCATTGTTGGTTAAGGGCTTGTAAGTAAGCATTTCACTGTAAAGTCTACACCTGTTGTATTCGGCGCATGTGACAAATAAAATTTGATTTGATTTGACTCTCTCAATACAAGTTTGTGCATCCTTTCAAGCACACCCTTCTCATTAACCTGTGGTGAGTTATTCACAATTTGATTTGATTCTCTCCAATACAAGTTTGTGCATCCTTTCAAGTTAGATTTTTAATACACCGTAAGGCTGCATGATGCAACTCTAAGTCGCTTGAAAGGCATGAGCTCTGCTGTGTTTTTTGAGAAGGCTGTACACACTTCGTCAGTCTCTCATTCACAATATGAGGAGTTCTTGATAATGCTTCGAATTTCCCAGTGGCATCCCCTTTGTGTGGCCATAATAACAACAAACGCACTAGTCTGTGGCAATCTACTATCCCCCATAGTACAAAAGTTGACCTGTTCTGTGCTAGAAATAAATATTCCAAACATAGTCTGGGACAGTTGTGGGATGCAATAGATCCCAAATTAATACAACTACTAGCATAAAAAAAATGTTTTTATGCCATGAGGCTGACATTTAGCTTTATATGTTGATAAACTATTAGGCTATTTCTTCACATAAGCGCAGCATTGAGCACACGGCAGTAGGCTATAAGCGCAATTATCCATTAGCGGGAAAACACCATTATCAAAATTGACCACAAATGTGATTATGCATGTAATGCTTTAATTATAAAGGAGCATTTTTATGGTGGAAATGATCTTCCCCAAACGTGAAACTCACGCGCTGCTTATGTATGCCAGTTAGGCTCTACACCCAGTGTAAAGCGGATTAATGTGCTTCATTTACAAAAAGTTATTTGGCCACTTTAGTTGTGATACAAACCTTATCAAAACATATAGGCCTAAGCTGGCATCAAGGCA
This sequence comes from Salvelinus namaycush, assembly GCF_016432855.1. Taxonomy (NCBI): domain Eukaryota; kingdom Metazoa; phylum Chordata; class Actinopteri; order Salmoniformes; family Salmonidae; genus Salvelinus; species Salvelinus namaycush. The sequence goes on from NC_052326.1 coordinate 6,056,680, forward strand.
AAGGGTGCCTACTTTGAAGAATCTCAAGTATAAAATATATTTTGATTTGTTTAACACTTTTTTGGTTACTACATGATTCCATATGTGTTATTTCTTAGTTTTGATGTCTTCACTATTATTCTACAATGTAGAAAATAGTAAAAATAAAGAAAAACCCTTGAATGAGTAAGTGTGTTCAAACTTTTACTGGTACTGTATGTGTGAAATTCATTTTGATTTAGAATGGACCGTTATCATGCACCTGTCTCGAAACGGGCTGGGGGAAAAAGACATGTCATCTCTTCAATTAATTAGAGAGTGGAGGACGCTTTTCCTTCATTTTCATGCTGACCAGGTAGGCTATACTCCTGTTGTTGCAACTTCTTGTCAATAGGTGGGCGCTGTTTTCACTTTGGAAAAAATCGTGCCCAAATGAAACTGCCTCGTACTCTATTCTAGATCGTACAATATGCATATTATTATTACTATTGGATAGAAAACACTCAAGTTTCTAAAACTGTTTGAATTATATCTGTGAGTAAAACAGAACTCATTTTGCAGCAAACTTCCATACAGGAAGTGAAAAATCTGAAAACGATGCTCTGTTCCAGGGCCTGCCTATTCAATTGCCTAATATTTATCGATATGCATGCACTTCATACGCCTTCCACTAGATGTCAACAGGCAGTGGAAGGTGGAATGGGGTGTCTAGCTTGATCTGAGGTCGAACAAGAGCCTTTGGAGTGGGAGGTCAGGAATTTCCTTTGTCTACCAAGGCGCGAGGCGGAGCTCGACATTGGCTTCTGAAAAGCGTTCGGTATACACGGCGGATATCTCCGGCTCTGTTTTTATTTGATACATATTAGAAAAACATCAAAGTAGGTTTTTTCAACCGAGTTTCATCAGTTTATTCAACGTTTATTGGGACTTTTGGAGTTTTCCGTTCTTTGCGTCGAGAGAAACTGGGAACGTCATCAACATTGGCTAGCATTGTGGCACGAATTCGACAGGAGAAAAGGACATTCTAAAACCAAACAACGATTTATCCTTGACCTAGGACTCCTTGTACAAGATTCTGATGGAAGCTCAACAAAAGTAAGAACAATTTATGATGTTATTTCTGTGGAAAATGTTATTCCTATTCTCTGCCGTTTTGGCGGGCGCTGTCTCGCAATAACGCAAGCTGTTTGTTATGGTAAAGTTATTTTTAAAAATCTAACACGGCGGTTGCATTAAGAACCAGTGTATCTTTCATTTGCCATACAACAAGTATTTTTATGTAAAGTTTATGATGAGTTCTTTGGTCAGATTAGGTGAGTGTCCAAAATAGCTCCGGACATTCTGGTGAATCGATGCTACATATTCACAATGTATAACCACGGTTTGCAGCTCTAAATATGCACATTTTCAAACAAAACATAAGTGTATTGTATAACCTGATGTTATAAGACTGTCATCTGATGAAGTTGGTCAAGGTTAGTGATTAATTTTATATCTTTTGCTGGTTTTTGCGAATGCTATCTATGCGGTGAATAAATGCGGTTGTGTGTTTGGCTATTGTGGTAAGCTAATATAATTCTATATTGTGTTTTCGCTGTAAAACACTTAAAAAATCGGAAATATTGTCTGGATTCACAAGATGTTTATCTTTCATTTGCTGTACACCATGTATTTTTCATAATTTTTTATTTATTTTTCATGATGAGTATTTAGGTATTTCACGTTGCTCTCTGTAATTATTCTGGCTGCTTTGGTGATATTTTTGAAGGTAGCTGCAATGTAAAACTATGATTTATACCTCAAATATGCACATTTTCGAACAAAACATGAATTTATTGTATAACATGTTATAAGACTGTCATCTGATGAAGTTGTTTCTTGGTTAATGACTAATTATATCTCAATTTGGTCGGTTTTGTGATAGATACCTATGCGGTACAAACATGGTGAAAATATGCGGTTGAGTCTTTGGCTATTGTGGTTAGCTAATAGAAATACATATTGTGTTTTCGCTGTAAAACATTTTAAAAATCGGAAATGATGGCTGGATTCACAAGATGTTTATCTTTCATTTGCTGTATTGGACTTGTGATTTCATGACATTTATACGCTATTATTATTTGCTTAATATTAGTAATGTTGAGAAATAAATATAGTAGGCCTAGCCTATAGAAAGCTGATGGGATACTCCTCTTTTTAATAGAGCCCATTGCTGTTTTCTCGCGCTATTTCAAAGTCTATAGAAATGTTATGCAACATGAGCTCATGGTCTCTCATGAAGTGTTTGATTAGATTTTTTATTACATTTGCATTGATGTCAGAGTGATTAGAGAGACAATAGATTGCTGAGTACCAGTCATTTAGCAAGTTTACTAATGACAATCAGCAGCATCAGAGCTTTGAGAAGCCTAATTATCGTGGCTAAACGGTCATGTGGAATTTGACTGCCTTCATGACTCGTGATCGCCGGGGTGGCGGTAATATGGTCACCGCAACAGCCCTAGTGACCACTGTTTTAGTCTATATAAACTATGGTGTATTATTATTATGTGTATTAGCAGACAGACTATAATATACATTTATTTTGATGGTGTTGAATACCCCCTAGAGTCGATGTCTGCGCCCCCGTGGAAATAAGCATAAGCATTATAAAAAAATCCCCATCAAAATCGGTCTGTTTAAGCTAGAGATATGTTTTTTTGCATGGGCTGCTTCTTAATCTACCGCATCCGCCAATGTCGGCCTTCCGCATCTGCGGTGGAAGGTGGCCAAGCTACAGCGGTGTTTGTCAATTTGTTGTTTTGCTCTAGGATGCCCACAAGCCTCGTCTGACTTTACATTTTTCCCAGCCAGGCCCAGATGGGATCAGAGCGCATAGGCTTCTCTAGGCTATCTGTAGCTTTGGTTGTTATCTGTAGGGCTACAGTTAATCAGACAAGCACAGACTACTTGTGCAAGTTGAGAAATCATTTTATTTTATTTTATTGGTGGCAGGTATGAACTTCCATAATAAACAGCTCTCTTATACCCACGTTTTCAGTCACAATTTGCATTTATCACATGTAATTATTTGCATGATATTGATAAAAAAGGAAGCCTGGTTTGTTTTAATGTTGTAAGGTAGGCCTACTGTACTTTTATATTTGTATAAGACAATTAATCATTCATTTTTGAAAAGTTTACAGTACTTGATGAAGACATGCTGTTATAGCAACTTTTGTCTTGAAACTAAAATGTAATGAGTGTAGCCTACAGACGAGAAAATAAACCCTTTGTCTGCACATACATGCTTGTGAATTGTTGAATAGTTTGTGCCTACTGGCAAGTGGCTATCATTTGGTTGTGTTTATGAAGATTTGACATACGATTAGAATACGAGAGAAAATGGATTTCAAAGAAGACGAGCATTTTTCATTCGTTTATGTAACTGTTCAAGTGTTAAAATCTATTAAATTAACACCATCACAAAGATCATTATTCATTTGTTAATGACAGGTCTTAAGGGACATAATGAATGTAAGAAAACTGTGCTTTGAGTGTTGTGAGTGCACACAGGGAGCGCAAAAGTAATTCTGCCCAAAAGTTTTATTTTGAAATAGAGCTCAAGGAGTCATTTTTAAGAGTTGTTTGGCATGGATAGTTGATTTGGAAATTGCAGAATCTGCTCATTCGACATCAAAACATCATGCCTGCTTGTGACTCCGTAGGAGAATTTGCAAAAGTCACTATTTCGTTTCCTTGCAACTGCGCTGTTCATCAGATTCAATTGATAAGATTCTCATCCATCAGACTATTGTAAATGTAATCTTGTCTTTAGGCCAACTATTATTATATGTGTGAAATTAGTTTCAATATAGTTCAGGTGTAGTTTCGATAGGCCATCATCAACTGCGCAGGCGGCGGGCAGGGGGGAAAATGACATGTCCTCTTAACTGCTTAGAACACAAATTCTGTTTGTGATAATACGATTGTAACAACGACAGTGTACTAGACTTATTTTGTAAATGTCAAGGACTGGACTGCAGTCAATATGACACTCTCGGCCCTCCTAGTGTTAAATGGTTACATTTGTGGCCATCTAGCCTAGCCTAGCCTACTATCTCCTGGTCGCTGAGCAGGTGATCTGAGAGGTTGCCAAGCCTATTGTGATTATTACTGCCATATCAGGGCATTATGTTCTAATCTCATAGTCTATTAATTACGCTATAGGCCTATGGTTTATTATGTGTAGGTCCATGTGAGTTGCGTGTTAAATGCAAGAGTCATGGAACCCTCTATGAAGGGTTCTACCTAGAACCCTTTTATCTTTGGAGGGTTCTTTCTAGAACCCTCTATGAATGGTTCCACCAGCCTTATTAGCCTTTATTGTATTATTTATGACAATACATTACATATAGTATAAGGCCTTTCTTTGAGGGAATAGTTATACCATAACATAGTGGTGTTTTGGAATCTCCTGGTTTACAGGCTACATCGGACCTGCAAGTCACATTATGCTGTTTTGCAAAGTAAGATGGTGCCGACAGACATGGCAGCTCTGCTTCTAGCTCCTAAGCAACTTTGCAGTATTCTGTTTTTTTTGTGTGTAATTTCTTACACTATTCACCCAGAATGTTTTTTGTGTTATTACATAAAGCCGTAAAGATATCAAAGCAGCGGTAACTCACCAGCATTACGACCAGGAATACAACTTTCCCGAATTGGATCCTTCCAGAGAGACATCAGAGATTGTAACGTTCTTTGTTTCACGGAAACATGGCTCACTCGGGATACGTCATCAGAGTCGGTACAGCCACCTGGATTCTTCACGCATCGCGCCGACAGAAACAAACATCTCTCTGGTAAGAAGAAGGGCGGGGGTGTATGCCTTATGATAAACGAGACGTGGTGTGATCATAACAACATACAGGAACTCAAGTCCTTTTGTTCACCTGACCTAGAATTCCTTACAATCAAATGCCGACCGCATTATCTACCAAGAGAATTCTCTTCGATCATAATCACAGTAGTGTATATCCCCCCCAAGCAGACACATCAACGGCCCTGAAAGAACTTAATTTGACTCTATGTAAACTGGAAACCACATATCCTGAGGCTGCATGTATTGTAGCTGGGGATATTAACAAGGCTAATCTGAAAACAAGGCTCCCTAAATTTTATCAGCATATCGAATGAGCAAAACTGGCAAAACCCTGGATCATTGTTATTCTAACTTCCGCAACGCATATAAAGCCCTTCCCCGCCCTCCTTTTGGAAAATCTGACCATGACTCCATTTTGTTGCTCCCAGCCTATAGACGAAAACAAAAACAGGAAGTGCCCGTGCTCAGGACTGTTCAACGCTGGTCCGACCAATCGGATTCCACGCTTCAAGATTGCTTCGATCACGTGGACTGGGATATGTTTCCGCATAGCGTCGGACAATAACATTGATGAATACGCTGATTCGGTGAGCGAGTTTATTAGCAGTGCATCGGTGATGTTGTACCCATAGCGTCTATTAAAACATTCCCCAACCAGAAACCGTGGATTGATGGCAGCATTTGCGCAAAACTAAAAGCGCGAACCACTGCTTTTAATCAGGGAAAGGTGACCGGAAACATGACTGAATACAAACAGTGTAGCTATTCCCTCCGAAAGGTAATCAAACAAGCTAAGCGTCAGTATAGAGACAAAGTAGAGTCGCAATTCAACGGCTCAGACACGAGAGGTATGTGGCAGGGTCTACAGTCAATCACGGACTACAAAAGGAAAACCAGCCCCGTCGCGGACCACGATGTCTTGCTCCCAGACAAACTAAACAACTTCTTTGCTCACTTTGAGGACAACTGTGCCACTGACACGGCCCGCTACCAAAACCTGCGGGCTCTCCTTCACTGTAGCCAACGTGAGTAAAACATTTCCACCATTGTGGAAATGTTGTTGTCCACCATTGTTGTCCACCATTGTTCCTGTACCCAAGTGAGCAAATGTAACTGAACTAAATGACTATCGCCCCATAGCACTCCCTTCTGACATCATGATGTGCTTTGAGAGGCTAGTTAAGGATCATATCACCTCCACCCTACCTGACACCCTCGACCCTCTTCAAGTTGCTTACCGCCCCAATAGATCTACAGACGATGCAATCGCCACTGCACACTGCCCTATCCAAACCTAGACAAGAGGAATACCTATGTAAGAATGCTGTTAATTGACTATAGCCCAGCCTTCAACACCATAGTAGCCTCCAAGCTCATCATTAAGCTCGGGGCCCTGGTCTAAACTCCACCCTTTGCAACTGGGTCCTGGGCTTCCTGACGGGCCGCCCCCATGTGGTGAAGGTAGGGAACAACACCTCCACTTCACTGATCCTCAACACAGGGGCTCCACAATGGTGTGTACTTATACCCCTCCTGTACTCCCTGTTTATCCATGACTGCGTGGCCACACACGCCTCCAACTCAATCAAGTTTGCAGACAACACAACCATAATAGGCCTTATTACCAACAAAGACGAGACAGCCTAAAGCAGGGGTGGGCAACTCCAGTCCTCGGGGGCCTGATTGGTGTCACTTTTTATCCATCCCTAGCAAACACAGCTGATTAATCAAACTGCATTCTAAACTGAAGATCATGATTAGGTGATTATTGGGGAAAAACTGTGACAATCAGGTCCCCGAGGACTGGAATTGCCCACCCCTGGCCTACAGGGAGGAGGTTAGGGCCCTGGCGGGGAGGTGCCAACAGCCTCTCCCTCAACGTCAACAAAATGAAGGAGCTGATCGTGGACTTCAGGAAAAAGCAGAGGGAGCACGCCCCTATCCACATTGACAGGACCGCAGTGGAGAAGGTGGAAAGCTTCAAGTTCCTCGGCGTACACATCACAGACGATCTGTTATGGTCCACCCACAAAGACAGTGTGGTGAAGAAAGCGCAACAGCACCTCTTCAACCTCAGAAGGCTGAAGAAATTTGGCTTGGCCCATAAGACCCTCACAAAGTTTTACAGACGCACAATTGAGAGCATACTGTCGGGCTGTATCACCGTCTGGTATTGCAACTGCACCGCCCGCAACCGCAGGGCTCTCCAGAGGGAGAGCACTGGGGGCACACTCACCGCCCTCCGGGACACCTACAGCACCCGATGTCACAGGAATGCCAAAAATATCATTACTATTTATTTTTAACCTTTATTTAACTAGGCAAGTCAGTTAAGAACAAATTCTTATTTACAATGAGTGCCTACACTGGCCAAACCCGGACAACACTGGTCCAATTGTGCACCGCCCTATGGGACTCCCAATCACAGCCGGTTGTGATACAGCCTGGAAACAAACCAGGGTGTCTGTAGTGACGCCTCTAGCACTGAGATGCAGTGCATTAGACCGCTGCACCACTCGGGAGCCCAAATGTCAAGGACATCATCAAGGACATCAACAACCCTGTTCACCCCGATATCATCCAGAAAGCAAGGTCAGTACAGGTGCATCAAATCTGGGACCAAGAGACTGAAAAACAGCTTCTATCTCAAGGCCATCCGACTGTTAAATAGCCATCACTAGCCAGCTACCACCCGGTTACTCAACCCTGCACCTTAGTCTGCTGCCCTATATACATAGACATGGAATCACTGGTCACTTTAATAATGGAACACTAGTCACTTTAATGATGTTTACACACTGTTTTACTCATTTCATATGTATATACTGCAATCTATTCTACTGTATTTTAGTCAATGCCCCTCCGACATTGCTCGTCCTAATGTTTATATATTTCTAATTAAATTATTTTACTTTTAGATGTGTGTATTGTTAAATATTACTGCACTGTTGGAGCTAGGAACGCAAGCATTTCGCTACACCAGCAACATATTTAAAATCTAAATATGTGTATGTAACCAATACAGTTTTATTTGATTTGATGTGTAATTCCTATTGGAATCCAGCCAGAGTTAGGATATCCAACAAGTGGAAGTGTTAATCACCCGCAACCTGCATTTAGAATGACTGCCAGGGTAGGGAAGATTGAATACTCAGACTACGTCAACCATCTAAACTGGAACAACTATCTCAGTAACGGGAGCAATAAAACCAACAGATTGGATTAGTTTAGAAAACTGTACATTATTTATCTTTGTGTAGCATAAAATTAATCAACCAATCAATGGACTTCCAAAAACACAGATATTACAGTAAAACAAGCAATTCTGAAAATCTCCCTGCCTTCCAAAGAATCCTTCTTGCCTGCCGAAGAATCAGCAAAGAACCATTGCTTACAAAAACGGGTCTTAAAATGTTAAACCCTTTGTCTTGCAAAGAACCATTGTCTTCCAAAAAGTGTTCTTCTGATCAAAACGGTTCCTGGTAGAACCCTATCCCTCAGCAAAGAACCGTTTAGGATTTTTTTTATTCTAAAAGTGTACATTTTAGTATATCTAAATTTTTGCTGGCCTACCATCAGCGGATTTCTGCCTAAGCCACTGAACAACCCCCATCCTCATCTCCCTTTCGTTGTTGCCGCACTACCGGAGTGGATTAAGCAGGCACAGAGAAGATCAACAGTCAATAGCGGAAATGCTAATGCTCACCAGATAAAACGTCTCTCAGGGGTGGCGTGCCTGTAACCTAGGAGACTTTGGGAAAGATTACAACCAAACAGCAAATCCAAGCCAAGTTGATAAATCAAAAGCAGAGGAAGACGAATAGCGCAACAGCTAGCGTTGGCGTCCAATGCAGTCAAATCCTTCTGTGAACTTCTGGTTGACTGGCCAGTTCATTCTCCTCTGGTCTTTGGACCTGAGTGGAATAATTTGAATGACCAGGAGGGGGGATGAAATGTTTAATTTAACCTCCCTTGCTGATAAAGAGCTGGCTAGCTCTGGCCACACTTCCACCAGGGCTATTTTAATGAGTTTGCAAGTATCACCTGCTGCAAGTGACAAGTGTCACCTGCTGTCAATTTCAATTTGAGGAGAGAAGCTCCCTGGGGGCTAATTTTCTGTTGCAGTGGCTACGCGCTAGCAATTGCCAGCTACTGAGAACTCTGCATGCTTTGTAAGCACCCATGCCTGAAGCCTCCCCCTCCTTCTCTCTCTCAATCTTCCTCCCTACCTCATCTCCTCCATTCCTTCACCCCCCTGCATCTGTCTCTCTGCTGCTGCACAGTAAAGAGGAGGCTCATTACTAGCCGCTGAATCTCTTGGGCTCCACAGCTTCACAGGGGACAGGCACCCAAAGTTTTCCACTCAGCTTAGCGCACCATCCGTCAACAGCCGTTTGGCTCATCTCTCAGCCAAAGGCAGAGGATAAAATATGTCTCTGTCCTTTAACCAAGTCCATCTTTTTGCCTGCTTGAGCTTATCAGGTGCAGACAACAGTAACAGGTACATATAGGCCTACATACATACATACGTAGGTAGGCTATCGCTACATAATGTACAGTACATCTCGACCAGATCCATGTGGCTGAACTTCCACTATAAGCTGCCAAAAACAAAGCCTGATGCCAAAGGTGAAATACAAAATCACTAACCTCTCTGCAGCTGAGAGCTTCATCATGCAATGGGCTCTTAGACATACTGTATCCTACCCCTAAATTAACACACAGCACTGCAGACGTATATCATTCTGGTTGTGGCTGCAGATGTATCTTTTGGTGAAATGTTCCACTTTTGCCGATTGCTTTGTAAATCCAGCCACCTGCTGTATAACCTGCCAAAACATTGTGTCTGGTTACTCCAAACCCCAAAGGACAACAAAACAAGCCTATTTATCATCCCTTTTATCCTGAATGTGGTGTGAAACAGGATTGTACATTTCACTGAGAACCTCATTTAAAACCCATTGGTGATTGCTTGATTTGACAACAACCGACCCATTTCACAAGGTGAACTCGAGATACAATTACAGTGAGAGAAAAAAGGATAATTGCAACATACAATTTAGCTCAAACAGCTAGACAGTGTTCAATGCGGAAGACAGCTTCTTCAACCATGTTCATGTGTGTGAGGCAGATTATATAATTTTACCATATATTGTTATTACATGTGTTAATTCATATTTAAATTAACTTTATTCTCAGCCATGTAGAAATAAAAATACACATATCTCCCTAATAATAATTTATCATTTTAATGGATGTGTATCTAATGGTAAGTTAATGGCCTGTTAAATTAAACCTCACTCTATTGTAATTTATGATCATTTCTTCCCCCTCTCTCCCACACGACTCTTGGGTCATCCAGTGACACATGACGTTTGCAGTCTTCCGCATCGACTGGCTGTTAACAGTATAAAGAGGGATCCCGTTCTCAGCGCTTTGATGTTCATGACCCAGGGAGTACTGAGGCTATTTGAAAGAATCTGCTGCAGGAGGCAAAGACAGTTCCATCACTGTTTTCTTATGCCCCAGAAAGCAGAAGACAAAAGACTTCCGAATCTTGCACTTACTAACAAAGACCGCAGCCCTCAAATCAAATTCCGCTGCAGTCATCACAGGCAATTTATTTGCAAGGTCATTAAATCAAATGGTTTGGATGAAAACCTTTGTCATCAGCTTTTCAGATTCTGATCACCGTACCAGTTGGAGATGCCAATCACTAATTTGACTTAGCTATAGTTCCAGCCTGTTATCTGAAATTCTCAGCTACTTTCCTAGCTCTGAAACAATCAGCTATGCTACAAACAGATATAAATATATAAAATAATACACTGCAAATATATATAGGTTACAAGATTTAAGCACGTGTTAATCCTAAAAACCGCACTGAAAGAGGTGGGGTGCAAACTATTAAGAGACCTCAAGGGTTGAATGAAACGATAAGGAAAGTGAGTCTAAAACCTTGATGTTCGAGCCATGCCATATCAATACAGGGTCTTCCTGTTACGTCCGTCGTCAGATGAATGAGACCAAAGTGTTCATGATATTTAATATATAACTCAGACAAAACAACAAAATACAAAAAACGAACATAAAGTTCTGCAGGGCTAGACAGCAACTATGCAAAAACAAGATCCCACAAACTAAGGTGGAAAACAGGCTGCCTAAGTATGATCCCCAATCAGAGACAACGATAGACAGCTGCCTCTGATTGGGAACCATACCCGGCCAACAAAGAAATAGAACACATAGATTGCCTACCCATTTACATTACATTTACATTTAAGTCATTTAGCAGACGCTCTTATCCAGAGCGACTTACAAATTGGTGCATTCACCTTATGATATCCAGTGGAACAACCACTTTACAATAGTGCATCTAACTCTTTTAAGGGGGGGGAGGGGGGGGTTAGAAGGATTACTTTATCCTATCCTAGGTATTCCTTAAAGAGGTGGGGTTTCAGGTGTCTCCGGAAGGTGGTGATTGACTCCGCTGACCTGGCGTCGTGAGGGAGTTTGTTCCACCATTGGGGTGCCAGAGCAGCGAACAGTTTTGACTGGGCTGAGCGGGAACTGTACTTCCTCAGAGGTAGGGAGGCGAGCAGGCCAGAGGTGGATGAACGCAGTGCCCTTGTTTGGGTGTAGGGCCTGATCAGAGCCTGAAGGTACGGAGGTGCCGTTCCCCTCACAGCTCCGTAGGCAAGCACCATGGTCTTGTAGCGGATGCGAGCTTCAACTGGAAGCCAGTGGAGAGAGCGGAGGAGCGGGGTGACGTGAGAGAACTTGGGAAAGTTGAACACCAGACGGGCTGCGGCGTTCTGGATGAGTTGTAGGGGTTTAATGGCACAGGCAGGGAGCCCAGCCAACAGCGAGTTGCAGTAATCCAGACGGGAGATGACAAGTGCCTGGATTAGGACCTGCGCCGCTTCCTGCGTGAGGCAGGGTCGTACTCTGCGAATGTTGTAGAGCATGAACCTACAGGAACGGGTCACCGCCTTGATGTTAGTTGAGAACGACAGGGTGTTGTCCAGGATCACGCCAAGGTTCTTAGCACTCTGGGAGGAGGACACAATGGAGTTGTCAACCGTGATGGCGAGATCATGGAACGGGCAGTCCTTCCCCGGGAGGAAGAGCAGCTCCGTCTTGCCGAGGTTCAGCTTGAGGTGGTGATCCGTCATCCACACTGATATGTCTGCCAGACATGCAGAGATGCGATTCACCACCTGGTTATCAGAGGGGGGAAAGGAGAAGATTAATTGTGTGTCGTCTGCATAGCAATGATAGGAGAGACCATGTGAGGATATGACAGAGCCAAGTGACTTGGTGTATAGCGAGAATAGGAGAGGGCCTAGAACAGAGCCCTGGGGGACACCAGTGGTGAGAGCACGTGGTGCGGAGACAGATTCTCGCCACGCCACCTGGTAGGAGCGACCTGTCAGGTAGGACGCAATCCAAGCGTGGACCTTGCCGGAGATGCCCAGCTCGGAGAGGGTGGAGAGGAGGATCTGATGGTTCACAGTATCAAAGGCAGCCGATAGGTCTAGAAGGATGAGAGCAGAGGAGAGAGAGTTAGCTTTAGCAGTGCGGAGCGCCTCCGTGACACAGAGAAGAGCAGTCTCAGTTGAATGACTAGTCTTGAAACCTGACTGATTTGGATCAAGAAGGTCATTCTGAGAGAGATAGCAGGAGAGCTGGCCAAGGACGGCACGTTCAAGAGTTTTGGAGAGAAAAGAAAGAAGGGATACTGGTCTGTAGTTGTTGACATCGGAGGGATCGAGTGTAGGTTTTTTCAGAAGGGGTGCAACTCTCGCTCTCTTGAAGACGGAAGGGACGTAGCCAGCGGTCAAGGATGAGTTGATGAGCGAGGTGAGGTAAGGGAGAAGGTCTCCGAAAATGGTCTGGAGAAGAGAGGAGGGGATAGGGTCAAGCGGGCAGGTTGTTGGGCGGCCGGCCGTCACAAGACGCGAGATTTCATCTGGAGAGAGAGGGGAGAAAGAGGTCAAAGCACAGGGTAGGGCAGTGTGAGCAGAACCAGCGGTGTCGTTTGACTTAGCAAACGAGGATCGGATGTCGTCGACCTTCTTTTCAAAATGGTTGACGAAGTCATCCGCAGAGAGGGAGGAGGGGGGAGGAGGGGGAGGAGGATTCAGGAGGGAGGAGAAGGTGGCAAAGAGCTTCCTAGGGTTAGAGGCAGATGCTTGGAATTTAGAGTGGTAGAAATTGGCTTTAGCAGCAGAGACAGAAGAGGAGAATGTAGAGAGGAGGGAGTGAAAGGATACCCAAATACCCAAATCACACCCCGACCTAACCAAAAAGAGGAATAAAAAGGCTCTCTAAGGTCAGGGCGTGACACTTCCACATTCTCATCAGATGGTCATAGACATGGTAGGCCTAATTACTTTCTCTCCAAATCCAAATGAGTTTCAGAATTTCTAATTCATTAGTTTGATCACAGCCTACAACTTTAATTTGAGCCCAGTACTTAGGATATTAGACTCTTTGTATGATGACATTGGAAGTGACAATGTTTGTGACTTGACCGTCACTTGAATGTCATTGCCAAAATAGCAAATGGTCCAGTACCAGTAACCGGGTGTGTCCCAAATGTCACCCTATTCCCTACATAGTGCTCTACTTTTAACTAGGGCTGGGAATGGTCAAAAGTAGTGCACTATGTAGGGAATAAGGTGTCATTTGGGACAAAGGCACTGCCTCAGCAAAACAATCTGAGTCACTAAAAACAACGGCAAACTAGAACATGTTTCATCAGAAGGGAAATAACTGTATAAAGGCTTCCCACTGAGCACAGACGTCAGTTCAACATCTACTTTTGATCAGCAAAAAATTTCACCATGGCATTGGATTTATCCCAAAAAATTATGTGCAAAAAAATTGAAATGCCCGTACATTGATGACTTTTTGCAAATCCAATCAGTTTTCCACGTTGGTTCAACATCATCACATAGATCTTTGGGGTTGAAATGACGTGGAAATAACATTGATTCAATCAGTTTTTGCCCAGTGGTTTCTTTTTCAGACAGTCAGAGAAGAAAGGGTAAAGATCTTGGCTGATTTCTTTTGATTTTCCCATGATGTCAAGCAAAGAGGCACTGAGTTTGAAGATAGTCCTTGAAATACATTCATAGGTACACCTCCAATTGACTCAAATGATGTCAACTAGCCTATCAGAAGCTTCTAAAGCCATGACATAATTTTCTGGAATTTTCCAAGCTGTTTAAAGGTACTTCTTAGGGATAGGCGTTCCGCTAGTGGGACACCTGCCGACAACATCCGGTGAAATTGGAGGGCGCGCAATTCAAATAAATAATCGTAATATTAAACATTCATGACATACAAGTATCTTATATAATTTAAAAGCTTAAATTCTTGTTAATCTAACTGCGTTGTCTGATTTCAAATAGGCTTTACCGCGAAAGCATACCATGCGATTGTCTGAGGACGGCGCCCCACATCAACATATTTTTCAACCAGCACAGGCTTCATAAAATCACAAATAGCGATTAAATACATCACTTACTTTTGAAGATATTCCTCAGTTTGCAATCCCAACGGTCCCAGCTACAACATGAATGGTTGTTTTGTTAGATAAAGTCCTTCGTTATATCCCAAAAAGTCAGTGTAGTTGGCGCCATCAATTTCAGTAATCCACTCGTTCAACATGCAGACAAAGGAGTCCAAAAAGCTACTGCTAAACTTCGTCCAAACAAGTCAAACAACGTTTCTATTAAATCCTCAGGTACTCTAAAATGTAAATAATCTATAATTTTTCATACAGAAAGTAGTATGTTCAATAGGAAAAGAAAATTAGTAAGCGCGCACCCTCTCCCTCGTGCACCCGAAAGATTGATATTTTTCCGTCGCTCTTCTCACCAAAACTCAAAATTCTTGCTTGTTTTTAAAAATACAAGATTGAAACCTTGAAGAAAGACTGTCTACATCTTGTGGAAGCCATAGGAATTGCAATTTGGGAGACGGATTTACATAGAAACAATAGGTTTCCATTATAAGAGCCTGGGACCTAAAAAAAAAATATATATTCCAGTTGGATTTTCTTCAGATTTTCACCTGCCATATCAATTCTGATTTTAGTCTCAGACATTATTTTAACAGTTGTAGAAACTTCAAAGTGTTTTCTATCCAATGCTACCAATTATATGAATATCCTGGCTTCTGGGCTTGAGTAACAGGCAGTTTACTTTGGGCATGTCAGTCAGGCGGAAATTCAGGAAACTAGACCCTATCCCTAATTTTTTTTAAAGGCACAGTCAACTTCGTGTATGTAAACTTCTGACCCACTGGCATTGTGATACAGTGAATTATAAGTGAAATAATCTGTCTGTAAACAATTGTTGGAAAAATGACTTGTGTCATGCGCAAAGTAGATGTCCTAACCGACTTGCCAAAACTATAGTTTGTTAACAAGAAATTTGTGGAGTGGTTAAAAAACTAGTTTTAATGACTACAACCTAAGTGTATGTAAACTTCCGACTTCAACTGTATGTATGTATGTATGGAGCATACTATATTTACTGTTTTATTCACATTTTCAAGTACATTCCGATTCTTGTGTAGATTGTAATGGACATATATGATGTGTGTAAAATACTATTTTGAAGGTTGTACTGATTATAATGAGCTAATACTAAGCCAGATATGTATGGCGCCATGTTTGTTGACTTACTACAATGCATTCTGATTGTCACGTAATTGTCTGTCAGACCAAAGATGATATAACAAAACGAGGTGAAGGGATGGTTCACTCAACTGAAAGAGGCACACCTTCCCGGGTTGGATGACCTTTCAAAAAAAAATCCCAGTCAGAGTTCCCAGGTGTCTTGAACGCACTGGAGTCGGAAGTCAGAGATTTCTGAGTTTCCAGTTCCCAGTTGATTTGAAGGCGGCATCAGATATTACTATGGTACCTCAGGGTTGCCAGCTCAGACCCCCTTTCCAGGGGGTTTATTTTTATTTAGCAAACAAACTTCTCCTGTTTTGCTCCCCATCATCGTAATATTTCCTGCATCATATCCCCACACAATACTTTCCCCATTTCTACCCCCATGGACTTTAAAACCCCCCACAAAGCCCCCTAAAATGGTTTCATCCGTATCTGGCAACCCTGTTTAGCTTTGCACTACAGTTAGTCTAGGCAGTAGCCTTGTATTTGGGGTGATGATCTGTGAGGTGATAACATTTTATTTGCTTTGTGATTTGTCAAAAACTGTAAACGACTTGTCAAGTCATGTGCTCCGATTATTGTATACACATCAAAGATTTGTAATATGCTGAAAAGTGGCCAAACTAAGTTCATATTTTTTAGGCTATGGTCAGAGCCATCTTTGACTTTGTTTATTTGCGTCTTATAGTGAATGGCATTCTGGGGTTAGGGTGTTTTCGCTTGTCAAACATTTAAAAAAACATGGCTGCCATCATAAAGGATTTAGCTGCTGTTAGCTTAGCTGACATGCATCTCTGTTCTAAATAGTATTACATTTCTCCCTTGTGCTCACCAGAGATGTGGTACATTGTAAATAAGTCTAGCTGTTATGTCTCTAACTTATTGTCAGCGCAACCTGTTATTTAGACTGGTTTATGGAATGAGTTTGGCTGTGGATGTGTTCCGTGTGATGCTTCGATGATAAAGTTCGCATTTTAGAAAAAAACTGTTCAGATACTTTTCAGACAACAATACTGCTTAGATGTGTTTGTTGCGTCATACGTTCTGTTGTGGTACGCTGCAGGGACCACTCAACAATGATCACAAATATGTGATCGTATGCGTCAAAGGTTTAATCCTGAATAGTTACGTGAAAGGAACCAGCGAATGGCAGTGCGCAAAGGAGTGCGCGCGCCTGCCGTACAACCCAAATGATGCTGACAAGACTGCTGACAATGTTGACAAGACAAGTTACACGGAGCTCAGATACAACGTGGGAAGTATGAACAAAGTAAAGCATTAACAGAATGAAACAAACAGTTTCTAGTGTTATGATGATACTTCTGTGCACCGAAACAATGTTTCACTCTGGTAGGCTAAAGACAGGAAAATAACTGCATTTCTGTGTGGAACTGATTATATGAAAATACTTTTCCAATCATTGTATGGAAAACCTTTGAAGATCTTCTGTTGGCACTCCAAAATGTCCCATAAACATCACAAATGGTCCTTTTGTTCGATAAATTCCTTCGTTATAGCCCCAAAATGTCCATTTATTTGGTGCGTTTGATTCAGAAAAACACCAGTTCCAACTCGCCCAACATGACTACAAATGATCTAATAAGTTACCTGTAAACTTGGTCCAAACATTTCAAACAACTTTCCTAATCCAACTTTATGTATCCTAAAACGTAAATAATCGATAACATTTAAGACGGAATATACTGTGTTCAATAGCAGATAAAATCAAAGTGGAGCGAGCTCCAGGTCGCATATCCCAAACAAAAGAATCCACTTGGCTTGACACTCATTCTAAACAGCCCTACTTCTTCATTTCTCAAAGGAAAAACATCAACCAATTTCTAAAGACTGTTGACATCTAGTGGAAGCCATAGGAACTGCAACCAGGTGCCTCAGAAATCTAGTTTCCCCATAGAACACCAATTGAAAACACAGTGAACAAAATGTTTTCCCCTCTGGATGGTTTGTCCTTGGGGTTTCGCCTGCCAAATAAGTTCTGATATACTGACAGACATTATTTTAACAGTTTTAGAAACTTGAGAGTGTTTTCTATCAAAATCTACCAATTATATGCATATCCTAGATTCTGGGCCTGAGTAGCAGGCAGTTTACTTTGAGCACGCTTTTTATCCGGACGTGAAAATACTGCCCCCTATCCCAAACAAGTTTCACAAAGAAATGTGTGTGCTATACGTGGAGACATTTGACCTCCATTGAAAACACAACCACTTGTTTCTCAAGCTCTGAAACAGGATTTTCTGCATTTCTGACTTGTTTTAGGAAACTTGGCGTATGTCGCACATCACTATTTCTCAGGAGAGGCATTTGAACGTAAACATAATTTTTTTAATCAAAATGCGTTTTTTGGCAGAAATGCCTTCTGGAACATGTGAACTTTTATGTGCCTAAATAACAAACTTGTATGGCATCTGTAAATACAAATACAATTGTTAAATTACGAGCCTAGTTGGTGTAGCCACGGAAAAAGCCAGGAACCTTCCCACTAGCCATGATTGTCTGAGATAATGGATGGGCTGGACATGCCGAGAGATGAGTTCAGATTGGTCTGCCATGTAGCCATGCTTCTGTCTATAACATGAGTTGCTCAGTATGTGTAGGTAATCCATTCTAACATGTATTTTACAAAAAAATATATCACAAAGAACAAAAATGTTGCTAATTCTCTCCCGTTTCTGGAGGACCGAGTTTTGAAATCAGTGGAATGCCCGGTGGAAGCAGAGTATGATATCTAAGGAGATGGAGAAAATTCTGACGTTTGATTGCAAATATGCGGAAGGTGTCGAAAAGAGAACACACAGAAGGCTGTTGTATAAAACGCCTGTCTCTGGATTACATCTTCAAACTAAGGGCAACCATGGCATCTGTGACAGAGAGGGAGAGGCGTTCATCCATGTATACGGGTAAGAGAGTCTAGCTAGCTACATTTCAGATATACGTTTCTAATTTTGTCAAAGTTTTTTTAATTGCAAGTTAAAATGTACTGTTAGCTAGCTAGCTAATGTTAGCAGGCTGGCTCGATAGCTAATGTTATGGTTCATTGTTTAGCTAGCTAGCGACGTGTCTAAACAAAAGACTCCACTATGCAAGTAACTATTTCACTGCACTGTTTACACTTTGTGTCCTGTGCATGTGACAAATACATTTAGATTTTATTTGATATAGAGTGTTTACCAGAGATGGTAATCTGAAGAACAACATAACCTGCACATAAATCAAATTAGGATTTAAAATTAGGCCAAGTTCTGAAATTCTCCGGTAGAATGCCCTGCTTTTATTTCATCACAGCTCGCCATTAATTTGTACATGATGATCTTGTTGTGAGTTTATTTTCTTGTAATAATTAATACAAATTAGCTATAGTTAAGACGTTGTCAGCTATGATATGGTCAATATTTGAACTGGCTAGCCAGCTAACAAGCTAGAAACAAACCAAAACATTTAGAAATGTGCTTTTAGTTTGCTAGATTGACATAATAAATCCCTTTTAAACCTATGGGTTTATTTGTGTTAACCTTTTCACATGTAAGTTCCAAATATCTCTAACGGTCACCCCAGCGTGAGATGTTTAATGCACGTGATGTCAGAATGCACTCACTGTTCCAAAATGTGATTTTTACACAACAGGACAGTTAGCACGCGCTGCCTGCTAATTATCTATAGGCTGTTTCATCAGTTATTTTCTAACAAGTTGTATTTTCTAACAACAGTTTGAATTGAGGTGTGTTCCGCCTCATTAATTCATGTAGAAGTTGTAACAAGTGCGCTGACAGTCGGGAAGCAAGTACAGGGAGTGAGTTTTTTAATAACTAAACAAAACAATAAACACGAAACACAAACAACGCACTGACATGAAAACAGAGTCAATAACACCTGAGGAAAGAACCAAGGGGATTGACAGATATAGGGAAGGTAATCAAGGAGGTGATGGAGTCCAGGTGAGTGTCATGAAGCACTGGGGCGCTTGACGATGGTGACAGGTGTGTGGGACAATCAGCAGCCTAATGACCTAGAGGCAGGAGAGGGAGTATACGTGACAGAAGTAGGCCATTTCAGCTTTGCGGACAATTTATGTTTGAGGCTTTATTGAGCGAACTCTTCTCTCTTCGAGGAGAGCCCACCTCACTTCACTCATGTTTGCGCAGATCAAGTATGCATATATTTGCGCAGTCTTGCAAGAATTGGAACATTTTCTTGCTGGAGCTCGCTTTGTCTTGTTGTTTTCCTTATACATAATAACTTTGGACGTGTGCATTCCTATCAAAGTAAGTTCCTTATTTTCTGTATATCGCGTTGTCGTTTCTACTGTAGGCGCATACAGTATGTATGTATATATTTATGTATGTATGGAGCATAATGTATTTACAGTTTTATTCACATTTTCAATTACTGGCTACAAATAATGCATTCCGATTATTGCATATATTGTAACGGAAACCTATGATGTGTGTAAAATACTTTGTCTGAGGGTTGTGCTGATTACAAAAATGAACTGCTGACATTCAGGACATAACTTTGTAAGGACTGTGTTTGTGCAAAATGTTTCAGAAAAAACAGTGTGGCCAGCTCAAATGCTGATTGTTGCGTCATTTGAAACTGGACGTTCTAAATAAGCGTTCTAATCACACCGGTTTGATCGTACGCTACAGGGACCACTGTAGAATGATCACACCCGTGTGTTGGTACATGTGAAAAGGTTCTTATGGCTGCAGTCCCGGTAACGGGACCGATATGACAACAGCCAGTCCAAGTGCAGGGCGCCAAATTCAAAACAACAGAATTCTCATAATTAAAATTCCTCAAACATACATGTGTCTTATATCATTTTAAAGGTAATCTTGTTGTTAATCCCACCAAAGTGTCCGGTTTCAAATAGGCTTTTCAGCGAAAGCACTACAAACGATTATGTTAGGTCACCACAAAACCACAATAATCACAGCCATTTTTTCCAGCTAAAAATAGCTTCACAAAAACCAGAATAGAGATAAAATGAATCACTAACCTTCGATTATTTTCATCAGATGACAGTCATAGGACTTCATGTTACACAATACATGCATGTTTTGTTTGATTAAATTCATATTTATATCAAAAAATCTGAGTTTACATTGAGGCGACTAGATTCACTAAATGCAAAAACATCAAGTGACTTTGCATAGCCCATCGTTTCAACAGAAATACTCATCATAAATATAGATGATAATACAAGTTATACACATTGAATTATAGATATACCTCTCCTTAATGCAACCGCTATGTCAGATTTCAAAACAACTTTACGGAAAAAGAAATGCACGCTATAATCTGAGACGGCGCTCAAAAATAGCATACCACAGCTGCAAAGATGGCGTCACCATAAACACAAAAATACATGATAAATATTCCATTACCTTTGATGATCTACATCAGAAAGCACACCAGGAATCCCAGGTCCACAATAAATGTTTGTTTTGTTCGAAAAAATCCGTTATTTATGTCCAATTGTTAGCGCGTTTGGTAAACATGTCCAAACGCTAATTCTGGTCAGCTTTATATCGGACAAAAACTTCAAAATGTGATATTACCGGTCGAAGAAACATTTCAAACTAAGTACTGAATCAATCATTAGGATGTTTTTAACATATAGCTTCAATAAAGTTCCAACTAGTGGAACCCCTAGGCAGTGGAACATCATTAATAGCTCAAGTGGATTTCTTTAGAGACTCTGGTGAATACACACAGGCTCAGATTTCTGACTTCCTGTTTTGATTTCAACTCAGGATTTTGCCTGCCAATATGAGTTCTGTTAATCTCACAGACATAATTCGAACAGTTTTAGAAACTTTAGAGTGTTTTCTATCCAATACTAATAATAATATGCAAATATTAGGAACTATGACTGAGGAGCAGGCCGTTTGATATGGGCACCTTTCATCCAAGCTACTCAATACTGCCCCTTCAGCCATAAGAAGTTAATCCACCTATCGTGTCAGATTTTGAAAATATGCTTTGCAGCGAAAGCAATCCAAGCTTTTGTGAGTGTATCAATCAATGCTAGAACAGTTAGCCTTATATTAGCATGGTTAGCTTGGTCACGAAAGTCAGAAAAGCAATAAAATTAATCGCTTACCTTTGATAGTCTTCGGATGTTTGCACTCATGAGACTCCCAGTTACACAATAAATGTTCTTTTTGTTCGATAAATATTACTTTTATAACAAAAAAACGCCATTTGGGTTGCTCGTTATGTTCAGAAAACCAAAGCCTCGTTCCGTTCGACGAAAATTCCCAAAAGTATCCGTAATGTTCTTAGAAACATGTCAAATGTTTTTTATAATCAATCCTCAGGTTGTTTTTAACAAACATAATCGATAATATTTCAACCGGACCGTAAACTATTCAATAAAAGAGAGAAAGAAAATGGAGAGCTACCCCTCTCGCCCGCAGGAACTAATCAAAGGACACCTGACTACTTTTGAAAAATCTCGCTCATTTTTCAAAATAAAAGCCTGAAACTATGTCTAAAGCCTGGTCACAGCCTGAGGAAGCCATTGGAAAAGGAATCTGGTTGATACCCCTTTAAATGGAAGAAAGACGGGCCAGGAAACACAGATAAAAAAAAATAAAAAATAAATCACTTCAGGGTTAGATTTCCTCAGGTTTTCGCCTGCAGAATCAGTTTTGTTATACTCACAGACAATATTTTGACAGTTGGAAAATTTGGAGTGTTTTCGATCCTAATCTGTAAATTATATGCATATTCTACGATCTGGACCTGAGAAATAGTCCGTTTACCTTGGGAACGTTATTTTAAAAAATATTTTTTTTACATAAGTAAGAGTCGTTTTGAAATACTTTCTGCATATTTTCCTCTGGTCACATTTTTTGATTATTTAAATAAATATATTTATAAGTAATAATATATTATACTTGTTACATTTTGAGTGAGTAATTTTTTGATATTGAGTGTCTTTACACAATGGAATTCAAAATGAGTGCTATTCCTATTGACATGGATGTCTTGTCATATTAAAGAGGTTGTGCTCTTTAAAACTAAGTTAACTTGTAATTGTCATTTGTTTGTTTTTGAGCTATGTCTGTTTGAAATGTGTGAGAAAAGTACCTTTTATCTTGAAAATGTTCAGTAATTTACAGCGGCATTCTAGAATTATATTAGGGTCTAAAGCAGTGTTACTCTCTAGAGTGGGTGAAGACAATCATTTAGAGGACCACACAGATCTTTAATTTGTGGTTATTTTTCTTCCAATATTATCAATTGAGAGCCAATTCAGAGCAATAGAGCACATGCATTTGATTCGATGTACAACACATCACACATATACATACACACATCCAAAAGGCTACATCACATGTATAAGACCCCTGTTAAGGGTTACCTCAGTGGTTGGATGAGCGAAAATTTCCCTTCTGCTCCTTGACTGAATTCATTCAAAATGTATAGTCTGTTGTTGCTATCCAGGTGTGTATTGGTCAGTCTGTTTCTCTGTTTGTTTCAATGTTCATTGTTGAAAATGTTGCTTCACATGAATAAGTGCTGACAAAAAATGTCACCTTTTGCACACACTGCATCAGAAGTGGATACTCTGTGTCTGACACAAGGCTCCAGAAATGGCTAACACCTGATCTTAGTTCACCTTGCTATGTGTCATTTGCCTGCAGCTCCACTATCTCACTCTCTATTCCAGCACGGTCAGGACAGAGGGCTGTAATGACTGGGGTCAGAGATAACACTGGCACATGAAAGGGGTTCTCATTGAAGTTGAAAAACTCCTTGTACTCCATGATATCCTTGAATCTTGACTCAAACTCCAACTCTCCCAACACACGCACAAATGCATCATAGCTAAAATGTTGCAGTGTGTCTGCGTTGGATGTGGTGACTGCTCTTAGTTTTGGGAAATTAACAAACTGTCAGGTATGAAGAGTGTGGTGATTTTATCTTGAAATGCTGTGACCACACGCAGCATTTTGCCTAGAGTTTTAGCTTTCCCTTGGAGCTGGAGATTCACCGTGTTCAGGTGGCAACTGATGTCAGTTAAAAAAGCCAGCTTTTAATATCCACTGTGGATCATTCAGCTCTGGCTCTTTCCAAAACTCTGCCACGAGACTTCCATCTCACCTCATTGTGAAATATGAAGTCGTCGTATTCTGTCTGGTGTCCTCCAGCAACTTGCGGAATTGCCGGTGGTTCAGTTCCCTCGCAATAATGTTAACCACGTGCACGACTTGCTGCATCACATTCTGTAAGACACAGTCTTTGAGTTTGGCCACAAGTGCTTCCTGATGAATGATCAAATGAAACATAACAAATTTGGGAATATCCTCTTTTAAATCAAATCAAAGTTTATTTGTCACGTGCGCCGAATAAAACAGGTGTAGACCTTACAGTGAAATGCTTACTTACAGGCTTTAACCAACAGTGCAAAAAAGGTATTAGGTGAACGGCTCATAGCCTGTGGCATAAATGAGGGGACACGAACAGGTATAGGTCAATCAAAAAGGTTCTTTATTATAAACCAAAAACGATTAACTTTAACAAAGAAAAAGGAATGAGGTGTGAAAGTATCATAATGTAGGGTGTATGTGAAGTGCACGGATGCGTGAATCTGTGTGTGTGAATATGACTGAGTGAAAACTACGTAAAACTACAAAGGAACAAACAAAACAGGATCATACTTGGAGGAGCAAAGAGAGAGAGCCAAAAGTGGTTAGTGAAGCAGCTTAAATACCCTGAGCCCAGGTGGCTACAATCACTAACGACCCTCCTCTGCCTGCAGGAGGAACCGCCCCTGCAATGCAGAGGAGGGGCCGTGACAATAGGTAAATAAAGTAATAAAAACAACAGTAAAAAGACAGTGAAAAATAACAGTAGTGAGGCTATATACTGTAGCGAGGCTATAACAGTAGCGAGGCTACATACAGGCACCGGTTAGTCAGGCTGATTGAGGTACACACAATGCAAATAGTCCGGGTAGCCATTTGATTACCTGTTCAGGAGTCTTATGGCTTGGGGGTAAAAACTGTTGAGAAGCCTTTTTGTCCTAGACTTGGCACTCGGGTACCGCTTGCCATGCGGTAGTAGAGAGAACAGTCTATGACTGGGGTGGCTGAGGTCTTTGACAATTTTTAGGGCCTTCCTCTGACACCGCCTGGTGTAGAGGTCCTGGATGGCAGGCAGCTTAGCCCCAGTGATGTACTGGGCCATACGCACTACCCTCTGTAGTGCCTTGCGGTCGGAGGCCGAGCAATTGCCGTACCAGGCAGTGATGCAACCAGTCAGGATGCTCTCGATGTTGCAGCAGTAGAACCTTTTCAGGATATGAGGACCCATGCCAAATCTTCTTAGTTTCCTGAGGGGGAATAGGCTTTTTCGTGTCTTCACGACTGTCTTGGCGTGTTTCCACCATTCTAGTTTGTTGGTGATGTGGACAACAAGGAACTTGAAGCTCTCAACCTGCTCCACTACAGCCCCGTTGATGAGAATGGGGGCGTGCTCGGTCCTCCTTTTCCTGTAGTCCACAATCCACAATCATCTCCTTAGTCTTGGTTACATTGAGGGATAGGTTGTTATTCTGGCACCACCCGGCCAGGTCTCTGACCTTCTCCCTATAGGCTGTCTCGTCGTTGTCGGTGATCAGGCTGTTGTGTCGACACTGTTGTGTCGTCTGCAAACTTAATGATGGTGTTGGGGTCGTGCCTGGCCATGCAGTCGTGGGAGTAGAGGAGGGGACTGAGCACGCACCCCTGTGGAGCTCCAGTGTTGAGGATCAGCGTGGCAAATGTGTTGCTACCTACCCTCACCACCTGGGGGTGGCCCGTCAGGAAGTCCAGGATCCAGTTGCAGAGGGAGGTGTTTAGTCCATGATCCTTAGCTTAGTGATGAGCTTTGAGGGTACTATGGTGTTGAACGCTGAACTGTAGTCAATGAATAGCATTCTCCCATAGGTGTTCCTTTTGTCCAGGTGGGAAAGGGCAGTGTCGAATGCAATAGATATTGCATCATCTATGGATCTGTTTGGGTGGTATGCCAGTTGGTTCTCATCAGGCCTATGAGTCCCTTCTCCTTCCCTCGCATGTTTGCGGTGCCGTCAGTGTACACAGATGACAGATTTGACCAGTCAATATTATTATCAGCAAAAAATATAACAAGAGCTTTCAGAATATCCTCTCCTCGTGTTTGTCCCTGAATGGGGCAGTAAACATAAAAGTTCCTCTCTGAACGACTCGTTTTCAGGGAAGCGGACCCAAACACATAATTGAGCAATATCACTTACATCAGTGCTTTCGTCAAGCACAATACTAAAACACGGCGCCATGGATATGTCAGTAACAGTTGCTTACCAATGTCTTCTATGCGTCTTGTTATGGTCGAGTCTGAGAGTTACAGTCCCTTAATTTGCTTTAAAAGAGCTTCCTTGTTTGTGAAATCAGCTTAACATTTTTCGGCTGAGCCCAAAAAACATTATTTGACAATCTCTGCGTCTGCGAAGGCCTTCTTTTTTCTTGCGAGTATCCAAGCAATCTCATATGTCGCCTCTGTCATTTTCCCTGCAACAGTGATAGATCTGTCCATCATTTGTTGTCCTTTGAGCTGTCCTTTGTGTTGCGCTATTTTGTTGTTTCCCGATGTTGCTTTGTGGGGGATATGTTTTGCCAAGGTGGGCACGGTGTGACTGAATGTCTCTCTAAATTTGCTTTTTTTAAACAATTGACTGCCTTCTGGCAAATAACACAAAGTGAGATAGTCCCATCATGCAGTACCAAAAAATACTTGTCCGTCCATTTCTCTTTAAACTTTCTGTGTTCTTCATGAATCGGTATCCGGCCGCATGCGGCCGCACAATGAGTACCACTGGTCTAAAGGGTAAAATGGGGACTCCCCACTAATAACTATAAGTCAGGAGTATGTAGAAGATTACTAAAGTGGGGACTATTTCTTTGCAAGCTCCACCACGTCTCCAAGATGGTGTAGCAGTGCAGACGTGGTTTGTCGTCCTCTCGTTTACCTTTTGTATTTTTTGTCTTTTTTGTATATATTTCAATTTATTTTCCATCTCTTTTACATTTTTTTATTAAATATACCTTCCGGTAACCCGCCTCACCCAATGTGACACGTTCTGTCGTGGAAAATCGGTTCAAAACATAACACTTGCAAGAACTTGTGGATTCAATAAAGGCTTTAATATAAAATATCACAAGCCGGGGTGGTCCGCGGATCACACACCCTTTCCCAGAGCCCTGGCTCTTGTATTTATACACATACAGCATATGAGTCCATTACATATGCAAATGAAGATACTTCCCACCATTATCTTTTATGGTTTAGGCTTCCTGCTTGTTTACGCCCAATAACGCCCATGTCTGGTTTCAGTTAAGTTATAATGGTGGCAGGACCCTTTCTTGTCCTAAAAATAATATATGTCTGTCTATCCCATAGGCCTACATCTTTGGTATGTTTGCCATTATTAGAAGCAGCAGACTATGTGCCCCTCTATCATTAGTGTGTTAATGTCAGCAGACTGTGTCCCTCTATCATTAGTGTGTTAATGTACTCTTTGTTATGTTTGCCTTTATTAGAAGCAGCAGACTATGTGTCTCTTGTATCATTAGTGTGTCCAGTTGTCCTAGGCGCCTATGTGTCGCCTTCTCTTCCTGTAGTCTGTTTTAGTGTTCAGCTGTTTTTACCAGCCTGTTTCCATTCACTCATGTCTGTCCCTAAATGTATCATTCACTCCTACAGGTCCCCCAATTTTTAGACCTTATAGCCAGAACCTCCATCAGAGGCTAGCCATCAGAAGCTAATCAGCTAATTAGCTACTAGCTATTTAGTCATTGTTAGCCACTGCTAGCGGCCTTTACCTTCTGCACAGACACCAGACGTTTTAATTAGCCTGGATAATACTTGCCAGCCTGCCTGTATCGGACTGTTTTCTCCACTACAACGCCGGATTCCTGCCGTAAACCCTGGACCATTACTCCTGATCATCACAGCTAGCTAGCTAACTCCGAGTGACCCAGCCCCGAAGCTAGCCCTGAGCCAGGCCCACCTCCCGGCCTACTCTGTGATCACTCGGCTACTCAGCCGAAGCCTCCCGGACTCTACCCCAACACGGCTAGAAAACACTACTCAACCGGATCCTTGCCGTAAGCTCTGGACCTTTGCATCGGATCATCGCTGCTAGCTATCTGCTGCGGAGTGGCTATAGTGGCTAATGCCCCGAAGCTAGCACCAGTTAGCCGCGAGCCAGGCGCATATCCCGGCTAGCAAACAAAATTACTACAACTACAATACCTCTTTCGCAATCTGGCCCGGACCCTATGTCGACACGGCGCACCGCCGTACCACCACGACTGGTCCGCCAACGTAACTCCATCCGCTGTTCCCTCAACCGGCCTTTGCTGGACGCCGGAGCAGACGCTTCTACTTACCCTGGCTTTATAACTTTAAACGTCGTGTCCCCCGCATGCTAGCGTAGTAACAACTACCCCGCGGCTTCCCTATTCCATCTATAGCTGATGCCTGCTGGACTGTTCATTAATCACGGTACTCCATTTTTGTTTATTTTTTTGTTTACCTGTCAGCCCCTGCATCGAACTCAGGCCCTGTGTGTGTAGTTAACTGACCCTCTCTGCCCATTCATCGCCCTTTTACCTGTTGTTGTTGTCTTAGCTGATTAGCTGTTGTTGTCTTACCCGTTGTTGTCTTAGCTAGCTCTCCCAATCAGCACCTCGCTTTATGTCTCTCTCTAATGGCAATATGCCTTGTACACTGTTGTTTAGGATAGTTATCATTGTTTTAGTTTACTGTGAAGACCCTAGTCCCACTCAACATGCCTCAGATAACTCCTTTGTCCCACCTCCCATACGTGTGATGACCTCACCCAGCATAACTAGCCCGTCCAGAGATGCAACCTCTCTTATCATCACTCGGTGCCTGGGCTTACCTCCACTGTACCTGCACCCCACCATACCCCTGTCTGTACATTATGCCCTGAATCTATTCTACCACACCCAGAAATCGGCTCCTTTTATTCTCTGTCCCCAACGCACTAGACGACCAGTTTTGATAGCCTTTAGCCATACCCTCATCCTACTCCTCCTCTGTTCCTCGGGTGATGTGGAGGTTTACCCAGGCACTCTCATTTGTTGACTTCTGTAACCGAAAAAGCCTTGGTTTCATGCATGTTATCAGAAGCCGCCTCCCTAAGTTTGTTTTATTCACTGCTTTAGCACACTCCGCCAACCCTGATGTCCTTGCCGTGTCTGAATCCTGGCTTAGGAAGGCCACCAAAAATTTGGAGATTTCCATACCCAACTACAACATTTTCCGTCAAGATAGAACTGCCAAAGGGGAGGAGTTGCAATCTACTCCAGAGATAGCCTGCAAAGTTCTGTCATACTTTCCATCTCTATGCCCGAACAGTTCGCACTTCTAATATTACAAATGAATCTCTCCAGAAATAAGTCTCTCACTGTTGCCGCTTGTTATAGACCCCCCTCAGCTCCCAGCTGTGCCCTGGACACCATATGTGAATTTATTGCCCCCCATCTATCTTCAGAGTTCGTTCTGTTAGGTGACCTAAACTGGGATATGCTTAACACCCCGGAAGTCCTACAATCTAAGCTAGATGCCCTCAATCTCACACAAATTATCAAGGAACCCACCAGGTACAACCCTAAATCTATAAATATGGGCACTCTCATAGATATTATACTGACCAACTTGCCCTCCAATTACACCTCTGCTGTTTACAATCAGGATCTCAGCGATCACTGCCTCATTGCCTGCATCCGCTATGGGTCCGCGGTCAAACGACCACCCCTCATAACATTCAAACGCTCCCTAAAACACTTCTGCAAGCAGAAGTTTCTAATCGACCTGGCCTGGGTATCCTGGAAGGATATTGACCTCATCCCGTCAGTCGAGGATGCCTGGTCATTCTTTAAAAGTAATTTCCTCACCATCTAAAATAAGCATGCCCCTTTCAAAAAATGTAGAACTAAGAACAGATATAGCCCTTGGTTCACTCCAGACCTGACTGCTCTCGACCAGCACAAAAACAGCCTGTGGCGGACTGCACTAGCATCGACTAGTCCCCACGATATGCAACTTTTCAGGGAAGTCGGGAACCATTACACGCAGTCGGTCAGGAAAGCAAAGGCTAGCTTTTTCAAACAGATTTTTCCTGTAGCTCTAACTCCAAAAAGTTAAGGGACACTGTAAAGTCCATGGAGAATAAGAGCACCTCCTCCCAGCTGCCCACTGCACTGAGGCTACAGATAAATCCACGATAATAGAGAATTACAATAAGCATTTCTCTACGGCTGGCCATGCTTTCCTCCTGGCTATCCCAACCCCGGACAACAGCTCCGCACCCCCCGCAGCTACTTGCCCAAACCTCCCCAGCTTCTCCTTCACCCAAATCCAGATAGCAGATGTTCTGAAAGAGCTGCAAAACCTGGACGTGTACAAATCAGCTGGGCTAGACAATCTGGACCCTCTCTTTCTAAAATTATCCGCCGCCATTGTTGCAACCCCTATTACAAGTCTGTTCAAACTCTCTTTCATATCGTCCGAGATCCCTAAAGACTGGAAAGCTACCGCGGTCATCCCTCTTCAAAGGGGGTGACACTCTAGACCCAAACTGTTATAGACCTATGTCCATCCTGCCCTGCCTTTCTAAAGTCTTCAAAAGCCAAGTTAATAAACAGATCACTGAGCATTTCGAATCCCACTGTACCTTCTCTGCTGTGCAATCCGGTTTTTGAGCTGGTCACGGGTGCACCTCAGCCACGCTCAGGGTACTAAACGATATCAAAACCGCCATCGATAAAAGACAGTACTGTGCAGACGTCTTCATCGACTTGGCCAAGGCCTTTGACTCTGTCAATTACCGTATTCTTATCGGTAGACTCTACAGCCTTGGTTTCTCAAATGACTGCCTGGTTTACCAACTATTTCTCAGATAGATTTCAGTGTGTCAAATCGGAGGGCCTGTTGTCCGGACCTCTGGCAGTCTCTATGGGGGTACCACAGGGTTCAATTCTCGAGCCGACTCTTTTCTTTGTATAAATCAACGATGTCGCTCTCGCTGCGGGTGATTCCCTGATCTACCTCTACGCAGACGACATCATCCTTTATACATGTGGCCCTTCTTTGGACACTGTGTTAACTAACCTCCAAACGAGCTTCAATGCCATACAACACTCCTTCCGTGGCCTCCAACTGCTCTTAAACGCTAGTAAAACCAAATGCGTGCTTTTCAATCGTTCGCTTCCCGCACCCGCCCACCCAACTACCATCACTACTCTGGACGGTACTGACTTAGAATATGTGGCCAACTACAAATACCTAGGTGTCTGCCTAAACTGTAAACTCTCCTTTCAGACTCATATTTAACATCTCCAATCCAAAATTAAATCTAGAATCGGCTTCCTATTTCGCAACAAAGCCTCCTCCACTCACGCCGCCAAACATACCCTCGTAAAACTGACTATCCTACCGATCCTCGACTTCGGCAATGTCATTTACAAAATAGCTTCCAATACTCTACTCAGCAAACTGGATGCAGTCTATCACAGTGCCATCCGTTTTGTCACCAAAGCCCCTTATACCACCCACCACTGAGACCTGTGTGCTCTAGTTGGCTGGCCCTTGATACATGGCCCTGATTATCTCAGCTCACTGGTCATGATAACAATACCCACCCATAGCACACGCTCCAGCAGATATCTCACTGGTCATCCAACACCCCCTTTGGCCACCTTTCCTTCCAGTTCTCTGCTGCCAATGACTGGAACGAATTGCAAAAATCGCTGAAGCGACTTATATTTCCCTCACTAACTTTAAACATCAGCTAACTGATCGCTGCAGCTGTACATAGCCCATCTGTAAATAGCCCACCCAATCTACCTACCACATCCTCATGTTGTTTTTATTTACTTTCTGCTCTTTTGCACACTAGTATTTCTACATGCACATCACCATCTGTGTTAATTTGCTAAATTGTAGTTACTTCGCTACTATGGCCTATTTATTGCCCTACCTCCTCACGCCATTTGCACACACTATATATATATAGACTTTCTTTTTTTCTGTTGTTTTATTGACTGTATGCTTGTTTATTACATGAGTAACTCTGTTGTTGTTTGTGTCGCACTGCTTTGCTTTATCTTGGCCAGGTCGCAGTTGTAAATGAGAACTTGTTCTCAACTTGTCACGATCGTCGTTACGTGAAAGAGTGGACCAAGGCGCAGCATGATATAAATACATCTTCTTTAATGAAATGAAGACGAAACAAACACTATTACAAACTAACAAAAGTGAAGCTATACCAACTAAGTGCTGATATGCAACATAGACATAGACAATTACCCACAACCTGCCTAATGCCTATGGCTGCCTAAATATGACTCCCAATCAGAGACAACAATAGACAGCTGTCTCTAATTGAGAACCAAACTAGGCAACCATAGACTTTCCTAAACACCTACACTGAACACAACCCCATTCACTCTACAAAACCCCCTATACAATACAAACACCCTAGACTAGACAAAAAACACATACTTCCCCCATGTCACACCCTGACCTAACTAAAATAATAAAGAAAACTAAGATAACTAAGGCCAGGGCGTGACACAACTAGCCTACCTGGTTAAATAAAGGTGAAATAAAACATTTGTAAATAATAAGAATAAGTACGTTGAAGATTTAAAGTGGGGACTAATAACTACATGGTAACTTTACAAGTAAAGTTGTGGGGTTTGCTTTAGCTCTTTAAAAGTATTTTTGTGATAATGGAAGAAGTTTAAGAAGTTTTACTTTAGTATTTAAAGCAAAGCAGTTACATATAGTCAAAGTTAAATGTAGTAAAATAATTAGTCTTACTTTGATAGACTACTATATCAACCTTATTACTTTGGAAAGTTGGGGCAGCTAGTTTGCAAAAATATCTAAACTACAGTTGTTGAGTGTGAAATCTGAAAGAAGAAAGATATAGGATAAAGCGATCTTCTGTCAGAAGATGGGAACAAAAAACAGGATTACACTTAGGAAAGCAACTTTTAATCATTCATGCTATGGGTTTCAGATAAATAGATGCAAGTTTTAGTTTTTAAATATTCAATGTAAATTAAGTTTTATTTTAGATGAATGATGATGTAATGATTAGAAAGTTTTAGGCTATTATTTGGGGAGAGAAATATGTTGGTGTATTTAGTGATGCCAGCTATTTAAAATTATTTTTTGTGGTAGTTGAAGAACAATGTAGAATACGTTTGTATGTAGACCTACTGATAGCTAGCTGTAGTTCTATCTAGTAAACAAACTCTTTAGGTTAACAGTAATCACTGAAAGTACATTTCCTGAAGAAAATGTGTTGTGCTTGCTAGCTTGTTTTCGAGTATGTATTGTTTTGAAATAAGTTATAGTAGTGGTAGTCTGCAGTAGTAATGGTGGTGACTGGTTATAATTGAAAAAGTAGGTAGATGAAAAGATTGATTGATTGGTTGGTTGATATGATAGCCTGAACATGTGAAAGTTGGTTGGATCTCTCTGGCTTGGACGGTTCAATAGGTACAATTATTGCTGGTAGGTATTATATGCTAATTTATGGACATTTAAGTAGTTATAATTTATAGTGCAGACCAGAGCTACTGTGAACCAGAGCTAGGTAGCTATGTCCAGGACCAGAGCTGGACCAGACCAGAGCAGTAGTTGTGGTCAGTAGTTGTGAGCTTGTGTTGCAGTTTCTTTAGTGCCCTAATGCATGGACCTGGTCAGTAATTGTGGTCAGTAGTTGTGTGGTTCAGTAGTTGAGGTTAGTAGTTTCAGGTTCTGGTCTCCCATCCAGGAACCGACCAGGACCCTGTTTAGCTTCAGAGGAAAGCCAGCAGTGGGATGCAGGGTGGTATACTGCTGGCTTAGCTAGTTGTGGTCAGTAGTGGTCAGTAGTTGTGTGGTTGTGGTCAGTAGTTGTGGTCAGTCGTTTTGTGGTTGTGGTCAGTCGTTGTGGGCAGTCGTTTTGTGGTTGTGGTCAGTAGTTGTGGTCAGTAGTTGTGTGGTTGTGGACAGTCGTTGTGGTCAGTAGTTGTGTGGTCAGAAGTTGTGTGGTTGTGGTCAGTCGTTGTGGTCAGTCGTTTTGTGGTTGTGGTCAGTAGTTGTGGTCAGTAGTTGTGTGGTTGTGGTCAGTCGTTGTGGTCAGTAGTTGTGTGGTTGTGGTCAGTCGTTGTGGTCAGTCGTTTTGTGGTTGTGGTCAGTAGTGGTCAGTAGTTGTGTGGTGTGTGGTAGTGGTCAGTAGTTGTGGTCAGTCGTTTTGTGGTTGTGGTCAGTAGTTGTGGTCAGTAGTCTTTACGATCAGGCAAACTAGCCAGTTGAGTATTTAGAGCACTGGGCACGATTATATTTTCTAACAACAGGTTGATTTGAGGTGTGTTCCGCCTCATTCATTCACATAAGAAGAAGCCCATTTCATTGTTGCGGACAATGTATGTTTGAGGCTTAACTGAGCCGGACAAACTTCTCTCTCCAACGAGAGCCAAAGCACTTCCCCAGTGTTTCCCTACCTCAAGTATGAAGAAATCTGCGCATCTCTAGTCAGAACAGCCCTTGCATAAACTTTTTCCCCCCGGCACATTTTCTGGCTGGCCTTCATTGTTGTTTTCCTTACAAATAATAACTTTGGACATGAGTGCGTATCTATCAAAGTAAATGTCTTATTTTCTGTATATCGTGATATCGTTTATACTGTAGCATACCGTATGTATGTATGGAGTATAATGTATTTACTGTTTTATTCCCGTTTTCAAGTACTGGTGACAAATCATGTATTCCGTTTCTTGCATAGATTGTCATGGACATATGATGTGTGTAAAATACTGTTTTGAAGGTTGTACTGACTTTGATGAGCTAATGTAAAGCTATTTGCCAGCTATGTGTGGCACCATGTTTGTTGACATCATACAATGCATTCTGGTTGTTACGTAAGCATCTCTCAGACCAAAGATGTTATAACAAGTTCACTCGACTGACTTATAGTGCTTCAAGACAACTGGAGAGACAGAAAAATACGAGGTCAAATCGTGACGTCAGCGATCTTCAGGTCGGAAAGTCGGAGCTCTAGAAAGAGGCCCGAGTTCCCGAGTTGGAATTCTGTGTTGGATGACTGTTCAAAACTATTTTTCCCAGTTGGAGCTCGTTTTTTCGGAAGTTCCTAGTTGTCTTGAACGCAGTTATAAGTTAGAGATTTACGAGTTCCCAGTTATTTTGTAAGCGCCATTAGATTGTAACTATGGTACCTCAGGGTTGCCAGCTCAGACCCCCCATTTCCAGAGGTTTTATTTTTATTTAGCTTTTATACTTGTCCTGTGTTTGCCCCCCATTTACTGATAAATCCCCCATTATAGTAAAATATCCTACATCATATCCCCCCACGATACCTTCCCCCATTTCTACACCTTATTTTTAACGTGGTTTTAGATTGTAACTGTGGTAGCTCAGGGTTGTAAGGTTTTATTTTTATTTAGCTTATACACTTCTCCTGTGTTTGCACCCCATTTATTGATAAACCCCCACAATACCTTCCTCAATTTCTACCCCCCATGGACTTGAAACCCCCCACAAAGGAAATGACCCCCCCCCCCCCCCCCCTACATTGGTTTTATCCCTGTTTGGCTTTTGTGCTCCGGTTCTTGTATACACTGTAACAAGTACATTGAAGATTTGTAAAATGCTGAAAGGTGGACAAACATAATATTTTTCTGACAATGGGCGCAGCCATCATTATTTGTGTCTTATAGTGAATGGCATTCTGGAATTAGGGAGTTTTTGTTTGTGGATATATTCCGTGTGATGCTTGGATGATGAAGTTTACATTTATCTATTACAATAAAAGGATACATTTAGGAATAAAGTGGTTAAGACCTTTATTTCCCATCAGTACAAAACATTGTTAAGATGCATTTGTTGCATCATACGCTCTGTTGCAACTGTTCCAGTCACATATTTGCGATGGTACCACCCAGCAAAGGTCACAACTATGTGATCGTACGCGTCTTCCCCCTCGTCATAATTTTTTCATGCGCTCACATGCTCCTCTGCATCTGTGAGTATCCATAACAATGGATCAGTTTGGGCTGCTCAATGATGAGACATGAGAGAGCTTTTAGCTGACGTTAGCTAGCTACTTTTTGTCACTCCAAACTCTGACAAACAGCTGTAACCATTGATTGGTAGGAGATATTTTTTTATCAGTATTTAGATTTGAATAGCAGAAAAGTAGATGTCATACCCTTTAACCCTTTAAAATTTAAAAATGTCAGTTATTTATAAAAGGTTACAGGAAATGTCTTTGATGCGGTTAGTTAATCAGCTGTATAGTTTGATCGGTATAAGATATCTTTGTTCCAATTTCAGATTTGAAAAGCAAAGAAGTAGAGGAAGATATCATACGCCCGAACTTTTGTGAAAGTCGTTGGCAAAAGTGGTCAAAGTAACTGATTTGTGTCAAAGGTTGCAAGAGGAGTAGCATTCCAAAGAAGAATAACTATAAGTAAGAAGTAGGGTGCATTCGGAAAGTATTCAGACCTAGCTAACAGTACACTATAACTTGACATTAGGCTTATGCAGTTTTACTACACGATACATAAAAACAGCAGCGTTAGACAGGATTACCTAGACATACCGCACAGCTCAAATAGACAGAGGCGTGCTATATGGCAGTCCAATCCAAACTCATCTCTCGGCATGTCCAGCTCACTCATTATCTCAGCCAGTCATGGCTAGCGGGAAGGTTGCTGACTTTTTCTGCGGCTAAACCAACTAGGCTCATAATTTAACAATTTTATTTACAATCTTATTTACAGATGGCATACAAGTTTGTTAGTAAGGCACATGAAAGTTCACATGTTCAAGAAGGTATTTCTGCCAAAAAAATGCATTTTTATTAGAAACAAAAATTGGTGTTCAAACTGCTCTCCCGTGAAGTAGTGACCTGCAACATACGCCTAGTTTCCTGAAACTGGTCACATATATGAATACATTAACAACAGTCATCAACATTGTTTTCAAGTGTTTTAAAAACAATTCTAATAAATGCAACATTTGGACAATGCATATAGATACTCCAAAATCCATGAGATATTGACTGAAATATAAGATATAAAGCATTTTACTAGCATGTAAATAATGATAATGATTGGAGTTCAGGGATTTGTGGGAATTCAAGTATTCCATTTATTGTAAAAGAAAAAAAAGAAGGTATGTTAGAATGCCCTCATATATACATTTTCTAATGGTTTCAGGTATTTATGTGTTAAATTAAAGAAAGTTATATGTCCCTCGTGCATAAATACAATGGGTTAATTTGCATATATGAAAACATTAACATAAAGTGGAGGAACAGGCCTGAAACCACCAAAAACTTGCTCTGTCTAGGCCTACCTGCACTCACCTGCTCTGTCTAGACTGCCTCATTAATTACTGTTGTTGTCACATCCTGTTGTGTAAATCAATAAGTAAATGTGGAGATGATGTGGTCTTATAGATGCAACAGAAAGACAATGTATTCCATCGAGCTCATTTCAGTACCGGAGTGTGTTTGACAGGTCATAAACATTTCCGTGATTGTAATGTTAACGGGAAAAAACAACAGGCACAAGGAGAAGTATAAAAGTCGCAGGAGTGAAATGAAAGCAATCCAGTGATATTTAAGTGAGAAGTGGATTTTGCACCCCTCATACACAGGAAATAGATTGGATGATGAAACGAGAATAAAAATGAATATTTTGACCTCCTACTGGTATTTAGTTGTGTGTTTATAAAACAACAACAAACACTAGATTATTCCCCATGTCAGCAACATCGCAAACTTGTGAGTATGGTATGTGAGTATGGTATTATTTACACAGTCAACATATAGACAGCCGCTGTTCGATAGACATGTTAAATCATACAGTATTTACAGTACAGTTGTTCTGGGCTGGGCCATAATGTAAATGGCTGCAGAAATTCTAAGAGGTGTGAGCAATATATTTCCTGCTGGTCTGAAAACGGTGGCAATGGGTGTCAGCGGTTCATATTGACAGAAGAGAGACCCAATAACTCAAGGAATCAAAAACAATGAATACACCCCGACTCTGTTGGTCTGCTGGCAGTGTCACAACAGAATATGATGGACTGTGACCTTCATGCCTGTGCCACTGCTGTTGGAACTCGCTAATTCTTGTGCAAAAGATAGGAGAGGACGGTAATAAGCAAGACATTACATTCTGACAGGGAATTAGGGTCTACCAGCGTACATCTTTAGCGCTATTGGAGAATAGAGAAAATAATTGCGCGCTATAACACATCTATTTAGCCCTCGCTTTTATCTTCAGAAAGCACATGTACTTTTTTTTGGGGTGACTTCTATATCTGGTGCTTTGCACTCTAATATCATAACCTGCTTTAGAGTGATTCCTCATGAAACCAGGGGGGGGGGGGGAGACCATCAATATGACCATCTGTAGGTGCTACAAAGCAAAAATGTTTGTTTTGTGAAGCTTTACCGCTTTCTCTGTAATATGACTATTATATTCATTTCAAGAACATTTTTCTGACATGAATTTATGCATATTGAAAAATGTACAAATGAATTTAGAAAATATAAAATCAAAGTTCCATAGTGGGATCTTTGCAACGTGTAGAGTTATGATCCAATTTGTAAGCATTACCAACAGAGTGAATGGGAAAATGGATTCAAAATGGTTTCCCTCTGCTGGTGATTTGCAGGATGTGCAATGACACAAGTAAAAGGGGGCTGTGATTGGTTAAATTGCCTACAATGCCAATTTCTCTGTATAAAATGGGCCATAACTTTTAAACTAGCTGCGATCCCACTCTGGAAATGTGATATGCTAGTAGAGTATACTATGTTCAATGATATATTACAAAAATACCCAAATCAAAAGTTGTATATTTTCAATATTCATGTTAATATTTTTCACATAAATTCATGTTAGAAAATTGTTATTGAAATAATAAAAATATTACTGATTGTAACGGCTGTCTAATGCCTCCTCCTCGGATGAGGAGGAGGAGTAAGGGTCGGACCAAAATGCAGCGTTGAATGTAGACATAATGAATTTATTTGACAAGACGAACACTGACACGAACTACACTTGATAATTAACAAAATAACAAACCAACGACGTAGAACATAAGAACTTACATATAGACCCGACGAACGCACGAACAGGAAAGACTAGCCAAACGAATGAACAAACGAAACAGTCCCGTGTGGTGCAACGGACACAGACACAGGAACAATCACCCACAAACAAACAGTGAGAACAGCCTACCTTAATATGGTTCTCAATCAGAGGAAACGTCAAACACCTACCTCTAATTGAGAACCATATCAGGCAACACATTTAACCCCACATAGAAACACATAACATAGACTACCCACCCAGCTCACGTCCTGACCAACTAAACAAAGTTAAACAAAGGAAAATAAGGTCAGGAACGTGACACTCATATTACAGAGGAAGCAGTAAAACTTCATATGACACCAATATTCTCTTTGTAGCACCTACAGATGAAACATTATATCATCTTAAAGGAGGCCTGAGTAAATGTCATAAATATGCCAACTTTTATTAATTATTTCTCAATTATGCTTTTAGATAAAAATGTGAAATATATGTCAACAATCCTTGCTCCAAAGGACCATTATATGTATTACATGTCGTGAAATCCCCCAAATAATGGTATTTTTTTGTCCTGGTTTCGTGAGGAATCATTCTTTAGTCTCATCTAAGGCTAGGACTAAGAAGGGAATATGAGTCTCAGATCTGTTCTGAGACTTTCAATGGAATGATGGCTGCCCCAGTGTCTGTTGCGGTAGCCTCAGGCGACAGTGGAATTAAGTTAATGTTAGTGTTTGCAAACACACTCTGTCCGTGTGACACACACACTTACTCGCTTGTTTGTCTGTGTGCATGTGTACGTGCATGTCAGCAAGCTGGCCCCATGCTGTAATATTGTGGGGTGTTTAGCTCACCCACAGGCTGCTCAGGAAGCATAGATTTCATTTTGCTGCCAGTAAATGCCAGCACAGGAGCATAGGCAATCTAGACACTTTGCCATTACGCAAATTATTCCAAGAGAGAAAAGGGCACTTTAGGAGAATTTAGTAAATGTGTCCTAAGCATTGACAATTCTGTTTGTGTAAAAAAATTGTCTCAAATATTGGGAGCTGGAATTTTTTTAACTTCAGAAAACAGTCACCATCAGGGTTTCTGAGACAAATTCAGTTTGTGGCAGTTTTAGGGGTTTCTATATTGTGTCTTCAACCTCCAGGTCTCTGAGACCCAACCTCAATTGGATTAATTAGGAGAGTCAGAGCAACCGATGAGGTTTCAGAGGTCTCACTGCATGGAGGTCAAGTTTTATTAGTCATATGTTACACATGGTATACACCGTCCAAGGAAATGCTTACTTGTAGGTTCCTTATCGACAATGCAACAACAATAACAAATAAGAAAAGATAAGAATATGAACATATGTAGGTTGTTGGAAATCCCCATCCACAGGATGAGGGGTCACCATTATGTAGTTGAATGGAAATGATCCATCCATTATGTAAAAATTATGTTGAATATTATAATAAACTACATTTACCTTTCTGTCTCCAATATTATGTGCATAAATGCAACAGGCCGTGTCCGTCTCTAGAAGATCTAGTCAAGGTAGCAAGCTTTGCGCCACTATAATGAACATGTGTCTAACTTGCACAGTTATGCAATTATTAAGAGACGAGATACAAATAGCTAATCCTGGCGACCAATGTTCTAGCATGCATTTATTGTGGCAAGCAGTTCAGGGATGTCAAGGTGGTACCCAAGCATATGCTATGTGTATAGTGTGTATAGTGTATATTACAACTACCAATATACCTCCTAAATCAAATAATTACTCTGTAAATCGATGAATGCATTTACTCAATTCAACTAATATAATTTATTAGTCACGAAAGAATTAACACTCAAACAATTACAGTGTACATGAAATGTATGATACATTACAGACTACTCAGAGTAAATGACTATCACCAATAGCCTAAAACAATGTGGATACACATGTCTTCAGTTCAGAATAATCTCGAAGAGAAAAAACGACTGTGATACACACGGGAGCTTGGCAGCAAGTTCTCAAAGTTTGAACAAATTCATTGTCCTTTTAACCAAATTCAAGCAGAAACTCACACTCAACCTGAATTAACATTTCTTTGGACTTTGCTAGCTAAAACAAAAGACAGGAATAACACACCCAGATTCTAATCAAATACATTTTATTTGTCACATGCGCCGAATACAACAGTGAAATGCTTACTTACAAGCCCTCAACCAACAATGCAGTTTAAAGAAAATACCACCAAAAAAGTAAGAGATAAGAACAACAAATAATTAAAGAGCAGCAGTAAATAACAATGGCGGGGCTAGATACAGGGGGTACCGGTACAGAGTCAATGTGCGGGGGCACTGGTGTCGAGATAATTGAGGTAATACAGTATGTACATGTAGGTAGAGTTATTAAAGTGAGTATGCATAGATAATAACAGCAGCAGCATAGAAGGGGGGGGGGGCAAAATCAACTAAATGTAAATGATAGGAGCGCACCCCTGTGTCGCTTCTCTTTGAGCCTATCCGATGTCCGACGAACAAAATAACACAATTTCCCTGTAACAATAAATCCTCTTTCTGAACTCTTGAAATCATTTTAAAAAAAATACAATTTACTTCACACAGTAACATTAATTTAGTCGATTTCACGTTTTCATCTGTCTTCACACCTCCAACAGTGTCCGTGCTCCCAGGATTCTATGGGAATGTCCCTCCCCGGAAAACACCACAGATAAAGTGTGTTTGACCCTTGTGATAGCCCACAGATGGTCAGCCATCCACACAATGTCCTAAATTGTGATTGATTCATCCCGCTGGGCCTCAGCGCCTGCAAGTCCCTAGTTACGAGTATATCACTTTCTCACATTCTTCCACGACACATAAAGTAAATGGCTCAGTAGAATATATATATATTTTTTAGCATAAGTATAATACAAGAAGGCACAATTTATAGTCTAGTATTTACACGTGTTTTCGGTAAGGGGGGGGATTGAGGGGCAGGTGTTTAAATTGTGCAGTATTTAGCAATCACACTGTAATAAGAGTCTGGTAGCAGCAGTTGTGATGTGTGTGTGTGTGTGTGTGTGTGTGTGTGTGTGTGTGTGTGTGTGTGTGTGTGTGCTAAGGTTCAGAGAATCTGAGCAGATGGTCAGTCCAGTTCAAGTGTTCAGCAGTCTGATGGCTTGTAGAAACTGTCTCTTAGCCTGTTGGTATCAGACCTCATGCTACGATACCGTCTGCCCGTCGTTAAGGGAGTGAACAGCTCGTGGCTGGGGTGCTTGATGATGCTGCAGGCCTTCCTCCTGCACCGTTTCAAGCAGATGTCCTGGAGGGGTGGGAGCTGGGCCGTCTTCACCACCAGCTGGAGGGCCTTTCCTGTACCATCCCACTGACGTAGATCAGGGCGTGTTCCCTCCTCTGCTTCCTGAAGTCAACAATCAACTCATTTGTTTTGCTGACACTGAGGGAGAGGTTGTTTTCCTGGCACAACAATGCCAGTTCACTTGCCTCCTCCCTATAGGCTGACCCGTTGTTGATGGTTGTCAGGCCTACAACCGTGGCGTCGTCAGCAAACTTGATGATGGAATTGGCATCGTGCAAAGCCACGCAGTCGTGGGTGAACAGGAAGTACACACCCCTGGGGGCCCACTGTGTTAAGAGTCAATCCTCACAGCCTGTGCCAATCAGGAAGTCCAGGATCCAGTTGCAGATGGTTGTGTACAGACCCAGGGCTCTGAGCTTGGTGCCGAGCTTGGAGGGAACTATAGTGTTGAATGCTGAACTGTAGTCAATGAACAGCATTCTCACATAGATGTTCCTCTTGTCCAGATGTTACGGCCTTGTGAAAAACGATGGAAATGGCATCTTCCTAGGATCTGTTGAAGTGGTAGGCAAATTGGAATAGGTCCATGATCAGCCTCTTTGCCTCTTGGTAGGCAATTAATTGTAAATAATCATTTGTTCTTATTTGACTTGCCCAGTTAAATGAAGGTTAAATAAAAGTAATACAAATCAACACATTTCCTAATGAAGCCTGTGACTGATGTACAGTAGTCAAAAGTTTGGACACACCTACTCATTCAAGGGTTTTTCTTTATTTTACTATTTTCTACATTGTAGAATAATAGTGAAGACATCAAAACGTGGAAATAACACAAATGGAATCATGTAGTAACCAAAAAAGTGTTAAACAAATCAAAATGTATTTTATATTTGAGATTCTTCAAAGTAGCCACCCTTTGCATTGATGACAGCTTTGCACACTCTTGGCACACTTTTGACTGGTAGTGTATATTCCTCAATGTTGGTGGATTAATCTTTGAACATATTCCAATCAGTATTCTCAAAACAGTCCTGCAGCATAGAGTCTACTTCCTCTGTCCAGCACCTCACTATTCTCTTTGTTGGTGGCTCCCACTTGAGTTCCTGCTTGTACTGTAATCGGGAAGTAGGAACAGAGAGACGTGATTTGATTGGCCAAAGTGGGGGCG
This sequence comes from Salvelinus namaycush, assembly GCF_016432855.1. NCBI lineage: Eukaryota > Metazoa > Chordata > Actinopteri > Salmoniformes > Salmonidae > Salvelinus > Salvelinus namaycush. The sequence continues at coordinate 6,099,889 of NC_052326.1, forward strand.
GGGGATGGCTTTGTACGCATCCCAGATGTTTGTATATACAGTGCATTTGGAAAGTATTCAGACATCTTGTCACACCCTAATCTGTTTCAAGTGTCGCTCATCTTCCCCATTATCCCCTGTGTATTCATACCTGTGTTCTCTGTTTGTTTGTTGCCAGTTCGTCTTGTTTGTCAAGTCAACCAGCGTTTTTGTGTCTCAGCTCCTGCTTTTCCCAGTCTCTCTTTTTCTCGCCCTCCTGGCTTTGAACCTTGCCTTGCTTGCTTGACTCTGAGTCCGCCTGCCCGACCACTCTGCCTGCTGTTGACCCTGAGCCTGCCTGCCGACCTGCACCTTTGCCCCACCTCTGGATTTTTGACCCCTGCTTACCCTGACCCTGAGCCTGCAGGCCGTCCGGTACCATTGCCCCACCTCTGGTTTACTGACCCTGACTGCCCTGACCTGTCTATTGCCTGCCCCTGTTGGATTATTATGTTAATTCGACGTTGTCTGCATCTGGGTCCTACCTTCATACCTGATACACCTTGACTTTTTGCACATTTTGTTATGTTACAGCCTTATTCTAAAATGTACGAAAAAAAATGTATGTCTCATCAATCTACGCACAATGCCCCACAATGACCCCCCCCCACAAAAAAAATATAGGTTTTTCGAATTGTTTTAAGAGTGTCTTAAAAATGAAAACCTGAAATATCACACATTTACATAAGTATTCAGACCCTTTACTCAGTACTTTGTTGAAGCACCTTTGCAGTGATTAAAGCCTTGAACCGTCTTGGGTATGACCCTACAAGCTTGGCACACCTGTATTTTGGAAGTTTCTCCCATTCGTCTATGCAGATCCTTTCAAAGCTATTTTCAGGTCTCTCCAGAAATGTTCGATCGAGTTCAAGTCCGGACTCTGGCTGGGGCACTCAAGGACATTCAGAGACTTGTCCCAAAGCCACTCCTGCGTTGTCTTGGCTGTGTGCTTAGGGTCGCTGTCTTGTTGGAAGGTGACCCTTCGACCCAGTCTGAGGTCTTGAGCGCTCTGGAGCAGGTTTTCATCAATGATCTCTCTGTACTCATCTTTCCCTCAATCCTGACTCGTCTCCCAGTCCCTGCCGCTGAAAAACATCCCCACAGCATTATGCTGCCACCGCCATGCTTCACCGTAGGGATGTTGCCAGATTTCCTGCAGATGTGACGCCTGGCATTCAGGCCAAAGATTTCAATCTTGGAATCTTGTTTCTCATGGTTCGAGTCTTTAGGTGCCTTTTGTCAAACTCCAAGTGGGCAGTCATGTGCCTTTTACTGAGGAGTGGCTTCCGTCTGGCCACTCTAACATAAAGGCCTGATTGGTGGAGTGCTGCAGAGATGGTTGGTCTTCTGGAAGGTTCTCCCATCTCTACAAAAGAACTCTGGAGCTCTGTCAGAGTGACCATCAGGTTTTCTTGGTCACCTCCCTGACCAAGGCCCTTCTCCCCCAATTGCTCAGCTTGGCCGGGTGTTTCCAAACTTCTTCCATTTAAGAATGATGGAGGCCACTGTGTTCTTGGGGACCTTCAATGCTGCAGAAATGTTTTGGTACCTTTCCCCTGTGCCTCGACACAATCCTGTCTCGGAATTCTACCGATAAGTCCTTCGACCTTTGCTCTGACATGCACTGTCAAATGTGGGACCTTATATAAACAGGCGTGTGCCTTTCCAAATCATGTCCAATCAATTGAATTTACCACAGGTGACCTCCAATCAAGTTGTAGAAACATCTCAAGGATGATGAATGGAAACAGGATGCACCAGAGCTCAATTTCGAGTCTCATAGCAAAGGGTCTGAATACTGATGTAAATAAGGTATTTCAGTTTTTATTTTTGATACATTTGCAAACATTTCTAAAAACCTGTTTTCGCTTGGTCATTATGGGGTATTATGTGTAGACTGACAAGGATTTTTTTTTTTTTACATAAGAAAATGTGGATAAAGTGAAGGGGTCTGAATACTTTCTGAATGCACTTTTGTTTTTGTGGGGCAGGATATATTTTGGATGATTTAAAAATATTTAAAAAATATGTTTTTTAAACGTGCTTATTTAAAATCCTCCGTGACAATAAATCTAACGAGTTCACTGAGTCCCGCCTTGGTGTTTTCTTGTGGTGGTATGTACACAGCTGTGATAATGACACACGTGAATTCCCTCAGCATAGTGGGGTCGGCATTTTAGCATCAGAAACTCCAGGTCGGGCGAACAGAAGCTTGAGCCGTTTTCAACTTCCGTACACCAGGAACTTTCCTTCCTCTTATCCGTCACCTACTTTGCCTTCGGTCATCTCGGTCAGCTGCAACAGGTAAGCCTGCTGTGCGGAGAACATGTAGTAATCCTGATCTGGCAGGCTGGAAGATGTTTGTAGCTTCTGGTTCATGATCCAGAAGTGTTTGTTGGTCATATGAAATTATTGAATGAACATTCTGAGCAAACATAATAATAATAATTACTACAAACATAGCCATAAAAAAGTAGAGCAGGCATCGGCAAGACGAGCGCCCTCCTCAGTGCCACCATATTATCATCAGATGGAAAGGACAAGTACACAGTGAAATCCATGAACCCAGAGCAGAAAGACAAAACAAATGCTGCATTTGGAGGACACAAAACATCATTGAGTTTGTCCTTGTGTCGTGTGTGTTGTGAGCCTTTAGAGACATTTTGGCCTCTTCAAACCTTATTGGCTCAAACTTAAACCTAGAGAAATGTACTCGACTGTAGACTCTAGTATTCACAAACAACGGCAATATGTCCCTTATAACTTAGATACACCATGTGTCTACCCCTTAATGGAGCATGTAAACACCTTGAGAAATGGATTTCTGCAGTGGCATGTTAACATTTTGCATGCACAATTGTCGAAGCCCACTGTCTTTGGACCGTGGAAAAGCTGCCATTCAATGCTTAATCATGGAGGCTCAGCTCCAGTCGACTTGTGAAATTTCTCCCTCCAAAACCGCTGAACGGTATCTCTCGCATGTCTCACTGACTGCTCAGCTCCTAAAGTGGAACCGCAAAGTGTTTTGGGCTCGGTGTAGGCTCAGCAGAGGGGCTGTCAGAGAGTGAGACGGCATGGGCCTACAGTCAGACACTGCTTCCCAATGATCTCCACACAGACACACAGGAGGCCGTACAGCAGCTTCACACTGTTCTGTACAACATAATCAACTTCAGTCCTATTGAAGTCAGTTTCCTTTTAACTCTCGTCTTTAAAAATGTTTTTGTACATTGCTTTTTACACACTCCATTACCGTACTGTAGAATCCTTGAAAATGTCCTGGATCTCTCCAAAAAATGCACCGCCAAAAGTAACAGTAAAGTTGAGAGTACTGGGTGACCCTTGGAGATGTAGTTTTGTTATGACTGTGTCTGCAAAGTGACAGAAGTCACTTTAAGGGTAACCTGGACATTATATGGTTGTCTTTTGTCCATCGTTATAGATTATTGAAAGGTTTTCTGCATTATCTTGTCGGGTATTTCTCTATTGACTCATAGAACAGATTGCTCAACAGGAAGAAACTAAAGTTATACATTTTTCCTCATTAAACCATTGCAGTTACTGTATGTCCTTCCAGCAAGTTGAATATCTACCGCAGCAACGCTACCACCAGGGGACTTACCGTAGAATTAATTGACTTCCAAAACAAGTAGAAAAGCTACTACCCACTGGGCACAAACTCCTTGAATAAACATTGTTTCAATGTAATTTGTCAACCTTTTGTGACATGCAATCTATGCAATCAATGTAAAACACATTGGATTTGCAAAAAGTCGTCAACACAAACTGTGAAATTTCAACCACAGAATTATGTCATTAATTTTCAACGTAGACAAACCTTGTATAAAATATGCTGAATTTGTACCTTTGAAACAACTTCAGATCTTCAACGCTACATCCACTATTAGAAAAAACAATAGGCAGGGCAGTACCTCTTACTGGAAAGTACACTTTTGGTCTCCCATCCAGGGTTTTAACCAAGCCCAGCTTTGATATATGTCACTGACTAGTACCAATGTGCTATCGTGAGAATGATTGTTGAGAGAATTCCACTTTAAAATGAAATAGATTCACTGTTGCTTTTTTTTAAAAGTAATTCCAAAAGGTAAGTTTAACAGAGCAAATGAAATGTAACCATGATGATGCTAATGAACAATGATGCTCTTTAGGCCTACAGTTGAAGTTGGAAGTTTACATACACCTTAGCCAAATACATTTACACTCAGTTTTTCACAATTCCTGACATTTAATCCTAGTAAAAATTCCCTGTCTTAGGCCAGTTAGGATTACCACTTTATTTTAAGAATGGGAAATGTCAGAATAATAGTAGAGAGAATGATTTATTTCAGCTTTTATTTCTTTCATCACATTCCCAGTGGGTCAGAAGTTTACATACACTCAATTAGTATTTGGCATTGCCTTTAAATTGTTTAACTTAGGTCAAACATTTCGGGTAGCCTTCCACAAGCTTCCCACAATGAGTTGGGTGAATTTTGGCCCATTCCTCCTGACAAAGCTGATGTAACAGAGTCAGGTTTGTATGCCTCCTTGCACGCACACGCTTCGTCAGTTCTACCCACAAATGTTATATAGGATTGAGGTCAGGGTTTGTGATGGCCACTCCAATACCTTGACTTTGTTGTCCTTAAGCCATTTTGCCACAACTTTGGAAGTATGCTTGGGGTCATTGTCCATTTGGAAGACCCATTTGCGACCAAGCTTTAACTTCCTGACTGATGTCTTGAGATGTTGCTTCAATATATCCACCTACTTTTCCTTTCACATGATGCCATCTATTTTGTGAATTGCACCAGTCCCTCCTGCAGCAAAACACTCCCACAACATGATGCTGCCACCCCCTTGCTTCCCGGTTGGGATGGTGTTCTTCGGCTTGCAAGCCTCCCCCTTTTTCTTCCAAACATGACGATGTTCATTATGTCCAAACAGTTATATTTTGTTTCATCAGACCAGAGGATATTTCTCCAAAAATTACAATCTTTGTCGCCATGTGCAGTTGCAAACCGTAGTTTGGCTTTTTATGGCGGTGTTGGAGCAGTGGCTTCTTCCTTGCTGAGTGGCCTTTCAGGTTATGTCGATATAGGACTCGTTTTACTGTGGATATAGATACTGTTGTACCTGTTTCCTCCAGCATCTTCACAAGGTCCTTTGCTGTTGTTCTGGGATTGATTTGCACTTCTCGCACCACAGTACGTTCATCTCTAGGAGACAGAACGCGTCTCCTTCCTGAGCAGTATAACGGCTGCATGGTCCCATAGTGTTTATACGTGCGTACTATTGTATGTACAGATGAACGTGGTACTTTCAGGCGTTTGGAAATTGCTCCCAAGGATAAACCAGACTTGTGGAGACCTACATTTTTTTTCTGAGGTCTTGGCTGATTTAATTTGATTTTCCCATGATGTCAAGCAAAGAAGCACTGAGTCTGAAGGTAGGCCTTGAAATACCCCCACAGGTACACCTCCAATTGACTCAAATGATGTCAATTAGCCTATCAGAACTTCTAAAGCCATGACATCATTTTCTGGAATTTTCCAAGCTGTTTAAAGGCACAGTCAACTTAATGTATGTAAACTTCTGACCCACTGGAAATGTGATACAGTGAATTATAAGTGAAATAATCTGTCTGTAAACAATTGTTGGAAAAATTACTTGTGTCATGCCCAAAGTAGATGTCCTAACCGACTTACCAAAACTATTGTTTAACAAGAAATTTGTGGAGTGGTTGAAAAACGAGTTTTAATGAATCCAACCCAAGTGTATATCAACTTCCAACTTCAACTGTATATAGCATTTGTGAAGAGTCATCATCAGCTTTTTTTTCAATTTAAGGATTAAACAAAACATTTACAATACATATAGGTCTACGGTTTCAAGCTTTGATTGATTTCAAATGTATTTCCAATTCTACAAGTTAATAATGGATATGTTGGATTCATGTCTTCATCGCAACACGAAATCTAAGTTAAAGAATAGGAGTAAATCAAATCAAACTTTATTTAAAGTGTGTTTGAAGATTTATTTGATTTACTTATGTTTGTTAACGTTTCGTTTGAGGTGTAGACGTGAATCCAACATATCAATTACTAACTTGTAGACAAACTGGAATTAAAGCCAGACTAAGTCAGTGGCGCAGACAGAGATCACTTGGGAGGGATCTTAGACCATTCCTCCATACATAACTCTTCCAGATCTTTGATATCCTTCATCTGTGCTTATGGACTGTCCTCTTCAATTCAAACCACAGGTTTATAATGGGTTTCAAGTCTGGAGACTGAAATGGCCATTGCAAAATTATGATTTTGTGGCCACTTAACCATTTCTTTGTGGATTTTGATGTGTGCTTGGGGTTATTGTCTTGCTGGAAGGTCCACTTGCGGCAAGTTTCAGCCTCCTGGCAGAGGCAACCAGGTTTTGGGCTAAAATGCCTTTTGTTGTGCTTTTATGGGGTTGAAAGTGCAGTGATAACACATTGGGATTTCAACAAACTATTGGCTGTCTTTTTGAGTGAATATACAGGTAACTGCTCAAATAAAGGAAACACCAACATAGTGTCTTTAAGGTCCAGTGCAGTCAAAAACATGATTTCCCTGTGTTTTATATATGTTATTTCCACACTATGAGGTTGGAATAATACCTTGAAATTGTTAAAACTTTTATAATTCCCTTTAGTGTAAGAGCTGGTTGAAAAGATCACCTGAAATTTCAGCCTGTTTTGGTGGGATGGAGTTTAGGCCTGCCTTGTGACATCACCAGGTGGTAAATTAGTTAACCCCTTAGAGTCGAATGACCCACCGGTGTGTCAGTCTAAGTAACATAATTTTAAAAATCCCCATAAAAATCTGTCAGTTATGTAATTTAGTAATTAATGTTCATAAATTGCAATTATATTTTTAGGTCTGAAACCCAGAGGTTGTAAAGTTCTGGTTTAAATGAAACAGACAGAATTCCCATCTCACAATTAGTCAGATACAAATGTATTTGCGAGAGCTCTCCCGTGTATATACAAAAACTTTCCTTTTATACTTTGCTCTTAACCTACACACATACATACACACTAATATATGGGATTTTCCCCTGAAGTCTCACCACAGTTTATTACCACTCAGCTGACAGTTCCAGTCCCCCCCAGATACGGAAAACCTGGAGGGGCTCTCCCTGTCTTATCTTATCTCCACAGAGTTATAGCTGGGTCGGTTCAAACATCGGTTAAGGAGTCTCTTTGCTTTCTTTCGGCACACACATACATTCCTCTCTTCCCCAATGGTTATCAGCTTTAATTACTCCTTGTCCATGCTACATAACCTCTAATCCTAATGGTTAAGTTTCCGGGTAGAATTATTGAATCATTTATCTTAAACCTTGATAAAATATTTTAACACAGTTTAAGATAGAGATATCAGTTTTGCATTGGATGCGTCTCAGTCCACCACATCCGCCGATGTCGCACATCCGCATCTGCGGTGAAAGGTGGCAGAGCTATAGCGGTGTTTGTCAGACCATGAGACATCCCGAAAATCTGTCTTCTCACGGAAACGAATATGGAAAAATGTGACTCTCATGAACACGGTGGTGGTCTCTGTTCAGGTCTACAACCACTACAAGTGTCAGGGGACTCGTCTGAAGTCCGTACCGTAGATGTGCCAACTTCTGTTTGTAGCATCACAACCGTTTGGGCTACAAACTACAAACCCCATTGTGGAAAGGGGAGATTCTCATGAACACGATGGTTTTGTCCGTTTTGCTCTACAAACCTCACAAGTGTCACAGGACTCTATGACACCCCCCCCCCCCCCCCCATTGGCTTAGGCTTTGAAGAATTAATAGACCAATAAGAAAGAGTTCCAAACCTCTCTGCCAATAAAAGCTAGTTTTCGGTTTTCCCTTCCCCACTCAGACCACTCCCAGACAGTCCTAGCGAAATTATTGCTTGCTTTTTTTTTTCATTTTAATTGAAAACAATCACAGTAAGGTACTTCACTGTTAATACTGATAAAACTGGCTGCATTGGACCTTTAATAGGGTGTTGGGCCACCACCAACCCGTCAGAATGCCTTGACATTGATTCTACAAGTGTCTGGAACTCTATTGTAGGGATTCTTTCACAAGAAATTCCATAATTTGGTGTTTTGTTTTAAGGTGGTCAAAAAGGCTGTCTCAGGCGCTACTCAAGAATCTCCCATAAGTGTCCAATTTTGTTGAGATCTGGTGTCTGTGACACACACACACACACGCATACACATACAGTGAGCTCCAAAAGTATTGGGACCGTGTAACATTGTTAGTTTTTTTACTCTGTACTCTAGCACTTTGGATTTGAAATTATACAATGACAACGAGTTTAAAGTGCAGACTGTCAGCTTTAATTCGAGGGTATTTTCGTCGATATCGGGAGAACCGCTTGGAAATTACAACACTTTTTGTACATCGTCCCCCAATTTTAGGGGACCAAAAGTGTTGGGACAAATTCACTTATATGTGTACTAAAGTAGTAAAAAGTTAAGTATTTGGTCCGATATTCATATCACGCAATGACTACATCAAGCTTCTGACTCTACACATTTGTTGGTTGTGTTTCGGATTATTTTGTGCTCAATAGAAATTAATGGTAAATCATGTATTGTGTTATTTTAGAGTAACTTTTATTGTAAATAAGAATATAGAATATGCTTCTAAACACTTCTACATGTGTTTGCTACCATGATTACGGATAATCCTAATTGAATCGTGAATAAGGATGACTGAGAAAGTTACAGACTGACCCAATACTTTCGGAGCTCACTTTATATTAAACCCCCTATGGTCCTTTGAGACCCCTCTTTCAAAGTAACTGGTATCTCTTCCCAAATTATGGAATAGCCATGGGAGCCAAAATAATGGGCAGCTGGGCATTTTTCTACATGACCCTAAGCATGATAGGATGTTAATTGTTTAATTAACTAAGGAATCACACCTGTGTGGAAGCACCTGTTTTCAATCTATTTTGTAGCCCTCGTTTACATTTAATAAAGTGTTTCCTTTATTTTGGCAGTTACCTGTAGGTTGTAATCTCATTGATCACCCAAATATTACCCAATTGTCCACGTTGAAATTACATGGTGTGCCCAGTGGGTAATCATCCCAAGAAAAGGAACTTACAAAATGTATGTTTATCATGCTTTTCCCCCCTCCTCGCAGATATTTTGAGGTTGTATTTTGAGGTTCGTAACCAAGATGTCTCTGAAGGTTCACACCAGCAATGTCACCAACAAGAATGACCCCAAGTCCATCAACTCACGCGTGTTCATCGGTAACCTCAACACAGCCGCGGTGAAGAAGTCGGATGTGGAGAGTATTTTCTCGAAATATGGCCGCGTGCTGGGCTGCTCTGTGCATAAGGGCTACGCCTTTGTCCAGTACGCCAGCGAGAGGCATGCCCGTGGGTCTGTTATAGGGGAGAATGGACGAGTGCTGGCGGGACAGACTCTGGGTGAGTCCTATTTGGGTTCTTCTGTCGTTCATCTCAGTAGTGAATACTAGGGCCATGTTTTTGTTTCAGATGTAGCAAGTGTTACCATTACATTTCAGTGTAATGATGATGATAATGTCATGATAATAACAGATCAGCATATGTCAACCGACACTGTCGAGGGATAATTAATAAAATAGTTTACCCTAAAATCAAAGTTCGTCAGAAGTTTTCAGACCTTAAAAGGGATCTGAAGTCGATTAGAACATATTTCACGGCATCTGTTATTTAGAAATCTGCAGGTCTCAATTGCACATGAATGGGAAACATTGGCACCATCTAACATACACAACAAATGCCGTGGAACTCAGCTTTTGACATACAGTACCAGTCAAAAGTTTGGACACACCTAATCATTCAAGGGTTTCCCTTAATTTTTTTGTAGAATAATAGTGAAGACATCAAAACTATGAAATAAGACAAGGAATCATGTAACCAAAATATTTAGATTTGTCAAACAAAAATATATATATTTTAGATTCTTCAAAGTATCCACAGCTTTGCACACTCTTGGCATTCTCTCAACCAGCTTCATGAGGAATGCTTTTCCAACAGTCTTGAAGGAGTTCCCACATATGCTGAGCACCTGTAGGCTGCTTTTCCTTCACTCTGCGGTCCAATTCATCCCAAACCATCTCAATTGTGTTGGGGTCGGGTGATTGTGGAAGGCAGGTCTGATCTGGCGGTGTTGATGCATCTGATGCATCACTCTCCTTGGTCAAAAAGCCCTTACACAGCCTGGAGGTGTGTTTTGGGTCATTGTCCTATTGGAAAAACGAATGATAGTCCCACTAAGCGCAAACCAGATGGGATGGCGTATCGCTGCAGAATGCTGTGGTAGCCATGCTGGTTAAGTGTGCCGACAGTGTCACCAGCAAAGCACCATCACACCACCTCCTCCATGCTTCACGGTAGGAACCACACATGCGGAGATCAATCAAGTAAACACTCTTGACCTTATCCCACCGTGTACCCCATGTAGAATCCATCAGCCATGGCTATACGGGTTGGCCCTGTTTTATTTTGGTCTTGCATAATGTGCCTCCAGTGGTGTAAAAATACTTTAAAGTACTACTTAAGTTGTTTTTTGGGGGGTATCTGTACTTTACTATTTATATTTTTGAAAACTTTTACTTCGCTACATTCCTAAAGAAAATGATATACTTTTTACTCCATACATTTTCCATTACACCCAAAAGTACTCATTACATTTTGAATGCTTAGCAGGACAGGAAAATTGTCTAATTCACACACTTACCAAGAGAACAATCCTGGTCATCCCTACTGCCTCTGATCTGGTGAACTCCCTAAACACATGCTTTGTTTTTAAATGATTTCTGAATGTTGGACAATGCCCCAGGCTATCCATTTAAAAAATAATAATACCATTTGGTTTGCTTTATATTAGGAATTTTAAATGATTCATACTTTTACTTTTGATAATTAAGTATATTTTAGAAATTACATTTACGTTTGATACTTTAAGTATATTTAAAACCAAATACTTTTAGACTTTTACTGAAGTAGTATTTTACTGGGTGACTTTCACTTTTAATTGAGTCATTTTCTATTAAGGTATCTTTTACTTTTACTCAAGTATGAAAATTGGGTACTTTTTCCACCACTGTGTGCCTCTGGGAGAGAGCAGAGAGACCTGCTGGGCCTTTGCTAAGAGCAGTGTGTATCTGAACCACTCTTACAGCACTCCCTGTAGTCCTCATCAGGCCTTTGAAGAGTGGTGCTTGTTATCAACGCATTAATCTCAATGAAACTCAGAGATTAACCTCCTTTAAACTCGTATTCATAACAACGCTGGCCGCACTGCACTGAGCATCATTCAACACCCTTCTACTGGTCGTCTGGTACAGCTTCATCCCCCATTACACTGAGCCCCAACTGGACTCTGTCAGTGTCAGGGAACTAGAGCCCTAAGAGCATTTTGCTATATGGGTGATTCTACAGAAGTGTGCAAATTGCAGTCCCATCCTCAAAACACACTCCAAACATAGGACATTTATTTACATAATGATATGTTCTAATTCAATCCAAGGCAATAACAAACATATTATTCAATTAATATAGTACACAGTCATTGTTTATACACCTATTTCTGTTGAGGTGGCTGTCCTATACCCTGACTCCTAAACTTTGTTTGAAAATAAAGCAATTCATGATTTTTGTATTTTTTACCAATATTATTTCAAGAGAACATCTTTTTCTATTATTACATCGAAATAGACTAATCTAATTAGTAGTTGTTTATTTTTTAACATCGTATTCAAAAGAATGCTGTACCATCTTTTGATGTACCCCACGGAAACACACACTAAACGACTGTAGAATGGGCCTCCCGAGTGGCGCAGCGGTCTAAGGCACTGCTTCGCAGTGTTACAGCATCACTATAGACTAGGGTTCGATCCTGGCCAGGACAGGTAATCACAACCGGCCGGGACCGGGAGTCCCATAGGGCGTCGCGCAATTGGCCCAGCGTTGTCTGGGTTAGGGGAGAGTTTGGGGGGCTTTACTTGGCTCATCGTGCTCTAGCGACTCCTTGTGGTGGGCCGGGTGCCTGCAGGCTGATTTCGGTTGTCAGTTGAATGGTGTTACCTCTGACACATGTGACCGGCTGGCTTCCAGGTTAAGCGAGCAGGTGTTAAGAAGCGTGGTTTGGCGGGTCATGGTTCGGAGGACACATGACTCGACCTTCACTTCTCCCGAGCCCGTTGGGGAGTTGCACTGATGAGGCAAGATTGTAATATCATGAAATTGGAAAAAAAAATGTATTACAAAAAATAGACTGTAGAATGAATGTGCCTTAAGCCACACCCCTACAAATATCACCAGGTGATGGGAATGCACCCCTCTCCAGCATTGCCGCATGGTGTGTAGCAAGTTGGTAAATCTTCATGTATTTTTAAGAAGTGTCACTACAAAACACCTAATATGTAAAGTATGCTTTTAGGACTAAAATATGTTTTGCTGGTGTGTACATCTGGCCAAATGAAAAAGAGCCAGCCATATGTTAGCTATGGGGATTCTTTAAAGTCCAAACAGAAACGATCACAACCAAAACAATTGACACGAATATATATGAGGTCTCATCTTTGTTTCTGGCTATCATGGCGTCTGTTTCAGGACAGGCAGCGCCATTTTAAAGTTGCAAGCTCCACCAACTGAGCTACAAAGGACCACCATGTGGGTAGTGGACAAGTGCACACTTCAGGAAAAAGTGTAGTATTGAGATGCATAGCCAGCAGGGGGGCTCCAACCCTCCAAGAGTCCAAACATTTACATCCATTTGGCCACTACATAGAGATCTATAATGTGCTATACTGTAATGTACTTTACTGTACTGTTGTCTACTGCACTGTCCTGTGCTCTACTGTACTGTGCTCGAGTTTACTCTACTTGAGTTTTTTACAATTGAAGAACGGGCCCATGGCCTCTTGATCAAGTGGCCTTAGTCTTGAGACCCCTCAAGACCACAAATTCAGTCTTTAACTTGTCATGGTCTCAACCACAGAGTTAGAGAGATCATCATTATGGCGTCTGCCTCAACGGCGCTGCCTGTGGTCAGTTTTCTTATTTTGGTGATTTAATGCCACCTGCGGTACTGGAGTCATGAACCAATTTTTGTCATAAATTTATTGTGGCCACTAGATGGGGGGCAATTTACAAAAAAAAAGTAATTTACAAACCATGGCATCCAATTTGAAGACAATGCTCTGATCATTGGCTGATTACTCCCAACCCATAGGAATCTTGACCCAGCTGACTACTTTAGAATGGTGGAAGCCTTCAATGGCAATGTCCATGCTAAAATGGGTTACATAGAGGTTGAGTCCTCTATCCATCTCTATGGTCTCATCTCACTGGGTCGGGATCTTGGGACCAATGTCCTTGTATAAATATTGGTCTTGGCTCCTGGATATTACTTTAGTATTTGGTTTACAAACCATAGGCAACCCAATTTTGAAGAAGACAATGACTGATCATTGGCTGATCACTCACAACCCATAGGAATCCCCACCCAGTAGAATACTTTTAAATGGTGGAAGTCCTCAATGGCAATGTGTATACTAGAAAAAAAGAGTCCTCCATTTATCTCTGATTGACACTTGACAATGAAACGGCTGTTATTTTGCCTAAATATAGGTAATGTGATCATTTTAACATCTAACAACATAATTAATTAGATGCATAAGTAATTCAAATCAACAAGTTTCAGATTCATACAATCAACGTTGAACATTTTACAGAGAACAATAGAGATTATATTACTCAATTAATTTTAAAGGCTTTAAAAAGCAGTTTAAAAATCTTCAGGGGTCCTGTGTGGCTCAGTTAGTAGAGCATGGTGTTTGCAATGCCAGGGTTGTCGGTTCAATTCCCACAGGAGACCACTGAGAGAAATGTATGCACTCACTACTGTAAGTTGCTCTGGATAAAAGCATCTGCTAAATGACTAAATGTAAAACATATACACTTACTGACATGACTTTTATAGGCTACGCACACACCTACTCATAAACACACACTCACACATAAACACACACCTTTATTTAAACGGGGGGGAAAAATACACACAGCTCTTTCACGTCACGGTCAAGTTAACAGGCTTTCAGTGTGGAGCGATGCCCTAGCGTACTCCTCACTGCCTCAGCCCTAAGCCCCCACAGTGGGCGTGCCCAGAGAACACAATCAGGAGGCCTGGTGCTCAGTGTCCATAGGCTCTAGAGACAGTGACAGCTAAGACTTAGAGCACTGATGCTAGCATTAGCTACAGTGCCTTCAGAAAGTATTCATATCGCTGACTTATTCCAAATTTTGTTGTTACAGCCTGAATTTAAAATGGATTAAGTATATTTTGTTTCTCACCCATGATCTACACACAATACCCCATAATGACAAAGTGAACACGTTGTGAAAAATGTTTGCACATTTATTGAAAATTAAATGCAGAAATGGCTCATTTACATGAATAATTATTAACATATGTACACATGTTAATCACCTTTAAACAACAATTACAGCTGTGAGTCCTTCTGGGTAAGTCTCTCTAAGAGCTTTGCATACCGGGATTGAACAATGTTTACACATTATTATGAAAAATATTATTCAAGCTCTGTCAAGTTGGTTGTTGATCATTGCTAGAAAGCCAAGTCTTGCCATAGATGTTTAAGACAATTTAAATTCAAACTGTAACTAGTCCACTCAGGAACATTCAATGTCATCTTGGTAAGCAACTCCAGTGTATTTTTGGCTATGTGTTTTAGGTTATTGTCCTGCTGAAAGGTGAATGTGTCTCCCAGTGGTGGAAAGCAGACTGAACCAGGTTTTCCCCTAGGATTTTGCCTGTGGTTAGCTCTATTCCATTTTTTAAAAATCCAAATAAACTCTGTAGTCCTTGCCGATAACAAGCATACCCATAACATGATGCAGCCACAAACATGCTTCAAAATATGAACAGTGGTACTACAGTAGGTGATGTGTTAGATTTGAAATAGGAAGAGTGGTACTAGGTGATGTGTTGTGTTGGCTTTGCCCCGAACATAACACTTTGTATTCAGGACGTAAAGTAAAATTCTTTGCAATCTTTTTGGCAGTTTTACTTTAGTGTCTTATTGCGAACAGGATATAATTTTTTATATTTTTATCCTCTACAAGCTTCCTTTTTTTCACTGTCATTTGGGTTAGTATTGTGAGTACTACAATTTTGTTGATCCATCCCATTAAACTGTTTTAAAGTCACCATTGGTCTCATGGTGAAATCCCTGAGCAGTTTCCTTCATCTCCGGCAACTGAGTTAGGAAGGATGCCTGTACAGTGCATTCGGAAAGTATTCAGACCCCTTGACTTTTTCCACATTTTGTTATGTTACAGCCTTATTCTAGAATTGGTTAAATTATATTTTTTCCTCATCAATCTACACACAATACCCAATAATGACAAAGCAAAAACAGGTTTTAGAAATATTTGCAAATGTATTAAAAACAGATACCTTATTTACATAGGTATTCAGACCCTGTGCTATGAGACTCGAAATTGAGCTCAGGTGCATCCTGTTTCCATTCATCATCCTTGAGATGTTTCTACAAGTTGATTGGAGTCCACCTGTTGTAAATTCAATTCATTGGACATGATTTGGAAAGGCACACCTCTCTATATAAGGTCCCACAGTTGACAGTGCATGTCAGAGAAAAAACCCAGCCATGAGGTTGAAGGAATTGTGTGAAAGGGCACCAAAACAGATCTGGGGAACGGCACCAAAACATTTCTGCAGCATTGAAGGTCCCCAAGAACACAGTGGCCTCCATCATTCTTAAATGGAAGAAGTTTGGAACCACCAAGACTCTTCCTAGAGCTGACCGCCCGGCCAAACTGAGCAATCAGGGGAGAAGGGCCTTGGTGACCAAGAACGTGACGTGACCAAGAACCCGACGGTCACTCTGACAGAGCTCCACTGTTCCTCTGTAGAGATGGGAGAACCTTCCAGAAAGACAACCATCTCTGCAGCACTCCACCAATTAGGCCTTTATGGTAGAGTGGTCAGACAAAAGCCACTCCTCAGTAAAAGGCATAAGACAGCCTGCTTGGAGTTTGCCAAAAGGGACCTAAAGACTCTCAGACCATGAGAATCAAAATTCTCTGGTCTGATGAAACCAAGATTGAACTCTTTGGCCTGAATGCCAAGCGTCATGTCTTGAGGAAACCTGGCAGCATCCCAACGGTGAAACATGGCGGTGGCAGCATCATGCTGTGGGGAGTTTTTCAGCAGCAGGGACTGGGAGACTAATCACGATTGAGGAAAAGATGAACGGAGCGAAATACAGAGAGATCATTAATGATAAACCTGTTCCAGAGCGCTCAGGACCTCAGATTGTGCTGAAGGTTCACCTTCCAACAGGACAACGACCCTAAGCACACAGCCTAGACAAAGCAGAAGTGGCTTCGGGACAGGTCTCTGACTGTCCTTGAGTGGCCCAGCCAGAGCACAGACTACAACCCGATCCAACATCTCTGCAGAGACCTAAAAATGGCTGTGCAGCAACGCTCCCCATCCAACTGTAACAGTGTAGCTTCCGTCCTTCTCCTCGCCTCTACCTGGGCTCAAACCAGGGACCCTCTGCACACATCAGCAACTGACTCCCACAAAGCATCGTTACCCATCGCTCCACAAAAGCCGCGGCCCTTGCAGAGCAAGGGGAACAACTACTTCAAGGTCTCAGAGCGAGTGACATCACCGATTGAAATGCTATTAGCACGCACCCCGCTAATTAGCTAGGCATTTCACATTTGTTACACTCACCCCCCTTTTGACCTCCTCCTTTTCCACAGCAACCAGTGATCCGGGTCAACAGCATCAATGTAACCATATAGCTTCCATCCCTCTCCTCGCCCCTACCTGGGCTCGAACCAGGGACCCTCTGCACACATCAACAACTGACTCCCAAGAAGCATCATTACCCATCGCTCCACAAAAGCCGCGGCCCTTGCAGAGCAAGGGGAACAACTACTTCAAGGTCTCAGAGCGAGTGACGTCACCGATTCAAACGCTATTAGTGCGCACCCCGCTAACTAGCTAGCAATTTCACATCGGTTACACAACCTTATAGAGCTTGAGAGGATCTGCAGAGGAGAATGGGAGAAATTCCCCAAATACAGGTGTGCCAAGCTTGTAGCGTCATATCAAAGAAGACTCAAGGCTGTAATCGCTGCCAAAGTGCTTCTTCAAAGTACTGAGTAAAGAGTCTGAATACTTATGTAAATGTAATATTTCAGTATTTTTTATAAATGTGCTAAAATTTCTTAACCTGTTTTTGCTTTGTCATTATGGGGTATTTAATCACTTTTTAGAATAAGGCTGTAACGTCAC
The DNA here is from genome assembly GCF_016432855.1 of Salvelinus namaycush. NCBI lineage: Eukaryota > Metazoa > Chordata > Actinopteri > Salmoniformes > Salmonidae > Salvelinus > Salvelinus namaycush. The sequence continues at coordinate 6,117,309 of NC_052326.1, forward strand.
AAAATTCAAGAGGTCTGAATACTTTCCGAATACACTATATTTGAAGTGACTGGGTGTACGGATACACCGTCCAAAGTGTAATTAATAACTTCACTGTGCTCAAAGGGATAGTTCATTTTTACCCATCCACCAGTAGGTGCCCTTTGCGAGGCATTGGAAAACCTCCCTGGTCTTTGTGGTTGAATCTGCGTGTGAAATTCATTGCTTGACTGACAGATAATTGTATATGTTGGGAACAGAGCTGAGGTGGTCATTAAAAAAATCATGTTAAAACACTATTGCACACAGAGTCCATGCAACTTATGTGGCTTGTTAAGCAAATGTTTACTCCTGAACTTATTTAGGCTTGCCATAACAAAGGGGTTGAATACTTTTTGACTTTATGACATTTCAGCTTTTCATTTTTAATTAATTTGTAAAAATAAGTCTACATATGTCTACAAAGAGTATTCCACTTTGACATTATGGGGTATTATGTGTAAGCCAGTGACACATCTAAATGTTAACGTATTTTAAATTCAGACCGTAACATAACAACATGTGGATAAAGAGAATACTTTCAGTAGGCAGAGAGAGGTGTATCATGGTTTAACACCTCCCTCTGGTGGAGATGGTAGGTAGGTCTGCACAAACATTAGGGTTGTTGTCAGGCTTTCATTTTCCCCTGTTGTGGCGAGGCACTGGACAGATCTAGAATCAGCTTCCCTTCCCTTATGGCCTCCCTTTTGTGTTATGGCTCAGTTCAATGCAGCGATCAAAGGGTGTGGTCCAGATATTCGTGTTATGTAGTGTGTTTCCATTGGGCCCTTCATGTTGATTCACCTTTACCTGACCCCCAAAATGTCAGACATAATACTGCAGCACTAACACCTGTAACATAAACCTCATATCCTTCTCATATTGTCTATGTTTGATGTAATATTAAGTATTGTAATATTAAAGTTCACCCAAAATTACAAAATGACATATTGGTTTCTGTAAGTAGTCTATGGACAAGGTATGACAGCAATCCATGCTTTGAGTTTGTTTATCTGACAACTGTCTCCAAAAGCTAATATCAGGGCTTGTATTGGATTTGTTCCACGAACGCAAAAAAATAAGCATTTGGAGACCGTGTCCAGGTAAACAAAACCACTGCTTTGTCTTATGTTGTCCATAGACTGCTTACAGGGTAAGGAAACCCATATTTGATGTATACCATCACCCTCATCATCTGTTATTAAAGAGATAATTTTGCAATTTCGGTGAACTAAATATGGGTTTCCTTGCCCTGTCTGAATATTTACGTAAATGTAATATTTCAGTCTTTTTTATAAATGTGCTAAAATTAGTTAATCTGTTTTTGCTTTGTCATTATGTCATTATTTAATCACTTTTTAGAATAAAGCTGTAACGTAACAAAATTCAAGAGGTCTGAATACTTTCCAAATGCACTGTATATTTTAAGTGAAGGGAGCGTTAGATAATTGAGAGATTGATACAAAATGAATCTCTCTATTTCTCTGTAACACCCCCTTTCTCCACTCCTCCTCAGATATCAACATGGCGGGGGAACCCATGCCCAACAGACCCAGACGGCAAGGTTGATATAGATGAGACTTGTGACACTTTCCCCTTTTTACTCAATTTCTCTAAATTTCTCTGTAACATTCTTTGTTCTTCCTCAGAGATCAACATGGCGGGTGAGCCCAAGCCCAACAGACCCAAAGGACTGAAGAGGTCTGCCGCTGGTCTCTACAGGTACATAGGAGAACCCTTTTTGGTTCTAGGTAAAAAAACTTTTTGGTTCCATGTAGAACCATTTTGGGTTCCATGTAGAACCCTCTGTGGAAAGTGTTCTACATGAACCCAAAACGGAACCAACAAGTGTTCTTCAAAGGGTTCTCCTATTGGGACAGTTGAAGAACCCTTTTAGGTTCTAGATTGCACCTTTTTTTCTGAGTGTACTCTATAAGGTGTAAAGCGTAAATCATGTGCACAGACGCAGAGCCGCAATAGTCCGCCATTCTGTTGTGACATAGCTATGTGGCTCTGCGTACCTCCCCACAATTCCCAACCAGCTCTATTAATTTGAATGTGTTGACAGTTGGAGAAATTGCTTGAGCTGCGCTGAGAATTTGAAAAGTATGAAAGCCAACAGTTCAATATTCTAGAACACTGCTGTACGTATGCACACACATTTGGACTATTAAGGCTTCATGGAAAGGAGGGGGCAGGAATAAGGGGTCAATCTCAAGTCTCAATAGTTGCTGATAATTCCTTTACTCATTTCCTATCCTTCTTCTACACCGATCTGATAGAACTTGATAGTGGGATTTTTGCCGTACTGCTTTGACCTGTCTTTTTATCTGAGGTCAGTGCACATGAAGGAGAGGAATTTGGGAACTAAGGAGACTATTGATGCTCATTGTCATTCCAGAACATTATAATGTTGTCTAGATATGTTTTTGTTTCTTTCAGTGGCTATGACTTTGATAATGACTACTACAGAGATGAATTCTATGACAGGTGAGTCGATTACACCTGTAAATACGCTTTTGGTGTAACTCTACATTGCACATCATCCAGCAATGAGAAAGAAAGAATAATTGTGCAATGGCAAACATTCACAGTAAAGTAAATAAAGAGATCATATTCTTTCATCAGTGACATTAATCGTTTTGCAATCTCTAAAAAAACAGTCAGTGATGGCATTATAATGCAGTCATACAGACACAATTAATTTATTTTGTGAGGGTGCAAACCATTAATGTCATTGATCAAAGACTATAAACTATATATTTACTTTCATGGGACTTTTTTTCTGAGCAGTGGAAGATGTTGTTGCCTTTTATTCTCAACTCATCATTACTGAAAGATGTCAAAACTTGTTCCCATAAGTAACGCTCACCCAGCTGTTAAGTCAAGCTTTTGTTTCACAACACGGCCTGTGCCGAGCAAACTTTGGCAGTGTCCGCCTCCTCTCTTGGCCGTCCCCATTACAGTGGCTATAGAAGCCCCGCTGATGCTCTCCGCTGGATGCCTGTGTTCGCAGATGTCTGAACATAATATCCAGATGAGGAACATATTTCAGCCATCCAGAGGAGTTTATTTATACCCTCTCTGTGATGTCCAAATCTGAGTTACGGCTGTCAGAGGCTGCCTTTGACTGGGATCAATATATTACAGAGAGATACACCCAATAATTTAATCGCCCTTCTGCTTTCAAGTGATCTTCAAAACCCCTAGTCTTCATGGAGCCGCTGACGCAACCAACAAACTTGCTCTCTGTCTGGACGGCAGATATCGCTTTGAAGCCGAGGCAATAGCCTCAGCCTCTTACTGTATTTCATTCACAACACACCAGAGAAAGCTCATCGCGGAATAGTTTCCTCTAAATCCTTTTCAGAGGTAGGTTTATTTTTCTACTGAACAATGGACACACATACCCCTTAAAGGCAATATAATAATCTCAAACTCCATAAGATGTATTCAACACCCCCAGTCCATGGTACTGTAGATACGTGTAAGAAGGTAGTGCTTTACCTCAGTTGGCCCTTTCAATGTTTCAGGCATGTCAATACCTTTTTAACACCCTAGAGTCGATTGGTGCACTGGTGCATTAATCTAGGTAACATAATAAAAAAAATCCCCATCAAAATCCGTCAGTTCAAGCTAGAGATATTTTTTTGCGTTCAATCCACTTTATCCGCCAATGTTGCACTTCCGCCGAAAATCGGTCTTTCTCATGAAAACGCCTGTAGCGTCGGAACAGTTTGACCTAAAAAACTATTATGGAAAGGGGAGACTCTCACGAACACCACGGTGGTCTCCGTTTTGCTTAACAAACTTCACAAGTGTCAGGGGACTTGTCTGAAGTCGGTACCGTCAACGTGCCAACTTCTGTTTGTAGCGTCCAAACTATTTGAGCTAAACTTATGTGACCCCGATGTGGAAAGGGAAGTTTCTCAAAACACGAAGGTGTTCTCGGTTTGGCTTTATGACCGTCACAAGTGTCACGGAACCCGTCTGAAGGTAACCGGTACCGGTTTTAAAAAATGTATGGAAGTATGAAGGTAGTTTTGTGCCTACCCAAAAAAAGGGATTAAATACGTACAAAAAAAAATCTAGATTTATATTTCCTGAGCTTTCTTATATCTCGTAGATATAGGACAAACACTTCAAAATCTTGTTTTTCATTTCTTGACTGTCTTTTTTGCCATTTATGAATGTGTTATTCAATGTGTTTCTCTGGTCTGTAGTAAAGGCCAAATTCAATATTTTATAAAATAATTGTAAAATATTTTTGGGATACCTAAAGGAATTCTAAGTCTATAGTATAACCATCTAAAAACAATTCAATGTCAGTTTAGAACCCCCCGCCCCAACGGCATGAATTTTAAAGAATTAAGGACTGTTACCTCTGTACTGTCATAACGCAATACAGAAATGTACATGATCAATATCCATCCACCAAAGGCTGTGTACCCTCTCTCTTTCCCTCTGTAGGCTGTTTGAGTACAGGAGCAGAGTGTCGCCAGTGCCTCGCATAGTGCCAGTTAAGTGGCCTCACGTGGCCATGCCCCTGGTGCGTCAGGTCAAGTATTTGCCCGCCAAGCTGTTGGCACGCTCATCACTCCTCCCTAGCAGCACCAAGCAGAAGTGTAAGTTCCTGCAGGCGCTTTATATCAACAATTTACCCAATAAGACGTCTTCAAGCAAAGCTCTGAACTAAAATGGCTCGGTTGAACTTGAACGAATCCATAGCAATCTCTTTTCATCTACAATTGTATATTTGCTTTTAAACAGTACATTCTAAGATGATTGGATATCATTTGTTGGGACGAGTACATGTCATTGTTTTGAGCAATCGCGCTTTGCAGTGTTGTTACCATATACAGCAATCTTCTCTTGATTCGGATCCATGCTGCAATGAATGTCTGGGTGGATCTCAAACTTAAATGACTCTTCTTTGCTGCCCCCCCCCCCTCTCTCTCTCTTTATATCTCTATTCTGGTGTTGTCTGTTGAGCTCAGCGGTAAAATCCAACGAGCTACAGGTAATCAAATCAGAGCTGACTCGGATCAAGTTCAACATTGATGCGCTGCTCGGCCGAGTGGAACAAATCACAGAAGACAAACACTTTGCCGCGGGTGAGTTCCATCTCCATCAGGCCACAAGAAAAATATAACTCTACAGACTACAACCTTACAGAGAGCACTCTTTATCAGGGTGGAGTCAACAAAAGGTAAAACAATTATATGTGAAAACACCTTTACAGGAGGATAGAGGAAGTAGGGTAGAGAACTCAATTGAAGCCCCAAACACTGTGAATAATGGTAGGTCCTTGCAGCCAAATAGAACTTGAAGTGTGAGTTGAGGCCAGTTTAATACAGCATAATCAATCCCAAAAAGGGCCAAGATAGGCCCAATATAAACTCTTACAGAAGCAGCCAAGAAAATCAGACTGAGTCAATAACCTTAATTAGTGTAATATTAATTAATTTGTGTTATTATTACAAGGCTGCCTCTGGTATGCAGATTGTATAGTTTCCCACCCTCCCCTAATGGCCACTGTCCAGTAGGTGGCAGAATGACACAATCAGCCATTGATTATCTCCTTGGTGTGACCAAAGAAGAAAATCTATTTTCTCTCTCCTGTATCCTGGTCACAGACTACTTTATTGCACCAACAGCCCCCACATTATTTTTCATATAATGAGAGACACCTTTATAAGCCCTTTTTCTAAATAAATTGACCACAGATCATATACTGTTAACAGTGAGGGTCAAACACTGTAAAGGAGCTGAGTCAGTGAGGTCCTGGCCTGCATCCCAAATGGCACCATATAAGGCACTACTTTTGACCAGAGCCCATTGGAAATAGGGTGCCATTTGGGATGAAGGCCTGTTATATGAACTGTCATTCGCACTGGGTTTATGACCCTGTAGGCTGGGCCAGCTGTACTCCTCTCTTTCTCTCTCAAACACACACACACACACACACAGGTCATAAATCTCTAACCAGAGATTTAGGATCAGTATTCCCTTCCTAAATTTTGAAGCCAAACCATATCGATGTGAAACACAACTAACCTTGGATCAGTTGTTTAGGGGTTTACTTCACGGAGCAGCTCTGAGTCCTAACTAATCATATGTATGTTTGTCAGTTATTAATCTGCTGTGTGTAACAGACTTTTGGTTTTCAAGTAGACTTGTCAATGATGTGTCTGTACAAATAGTACCTAGTTGAAGTGTTCTATTGAGAGCAGATGCAATACCTCAAGCTTTTTTTGGGACCCATTAAATCACATTGCGAAACAGTGGAGAAAATATACCAGAAACAGATTTTTGTTCACTTGACTCACTGGTTTCTTGACTTTAGCACATGAAATGTTTAATGTACAACCTACAAAAGTAGCCCCAGAGGTTAAGGCGCATGTGGGAAGTGAGAATGTTTTCTGGTTTTCTAGAATGGCTTTACTTTCTCAGGCGTACTAATTCAAATACACAAATCAATGTCTCACCATTGGGATTTGCTCAGCATATCACTGACGGCTCGAAGAACCAATCGCACATCATCTGTTGGAGGCAGACCGGTTGAGTGAGCAAATGAGGTGAGCTTCTCGCCTCCTTATAAGGCGCCACTACCCCCTCCTCTGGTCATTCTCACCTCTTCCTTGTGGAAGAGATCACTACTCTCCTGAAGCTCTCCTCAACAAAACTAAATGGCTGTCTTCCTACTGAACTGTTCTCAGGGGAACCGTGAGGTTAACATTGCCAAATGTAGGACCTCTGCTCCTGTCGATAGTGTTGCTAACCACACTAGCATTCCTACCTGCACATACAGTTGCATAAGAAAGGATAGATAACTCAGAAACAAGTTGCCTACCTGCCCAGACAGTAGTATGGCAAGCTCCATTCTCTCATTTAGTTCAACCTACATTCATGCGTTTGATTTGACTGACCAGTTTAGCCTCACGGCATTACGGTCGTGGGAGACTTTAAACCGAAGTCGAACAACGCACCCTTCGCCTAGCACTGTGCTAGCTATAGCTTACCCTAGCCTAACGAGGTGCTTGCTAACTAGCTAATGCCTACACTAGCCTCACGGCTATAGCGTTCATACACTATGCTCACTTAAGCTATCCAAACCGCTCGCGGTTGTGAGGCCGGTTGGACGTGCTGCTATGGTAGAGAAATTAACATTAAATTCTCTGGCAACAGCTCTAAAGGATATTCCTGCAGTCAGCATGCCAATTGCACGCTCTCTCGAAACTTGAGACATCTGTGGCATTGTATTGTGTGACAACTGCACATTTTAGTGGCCTTTTATTGTCCCCAGCACAAGGTGCACCTGTGTAATGAGCATGCTGTTTAATCAGCTTCTTGATATGCCACACTTGTCAGGTGGATGGATTATCTTGGCAAAGGAGAAATGCTCACTAACTGGGATGTAAACAAATTTGTGCACAAGATTTGAGAAGCTTTTTGCGCGTATAGAATTCTGGCATCTTTTATTTCAGCTCATGAAACCAACACTTTACATGTTACATTTATATTTTTGTTCAGTATATATTACTCTTTGTCCCCTTGAAACTAGGGACACAGGGCCATGTTAATTCGATAAAAGTGGCTCTCTGACGCCACCAGAGGGTGCCACCACACAACCTCAGGTGAGCGCAAATCACCAGCTTTTTCTCAAAGCAGAGAATTAACACGCTTTCACAGTTACTGCCTAAGTGCTGTCTACTATTACAAGGGGATACACACTTCAGTTTGCTATGAAATCACCCATTTTCTACCTGGTTGTATTATCAATAGCCAACGACCACTCGCTAAAAGTCGCCGCCTTGCGGCAGAAGTGTGACATGCGTGCGGCAGAAGTGTGACATGCGTAAGACAGAAGGCTAACACAGCATGCGCACAGCTTTTATCAAACTTTGTGTTCTGGTGGAAGTCCATTCATTTCAATGGAATTCAATCTGCGACTCATCTGCTGTACTAGTATTCAGACCCCTTGACTTTTTCCACATTTTGTTACGTTACAGCCTTATTGTAAAATGTATTAAATTAATTGTTTTCCTCCTAAATCTACACACAATACCCTATAATTACAAAGCGAAAAGTTTTTGAAATTTTTGTAAATGTATTCAAAAAATAAAACATACCATATTTACATAAGTAAATTCAGACCCTTTGCTATGAGACTTGAAATTGAGCTCAGGTGCATCCTGTTTCCATTGATCGTCCCTGACGTTTCTACAACTTGATTTGAGTCCACTTGTGGGAAATTCAATTGATTGGACTTGATTTGGAAAGTCACACACCTGTCTATAAGGTCCCACCGTTGACAGTGCATGTCAGAGCAAAAACCAAGCCATGAGGTTGAAGGAATTGTCCGTAGAGCTCCGAGACGGGATTGTGTCGAGGGGGAAGGGTACCAAAAAATGTCTGCTCCATTTTTTTATATTATTATTATGATATATATATTATTTTTTTTACCTTTATTTAACTAGGCAAGCCAGTTAAGAAAAAAAGTATTATTTACAATGACCACCACATGATGCTGCCACCACAAATTGTGGTGGCTGCATCATGCGGTGGGGATGTTTTTCAGCGGCAGGGACTGGGAGACGAGTCAGGATGGAGGGAAAGATGACCGCAGCAAAGTACAGAGAGATCCTTGATGAAAACCTGCTCCAGAGCCCTCAGGACCTCAAACTGTGGCGAAGGTTCACCTTCCAACAAGACAATGACCCTAAGCACACAGCCAAGACAACGCAGGAGTGGCTTTGGGACAAGTCTCTGAATGTCTTTGAGTGGCCCAGCCAGAGTCCGGACTTGAACCCGATCGAACATCTCTGGAGAGACCTGAAAATAGCTGTTCCACGACGCTCCCCATCCAACCTGACAGAGCTTGAGAGGATCTGCAGAGAAGAATGGGATAAACTCCCCAAATACAGGTGTGCCAAGCTTGTAGCGTCATACCCAAGAAGATTCAAGGCTGTAATTGCTGCCAAATGTGCTTCAACAAAGTACTGAGTAAAGGGTCTGAATACTTATGTAAGTGTGATATTTCAGTTTTGTTAGGGGTGTTTTTTGCATAAAAAATAGAAACCTATTGGGTGAAAAAATAAGACATGAAAAAAAATTACCACAACTGGTTTTAAAGACTTACAATAACACTACTATGAAAGGACATATAGATTACACTATAGGGCATTGCTTTCCAACCCTCTCCTTTGGTACCATCAGACCTTTCACATATTTGTTGAAGCACTGACACAACTGACACACCTGATTCAATTAGTCAAGGAAGGGCTTGGTGATAGTTGACTAATTGAATCAGGTGTGCCAGTTTACAGATGCAAAAAATGTGACATCCCTGGTGGTCCCTGAGAGGGTTTGGAAGCACCACTGTAGGCTATATTACCTGTCATTGAAGTGTTATTACACTGACTCAGGTGAAAGACAAATATGTATAAGAGAGACTGGGTATGAATTCCTACACCAATATGATATGTGCTATAACATTTCCACAAAACAAATCACACACAATTTATTCATCACCTGTTATGGCTGCATCCTAATGATGTTGTAGCCCCATGTATACAGTGTTTTAATTTGAGAATAAACAGAGTGACAATTTCACTGGTATATTTTCCAGGTATAAGTCCGTCCCTGGTTAGTAGGAAACAATGAAAAAATGCAGTGGAACTGGCTTCAAGGTTCAGAGTTGAGTTTGATGGATCTAGATCATGCAAAACAAATCAAACAAAATCATCAGTTCAAAAGTTTAATAGAGTGGAGAATCTAAATGCATAAAAATACACAATAGCATTGCGAGTGTGTTGTTTCAGAGATGTAGAGCCAGGTGAACAAAGATCCTGTAAACAAAGATTCTCAGAGAAAAAGTAAGTATGTGCGTTTCCTTCCTGGTTTCACCAGGTAAGGCCAAGTCTAACAACCTGTTAACTAGGACAGACAAAAAGGGAAACGCAGAGAACACCCTGGTCCTGAAATAGTGACTAAAGTCTTGGCAGTTTGAAGTGACTGAAATACATTTTTTTTTGCATTATCTGATTCGAATCTGTTCTTTTCCTGCAGTAGGAACAGCCAAAAAGCACATGGAAATTTGGATATTTGTATTTGTTTGAAATAAGTTACAAATCTGATTCCTGGACATGCGACTTGTCTCTGAACGGTCAAATCTGATTTATTTGCACTCAAGTGGTTTTCTATACTTTTATTTGGCATGTGTTGTTGCTTGCTAGCTACTCTGTTGACAGTTTGACAAGAACATGATGTGGTAGCTAACTACCCCACATGACCAAAAGTATGTGGACAGCTGCTCATCAAACATCTCATTCCAAAATAATGGGCATTAATATGGAGTTGGTCCCCCCTTTGCTGCTATAACAGCCTCCACTCTTCTGGGAAGGCTTTCCACTTGATGTTGGAACATTGCTGTGGGGACTTGCTTCCATTCAGCCACAAAAGCATTAGTGAGGTCGGGCACTGATTTTGGCCGATTAGGCCTGGCTCGCTGTCGGCATTCCAATTCATTCCAAAGGTGTTCGATTGGGTTGAAATCAGGGCTCTGTGCAGGGCAGTCAAGTTCTTCCAAACCGATCTTGACAAACCATTTCTGTAAGGACCCCCCTTTGTGCACAGGGGAAAGGGCCTTCCCCAAACTCTTGCCACAAAGTTGGAAGCACAGAATCATCTAAAATGTCATTGTATGCTGTAGCGTTAATATTTCCCGAACCATGAAAAACAGCCACAGCCATTATTCCTCCTACACCATACTTTACAGTTGGCACTATGTATTGGGGCAAGTAGTATTTTCCTGGCATCCGCCAAACCCAGATTCGTCCGTCAGACTGCCAGATGGTGAAGTGTGATTCAACACTTCAGAGAACGCGTTTCCACTGCTCCATAGTCCAATGGCGGCGAGATTTACACCACTCCAGCCGACACTTGGCATTGCGCATGATGATCTTAGGCTTGGGTGCGGCTGCTCGACCATGGAAACCCATTTCATTAAGCTCCCAACAAACAGCTATTGTGCTGACGTTGCTTCCAGAGACAGTTTGGAACTCTATAGTGAGTGTTGCAACCAAGGACAGACGATTTTTACGCGCTATGTGCTTCAGCACTCGGCGGTCCCGTTCTGTGAGCTGGTGAATCCCACCACTTCACAGCTGAGCCTTTGTTGCTCCTAGATGTTTCCACTTCACAATAACAACACTTACAGTTAACCAGGGAAGCTCTATCAGGGCAGAAATTTGTTGAACTGACTTGTTGGAAAGGTGGCATTCTATGACGGTGCCACATTGAAAGTCACTGAGCTCTTCAGTAAGGACTGCAGATGTGGCCAAGGCAATAAATTGCAATGTCCGTACTGTGAGACGCCTAAGACAGCACTACAGGGAGACAGGACGGAGCGCTGATTGTCCTCGCAGTGGCAGACCACGTGTAACAACACCTGCACAGGATCGGTACATTGGGAACATCACACCTGAGGGTTTGGTAGGTAAAATGGTGCCGGAAGAAATGGCAGCAGTTTTACGGGCGCCCAACCAATTGTGCTATTATGTGGGGGTTTTTGCGTTATTTGTAAGTTATTTTGTATATAAGTTTCTGCAACCGTATCTTACGGCAAAAAAGAGTTCTGGATATCAAGACAGCAATCACTCACCTCGGATTAGACAAATATTTTTTCTTCAACAAATACGACGCACAAGACATTCTCCAAACACACCACAGGACCGACATCCCCGTTATTTGCAGGAGGAAGCGACGCAGGTACAGAGGACAAAGAGCCGGATGCCTGGTCAGGACCCGGAGAAGGTGACTGGGAAAGCTGCCGTTACCGTCAATACTACTCGCCAACATGCAATCATTGGACAATAAACTAGACGACGTACGATCACGAATATCCTACCAACGGGACATCAAAAACTGTAATATCCTATGTTTCACGGAATCGTGGCTGAATGATGACATGGATATTCAGCTAGCGGGATATACGCTGCACCGGCAAGATAGAACAGCACACTCCGGCAAGACGAGGGGGGGAGGCGGTCTGTGCATATTTGTAAACAACAGCTGGTCCACGAAATCTAAGGAAGTCTCTAGATTTTGCTCGCCTGAAGTAGAGTATATTGTGATAAATTGCAGGCCACACTACTTGCCTAGAGAGTTCTCAGCTATACTTTTCGTGGCTGTTTATTTACCACCACAGACCGATTCTGGCACTAAGACAGCACTCAGTCAGCTGTATAAAGAAATAAGCAAACAGACGCGTACAAAGCTCTCCCTCGCCCTCCATTTGGTAAATCCGACCACAACTCTATCCTCCTGATTCCTGCTTATAAGCAAAAATTAAAGCAAGAAGCACCAGTGACTCGGTCTATAAAAAAGTGTTCAGATGAAGCAGATGCTAAACTACAAGACTGCTTTGCTATCACAGACTGGAACATGTTCCGGGATTCTTCCGATGGCATTGAGGAGTACACCACATCAGTCACTGGCTTTATCAATAAGTGCATCGAGGACGTCGTCCCCACAGTGACTGTACGTACATACCCCAACCAGAAGCCATGGATTACAGGCAACATTCGCACTGAGCTAAAGGGTAGAGCTGCCGCTTTCAAGGTGCGGGACTCTGACCCGAAGCTTACAAGAAATCACGCTATGCCCTGCGACGAACCATCAAACAGGCAAAGCGTCAATACAGGGCTAAGTTTGAATCATACTACACCGGCTCCGGCGCTCGTCGGATGTGGCAGGGCTTGCAAACTATTACAGACTACAAAGGGAAGCACAGCTGCGAGCTGCCCAGTGACACGAGCCTACCAGACGAGCTAAATCACTTCTATGCTTGCTTCGAGGCAAGCAACACTGAGGCATGCATGAGAGCATCAGCTGTTCCGGACGACTGTGTGATCACGCTCTCTGTAGCCGACGTGAGTAAGACCTTTAAACAGGTCAATATACACAAGGCTGCGTGGCCAGACGGATTACCAGGATGTGTGCTCCGGGCATGTGCTGACCAACTGGCAAGTGTCTTCACTGGCATTTTCAACATGTCCCTGATTGAGTCTGTAATACCAACATGTTTCAAGCAGACCACCATAGTCCCTGTGCCCAAGAACACAAAGGCAACCTGCCTAAATGACTACTGACCCGTAGCACTCACATTTGTAGCCATGAAGTGCTTTGAAAGGTTGGTAATGGCTAACATCAACACCATTATCCCAGAAACCCTAGACCCACTCCAATTTGCATACTGCCCAAACAGATCCACAGATGATGCAATCTCTATTGCACTCCACACTGCCCTTTCCCACCTGAACAAAAGGAAGACTTATGTGAGAATGCTATTCATTGACTACAGCTCAGCTTTCAACACCATAGTACGCTCAAAGCTCATCACTAAGCTAAGGATCTGGGACTAAACACCTCCCTCTGCAACTGGATCCTGGACTTCCTGACAGGCCGCCCCCAGGTGGTGAGAGTAGGTAGCAACACATCTTCCACGCTGATCCTCAACACTGGAGCTCCACAGGGGTGCGTGCTCAGTCAGTCCCCTCCTGTACTCCCTGTTCACCCACGACTGCATGGCCAGGCACGACTCCAACACCATCATTAAGTTTGCAGACGACACAACAGTGGTAGGCCTGATCACCGACAACGACGAGGCAGCCTACAGGGAGGAGGTCAGAGACCTGGCCATGTGGTGCCAGAAAAACAACCTATCCCTCAACGTAACCAAGACTAAGAAGACGATTGTGGACTACAGGAAAAGGAGGACCGAGCACGCCACCATTGTTTAGCACACAAAGTAACCGGTGACCTAAAGTTTAAAGTGGAACTGACAGCATTTTAACTATTTTTCAGATATCAAACAAACAGACTCATATCAGTTTATGCTACCAAACCAACGTCAAATTTTATTGGTCACATACACATGTTTAGCAGATGTGATTGTGAGTGTAGCGAAATGCTTATGCTTCTAGATCCGACAGTGCAGCAGTATCTAACAATTCCACAACAAACCTAATACACACAATCTAGTAGAGGAATGGGATAAGAATATATAAGTATAAAATATAATGGTTGAGCAGTGACAGAGCGGCTAAGATGCAATAGATAGTAAAGGATACAGTATATACATATGAGATGAGTAATGCGAGATATGTAAACATTCTTAAAGTGGCATTATTAAAGTGACTAGTGTTCCATTAATTAAAGTGACCAATGATATCAAGTCTGTAGGTAGGCAGCTGCCCCTCTGTGCTAGTGGTGGCTGTTTAAAAATCTCTTAAGGATCAGGCCCTTTTCAATTTCCGCCTCAAATGACATACCCAAATCTAACTGCCTGTAGCTCAGGACCTGAAGCAAGGATATGCATATTATTGATATCATTTGAATGGAAACACAAAATTAATGTAGGAGAACATAACCCAATAGATCTGGTAAAATATAGGTAGCCTAGTGGTTAGAGGGGCGGCAGGTAGCCTAGTGGTTAGAGCGTTGGACTAGTAACCGAAAGGTTGCAAGATCAAATCCCCAAACTGACAAGGTAGAATTCTGTCGTTCTGCCACTGAACAAGGCAGTTAACCCACTGTTCCTAGGCCATCATTGAAAATAAGAATTTGTTCTTAACTGACTTGCCTAGTAAAATAAGTTTTAAAATTAAAAAACCACAAGTTTTCTATTTTTGTTGCATCATCTTTAACATGAAAAAGAAAAGCCACACATTCAGCTAGGAAGCTGGATGTAATTTAGATGGTGTCCACAAGAGGGCAACAGTGTATGTGCAAAGTTTGTCTGATAACTTCAAGAATGAGCAAGCTACATGACATTTAGTATGAAGTCACCCAGGTGTCCCTCACGATTTTCACAAATGTACCCAAGTGGCCGAATTGGTAAATTTATAAATTTTCAAGAACATAACTATAGAAAACATACAAAAATGCTATGCTAGTAAAAAATACAAGTTTACACACTCCCAGGAATGTCATACATGATGGATCATTAGCTTCCCTACATAAAATGTACTAACAGGAGACGTGACAAGAATGCTGATCCAATGTCTCCAAATACAGAAGTGAAATATTTAAGATAAGGACCAAGTTAGCAGCCAACACTGATCTAATGCCATAAGTGAACACACCACAAACCACACACAAAGTTTTAAAAAAAGAAAACTGTACACACACTTCACAATTACAGTATTTAGAACACCCTCTACACAAGATTGTGCTGCTGGTCCCAAGTCCCAAGTCTCTTTCTGCTGTAAAGCACTCATTCATACCTCTAGATGGCCGGGCAGGGGTTTGTTGTGGAGTAAGAGAGAGCAGCAGTCAGACTAAGTGGGGGATGGAGGACTTGAATGTGGTCTCTTTGAAGTCAGTCTACCACTATTGAAGATAAAAGAAAAACTGTCTAAGAACTCAAGTTTATTACTTATTATATTGAACCTTTTATTTTAGCAAAACATCAAATAAACAACACATCTATAAACATATTATATAGAGTAGGATGAACACCGTGGTGAAGTGTGTCCCAATTTAATTTTTTTATTAACCTTTAACTAGGCAAGTCAGTACAAATTCTTATTTACAATGACGCCTACCCCGGACAAACCCGGACAACGCTGGGCCAACTGTGTGCCGCCCTATGGGACTCCCAATCACAGCCGGATGTGATACAGTCTAGATTCGAACAAGGTACTGCAGTGTGTTAGACCATTGCGCCAGTCGGGAGCCCAATGTGTATTGTATGTTGACTTTGACATGTTGTGGCTTTCGAGTGCCTTGTTTGCTATTCATACACATATTTCATTAGGGATTTTTTATATATATATATACATACATACAGTGGGGAGAACAAGTATTTGATACACTGCCGATTTTGCAGGTTTTCCTACTTACAAAGCATGTAGAGGTCTGTAATTTTTATCATAGGTACACTTCAACTGTAAGAGACGGAATCTAAAACAAAAATCCAGAAAATCACATGATTTTTAAGTAATTAATTTGCATTTTATTGCATGACATAAGTATTTGATCACCTACCAACCAGTAAGAATTCCGGCTCTCACAGACCTGTTAGTTTTTCTTTAAGAAGCCCTCCTGTTCTCCACTCATTACCTGTATTAACTGCACCTGTTTGAACTCGTTACCTGTATAAAAGACACCTGTCCACACACTCAATCAAACAGACTCCAACCTCTCCACAATGGCCAAGACCAGAGAGCTGTGTAAGGACATCAGGGATAAAATTGTAGACCTGCACAAGGATGGGATGGGCTACAGGACAGTAGGCAAGCAGCTTGGTGAGAAGGCAACAACTGTTGGCGCAATTATTAGAAAATGGAAGAAGTTCAAGATGACGGTCAATCACCCTCGGTCTGGGGCTCCATGCAAGATCTCACCTCGTGGGGCATCAATGATCATGAGGAAGGTGAGGGATCAGCCCAGAACTACACGGCAGGACCTGGTCAACGACCTGAAGAGAGCTGGGACCACAGCCTCAAAGAAAACCATTAGTAACACACTACGCCGTCATAGATTAAAATCCTGCAGCGCACGCAAGGTCCCCCTGCTCAAGCCAGTGCATGTCCAGGCCCGTCTGAAGTTTGCCAATGACCATCTGGATGATCCAGAGGAGGAATGGGAGAAGGTCATGTGGTCTGATGAGACGAAAATAGAGCTTTTTGGTCTAAACTCCACTCGCCGTGTTTGGAGGAAGAAGAAGGATGAGTACAACCCCAAGAACACCATCCCAACCGTGAAGCATGGAGGTGGAAACATCATTCTTTGGGGATGCTTTTCTGCAAAGGGGACAGGACGACTGCACCGTGTTGAGGGGAGGATGGATGGGGCCATGTATCGCGAGATCTTGGCCAACAACCTCCTTCCCTCAGTAAGAGCATTGAAGATGGGTCGTGGCTGGGTCTTCCAGCATGACAACGACCCGAAACACATAGCCAGGGCAACTAAGGAGTGGCTCCGTAAGAAGCATCTCAAGGTCCTGGAGTGGCCTAGCCAGTCTCCAGACCTGAACCCAATAGAAAATCTTTGGAGGGAGCTGAAAGTCCGTATTGCCCAGCGACAGCCCCGAAACCTGAAGGATCTGGAGAAGGTCTGTATGGAGGAGTGGGCCAAAATCCCTGCTGCAGTGTGTGCAAACCTGGTCAAGAACTACAGGAAACGTATGATCTCTGTAATTGCAAATAAAGGTATCTGTACCAAATATTAAGTTCTGCTTTTCTGATGTATCAAATACTTATGTCATGCAATAAAATGCAAATTAATTACTTAAAAATCATACAATGTGATTTTCTGGATTTTTGTTTTAGATTCCGTCTCTCACAGTTGAAGTGTACATATGATAAAAATTACAGACCTCTACATGCTTTGTAAGTAGGAAAACCTGCAAAATCGGCAGTGTATCAAATACTTGATCTCCCCACTGTGTGTGTGTGTGTGTGTGTATATATATATATATATATATATATATATATATATATATAATAGCAATCAAAGAAAATATTTTAATAATCTCTCAAATGAATACTATGCAACCATTGAAACAACTGCATTAGCTCGGATTTACGATATAAAGAATATAAATATAAATACTGGTATTTCACTTACCAGTCTAAGGTCGCATCCTCTCCTTTAGCTGTTGTCTAAACTATATTAACTAACTGAGTCCATGACACTTTCCCGGTAGATTTCTGCTAGAATATCATCCAAAATCTGTATACCTGGACTTTGATTTAGCTTTTCCAGTATTAGTATCCATATCTCACAGATTGGCATAACGCGCTTCGACATGCTCCTGCATAAATGGCCAACGGCCACTTATTTGCGCGAGGTTAGCTGAAAGATTTTTCTTCACACAAAGGTGTTCCACTTACTCACGTAAAGCACAGCTCATTGGCTATCTAGCTAGCTAGGTTTCAAAACGATAGGTGGTCATTGGACAAAGATACAGTCAATCAAGTGAACACCGCCCGTGTCATCGGCGCGCAATGATGTCGTGCCTTCCTGGCTAAAATTGGCTTAACAGTGGATATACTGAATGCAGAATGATATAGCAAAGGCTGGTTACTTTTTAGAGTGTCAGGAAATAAATACGAACATAACTTTGCTGGCTGAAACAACGTTTAGCGTTCGATTTTCACAGATTTCTTTCTTTGCAAGTTTAACGAGTGGAAATACAAAATTGATAGTGCATACTATATGGACCTTTTTAGAATATGAAAAACCAAACTACATTTTATCTCTGGGACCCTTAGGATGACAAATCGGAGCAAGATTTCAGAATGTAAGTAAATGATTTACTTACAGATGTGAATGTATCAAACCTGTCGCTGTGATGTGTTTTGTTATTGTGCACCCTCCTCAAACAATAGCTTGGTATTTTCTCGCTATAATAGCTACTGTAAATTTGACAATGTAGTTAGATTAACACGAATTTAAGCTTTCTGCCCATATAAGACACTTATATGTATGTTTAAAACGACGTTGTAGTCACATTATGCATATTGAGCAACAACTGTCCCATAGACGGGACACCAATCCATAAGAAGTTTTAACAATCTGATGGCCTTGAGATAGAAGCTGTGTTTCAATCTCTCTGTCCCAGCTTTGATGCACCTGTACTGACCTCGCCTTCTGGATGGAAGCGGGGTGAACAGACAGTGGCTCGGGTGGTTATTGTCCTTGATCTTTTTTGCCTTCCTGTGACATCAGGTGTTGTAGGTGTCCTGCAGGGCAGGTAGTTTGCCCCCGGTGATGCGTTGCACCACGCTTTGGAGAGCCCTACGGTTGTGAGCGGTGCAGTTTCCATACCAGGCGGTGATACAGCCCAACAGGATGCTCTCAATTGTGCACCTGTAAAAGTTAGTGAGGGTTTTTTGGTGACAAGCCCAATTTCTTCAGCCTCCTGAGGTTGAAGAGGCGCTGTTGCGCCTTCTTCACTGCACTGTGTGTGCATGCACCATTTCAGTTTGTCGGTGATATGTACACCGAGGAACTTAAAACTTTCCACCTTCTCCACTGCTGTCCCGTCGATGTGGATGGGGGGTGCTCCCTCTGCTGTTTCCTGAAGTCCACGATCATCTCTTTTGTTTTGCTGACATTGAGTGAGAGGTTACTTTCCTGACACCACACTCCGAGGGTCTGTCGTTGTTGGTAATCAAGCCTACCACTAGTGTGTCGTCTGCAAACTTGATGATTGAGTTGGAGGCGTGCATGGACACGCAGTCATGGGTGAACAGGGAGTACAGGAGGGGGTTGAGAACGCACCCTTGTGGGGCCCCAGTGTTGAGGATCAGCAGAGTGGAGATGTTGTTTCCTACCTTCACCACCTGGGGACGGCTCATCAGGAAGTCCAGGACCCAGTTGCACAGGGCAGGGTTGAGACCCAGGGTCTCAAGCTTAATGATGAGACTTATATTTCTCTCACTAACTTTAAACATCAGCTATCTGAGCAGCTAACCGATCGCTGCAGCTGTACATAGCCCATCTGTAAATATCCCAGCCAATCTACCTACCTCATCCCCATATTATTTTTATTTACTTTCTGCTCTTTTGCACACCAGTATTTCTACTTGCACCATCATCATCTGCTCATCTATCACTCCAGTGTTAATTTGCTCAACTACTTCGCTACTATGGCCTATTTATTGCCTTACCTCCTCACGCCATTTGCACACACTGTATATAGACTTTCTTTTTTTTCTGTTGTGTTATTGACTGTACTCTTGTTTATTCCATGTATAACTCTGTTGTTGTTTGTGTCGCACTGCTTTGCTTTATCTTGGCCAGGTCGCAGTTGTAAATGAGAACTTGTTCTCAACTAGATTACCTGGTTAAATAAAGGTGAAATATATATATTTTTTTAAATGATGAGTTTGGAGGGTACTATGGTGTTGAATGCTGAGCAGTAGTCAATGAACAGCATTCTTACATTGGTATTCCTCATCCAGATGGGATAAAGCAGTGTGCAGTGCAATGGCGGTTGCTAAAATAAGAATTTGTTCTTATTAACTGACTTGCCAAGTTAAATAAAGGTAAAAAAAATAAAAAATAAAAATATATATTTTTTAAATCACCTGTGGACCTATTGGGGCGGTAAGCAAATTGAAGTGGGTCTAGGGTGACAGGTAGGATGGAGGTGGTATGATCCTTGACTAGTTTCTCAAAGCACTTCATGATGACAGAAATGTCTAGTCATTTAGTTCAGTTACCTTAGCTTTCTTGGGAACAGGAACAATGGTGGCCATCTTGAAGCATGTGGGGACAGCAGACTGGGATAGGGAGAGATTGAATATGTCCGTAAACACACCAGCCAGCTGGTCTGCGCATGCTCTGAGGACGCGGCTAGGGATGCCGTCTGGGCCGGCAGCCCTGCGAGCGTTAACACG
The DNA here is from genome assembly GCF_016432855.1 of Salvelinus namaycush. NCBI lineage: Eukaryota > Metazoa > Chordata > Actinopteri > Salmoniformes > Salmonidae > Salvelinus > Salvelinus namaycush. The sequence continues at coordinate 6,137,744 of NC_052326.1, forward strand.
TTTAAATGTTTTACTCACCTCGGCCACGGAGAAGGAGAGTCCACAAAGCGCGAAAATAAGTTGTTTAATTTGTCTGGAAGCAAGATGTCGATGTCCGGGGACGGTTCTTTTTGTAATCCGTGATTGTCTGTAAAAGGTATTAAAAATAATATATATTTGACTCAACGTTCCATGAGGTACGCTAAGGCATTGATGGATGCTGTTCAATGCATGATTAATATAATTCACCAATACATTTCTTGGTAGTCCAAAAAGTATTGCTATCAGGTTGTAAATCACAGCTGGCTTGGTACATTGTTTGATGCCAACATTTCCGTTTCAATGACTCAATATTTTGGATAAAAATTGATCAATATAACTAAGGCTGGGAATGTCAATACAATCAAACTAGCAAGGGCATTGATCACAAGTCAGTCATAGCATGGCTAATAGGCTAGCATATCTATTTATGTAGCAAGATAAAAACACGGAGTCTAAAGTTAGCTAAATAGGTAGCTGCTAGGAGGATGTCATGTCATGCCATTACAGTGGGTGAGTGACTGACTTTTTCCACTCATCGTTTTTCGGGGGTTATACACAGCTAGAGGTGCAGGTGTCATTTGGTTAGCAGGCGATAACTTCAACGACTGTTATACAGTTAGCAAATCTCTTGTGATGGCAAATTCACTCTGCCTATCTACTCCGATTTCAGAACACTCTCGTCTGAGTGTGCCAGAGTGCAGAACGCAGAACTGATGAATTGACGAACGTGCAACACCTGCTGAATATGACTGGTGTCAGTAAATGATAAAGCGATAGTTAGTCAAGAACGCTCTACATAACATGTACTGTAAACAGCCTAACCAGCTCTGCTACCTACGGTGAGTAAAATGGTCAGAGTGAGTTGTTCTCTCATTTGTGTCTGGAAGTAGCTAGCTAGCAAGCTAGCCAACCTTAGCTAGCTAGCTGGGGTGCTTGGTTGGGACAAGCATGCATTGGCAGGCGAGCTGCAGAAGGAAGAGGAGATTACAATTCACAATCGTTATCAGTGCAATTTTGACGGCCTACTAGCTGAAAAAGTTTGGCAGGATTTTTCTAATGTTCCTTCGTTCGATTTTAGCTCATCTTGCTCTGGCTAGCATTAGTTGTTGATCTTGTTGTTGATGTGCATAACTGAGGGAGAGAGAGCCTACCTTTTTTCATGGTTGTTTGATCAATAGGATTGTAAAGTTCCCACATGTAAGAGGACTCCCGTGGTGTTTTACATGGATTTTGGCGTTCCAATGATCTGAAGTTGTGATGTTGCAACTGCCTGTAAACACACAGTCCAGTTCAAAGTGAATGATGGCAGGTCCGTGTGGCAAATGGCTTATTTGTATAAAGGTGTATTTTAGCTCTGATTCGCTATAGTGCATCAGTCTGTCCTGGGCAAAACATATGTTTTTATTCAGTTGTATTCACTGCAGTGTCTATTAATTGTCCAAATGCAAATACCTTAGTATACGTAATTACCAAACATTCTAAGAATTTATGAAAATGTGAAAATTACCATATCTAAGTGGTCGCTTTTCAGAATTTTTTTTTTTAAGTGTGATATTAAAAATCTGTTTTGCTTTGTCATTATGGCAAATTGTCAACTTGACGAGGAAAACATTTAATTTAATCCATTTAGAATAAGGCTGTAACAAAACAAATTGTGGAAAAAGGGAAGTGGTCTGAATACTTTCCGAATGCACTGTTTATGAACAGATTGTAATAAGATTTCATGTTGCATTTCAAGTGAAACTCACAGCAATGTTTCACACACAAGTTCTGTCCAGCTAGCATGCTGTTGTTGTCGGGTAATTTGCAGCGGCTGCAGCAGGTTTTATCAAAGAGGATGTTGTTGCTAATTTGTTATATTCTCCCTTTTCAAGAGTAACTTTCAACAGGAAGTTACGTTCAAATGATCATCATCATCTGGTGAGTGGAACTGTGTTTTTTACTGCAGCACGCTTGCTGTTGTTACCCATCTCTTTTAAAATAACTTGGACAGTGGGAAAACTACTGCTCACTATTGCGCATTGACCTGTTTGCCTTCAAGAAGGCAGAAGTTTCCATACATTTTTGTAAAAACGGTCCCACTCAATAAGTCAATGTAATTGGTTGATTACACTGTCACTCCAACATTTTGCCCTAATACAGTTGAATGGCAGATGCCCTTTATCTAGCTTCTGATGGCCTTGCCAATGGCTAGCTAGATTTATCTCCTAGCCAAATCCTGATTGGATCTTTTTTCTCTTCAGTGTTAACCCTTTCCTTTCCAACAAAAACTGAAGAGATTAAATCGCATTATTGAAAAAAATAATTAGCATTATTATAGTCATTATTTTATAAATAGTTAGCCCTTCTTTGAAGGCGTTGTGTTTTGGGTTAGTAATAATTTGTAGAGTGCCTCTATTTTCCCTCAGCATGCATTTTTTCACTATTCGAGTGTCTGAAGAATCCATATGTTCTGAAATATGAACACAGAAATACTGGACATTTTGAACTTTATTATGGTGGTGATTTGACCAAATTACACTCATGGTCTTGAATTGGACTTGCATTCTTCTGGTCTCGGTCTTGACTTTGTCTCAAACACAACACAATGCTGTACCGTCTGCCCTTATGCCTGCAAAGCGAGTAAGTGGGCTGCACGCCCTGTCATCCGTGCCTACAGTTTGCCCTGGGATTCTCCTAGGTAATGGCCATATACCCTAGTGAGACATTGAAACAAGTATTTGAAATAGAATGTAGGGTTACTTGAGTAACCCTGGTTTTATCAGAATATGAGTAAGATGTCTCACCGCAATTCCCTGCTCGCAAGAGCAAGGAAGAGGCATGCTTGAGTGACGCCTTATAAGGAGGAGAGGGGCTCACCTCATTCGCTCCTCGACCGGTCTGTCTACAACAGACGATGTGTGATTGGTTCTTCGAGCTGTCAGTGATCCGCTAAACGAATCCCATAGTGAGACATCTCACTCATATTCTCATAGAACCGGGGTTACGCAAGTAACCCTACGTTTCTTTAGCTAAGCTTCATAGCTACAGCTTTAGTGTCTATAATGTAGATACTTTTCTTTTCAGCCTAGGAGGCTTTATAAAAAATGTAATAAAAAAGTATAACAGTTAGGAAAGATAGCGGTGACTACAGCTGCATTTGTTTTCTTTTTGAGGGGAGGTATGGTAGAACATTTTGGTAGTTGAGTCCTTAGGGGCATACATAGACATAACAAGAGCATGTATATTCATAGGCAGGCTGGGTGGTTTCGAAACAGTAGTCACTTATTTTTACAGATGTATCACAAGTCACTTTTGCACCTTGAACATCTGTTTCATATTTGCTATTACTGTCAATATCGCTCCATATTTCCTTTAGAGAGACCTTATCATGTTTTTGGAGGGTTTTGTTAGCCAAGTGTAGCCTCACAGCCTACATGAGGCCTAACTACTGTACCTCACAGTAGCATAATATTGTTGCTGTAACTGCCATACCTGCTTGTGTGTGGTGTGTGGTGTGTGGTGTGTGTTGTGTGTGTGTGTGTGTGTGTGTGTGTGTGTGTGTGTGTGTGTGTGTGTGTGTGTGTGTGTGTGTGTGTGTGTAGAGCTACGGAAGGCAGAGGAGAGCAGTAGCGAGGTGTCTCAAGACGAGTCATGCTCGGTCACAGAGGAGCTGGTAGACGAAACCCATAACAGTGATGTGGAGGACGGCACACCGGACGAGTGTGAAGATGACGACATGGTCAGTCTGTGTGTGGGTGCGTGCACGAGAATGTGTGCGTGAAGCCTGTATGGTTGGTGGTGCAACCATTTGTTTGTGTGCTTGCGTTAGTATGAATAAATATGTTTGTGTGTGTGTGAAGGAACTTGTGTGTGGCCGTGTCCGAATACCCATACTTGCATCTTAAATAGTAGGCCGTTTGAGTATGTGAAAAAATACAGTTTTATAGAATGTGACATTTCGAAAATCTAGTATACTTTAAATGCCTGGATGTCATACTCATGTCAGCTTGACAACAGCTGATCAATTAGATATGGGGATGCACTACCGAAATCAATGAAGAGCGCATTCTCAATACGCAAAAATAGAACCTTTTATAGCACACTTTATATTCACTTTTCGGGAATTTCACAGCCACAATGCATTGAAGGGGGGGGCTGCGAGTTTTGATTAGCTAGATCTCTTCAAGCAAACAACAAAACAAGTTGGAAGATGGGGATTAGTGAAGCTTCTACGGTGGTGTATATCATTTCTGTTCTCTTTAAAATGATCATGATTATTTCATCCTAATGTGATTTTAATTTAATTTTTTTTACAGATCAGGAGCTTGCTGTTGCCGTGCCTTTACCTAGCTACGCACTTTAGTAGAAATTGAAGTTATAACTGTTCAAACAGTAATGTTAGCTACAGGGTTTCTTGCTTGCTGTTGAGCCACAACTTTTTTTAAACATTAGCCTAGCTAGCTAGCTAGCTAGCTACTTGTTGTAAATACCAGGGCTTGTGTTCAAACTATTGCAGGGGCTGATGACAATACCAGGTATTGAATTCAGTGGCGAACACGACAGGATAAATGCTTCAAAATAAAACGGTTTTGAGTAAGTCATGTGGCCATAGTTAGCTTTCTTGCCACTGCACAATGCACTGCCACTAGCTGTACCTAACGTTAGTAACGCGGTAGCCTACATTCCTATTTTCCACGGCGGTGCTGGTCCCACCACTTCTTTTCTTCCATATAGTTCTGATTTGTCTCGTCGATTTTATTTGTGTTGAGCTGATTGTAATGTCCATGCTATGCAATATTAGTTTCTACCTGAACGGTTACAGCATGAATGGGTCTAGCTAGTTTTATTGCACATAACCTGTTATGGTGAAAGTAATGGTAAGCTGCACTCATTAATGTTTCACCTTCGCACTCCAATTCGATGAAGTATGTGGCAGTCCTAGCTATCTACAGAAAGATCACACAATTGTACTTTACTCATATTTTGGTTAATGTTGTGCTTCATCTTATGTCTTTTTCAGGATCTACGTGAAAGAGTGTGAGCTGGAGGGGCAGCTAGCTGTCACCTCAACAAGCGTTCAGTCTCACTGCAGAATTAGACGTTTATCCACGTTCTCCAAATGTCACATTTCTAAGTGTTTTTGTTGCTCCTACTGCTCTGTATTGTTCTGTTACTCCAAACGTCAAATTTCAAAGTTAAGATTTAAGTTTAGACACCCATTCCGAATGGGTAAGGGTTAGGGTTTGCGATAGGGTTAAAGCAAAAAATTCTAACCAATGTCCATGACTGGAATATGTATATGTTCAATATGCCCATCCACCACCACAACACTCTAACAAAACCCAAGCCTACTTGATGATAAAAGTGCTCTTGGTTGCCCCTAGTGGCCGGTTTTGAAGGCATTTCCTGATGTCTTTGGGACATGAATAGACTTCCAATTTCGACGTCAATCTTGAATGATCTCCCTGGTGACCTGCATGGGTGAATAAGAAGTGGGAGAACCAAACATACACTGTATGCTACTGTATGTTATCTTGACATTTATTGCTGTGCTGTACTTGGCTAATAAAGTTCCCCTTTTCTTTGAGAGCAACAACACTTTCCCATGCTTCACCGGCACATTCATGTAAGTGTGAAGATATACATGTTAGAGAGGTGCACGTGTTCCAGAGAAATTTACTGCATTTGGCATAATACCTTTTACAGGTATTTACATGTAGTATGTTTGATACTGAAAGCTATTCTTTTCCATATTTTTTAGGAGTTAAAAGCTCCCCCCACCGGAGTCTGCACGAAGGGAAGGGAGGCCACAGCCACATCCTGGGAGTGGTATGCGGTGATTGATGAGTTGCTGGGGGGCTGCCACTCCATCAACACACCGGTTATCATCTCCTCATCCTCTCTAGGTGCAGCTGTGGACTGCTCTCCCTTCCAGAAGGGTCCAGATGTGGAAGTTGGAGAAGGTGAATGCCAGGGAGGCATGCATTATGGCCATTTTAGAGGCCATGATTTAAGTAGTTTTATGCATTTTGTATGTATTTTATTTATAGCTATTAGGTATGTATTTTGTACTGTTTTTGGTGAAGTCCTTTGTTTAAACCCAAAGTGGAATGCTGTTCTCATTGAAAAGTTTTTTTTTTTGTATGTAAAATATATATATATATATTTATTTGATATTGGTAAATCTACTGTTGGTGTGTTTTCCTTCCCCATTTCAACATAACAAAATGCACTCACACATCTGACCTATCTTGTTCCAGGTGCACGGTAACAACTAGATAAGTTGAAAGAAAAAAGAAACCTGCACACTGCTCACTAGTATCAGTTTTTTACTGAAGCTTAGGTGTTTGCCTCTTGGCCTTCTTCTGAGCTTTTTGCTCTACTAAACTAAATAAACCATCTTTGGTATAATAGTAATACTATGACATTTAATTTCTATAGTGCTTTCATAACATTCTCAAAGCACATCAAAAGCAAAAATAAGCAACACATCATCGTGAGTAGCCGAGCTGTCTCCCATTCATTCCTCTCAAGCTTCAGGTGACTTCAATTGATACATGCTTAGGCTTACGATCAACTCAAGTTTACTCCAAATACGTTGTTCCAAATGCTAGCTACTAGGCTAATGTTAACCTAAAACAACACTCCGCTGTAGTGAAAGGTGACTGGGTGGGGTTACAGACGATCAAGACAACCTGGATCTCGGGGGAAAAAAACGTGCTGCGACTGGGGGAAAATAGTTTTGAACGGTCATCCAACTCGGAATTTCAAGTCAGCAACTCTGCATTATCCTGAAGGGAGTATGGATGTGGACGGAGGTGTTGGAGTGTGTTTGGGTGTTTGAGGTCACAGATGACGTGTGTTTTGGCTGCAGCACAGTATTGTACTAACGCCCCTCCTTGTCTGAATGAATGTTTGCTCCAACCATATGTTATATCGCATGATATTACATTCAATTCTCTCAGTGGGCACTTACATTTCTCCTCACGTCTTTTCCTAGGAAAACGAGCACCTTTCAGAAATGGACTCCATCCTGCAATAAAAGGCAAGTTGTTCTGAATGTCGAAATACTCAAGTGACGTAAAGAAACCTGTGTCCGTTTGGATTGTCAGGAAATGTGCATGGCCACCGGGCATTGGTAAATATGTCAGAACAGAACTACTCTGATCTACATTCACAGTGTGCTATTTAGACAGCCTGATCCAAACATCATGGCGTTACCTAGTCAATCATATAAATCCCATCAAGAAAGAGTATAGCTGGTATAGCTTTATTCACTTGTTTGGAAACATGGATAAATGCTATAGCACTCACATGGATAACGTCTGGGTAGCTTGCAATGTAGGTCTTTTTTAATTAGGCGGGTGAGCAATAATACTTGGAAAAACATGGAGAACCAGCCGCCATTTATTTATCAACACAAGAATATATCAAGTAGATACAGGGACTATTCTTGGAATAGCACTACTGTACCTGAAGTTATATTGAATAAAATATACTATGCTTGCAGATTTCATTTGAATTGAAGATGAATCAGTTTTGTTTGTCTGAGAGTTCTGTAGATAATGTATGAATACATACATAGAAATCCACCAGAACTCAAAAATACTTACTTGAAAACCTGCTATCCAACAGTACCAGCAAAGATTCAAGATAAAATGTATCAAATCCCCCATTTACTATAGTAAAGTTAAAAACAACATTTGTCTTGGCTCTCAGCTAGTGTCAGTTACAGATATTTAATGGGAAATTGTCCGCATTAATCTTGACCCAGGTGGAAAAATTATCAAAATCAGGGAAATTATAATGATTGTTTTCTCTAATCTGGTATTCAAGGTGAAAAGGCTAAACTTTTCTTGCGTTTCAACCACCTCAGCCACTGCGATATTGCAAGGCTTTCAGAAGACAAACACGCCACAGCATCAGTAATTAGTTTCTGATTTCACTGTATACTGTTTATGGAGCTCTGCAGTGTTTGTGTGGCTCCTTGGTGTGGCAGCGGTTCCCAGCCAATCACATTTCCCCATTTCTCCTCTGAGCAAACACCCAGTGTGGCCCAGGAGACCCAAGCCAAATGAACACAGAGCAGGACACCAATTTCCCCAGTTCGTCAGGCTGCCTCCCCGACGGACACATGCGTTTATTTACACGTTGACGCTCACAGAGAGTGTTTGTATTGGACCATACGGCTCCCACACTGAATCAGACCCTTTAGGAGGATTGTTTTCATACAGTAGAATGGGGAAATTCACATCTGAGCCTTTATAGCAATAACATTTGAACATACAGATAACTAAAATAAAGGAAACACTTGAGTAAACGAGGGATACAAAGTATATTGAATGCATGTGTTTCCACACAGTTGCGATTCCTGAATTCATGAAGCAGTTAACATCCCATCATGCTTAGGGTCATGTATAAAAATGCCCAGTTGCCCATTAGTTTGGCTACCATGGCTAGAAGAAGATATCTCAGTGACAAGGAGCATAGGGGGTTTAAATGGGGCGGGTGTGTCTGTCGCCAGATCTCGACCCAATTGATTCTGTAGCTGCGCCTGTCAGTGTTTTCCACCACCAACAAAACACCAAATCATGGAATTTCTTGTAGAAGAATGTTGTCGGATCCTTCCAATAGAGTTCCCAGACACTTAGAACACGGAATCTATGCCAAGGTGCATTGAAGCTGTTCTGGCGGCTCGTGGTGTCCCAATGCCTTATTAAGACACTTTATGTTTGAATTTCCATTATTTTGGCAGTTACCTGTACATCGTGATGTGAGCCAGAGCACTGCTGGTTTTCATCCTTCCCCTTTAATCAGGGACTGAGTGAATGACCTGAAACAAATATACTGAACAAAAATATGAACGCAACGTGTGTGAGCACAATTTTCTTTACATCCCTGTTAGTGTGCATTTCTAATTTGCCAAGATAATCCATACACTGATTAAACAGCTTTGCACAACCAAAGAATCTCTGCACAAACTGTCAGAAACAGTCTCAGGGAAGCTCATCGTCTTGACCACTGGCACGCTGGATGGCAGACAACATGTATGGCGTTGTGAGCGAGTGTGACGATCCTGAGGCCCATTGTCGTGCCATTCATCCTCCGCCATCACCTCAGGTTTCGTCATGATAATGCAAGGCCCACTGTCGCAAGGATCTGTTAACAATTCCTGGAAGCTGAAAATGTCCCAGTTCTTCCATGGCCTGCATGCTCACCAGACATGTCACCCATTGAGCACGTTTGGGATGCTCTGGATCGACGTGTACGACAGCGGGTTCCAGTTCCCAACAATATCCAGCAACTTCAACTCTATGCAAAGGAGGTGTCACACTGTATGAGGCAAATGATGGTCACACTAGATACTGACTGGTTTTCTGATCCACGCCCCTACTTTTTTTTTTAAGGTATCTGTGACCAACAGATGCATATCTGTATTCCCAGTCATGTGAAATCCAGAGATTAGGGCCTCATTTATTTATTTCAATTGACTGATTTTCCTTATATGAACTGTAACTCAGTACAATATTTGAAATTGTTATGTTTATATTTTTGTCCAGTGTAGAAACCAAACTCTTTGAGGCGTGGGGCAACCGAGCAGGGCTGGCCACTATATCTACATAATGGTAGGGGAAATACTGATACTGCGGACCAGTACCCCTGGAGTGCCCTGTTGGTAGCTTTTCCCAAAGTTCTGTCTGTACTCTTACAGGAAAGGCTAATAATCTTGTTTTAAACCTGTGTATATTATTGCCTTATATAATAGTCCTGTGTGTGTTGCACGGGTGAATGCTACAGTACACTATGGTGGTGGGTGAAGTGAGTTCCCCCCCATGCAATGTAAAGCACTGTGGGCACCTCGGAAAGAGCTATATAAATTCAATCAATTACTTATTATTCAAAACTCAAAGTAATGTATGAATGGAGCCTATCTGAAAATGTCCAACTGTATTGACGGTAATGTTCATACTGTGTTGAACAACTTGTCTTCTCATGTGCGTTCTGCAAGAGCAGCCATTTTCCTTTTGCCTCAGTTTTGAGTATTAGACACATAAAGTATGACTTTGTTACCAATTAACCCTAGAGGCCCCAGACTCAGCAGTGGCTGGCCTGTAATGGGCATGCCCCCAAAGAGCCATAAATTCCAAGACCATACCTTAACGATTACAGCAGTCTGTCCCTCCATTCAGCTCCATAAACAGGTGCTGTGTCTTAGTATGAAGATGCACTCTAAATGTATTTTCACCCGTAAAAAATCAATTAATTTGTAACACTGTTTTTGGTACCAGAGCCAGGTTCTCTCTATTTTCTTGCTTGGCTGTAGCCTGGAATTTTCCCTCCTTTTGTTTGTCTCTGAAGTCAAGGGGAAAATATTTTATGTTAGCTATTCGGCTTTAAAAAGCAACTGAGGAAAAATAAAAACACATGTGAGGATTGACAGTAATCCAGCCAAGAGGTTTTTCTTTTTTTGGTCAGTATGCTCTGATGCTCTCCATGTTCATACACATCTTAATACTGCTCTTCGTTTTCTTGTCCAGTCAGCGGGGAGCTGGAAAAGACTGTTGACTGGAAACTGTGTTAGTACCACAGACTCCACAGGAAGACACTCAAAACCATAGGGTGCCGTCAAAACCCACAACACCGGCCACAGATGACTGACAGCACTGTCAAGCAGAGAGGGAGGCGCTCCCTTCAAACTGAGATCTCAAAAAACCACTACACCTCTGGCTGACACCACCAGACAATGAATACAGGAATTAAAGACGTAAAAAATGTCTATAACCATGGGGTTCCCACTCGTCCAAAACAAGCAGAACATTTCAAACTGAGGAACGCTACTAGCGAAAGAAAAGACTGATGTTTTTCTACTGTATGCTACAGATCCCTCCAATTGACCATCACTTGTTGTCCATCCTTCCCATTACCTCCTCTTCAGTCTTGTTTTTATTTAGATACTGATCGGTTCAACTGTTATTTTTAATGACTGCCTATTCCTCTGAAAGAGATCTTTACACATATAAATAAGCTGTTTACTTGGCCTTGTGCTTTCACTGCACATATCCTTTCAAATCTCTCTGCAGAACCTGGCAGGGTTTTCATGAAGCAGGGTGAAGGAGCAAGCTAACTTACATTAAAGAGAAATATTAACAACGTTCCTGGTCTGTTTACCACTGGGTTAGAGTTAACAGGTCAGTAATATATCCCAGCAGGCAAAATGTGGAACACATCTTATGTCATTTTCTGATTAAGAAGACAAAAGGCCTTATTCTTATCATGGAAGTTGAGCGTTACAGCGTGATTGACATTAAAAGGCAATGTTCCCACGTTAGTGGAGACTCCATTCACAGTAAACCCTGCAAATGTCAGCTCAATCAGAAATGGTTATTAAATGTAAAGCTTACAACCAACTGCTCTCTGTTACAACCAGGTAAATATTTTTCATGGCAAGACGACATTTGGTTATCTTGGACATATAACCAGATTGCAACTAAAAAAATATGTATTTTTCTGGTTGCTACCAGTTTTGCCTGCTGGGATTAACCCAGTTTCAAGATTAACTTGCTTAGACTATTGGAGAATATGGGATTGATTGAACATGTTTACTCAAGTCATTAATAATCATGCTTTGGGGAATATCCAGGTGTCCTGGATCTGTTTAATATCAAAGTGGAAGTTCTAGCTTTTCCACCTGATCAAGGCCATGTTCAACCTCACCTCACCTTGCCTGAACAGGATTGGCAGAACAAAAAGTATTTGGGAAGATGGGGAACAGGCTGGCCCGCATAAAGAACAGATGGAATGCCAGTTTGACAGCAAGTTAGTAAGTAAACACTAGCCAGGCCTGCTATTTTATTTATAAAGCTCTATTTAGGCATGTTCAATAAGTAATGTTTTATTTTAGTTCTGTATCCATTGATATTGATATATATCCATTGATATAAGTAAAGCATAGTGTGACTTCCTACACAACCACTATCTTAATTATGTAAGTACTACTTATGAAAAAATATCAACATTTGAACTGTACACATGCACAATACAGCTTAACCAATTCCCTCCTACCAACTCCCCTGGGCAAAGAAGTCTCTTCCAACTGTAGTCAGAAAGTATAGCCCTATTGAGTAATGGCATACTTTATACTTGGTTAATAGCAGCGCAATTTCTCTGACATTATGCATTAAAACGCTCATTTTTCATTTAAGGAGCCCAATTACCCATAGGCTTACGGTATGATGCCATCACAGGATCAGCCTGGGACATTTATGGAAGTTCATGCTGGCTACACGATCATGCCTATTTCACTCTCTCTAGTTAAACACATCTAGGAATGCATGTGGAAAGGCACCCAGGACTGAACTCTTGTTCAGAGTAATCCATCACATCATGAACACTGCAGTGCTCTGGGGGCTATCGCTAACTACTTTTAGCTCTGTTACTTCTCAGCCAAGGCTTGTGACACTAACAAGACATGTTTTAATTGGGCATACATCAGAGCTAAGGGTTGCCTAAATGTTTGGCGGAGACAAACTAAAGGGAGTATGTCTTGTGCAACTAGCTATATCATTTTATCATTATTGATTTGTAATAATACTTCAATGTTCTTTCAAGGTACAGATGACTTGGATGAGTGAACCTTTAACTCTCCAACATTTAAGTCTTTTCAGGATTTGGACCTCACCTTCCAAGAATTTCCATCCCCTGACTATGTGGAAATATGTGGTAGTTTTAAGGAGTGTCCTGTTCTGCCTTGGCAAGGTCAGAAAACACACTCATTACTCATGAATGCCTCACCTCGTTTCGGAGTGTGAGGTGATGTTAACCAGGTATTTGGTATTTTATTAGGATCCCCATTGGCTGTTGCAAAAGCAGCAGCTACTCTTCTGGGGTCCACACAAAACAATACAGAATGACAATACAGAACATCAATAGACAAGAACAGCTCAGACAGAAATACAAATATATATAATTAAAAGGCAAACGTAGCCTACATATCAATGTATACACAAACTATCTAGGTCAAATAGGGGGGAGGCATTGTGCCGCGAGGTGTTGCTTTCTCTGTGTTTTGAAACCAGGTTCGCTGTTTATTTGAGCAATATGAGATGGAAATTCCATGCAATTAGGGCTCTATATAATACTGTACGCTTTCTTGAATTTGTTCTGTATTTGGGGATGGTGAAAAGACCCCTGGTGGCATGTCTGGTGGGATAAGTGTGTCAGAGCTGTGTGTAAGTTGACTATGCAAACAATTTGGGATTTTCAACAAAATGTTTCTTATACAAAGAAATGATGCAGTCAGTCCCTCCTCAACTCTTAGCCAAGAGACTGGCATGCATAGTATTTATATCAGCCCTCCGATTACAATTAAGATAAAAACTTGCCGCTCTGTTCTGGGCCAGCTGCAGCTTAACTAGGTCTTTCCTTGCAGCACTGGACCACTTGCTTTTTGGAGTGTGGTGTCAAAAAAGCGGAGCATCTCTTTATTACGGCCATACCTCTCCCCATCTTTACAACCATTGAATCTATATTTTGACCATGACAGCTTACAATGTAAAGTAACGCCAAGTAATTTAGTCGCCTCAACTTGTTCAACAGCCACACCATTCATTACCAGATTCAGCTGAGGTATAGAACTTAAGGAATGATTTGTACCAAATACAATGCTCTTAGTTTTATTGATGTTCAGGACCAGTTTATTACTGGCCACCCATTCTAAAACAGACTGCAACTCTTTGTTAAGGGTTTCAGTGACTTCATTAGCTGTGGTTGCTGATGCGAATCTGGTTGAATCACCGGAATACATGGACACACATGCTTTGTTTACTACCAGTGGCAGGTCATTGGTAAAAATAGAAAAGAGTAGAGGGCCTAGAGAGCTGCCCTGCGGTACACCACACTTTACATGTGACATTAGACAAGCTTCCATTTAAAGTAAATCCTTTGAGTTCTATTAGATAGATAGCTCTGAATCCACAATACGGCAGAGGTTGAAAAGCCATAACACAAGTTTTTTTCAACAACAAGTTATGGTCAATAATATCAAAGACTGCATTGAAAACTAACAGTACAGCTCCCACAATTTGTTCACAGAGAAACAGCATTTTATTTGGTCAAAACAGTTTGCTAAGAGCTGGCAGCAAGCTTATAGGACTGCTGTTAGAACCAGTAAAGGCCGCTTTACTACTCTTGGGTAGCGGAATGACTTTGTCTTCCCTCCTGGCCTGAGGACAAAGACTTTCCTCTAGGCTCAGATTAAAAATATGACAGATAGGAGTGGCTATACAGTCAGCTATCATCCTCAGTAGCTTTCCATCTAAGTTGTCAATGCCAGGTTTGTCATTATTGATCAATAACAATTATTTTCCACCTCTCCCTCACTAACTTTACAAAATTCAAATTTGCAATGCTTTTCTTTCATTTAGTTTTTTTTATACGTTAATATAATTGCTCACTGTTTGTTGTTGGCATTTCCTGCTTAAGTTTGCCAATGAAATAATCATTAAAATAATTGGTAGCATCAAATGGTTTCGTGATGAATAAGCCATCTGATTTGATGAAAGATGGAGTTGAATGTGTCTTTCTACCCATAAATTAATGTACTCAAGTTTTTTTTACCATCATTCTTTCTATCATTGATCTTGGTTTCATAATACCAGGAGCGGCCACACTGGAGCACATGCTGCTGCGGAGGCTGTGTGAGAGCAGCACTGGGCCTTTAATCATTGTATTAAGCACATCCTTAGTGTGCATGAAACCATTTTAATGAGAAAAACAAAGCTATTCATGAATCCTGTCACAACAGCTGCCAGTGAACACACCCCCTTTTAATGTGAGATGGAGTCGATTAGAGGGAGCGTAAGACAATAGCACACCTTGTTAGCGTTCCTTGCCTCCATATTTTCTCTTTTATTAAAGAGGATGCTACTAATGTTTATTACATTTATTTGTGAAAGTTAAAATGGTTTTTTTTAAACCATAAAGAGGACTCATCTTTGTATCTGTGCCAATATAGCCTCTATGATCCCTCCTGATGATCCGGTTGGACATGACTCCAACAGGGTCTCCAAGAGGGATCAGCCAATGAAGTTGGAATTCCCACCCACCCAGTTGACATTAAAATGGACATTAAAACAGCACCCTCAATGGCGCTGCTCATGGCCTTTTGGCCACTAGAGGCAGCTATCATTCTTTATGGGTAAAACAGACATTTTGGTTGAAAATGGCAGTACTGAAAACATAATGGAGACATCTTTAGAATTACTTTATATTGACATATGGAAGGTTTTTTCAGACTTTTAATATTTAACTGAAATCTGACTGCCAACTGACTTCACAAAAATAAGTCAGACTGAGGGAATTGCGTATGTTGTACAACATACACCATCTCTCATCCTCGCTTTTTCAACTTATCTAAAGTCAACCTGAGAGAAAAATATTTAGTGTTGTCATATTTATAACAAATGCATACCGCTGAGAAAAGCATGCTGGGGCCAGAATTCACATCTTCAGCAAAAATACTTATTTTTTTCCTCTTCGACTTCAAGGCCTGCCGAGGATATGGATACCTATGAAAAGGAGCCCTAAAAAAGGTTTGCTGCACAACGTTTAATGGTGCATTTAAACCATAAACACATGTCCTACGCAGCTGTGTGGTGGTGAGATAAAAAAAAAAATCCCCAATTGTTTGATAGATACATACAGTTGAAGTCAGAAGTTAACATACTCTTAGGTTGGAGTCATTAAAACTCGTTTTTCAAACACTCTTTCAAACTATAGTCAGTTAGGACGTCGACTTTCTGAAAGACAAGTATTTTTTCCAACAATTGTTTATAGATTATTTCACTATCAAAATTCCAGTGGGTCAGAAGTTTACATACACTAAGTTGACTGTGCCTTTTTAAACAGGTTGGAAAATTCCAGAAAATGATTATGGCTTTAGAAGCTTCTGATAGGCCTTCAAATGTCAATTAGCCTACCTTCAAACTCAGTGTCTCTTTGCTTGACATCATGGGAAAATCAAAATAATTCAGCCAAGACCTCAGGAAAAAAATTGTAGAGCTCCACAAGTCTGGTTCATCCTTGGAAGCAATTTCCAAATGCCTGAAGGTACCATGTTCATCTGTACAAACAATAGTACGCAAGTATAAACACCATGGGACCACGCAGCAGTCATACCGCTCAGGAAGGAGACGCATTCTGTCTCCTAGAGATGAACGTACTTTGGTGCGAAAAGTGCAAATCAATCCCAGAACAGCAGCAGAGGGCCTTGTGAAGATGCTGGAGGAAACGGGTACAAAAGTATCTATATCCACAGTAAAAACGGGTCCTATATATCGACAATCTGAAAGTCCACTCAGCAAGGAAGAAGCCACTGCTCCAACACCGCCATAGAAAAACTAAACTACGGTTTGCAACTGCACATGGGGACAAAAATTGTACTTTTTGGAGAAACGTCTTCTGGTCTGATGAAACAAAAATAGAACTGTTTGGCCATAATGACCATTGTTATGTTTGGAGGAAAAAGGGGAAAGCTTGCAAGCCGAAGAACACCATCCCAACCGTGAAGCAAGGGGATGGCAGCATCATGTTGTGGGGGTGCTCTGCTGCAGGAGGGACTGGTGCACTTCACAAAATAGATGGCATCGTGAGGATGGAAAATTATGTGGATATATTGAAGCAAGACATCAGTCAGGAAGTTAAAGCTTGGTCGCAAATGGGTCTTCCAAATGGACAATGACCCCAAGCATACTTCCAAAGTTGTGGCAAAATGGCTTATGGACAACAAAGTCATGGTATTGAGTGGCCATCAGAAAGCCCTGACCTCAATCCTATAGAAAATTTGCAGGCAGAACTGAAAAAGCGTCTGTGAGCAAGGACGCCCACAAACCTGACTCAGTTACACCAGCTCTGTCAGGAGGAATGGGCCAAAATTCACCTAACTTATTGTGGGAAGCTTGTGGAAGGCTATCCGAAACATTTGACCCAAGTTTAAATTGTTTAAGGCAATGCTACCAAATACTAATTGTGTATGTAAACTTCTGACCCACTGGGAATGTGAAATAAAAGCCAAAATAAATAATTCTCTCTTCTATTCTGACATTTCACATTCTTAAAATAAAGTTGTGATCCTAACTCACCTAAGACAGGGAATTTTTACTAGGATTAAATGTCCGGAGTTGTGAAAAACGGAGTTTAAATGTATTTGGCTAAGGTGTATGTAAACTTCCGACTTCAACTGTATTAGCAACTTTTCTGACAGTGTAACAACCCTAACCCCTCCCCCAAAGCAAATTATCCCACTGAGTTCCTGCGTTTTTTACACATCAGTGTGTCTGTTTGAACATACCCTAATATGGGCTCTTAACATTTGGCATTCATAATACTGAAATCATACTTTTGGAAGCTAAGAACCTGGTGCACAAACAGGGATGGTCTGAACAAAATAATGGATTTATCGAGTAGTATCAAATAAACAACACTTGTATATTAAATTGAGCCTCCATTACCCTGGTCCACCATAGTGATGGATGATGGAATTAGGAAATATAGACTGCGTCTGATCACCCAGATGGTATACGATTTATTCATTTCTTTACAATAGGTAACAAATCCACAGACGGTCCATAAAAGCGTCCAGCCTGCCCCATCCTGTCCATTCCGCTTCTGAGAGAGAAAGAGAGCACAGATGGGGGAGAGGGGGCAGCGGTGGTGGTTTTAATTGGCTTTGGCACGGAGCTGAGCCCTCTTGCCTGTGACTGCCTGGAAACCTGCCTTGATGCTGGCGACGGAACAACGGGAGTGGCAGGTCTCGCACTGTAGGAAGTAGAGTCGTGTGTCCTTCTGGAGGATGGTGTCAGGGGAGCGACATGTATGGCACGTCACATACTCCTCTAAAAAGGGGATAGAAAAACTTGGATGAGATTGGGAAGTGTTGGCATCTGGTTTGAATTAACCATATGCTGTGAAGGTCAGGTGATTGATTGGTTGAAATTGCTAACCGGCTTTTTGTACTGCGGTGATAAGTCCGTTTTATGCGATAATATTGCACTGATTTAACTGTTGTGGAAATAGCGCGGTAATTGGTCAAATTTGCAAACCCTCGAACAGTATGTACAGAATTGTATATTTTGCAAAAAATCCTAGAGGAACAGCTCACAACCAAGCAGGTCTAGCAAATTGCAAAGTCGGACCCCTATCATTTTAAACAAAAAATGTTAAGTACAGTAGATTATCGTCAACCTCTCATTTGCACTGATTAACTGAAATCAGAATTAAAATCACGAGTTCAGAGATGCGTACAAAGGTAGGACAATTGTCAACACGAGCACTTACTAATATATCTCCGTAAGACATTCTCTATCTGTTTCTGCTGGAATCTTCCTTTGATGATGAGCTGATTAGTTCCGTCTATAGAGCCACTGTTGCAATAAAAATAGTTTCAGCCATAAATTCATATCCTCCATACACATTCATGTTCAAAAAAATATTTATTTTTATTTTTTTAAACATAGCAGATAAATGCTTTTCTTCACTTGCTGACCAAAATCTTACCTTGTTCCAAGCTCAGCCAACAAGAAGGCCAGGAGATGTTTTGGCTGCCGATGCAACCTGTCAAGAAAAATTACAGTAAAAGGACTAATGACGCAAAATAATGTGACTCAACAAGGGAGACTAAGTCATTAAACCTCAACATCTCTAAAAACGCCAACAGCGCATCTCATGGTATTCTCACAGTTTGCAGATGTCGGTGAAGTTGACGAAGGATGACTTCTTGGTGCCCACTCGGACCACCTGGGGAGGCTTCATGACAAACTTCCGCTTCTCCCCAGCCACCATGTCAGGATTCTTCTCCCGCATGATTTGAAAGACACGATTCAGCAGCTACAAGGGAGGGAGATGAATCAGCCTGGATTGTAGAATGAAATACTTGGGAAACACCACTGAAAGACATTAGCTTCAATAAGATTAGACCAATAATTTTCAAATGAAGATGTGACTAAACATTTCTTTATTTAAGGTCATGATGACCTGACATCTTGTCGAACATCTTAGGTCTCTGATGAAAATGCCTAGTGTAATATACTCTGGTGTAATATTCCTCTAAAATCTATTTTTTTATTACAATATGCAGAAATCACGCCGCCATTTCCTGGTTGCTAAAATTCTAATAGTTTGCCAAATTTTGATTTATGTCACAAAACAAGTAATGTAACAGTGTAGAGAATAATTGTACCATCTAAACCGCTGTGAAATATATTTTCAATAACCCAGATGTATTTTCAACTGTTTGAAGCTGTTGTACAAAACCGAAAGTTAGACCTGAAAAACTACACTTAAGAACGGTAAGCATAGAATTAGCACACAGACCAGATCTACAGCTTCTTAGACTTGCTTTCAGTGAGTGACAGATCTATAACTCGCATTTCTATGTTAATTTGGTCAGGTCGCCCAAAAAGTTACATATTGCAGCTTTAAGGGAAGTCTCTTGACCCACAGACTCAGATTGTACCTCGTCATATGTGTAGTCTCTCTCTGAGCCCGCCCACGTAGGGCCCAACTGTGTGCTGCTGAACGTGATGTCGTCAGTGTTCTTTCCATCGTCGTCTTCCTGGGCTTTAAACCACAAGGTATGAGAAAGGCCAAATGTCAGTTTGCATTAATTTAACGTATTATGGCTTGCAACATTTATCCAGCCTGTGAATTCAGTACACTCACCGTCATCTTTGATTTCCATGTCGTCATCCATGTCAAAATTCACAGCCTTGGGCTTCCTTTTCTTTTTTCCTAGTTCTAACATCAAGTCGCCCTCTCCGTTGGTTTCAGAGGGCTCGGTCTCAATTTTCAGCTCCTGTGTATGGACAGTTATAGAATAAAGTCAATTGGATACATACTAAACACAGGGGTTAATTTTTTTAATAATAATCCCATGACCGAAACTCAAGTCCATCTCAGATCGATTGTAAGGGGCCAAGTTAACCCCCACATTCATGTAAAGAAAGTCATGACCATCGTACTTTCAGGGATAGAGGATCATTTTGTACATGTATTAAACAGAGTTTGACCAACTCCATTCTCCTTGCTTAGGGGGTCCTTCCAGAAACATTTTTATATAGGACTGAGCTCAGTTCTGGTGACTTTTTAAAGGGACATTTACCCTAAAATGAATGACAAAATTATGCTGACACAATCTAAAATATAATTTCCACCTCCAGAAATGGGCCCAATAACATACTTTTGAAAATTGTGTTATTATTTTAACATATTGGTCCATGCATTCAGTGTATTCAGAAAATATTCAAACCCCATGACTTCGTCCACATTCTTACTTTACAGCCTTATTCTAAAATGAATTAAATACAACCATTTCCTCAATCTACACAGAACGCCCCATAATGACAAAGTGAAAGCAGGTTTTTAGAAATGTTAGCAAATTAGATCTTAAATTACATTCAGACCCTTTGCTATGAGACTCAAAATTGAGCTAAGGTGCATCCTTTTTTCATTGATCATCCTTGAGATGTTTCTACAACTTGATTGGAGTCCACCTGTGGTAAATTCAAATGATTGGACATGATTTGGAAAGGCACACACCCGTGTATAAAAAGGTCCCACAGTTGACAGTGCATGTCAGAGAACAAAAAACAAGCCATGAGGTTGAAGGAATTGTCTGTAGACCTCCGAGACAGGATTGTGTTGAGGCACAGATCTGGGTAAGGGGACTAAAAACAAAGTTTGGAGCAATGAAATTCCAGGGACACAGTGGCCTCCATCATTGTTAAATGGAAGAAGTTTGGACTCCTCCTAGAGCTGGCCGCCCAGCCAATCTGAGCAATTGGGGGAGAAGGGCCATGGTCAGGAAGGTGACCAAGAACCCAATGGTTACTGACAGAGCTCTAGAGTTCCTCTGTGGAGATGGGAGAACCTTCCAGAAGGACAACCATTTCTGCAGCACTCCCACCAATATGGCCTTTATGGTAGAGTGGCCAGACGGAAGCCACTCCTCAGTAAAAGGCACATGACATCCCACTTGGGGTTCCCCAAAAGGCACCTAAAGACTCAGACATCTCTGGACAGACATGAAAATAGATGAGCAGCGACAGACACCCCCCCCCCCCCATCCAACCTGACAGAGCTTGAGAGGATGTACAGAGAATGGGAGAAACTCCCCAAATACAGGTGAGCCAAGCTTGTAGCATCATACCCAAGAAGACTTAAGGCTGTAATCACTGCCAAAAGTGCTTCAACAAAGTACTGAGTAAAAGGTGTGAATACTTAGTGGAAAGAAAAGGTATGTGAACCCTTTGGAATTACCTGGATAAATTGGTCATCAAATTTGATATGATCTTCATCTAAGTCATAACAATAGACAGTGTGCTTAAACTAATAACACAAATCATTGTATTTCTTGCCTATATTGAATACATCATTTAAACAGTGTAGGTTGGAAAACGTATGTGAACCCCTAGGCTAATGACTTATCCAAAAGCTAATTGGAGTCAGGAGTCAGCTAACCTGGAGTCCAATCAATGAGAAGAGATTAGAGATGTTGGTTAGAGCTGCATTGTCCTATAAGAAACACTCACAAAATTTGAGTTTGCTATTCACAAGAAGCATTGCCTGATGTGAACCATGCATCAAACAAGAGATCTCAGAAGATCTAAGAATTGTTAACTTGCATAAATCTGGAAAGGGTTACAAAAGTATCTAAAAGCCTTGATGTTCATCAGTCCACGGTAATACAAATTGTTTAATAAATGGAGAAAGTTCAGCACTGTTGCTACTCTCCCTGGGAGTGGCTGTCCTGCAAAGATGACTGCAAGAGCACAGTGCAGAATGCTCAATGAGGTTAAGAAGAATCCTAGTGTCAGCTAAAGACTTACAGAAATATCTGGAACATGCTACCATCTCTGACGAGTCTACGATACGTAAAACACTAAACAAGAATGGTGTTCATGGGAGGACACCACAGAAGAAGCCAATTCTGTCCAAAAAACATTGCTGCATGTCTGAAGTTAGCAAAAGTGCAACTGGATGTTCCCAAGCGCTACTGTCAAAATATTCTGTGGGCAGATGAAACTACAGTTGAGTTGTTTGGAAGGAACACACAACACAATGTGTGGAGGGAGAAAAGAAATCACAGCACAAAATGAATTCCCAAGTTAATCAAGACATTTTGCAGGAGAATGTTAGGCTGTCTGCCAATTGCAGCTCAACAGAAGTTGGGTGATGCAAAAGGACAACGACCCAAAACACATTAGTAAATAATCACCGGAAGAAAATATTCCTTCTGGAGTGGCCCAGTCAGAGTCCTGACCTCAACCCGATTGAGATTCTGTGGCATGACTGATCTGATCCTACAGAAAACGTTTGGTTGAGGTTATTGTTGCCAAAGGAGGGTCAACCAGTTTTTAAATCCAAGGGTTCACATACTTTTTTTCACCCTGCACTGTGAATGTTTACACGGTGTGTTCATGAAAACATATAATTGTTCGCGTTATTAGTTTAAGCAGACCGTTTGTCTTGTTGTGAACTAGATGAAGATCAGATCAAATGTCATAACCAATTTATGCAGAAATCCAGGTATTTCTAAAGGGTTCACATACTTTTGCCACTGTACGCACATTTGTTTATTTTGAATACATTCCCCCCAAAAAACATGTTTTTGCTATGTCATTATGGGGTATTATGTGTAGATTGAGGGGATAAAAAAAAAACAATTTTAGAATAAGGCTGTAATGTAGCAAAATGTGGAATGCACTGTATAGCCTATGCATGGTGCATATTATCAGATGTGCTATTAGCATTATCACCTGTAGCCCAACTGATGAAGCATAGTGGCTATAAAATGTACATGACTGAAGCATTGGGGTTTGTCCATCTACCCCTTTGGACAACATTCTGATTGTTAGTATGAATAATTATTGTCTTATAAAAAAATATATATAATTTGGTTGAATCATTTGTCTCTATTACAAAAATGGCATTGCACCTTTAAGAGCTCTGTTGCTCAGCTGTGCCTAAACAATGCTTGAAACTCTGGTTGTAAAACTGCATTTGTAAAAAAAAAAGATTCCACGCACAATTGAATGAGTACAGACATGAATGTGGTAGCAATGTAAAACAGGGATCGCCCTCTTTTTTTATTTTTGCAAAGCTCAAAACTGCATTCAAACATTTTTTCCCACGATTGCATTAGAATTGTTGTGCATTGACTGCTTGTCAGAATACATGTTTCCCTCCTACTGCTCTCAGATCTTCAACGTGCATTGAGAAAAAGATTTCTGGCATAGAACACACAAGCCAACTATGTAAATAGGTAAACTATTCTACCATGGGGTTGTCTGATTTTGTTTTAATAACATTACATGGCAAAAATAATGGAAAGATGCATCCTGAGTGATAGAAGTACTGGCTTTGAATGACTTTGCCAGAAGCTACAGTAGGCTACACACCGCTGTGAGTTGAGTGCTGCTGATGTGCGCATGATAAAAAAAGTATTCCCTTCATCTGAACACTGGTGTGTGATCAAAAATCATGCATGTCAGTTCAGTGCACACAGCGTAACCAGCGAAAATAACATTTGAGAATATGTTTTGTAGAACCGATTCGGTCTGCATTAGGCTGTCATGTCCAAACCCCCAGAGATACACTGCTCAAAAAAATAAAGGGAACACTTAAACAACACAATGTACCTCCAAGTCAATCACACTTCTGTGAAATCAAACTGTCCACTTAGGAAGCAACACTGATTGACAATAAATTTCACATCCTGTTGTGCAAATGGAATAGACAAAAGGTGGAAATTATAGGCAATTAGCAAGACACCCCCAATAAAGGAGTGATTCTGCAGGTGGTGACCACAGACCACTTCTCAGTTCCTATGCTTCCTGGCTGATGTTTTGGTCACTTTTGAATGCTGGCGGTGCTTTCACTCTAGTGGTAGCATGAGACGGAGTCTACAACCCACACAAGTGGCTCAGGTAGTGCAGTTCATCCAGGATGGCACATCAATGCGAGCTGTGGCAAAAAGGCTTGCTGTGTCTGTCAGCGTAGTGTCCAGAGCATGGAGGCGCTACCAGGAGACAGGCCAGTACATCAGGAGACGTGGAGGAGGCCGTAGGAGGGCAACAACCCAGTAGCAGGACCGCTACCTCCGCCTTTGTGCAAGGACGTGCACTGCCAGAGCCCTGCAAAATGACCTCCAGCAGGCCACAAATGTGCATGTGTCAGCATATGGTCTCACAAGAGGTCTGAGGATCTCATCTCGGTATCTAATGGCAGTCAGGCTTCCTCTGGCGAGCACATGGAGGGCTGTGCGGCCCCACAAAGAAATGCCACCCCACACCATGACTGACCCACCGCCAAACCGGTCATGCTGGAGGATGTTGCAGGCAGCAGAACGTTCTCCACGGCGTCTCCAGACTCTGTCACGTCTGTCACATGTGCTCATGTGCTCAGTGTGAACCTGCTTTCATCTGTGGAGAGCACAGGGCGCCAGTGGCGAATTTGCCAATCTTGGTGTTCTCTGGCAAATGCCAAACGTCCTGCACGGTGTTGGGCTGTAAGCACAACCCCCACCTGTGGACGTTGGGCCCTCATACCACCCTCATGGAGTCTGTTTCTGACCGTTTGAGCAGACACCTGCACATTTGTGGCCTGCTGGAGGTCATTTTGCAGGGCTCTGGCAGTGCACCTCCTTGCACAAAGGCGGAGGTAGCGGTCCTGCTGCTGGGTTGTTGCCCTCCTACGGCCTCCTCCACGTCTCCTGATGTACTGGCCTGTCTCCTGGTAGCGCCTCCATGCTCTGGACACTACACTGACAGACACAGCAAACCTTTTTGCCACAGCTCGCATTGATGTGCCATCCTGGATGAACTGCACTACCTGAGCCACTTGTGTGGGTTGTAGACTCCGTCTCATGCTACCACTAGAGTGAAAGCACCGCCAGCATTCAAAAGTGACCAAAACATCAGCCAGGAAGCATAGGAACTGAGAAGTGGTCTGTGGTCACCACCTGCAGAACCATTCCTTTATTGGGGGTGTCTTGCTAATTGCCTATAATTTCCACATTTTGTCTATTCCATTTGCACAACAGCATGTGAAATTTTTTGTCATTCAGTGTTGCTTCCTAAGTGGACAGTTTGATTTCACAGAAGTGTGATTGACTTGGAGTTACATTGTGTTGTTTACGTGTTCCCTTTATTTTTTTGAGCAGTGTATTTTAGTGCGGATCTACACTGATCTCAAAAACGACCTCTCCAGAAACCCTATGACTGAAATCCGTCGCAGGAGAAATTTAACATGTCAAGCCACAACACAGAAAGTCATTCACTGTACACTGAGTGTACAAAAACTTTAGGAACACCTTCCTAATATTGAGGTGCACCCCCTTTTGCCCTCAGAACAGCCTCAATTGGACACTACAAGGTGTCAGAAGTGTTGAACAGGGATGTTGGCCCATGTTGACTCCAATGCTTCCCACAGTTGGGTCAAGTTGGCTGGATGTCCGTTGGGTAATAGATAGGGTTGGGCGGTATCCAGATTTTCATATCGTCATACTGTCCGCTCACCACGGGATACGGTATTACCAGTTTAGTTCAAAAGGGGGTGCCAAAAACGCAAAACCACAAGGGTGTCCATTAGCAAAATGCAAAACAGCGAATTTTAAATGGAGGCTGCAAGCTAAATATTCTAACGAGTGCTAACGCTAAAGAAAATAAACGAATTGCAAAGACAGGCAATCCTGCTCATAAAGTTATGCATATATGTAGGAACTACCTAATGTCATTTGTTAAATTTGGACATTTACAAGTGAATGTGAACGAGATATGAACAAAGTTGACGCATGCAGTACTGGCTCTCCAACAGCATATATACCTACACCAAATATATTTTTAGAACTAACCCCATCTGTGTCTGTGTGGAGTCTGGAGTCGCTAGAGCAACAGGCCTGCCTGCTCTGCTCGGAGAAGAGGAGCAGATGGGCCAGAACGAAGAGGGGGGGGAGAAAACGCAAGGAAATTGAGATTTTATTTATTTAACTAGGCGAGTTAGTTAATTTATGGCTGCAGGGGCAGTATTGAGTAGCTTGGATGAAAGGTGCCCAGAGTAAACGGCCTGCTCCTGAGTCATAGTTGCTAATATATGCATATTATTAGTAGTATTGGATAGAAAACACTCTGAAGTTTCTAAAACGGTTTGAATTATGGCTGTGAGTATAACAGAACTCATATGGCGGGCAAAAACCCGAGAAAAATTCCAAACAGGAAGTGGAAATTCTGAGGCTGGTCCATTTTCAACCAAGCTCCCATTAAAATCACAACGATATGGATGAGTTTGCACTTCCTACGGCTTCCACTAGATGTCAACAGTCTGTAGAACCTTGTCTGATGCCTCTACTGTAAAGGGGGGCCGAATGAGAGGAGAATTAGTCACGTCTGCCATGAGGTGACCATTCTTTGACCATGCGTGTTCACATGAGAGTGAGCTCTGTTCCATCGCTCATCTGAAGTCAATGTAATTCTCCGGTTGGAACGTTATTCAAGATTTATGTTAAAAACATTCTAAAGATTGATTCAATACATCGTTTGACATGTTTCTACTGACTGTTACGGAACTTTTGGACATTTCGTCAGGTTTTAGTGAACGCGCTTCCCTGACGTGGGATTTGTATACCAAACATGCGACAAAAATAGCTATTTGGACATAAATGACGGACATTACCGAAAAAAACAAAACATTTCTTGTGGAAGTGGGAGTCCTGGGAGTGCATTCCGACGAAGATCAGCAAAGGTAAGTGAAGATTTATAATGCTTTTTGAGTTTTGTTGACTGCCCAATTTGGGCGGGTAACTGTATGGCTTGCTTTTGTGACTGAACGCTGTTTTCAGATTATTGAATATTGTGTTTTGCCGTAAAGCTTTTTGAAATCTGACACAGCGGTTGCATTAAGAACAAGTGTATCTTTAATTCTATGTAAAACATGTATCTTTCATCAAAGTTTATGATGAGTTTCTGTTATTTGACGTGGCTCTCTGCAATTTCTCCGGATATTTTTGAGGCATTTCTGAACGTGGCGCCAATGTAAATGGAGGTTTTTGGATATAAATATGAACTTAATCGAACAAGACATATGTATTGTGTAACATGAAGTCCTATGAGTGTCATCTGATGAAGATCAAAGGTTAGTGATTAATTTTATCTCTATTTGTGCTTTTTGTGACTCCTCTCTTTGGCTGGAAAAATGGCAGAATTTTTCTTTGAGTTGGTGGTGACCTAACAATCGTTTGTGGTGCTTTCGCTGAAAAGCCTATTTGAAATCAGACACTTTGGTGGGATTAACAACAAGATTACCTTTAAAATGGTGTAAGATACATGTATGTTTGAGGAATTTTAATTATGAGAATGTTTGAATTTGGCGCCCTGCACTTTCACTGGCTGTTGTCATATCGATCCCGTTAACGGGATTGCAGCCATAAGAAGTTTTAAGAACAAATTCTTATTTACAATGACGGCCTAGGAACAGTGGGTTAACTGCCTT
Organism: Salvelinus namaycush; assembly: GCF_016432855.1. NCBI lineage: Eukaryota > Metazoa > Chordata > Actinopteri > Salmoniformes > Salmonidae > Salvelinus > Salvelinus namaycush. The sequence continues at coordinate 6,165,287 of NC_052326.1, forward strand.
GTTCAGGGGCAGAACGACAGATTTTTACCTTGTCAGCTCGGGGACTTGATCTAGCAACCTTTCGCTTACTAGCCCAACACTCTAACCACTCGTCGACCTGCCGCCCCAAGATAGCAGTGGTAGCTGTACAGATAACTACTCCAAAGGTCTTTGACTTCTCAAACACAGTAGAGTGCTAACACAATATGATACCCTGTCACCTTATTAATTCAGACACTTAGATAGCAAGTTAAACGAGGGGTTGTGTTAACGCGTAATTCTACGTTTTTCACAGGAAAAAAGTTAAAATATCTTGCTGCGTTTTGTAAACATAGATAAGCCAAATAGCGTTGCACTTCTGTTGTCATCTGATGAAAATTAAGATATTTTATGCAAATGTGTTGCAGTGATGTACGTTCTGTGAAGGAAAACTATAGTTGCACCTCCCTGATCACTCTATTGAAGCAAAAACACTTGCTTTCAATATAAAAAGTCACCCTTGTCAATACGCAGCTGGACTCACCTGCTCCCGCTTTCTCTCGTTGTCTTATTGACAAACAAACATGTAACTGGCTCAACTGTGCTGGGGAACTAAGTAAGCTTCACAATGTAAAATAACATGACAGGTGAAATAAGAACGCAATGTGCTTCATCCCCTAATGCATTACACAAGTTGCATGCAGGTATTTACTTAAAAAACATCTACAAATATGTATTGAAAAACTTAAAAGAAATAGTTTAAACGGTATTGAAAAACCACTCCGTGGCTATTTACGCCCAAGCCCAGTGGTGGACCATTCTTGATACACACGGGAAACTGAGTGTGAAAACCCCATCAGCGTTTCAGTTCTTGACACAAACCGGTGCTCCTTATATTTTGTCTTGACCATTCACCCCTAACGGCACACGCATACATTCCATGTCTCAATTGTCTCAAGGCTTAAAATCTTTCCTAACCCGTCTTCCCCTTCTATTACCTGTCTCGTCCCCTTCATCAACACTGATTGAAGTGGATTGACTTAATAACAAGTGACATCAATAAAGGATCATGGCTTTTACCTGGACTCCCCATGTCAGTCTATATCCTAATGTTTTGTACACTCCGTGTATAATTAAAACCGCTACAAATGCAAGGATCCATCTTATCCCCATCTATGAGACATATCCACCAACTACAAGGTTGACAGGAATCCATTTTGTAGATAAGTCAAACATTTCCATAATTGAATAGACACTTATGAAAACATGCTCAAATAAAGTCAACATACACGCTAAGGCCCACTGGCCAGCTATCTGGGCACTGAACCCAAAACGTACCTTTATTCCCTCCTCTACATCATTGTCAAATGTCTTTGGCTTTTTCTTTTTCTTCTTCTTCTGGTTGAAGAAGTTTAAGTCATCCAGGTCGTCAGAGATTTCTGGCAAACATACCAAGATCAAAAAGTCTTACTTACAAAAGGTCTTATAAGTCAGACACATGCAAATCCACCTTTTTTTATTTTATTTTATGTTAAGGCACCCGAGGGCCCTGCTACTTCCTCACCTTTCCTCCTTCCATCATCCTCGTCAAAGTCCACCTCTCTGTCCTCTCCTCCATCCACCTCCACCTCCTTTGCTTCTGGCTGTGGAGCATCCTCACTGGCACCGTCCCCTCCTTCTTCATCTAGCATGAAAGGCTTCTTCTTCTTTTTCTTCTTCTTGGACATGTTGGGATCAAATATCATCTGCAAGGCACAAATGGAACGTGTTACGAATGGCTGACCCCTATGACGGTGTCAGCATTCATCTTGAAAATATAGCTAACTTGCTTCGTCCCGCAACGAGCGATTGCTTACTAAACCTAATCTATTTGGTTACGCCAAAATAATGTTTCCAGTCAACAGAGGCATACCCCAATATCTCTAGGAACAACACTTATCATTCGTTGGGTTGAATGTAGAGGTCTAACGATTAGGATTTTTCAACTGCCATACCGATTATTGGAGGACTAAAGAAAGACGATACCGATTAAAATCGGCCAATATTTTTTTATATATATATTTGTAATAATGACAATTTGAACAATACTGAATGAACAATGAACACTTATTTTAACCTAATATAATACATCAATAAAATCTATTTAGTCTCAATGACACATGTTCAATTTGGTTTAAATAATGCAAAAACAGTATTGGAGAAGAAAGTAAAAGTGCAATATGTGCCATGTAAAAAAGCTAACGTTTAAGTTCCTTGCTCAGAACATATGAAAGCCGGTGGTTCCTTTTAACATGACTTTTCAATATTCCCAGTTAAGAAGTTTTAGGTTGTAGTTATAAGAATTATGACGTGTCGACTATCTCTCTAGACCATTTGTAATTCATATACCTTTGACCATTGGATGTTCTTATAGGCACTAGTATTGCCAGCCTAATCTCGGGAGTTGATAGGCTTGAAGTCATAAACAGCACTGTGCTCAAGCATTGCTAAGAGCTGCTGGCAAACACAGTAAAGTGCTGTTTGAATTAATGCTCACGAGCCTGCTGCTGCCTACCACCGCTCAGTCAGACTGCTCTATCAAATATCAAATCATAATTATAATAAAAACACAGAAATACGAGCCTTTGGTCATTAATATGGTCAAATCCGGAAACTATCATTTCGAAAACAAAACGTTTATTCTTTCAGTGAAATACAGAACCGTTCCGTATTTTATCGAACGGGCGAATGGGCAGGGCATCACTAACATCTTGAAGCTGAGCCATTTGCTCATGCTCTGCAGTAACATAACTGACTAAGATCATAACATGTGTCAGAAATGCGGCAACTTTTTTTTTTTTTTACTTAACAAGGCAAGTCAATGAAGAATAAATTCTTATTTACAATGATGGCAACACAATGAAGACGACACTGGGCCAATTGTGCGCAGCCCTATGGGCCTCCCAATCACGGCCGGATGTGATACAGCCTGGATTCGAACCAGGGACTGTAGTGACACCTCTTGGACTGAGATGCAGTGCCTTAGACCACCACTCGGGAGCCCAAATATAAGACAGGAGGGATTTTTTTTACATAAAAATAATGTTCCTTTAGTTTAGAGTGATGAAAAGTAGCTAACAGCTCTCTCATGTCTACTCACTGCGCAGAGCAGCCCCAGCTAAGCCGTTGTTTAAGATACTCATAGCTGCCATGAGCAGAGCGAGCTGTGTGCAGGGAGCAATGACCAAAAGAAAAGAACAGCTAATGGATTTACTAACGCAGGAAGTTATTCCTGATTTCGGGTAGGGCCGGGCCTTAAATTTGACAGAATCAAATCGGGCCTGATATAGGGCCTTAACGTCGGGGGGCATGGGTAGGGCTCTAATGTGGCCTTCGCTATCAAATAAGCGTTTAAAACATTTATCCAGGGTCTCCCATTTTCCGCCTGTAGAAGTTGGAGTTTACATGGTAGTTTACTCTCTTGGACCGTGAGGTCTAGAATGGACTACAATGGCAACCCACAGGCGGGAACAAATGGGAGACCCTGGATAAAAACGTGTTTCAAACGCTTATTTGATATCAAAGGACACATTCATTCAACCCAACGAATTGTAACTATTGTTCCTAGAGATAATGGATATGCCTCAGGCTCTGTTGACGGGAAACGTTATTTTGACGAAACTGAATAACGTTAGTTTAGGTTTGGATGATCAAGGACGCCGGGCTGCGAAACTTCCGCATAAACATCTGTAAAATGGCTCGTTGCGGGAAAAAGCAAACTAGCTGGGCAACGTAGCTACCAGGGACGAAGCACTAACCTAACAGAACACACAATCAAAAACTATCGTTAGATAGCGAACGTTAAATAGGTACTGCATTGACAACCACCAAACAGTCAGCACAATATCTAAATTGAATCGGACACGTTCGCACAATGACAAATAGTTAGCTACAGTACATATCTAGGGTTTTACTGACAATTTTAAGGAGATGAAGCAGCTATCTAACCAGCAATAACATGGGGTGGCTAACGTTAGACCATAGCTAGCTGCCTCATTCTCACACGTGTGTAGGCCATAATTATGTTTCTCATAAACACGATTTACAATGGTAAAATTGGATTAGTTACCTCGTCGTCTCCCGACATGTTTCCAGACTATGTTGTGTCAGATAACGATGAAAATCCGTTGCAGTATATGTTTTAATCACCCAAACCACTGGTCAGTTTCGGGTTTCTTGCATCAGCTACCGAGCAGTAATGTGTGCGCATGCGCAAAGATTATTTATTCCATGCCCACGTGTAGGGGAAAGGTCTAGTGGGAAATGTAGTTTTTTGTGCTCCGGCAACCTATTATAGTCCAGTGTACACAACTCAACATTCAGGTCAACAACATCCGGGAAGGTGGAACATTGATGTTCTTATTTTGGACATGTATTAAAGTCTCACATAGGAACAAAGCACATCATCATGGGACTTCGTGGTCTTGCTTGATTTTGGGCGTCAGGAGACTGAAAGCGATCTGCCATTATGATATAAAGCCAGTTTATCCTGTTGTCAACCATGAAAACAAATACATTTAATTTGAAACTTTCCCACAATGACTATACAAGGTCTTAAAATAACAATATTTTGCTCATAAGTGCCACATTGTTGTCCTTATTTTGGGCCTGTATTCACTGAATAGTCTGACAGAGCATCAAAGCATATCGTCATGGGACCTCGTGCACTTGCTTGATTTTGGGCACCAGGAGACTGAAAGCAATAATTATATCTGGAAACAAAATGTGCAAATCCGAGACTAAGGGGATTTTTATTTAAAAAATGTACATCCCTGTAGGGATGTCATATATTGTCTTCCATGCCCCTTTTTAACATCAAATGCTGTGCCTTATAGAATATCTATAATCCTTTTGTCAAATTATCAAGTGTAAGGCTGAATCTAAAAGAAAACAGTTGTAATATATGCATGCTCATCAAGAAGATTTCTGTGTTTATCATTGCGCTGCTCAATGGCCCTGTTCAGTCATTAATCTTGCTCAAAATAGCTGGGGGACTACACATTCTCAGACACATACTGTAGTTCTAAAGTAAGTCTGTGAAACTTCCTTTTCCACCCGTCCTCAGTTGTTTATTCGACTTTGCAGTAGTCATTGCAGTTTCCTCAACATCTTTCACAAAAGCAGTGTTGCAATTCTCACGTATCTCCATTTCATTTGGTAAGCCACTTTTTGGTAAGCCACTATCTTTATTGAATTCAGTTGAAAATGTTTGATGAATCTTTCAACATTCTTACAGAACATGTATGAAGGCATTGTCAAAATGCTTCAGATAACAATCTGCGTACTGTATATATACTGTATGTATATGAATACATGTGAATATGAATGTATTCAAAACAAAACTGAGTGAGATTTTGAGATTTGTTTGTGTATATACACTACCGTTCAAAAGTTAGAGGTCACTTAGAAATGTCCTTGTTTTTGAAAGAAAAGGAAAACATTTTGTCCATTAAAATAACATAAAATTGATCAGAAATACAGTGTAGACATTGTTCATGTTGTAAATGACTATTGTAGCTGGAAACTGCAGATGTTTTATGGAATATCTACATAGGCGTACAGAGGCCCATTATCAGCAACCATCACTCCTGTGTTCCAATGGCACGTTGTGTTAGCTAATCCGAGTTTATAATTTTAAAAGGCTAATTGATCATTAGAAAGCCCTTTTGCAATTATGTTAGCACAGCTGAAAACTGTTGCCCTGATTAAAGAAGCAATAAAACTGGCCTTCTTTAGACTAGTTGTGTATCTGGAGCATCAGAATTTGTGGGTTTGATTACAGGCTCAAAATGGCCAGAAACAAAGAGCTTTCTTCTGAAACTCGTCAGTCTAATCTTGTTCTGAGAAATGAAGGCTATTGCATGCGAGAAATTGCCAAGAAACTGAAGATCTCGTACAACGCTGTGTACTACTCCCTTCACTGAACAGCGCAGACTGGCTTTAACCAGAATAGAAGAGGAGTGGGGTGCCGGTGCACAACTAAGCAAGAGGACAAGTACATCAAAGTGTCTAGTTTGAGAAACAGACACCTCACAAGTCCTCAATTGGCAGCTTCATTAAATAGCACCCGCAAAACACCAGTCTCAACGTCAACAGTGAAGAGGCGACTCCGGGATGCTGGCCTTCTAGGCAGAGTTGCAAAGAAAAATACATCTCAGACTGGCCAATGAAAAGAAAAGATTAAGATGGTCAAAATAACACAGACACTGGACAGAGGAACTCTGCCTCGAAGGCATCCCGGAGCCAACTCTTCACTGTTGATGTTGAGACCGGTGTTTCCCTTGGACGTCGACTCTCTCGTAGCCTTGACCATAAATATCGATGGGCGACTACGGGAAAGCAGTAGGGAGAGGAGGTCTGATCCCGGGCACACACGCCCATCCACGGTTTTCCTCTTGCCTCCGAAGAACCCCGGAAATCTGCGACGCCTGCATTCCTGAGAGAATCCAATGTCACCCAAGTTCCCTCAGAAATCATAGAGGACTGTCAACTCGCCTCCTCCGGCGCCCATGCAACTGGGCAGGGCTAGATTATCCCCTGAGGACCGTTTTACGCAGACTGAGCTCTAAAAGCTGTCTGTATTGTGGAACTTCAGGACATTACATATCCCCTGTCCAATAAAAAGCCCAGGCTCATCAGTAGGTATGAGTACGCTGGTGGGCCATACAGGGAGTCTCCCAGTTCGCATTACTTGTGCTTCTCTCCATGCTATCCTGTTGTGGGGTGACCGGTCTAAAACTCTCTAGGTGCTTGTGGACTCTGGGACTGACAACAGCTTTATTGACACTACCCTAGTGTCGGAGCTGGGTATCTCCACACAACTCCTCTCCGTTCCCAGAGCATTGGACGGACACTCTCTTGGTAGGGTCACTCATGTATGATTCATATTAACCTGCGAGTGTCAGGGAATCACAGTGAGTTCATGCGGTTCCTACTCATTGAATCTCCTCATGCACCTGTGGTTTTGGGATTTTCGTAGCTCCAGAGGCACAACCCCCTGATCGACTGGACTGCGAGTTCCATCCTGGGTTAAAGCTCGTTCTGTCATGCGCATTGCATCAGGTGGCGCAGCCCACCCTCTGGACATCCTCCTGCGGGCTTGGTTAAAGCGTCGGATCTCTCCGACGTTCCAGCGGAGTATCAGGACTCCCGGGTGTTTTCAACAAGGCCTACGCCACATCTCTTCCTCCTCATCGACCGTATAACTGCGCCATTAATCTCCTCCCTTCTCCTCCCGTGTATCGACTACCGGGACCTTAATGACATCACGGTAAAAAAGCGTTACCCACTACCACTCCTCTCCTTGGCTTTTGAGCCTCTCCAGGGGGCGACCGTATTCGGAACGCCTACCATCTGGTTTGGATACGGGAAGTAGACGAATGGAAGACAGCCTTTAACACAGCTAGTGGGCAGTATGAGTATCTGGTTATGCCATTCGGACTGACCAACGCTCCGGCAGTATTCCAGGCTCTGGTCAGTAATGTGCTCCGTGACATGTTGAACCGGTTCATGTTTGTCTACCTCGACAACATCCTTGTCTTTTCCCATTCGGTTCAGGAGTATGTTCTCCATGTCCTCCATGCCTCCTGGAGAACCAGTTGTTTGTATCCTTTCTGGGATATATCATCACTGCCGGGAACATTCAGTTGGATCCGGACAAGGTAAGAGCGAAGGTTGAGTGGCACCAACCCACATCCAGACTGCGGCTGCAAAGTTTCCTGGGATTTGCTCATTTCTACCGCCACTTCATCCGTGGCTACAGCACGCTGGCTTCCCCCCTCTCTGCACTCCCCTCCGTTCACGTGGTCCCAGCTGCTGACCAGGCGTTTTCGGATCTCAAGCATCGGTTCACTACAGCGCCCATCTTAATCCATCTGGACCCGTCCCTTCAGTTCGTGGTGGAGGTCGATGCCTCGGACGTTGGAGTGGGGGCCGTCCTGTCCCAGCATTCTGCCCAGGACCAAAAGCTGCATCCCTGCGCTTTCCTATCCCATCATCTTAATCCCGTGGAGAAGAACTATTACGTTGGTAACTGGGAACTTCTTGCGGTCAAGATGGAGCTGGAGGAATGGAGACACTGTCTAAAAGGGGCAGAACATCCATTCCTAGTGTGGACAGGCCATAAGAATCTGTAATATCTCCGTGGCGGTAGTGGTGGTAGAAATTAGCAAATCCCGCACCGCCAAGCACCTCAACTCAAGGCAGGCTTGTTGGGCTCTGTTGTTCACTCGTTTCAATTTCACCATCTCCTACCGCTCTGGGTTATAGAATGTGAAGCCTGACGCCCTCTCTCGCTTACCTAGCTCTGTTGCTACTCCATCTGACTCAGAGACCATCCATCCTATCTCCTGTCTTGCAGCGACACTCGTGGGGTATCGAGAGCCTGGTCCGCAAGGCGCAACATTCCCAACTGGACACCGGGGGAAGCGGCTAACGGGTTGTTTGTCCCGGATTCTGCCTGGTCCACGGTCCTGGAATGAGCTCATTCCTCTAATATAACCTGCCCTCCCGACTCCTGCCGGACCCTGGCCTTCCTCCGACAATGTTTTTGGTGGTCCACTATGGTTTCTGATGTCTCCACATTCGTCGCCGCATGCACGGAGTGTGCTCAGAATAAGACTCCGAGGCAAGCTCCGGCCGGCCTCTTACAACCACTCCCTGTTCCTCATCACCCCTGGTCCCATATATCCCTGGACTTTGTCACTGGTCTCCCTCCGTCTGATGGCAACACCACCATACTTATGGTGGTGGACCGGTTTTCCAAAGCCGCCCATTTTACCCGCCTTCCCAAGTTATCCTAAGCCAAGGATATGGCCCAACTCATGGTACAGAACGTCTTCTGAATGCATGGACTTCCAGTCGACACGGTCTTTGATCGTGGTCCTCAGTTCTCATCTCGATTCTGGAAGGTGTTCTCCACCCTCATTGGGTCGTTGGCCAGCCTTTCCTCCGGGTTTCATCCTCAATCTAATGGCCAGTCGGAGCAATCCAATCAGGACCTGGAGACGACTCTTCATTGCCTCGTCTCGGCCAACCCCACCATCGGGAGCCAGCAACTCGTGTAGGTGGAGTATGCCCGGAAAACCCTTCCCTGCTCGGCCACTGGTCTCTCGCCCTTCGAGTGCTCTGTGGTTTATTAGCCCCCGCTCTTCCCAGAGCAAGAGGAAGAGGCCAACCTACCCTCGACCCAGATGTTCATCCGCGTATCTGGAAGAGAGCCCGGTCCGCTCTTCTTAAGACCACCTCCAGGTATCATCGACAAGCGGACTGCCACCGGACCCTGGCTCCCCGCTATCGTCTCGGGCAGAGGGTCTTGCTCACCACTCGGGATCTGCCCCTCTGGGTGGAGTCCTATAAACTTTCCCCCCACTTTATCAGCCCTTTCCCCATCTCTGAAGTCCTTAGCCCCACTGCTGTTTGTCTTCTGTTGCCCCGGACCCTCTGTATACATCCCACTTTCCATGTGTCTAGGATTAAACCTCTGTCTCACAGCCCTTTGTCTCCTGTTTCCAGGCCCACACCTCTCCCCCGTCTTATCGACAGCCATCCGGCGTACACGGTAAAGCGCCTCCTGAGTGTTTGGGGATTTCAGTACCTGGTTGACTGGGAGGGTTATGGCCCAGAGTAGAGGTGCTGGGTCCCTGCTAGGAACATCCTGGACCCAGCCCTCATCGCAGAGTTCCGGCGCAGACACCCCGGTCAACCAGGTATGTGCCTGGATAGGACGCCAGGTGGCGCTCCTAGAGGGGGGGTACTGTCACACCCTGATCTGTTTCACCTGTCTTGTGCTTGTCTCCACCCCCCACCAGGTGTCTCCTATTCTTCCCCATTATCCCCTGTATATTTATACCTGCGTTTTCTGTTTGTCTGTTGCCAGTTCGTCTTGTCTTATCAGGTCTTACCAGCGTGTTTCTCCTGCTCTCGAGTTTGTTTTTCTAGTCTCCCGGATTTGACCTTTCTGCCTGTCCTGACCCTGAGCCTGCCTGCCGTTCTGCCCATGTTTGAACCTGCCTATGATTACGAACCTTTGCTTGCCCCTTTGTATAATACATTTTCTGCTTACTATCCGCCTCCTGTGTCTGTATCTTGGTCATATCTTGAGTCGTGATAAGGAGAGAGATGGAGTGCTGCTTCAGATAACCTGGCCACCATCACCCGACCTCAACCCAATTGAGATGGTTTGGGATGAGTTGGACCGCAGAGTGTAGGAAAAGCAGCCAACAACTGCTCAGCATATATGGGAACTCCTTCAAGACTGTTGGAAAAGCATTCCTCATGAAACTGGTTGAGAGAATGCCAAGATTGTGCAAAGCTGTCTTCAAGGCAAAGGTTTGTGGCCAGATTATCTACTTTGAAGAATCTAACATCTAAAATACATTTTGATTTGTTTAACACTTTTTTTGGTTACAACATGATTCCATATGTGTTATTTCATAGTTTTGATGTCTTTGCTATTATTCTACAATGTAGAAAATAATAAAAATAAAGAAAAACCTTAAATGAGTAGGTATGTCCAAACTTTTGACTGGTACTGTATATAAAGTGTTATATTGGGATGCAAACTCAAAATTGAATACATTTCAACTCTATATCTGATATGGTACAGTTGTCTTCTTTTTTAAAAAGCCCATAACCACGTGTGTGAGATGTATACTGTTGTTCCAAAGTAGATTTGTTTAAGACTACCAAGAATCACTGTGTGACCGTGATTTAGCCCACTGCAGTAAAAGGTTAAAGCTTCCCAGAGATACTATTAGTACATAGTGAATAAGTACTAAAAGGAAATGCAATAACTTCCATGGTATCAGACATGTTCTCTATGTTATAAAATTGGCTTGCACATTGGAGAAACATAGTTTGATATTTTTCTTATTTATTTAACCTTTATTTAACTAGGCAAGTCAGTTAAAAACAAATTCTTATTTACAATGAAGGCCTACACCGGCCAAACCCTGACGACGCTGGCCCGATTGTGCGCCGCCCTATGGGACTCCCAATCACAGCCGGTTGTGATACAGCCTGGATTCAAACCAGGGTGTCTGTAGTGACGCCTCTAGCACTGAGATGTAGTGCCTTTGACCGCTGTGCCACTCGAGATTCTGCTACATTGACCTTCATCTAGATGCATCCATAAACATGTTCTATCATAAAAACAGCTCAGAATTGGGCTGCCTGTGTAGACACAGCCAAATGTAGCCATATCTACCATTCCTACTATGTGACGCGCTTCAAGTGACAATACTTCCGTCAACTTGTCTGTAGACCACAGTGAGCTGTCAAGCTGCTCATCTGTTTCTACTTACGGTACACAGACATGAAGTGCATCGGCATACAGACTTTGAATTGTTTGTGCCTTGTCTCAAAGTAGGACATGGATGTCCATGGGAATGTCCTTGAACCAAGATAACCAACTCTCGTTTGCTCCAATGATTGATGCATACCAGTAAACAAGCTTTATTCTTTTGTGTACTGTGTTCTATTTGTCAAGGACAAATACGCAAAAGAAACAAATAAGCAATAGAAGCACATAGGCGTAACATTGAAAGGAACGATCCATTGCGATGAATATAATCTTTCTTGCTTACAGTATCTCTGAAGTAGGTTTGAAATCAATATTTCCAAAACTTTGGACTGCATTTTTCCTCCCTTTATCTACAAAACTGCATAATGGCCATCACCTATTTCCTTAAAATGGAAACATATGCAACATGTTGTATGAAAGTTTTATGTCAGTTAATTTAAGGCAGCAGATATTTGCAATCCCTTGAGAGAACACATTTATATTTCAACCTGAACTGCTAGTATGCGTTCGGACAAGTGAACTATCTGGCAAAATGTGGTGGTGTCTTTCAAAAAACACATATATAAAGTTCCATGTGCTCTATAGAATTTCTTTAAGCTGTGGATCATTATATAGAAAACTGGAACCAGCTTTGCTGTCACATGGCAATATTTCTATCTTATCTGAGGATCATCATCAAAGCACAGAGGTGGAAGTGTCATGAGGAAATCATTTGACTGTGAGACGACCTTTAGTTTGTTAGACGACTGATTGTCACTGCGGACTGCCATATAGTGAATTATAGTGTGTCAACACCACCATGTCATTAATGACACCATCAATGTTAAGATGTTAACAGTACCATTAGACAACTGAATAATATATGGAGCTTATATTTGATAAATTAAGAAAAGGCTCACTGAAATAATACACACTTTATGCAATATGTGTCTACGTTTCAATGAAATTCTGTAAATGCAAGACTTAAAGGGTAAGTTTGGTATTTTGCAGATAGATGGTTTCTTACCCTGAAAGTAATCTATGAGCCAGGATAAACTTTAATCCATGGTTTGTTAAACGGCCACTAAGATACAAAATTCAGCTTTAGCCAATGTTAACTACAAATCAATGGGACTGATGGTGCAAATGTGCAATGTTCAAACTGTTTGACCAAATCACGTTCCTATACTGTAGGTAATGTCAAAGCCAGTTGTAGACTTGATTTCAGTTGATTTGACATGTTCAAATCTGCACAGTTACCCCCATTGCTTTTTAGCTAGCAGTAGCTAAAGTTAGGTGAAGTTTGTAGTATTTGTTTAAAGAAATCTAAACCATGGTTTACGGTTTCTCCTGGCGAATAGACTACTTTCAGAGTAAGGAACCATCTCATATTTAAGTTATAAATGATGGAATTTATACTGCAAGAGTTGGGCAATAGTTGGGTTAATGGTAGATAAAGACAGTTCTATGCAGCTCTAACTTTCATTACATGTCTTTATTAACTGATTTGTTGATTGTTTTTTGTTGTTGTTGTTATTTTTAACCTTTATTTTACCAGGTAAGTTGACTGAGAACACGTTCTCATTTACAGCAACAACCTGGGGATTGATTGGTTATGTTGATTGGTCCTTCAAGAGTAAATTCTTTCCATAGCTCACAAGTTAGGCCTACAAGGCCTACATAAACACGCCAAGAAACAAACAACATGAAATCAACACTCCATCCTACATTGATTGTTCAAAAACAGAGAAACCAGCAGGGAATTGATGGAACATATTTCAAAACTATTTCTTCATTTGATCCCCTCAATTAATCTGACAATTATCAAGGATTATGTTTTGCGATTGTCTATATTTCCAGGCTATAGTAGAGCTAATTGTCATTCTTCTAAATGAATCATTAGCTTTCCAAGAAGCACATTTTTTGTGGAAGAAAATAATCCAGCCCAGAGAGCAATGGTCTTCGAGCTCAAACAATTGCATATAAGCTATCCTTAAAGATGCACTATGCAGAAATTGCTCCAGATTGCTAAAATTCTAATAGTTCGTAAATTCAGATGATGTGACAAAACAAGGGAGTATAGTGTAGAGAATCATTGTACCATCTAAACCTCTGTGAAATATATTTTCCATAACCAAAAATATTGTATTTTCAGCTGTTTGAAGGTGGTGTACAAAACTGAAAGTAAAAAATGCAAAAACTAAATTTTAGAACAGGAAGCACATAGAACGTATCTAATGCCTCCTTGAATAGCGTTCAATGAGAATGAAAGATTGATAAGTCACACTTCTATGTGAATTTGGTTAGGTTGCCCAAAAAGTTACATATTGCAGATTTAATAGAAAAGGCAGAGCAGGTTGACTCTTGAGAGCTAACAAAATATGCCCCTGGAGTAAACCTATTAGTAAGGTCTTTAATGTTCAAATCGTCTTTTCTTTTAACTACTGCATATATTATTTCCCTGAAACACACACACACACACACACACACACACACGAGAGCACACAGAAACATGCACACATTCGCCAGGACAAAGGCATGCACAGATTTATTTTGATTTTGAAAGCCTCGAGAGAAAAAAAGTCAAAGGCAACTTAATTGGGCTTTTAAATTTACTGCCGGTTCTGGAATGGATTTAGGTCAATTTCACATTAACCAAATTGCAGCTGCTGGCCATGATGCTCAGAGCAGAGTTTGTGATGGTCTGTGAAGAACAGCATTTGGCATCCGTGCAAAAGAAACTTAAGAACACTTGTATGTTTACATAACAAGCCTTGGTGCCATTGTACTTTGTCCTACTGCTGGCAACTCTGCTGTTCATTCTTGTCCATTATGATGCCGATGCAGAGCAAGTGGGTCTCCTTGATTGCTCGAGACAGCTCAAGTCAGTCATGTTCGACCATGGCAAGCCTTGACACGACTGCAACGGAAAAGTGTTGCTTATTTCCTCGGTTAAATTCAATACTTTCGCATCAGTTGTTATTGACGAGGAGGCTAAACCGGTGGAAAAGAGATGGGAAAACCAGAGTCAATCAATGCCTCATTGGCATTTTCCCTCATGACTTTATAACCGCATAAAACAATGTATCATGGCTTGCTGCCCTTGGAGTGTGTGGCGTCCAACCTCAAAGTGATACCCTGTTGTTTACACCTCAGTGAGCATGTTTACAGAGTATTGGATTTTTACTTACAATCGTCTCTCGGAAAATGTTCAATACATGATCATTTATCACTATATGGCATTTTTTTTTTTAAATATATTGACATATTTTTATATAATGGAGAGTGTCACACCTCTATTTCTGATGCATCATTCAATTACTTAACATAATACCTCTACACCAGTTGTTTGAGTATGAAACTCCCCTTTTTCCATCAGTGGAGAGAAGAGGCAGGGGGTCAGTTTATCTCCATTGATTTACCTGTACCACTCAGCTGTGTTAGTTAGGAAACTGGATGGCCATTCAATTGACATTGTGTAAAGCTATAGCTAACTTAGCTTAGTTGTGGGCTTGGATCTTTAAAGTTATTAGGTTTCTCTGAGGTTAAAAGCAGGGGTGAAACTCATTTTGGCCCTCATTGAGTATTCGGGGGCCACGTTCGGTATTCAACGAGGTCTGGAGGGCTGCACTGATATTTCCTCGTACTTCTCTATCCATCGTTACTCCCTGACCGGGGCCGGACTACCACATTTGGGGCCCAGTGAGTTTTATATTTCTATTTTACACTTTGTCATAAGGCTTAGATAAAATGTCGTAATTTTGAAGCTCATTTCCTGCAAGTGTACACTTTTTGCCATGAGACTGAGGGGAAATGTTGCTGTTTTAAAGCTGTACTGAACAAAAATATAAAATAACATGTAAAGTGTTGGTCCCATGTTTCATGAGTTGAAATGAAATATCCCAGAAAGGTTCCATATGCACAAAAAGCATATTTCTCTCAACTTTAGTGCACAAATTTGTTTACATCCCTGTTGTGAATATTTATCCTAAATCAAGATTATCCATCCACCTGACAGGCGTGGCATATCAAGAAGCTGATTAAACAGCATGATCATTACACAGGTGCACCTTGTGCATGGGACAATAAAGAGCCACTCTAAAATATGCAGTTTTGTCACACAACACAATGCCACACATGTCTCAAGTTTTGAGGGAGTGTGCAATTAGCATGCTGACTGCAGGCATGTCCACCAGAACTGTTGCCAGATCATTTGAATGTTAATTTCTCTACCATAAGCCGCCTCCAACATTTAGAGAATTTGGCAGTACGTCCAACCGGCCTCACAACCTCAGACCACGTGTAACGACACCAGCCCAGAACTTCTACATCCGGCTTCTTTACCTGTAGGATCGTCTGAGACCAGCCACCGAGACAGCCAATGAAACTGAGGAGTATTTCTGTCTGTAATTAAGCCCTGTTGTGGGGAAAAACTCATTCTGATTGGCTGGGCCTGGCTCCCAAGTGGGTGCACCTATGCTGCGCCACGGCCCAGCCATGTGAAATCCATAGATTAGGGCCTAATTCATTTATTTAAATTGACTGATTTCCTTATATGAACTGTAACTCAGTAAAATCATTGAAATTCTTGCATGTAGCGTTTATATTTTTGTTCAGTATAATTTCCTGTGATTCTACAAATGTTGCTATCATATGCTACCATATATTATTTTGGGGGTTTGGTGGCCTCATGGAGGTCGGGGGCCTCGGGGCACGTGCCCTGCGTACCCGTCTGGTAACTGTCCCTGTCCCTGTCCCTGACTGTCTAGCTTAAATTTATAAGCAAGTCAATAAACTGTATAAATGTAGTAGGTCCATTATCATTTCTACACAGTTTCGATTTGGTTTTAGTCATTTTAAAATAAATTGAGGTTTACTCAAACCACACGCGGGCTGGATTTTGTGGGCCCTATGTTTGACACCCTTGGGTTAAAGACTTCCTGATGCCAAAATACCCTCTGTAACTCTTTCATCCAGGATTTAGGGCCTGTTCAATAGGCTGGTTCAAATAATTGACTGGATGGTGTGATACTGACTGCAAAACTCTGTTACACACTCTTTACTTGGCTGAGGATGTCCAGAACTCATTTAACAGTTTTCTATGGTGCTTTTTGCCAATGTTGATTATTTTAGGTACAGTATAGCAAACGTCTTTCTTTAGCAAAGGCTCTTGGCACCCCCTTTTTTGCATCATCTGCAGGGTACAAGCAACAGAAAACATTTCAAATTTCTGTAAATGAAAACCAAATGCAAGGTTTTTTCCATGTACTGTAGAATAGGATGCGGAATATGATGCATGTTCAATGGAAATAGCATGATTTTGAGGCCTATCGATAACTTTACCATTTGTACCTCTGGGGGAACATTTGTTGGGTAAACACAGTTTGATCATATTATTATTTCACAGGAAAAAATGGTATTAGCTTTGTGTGACCGCTCATTATGTTCATTATGTGACTCCTCACAAGGTTTTACATAATGAAGCCCAGGCGTCCCCTTAAGGTCATAACCTGCAGTTGTAAACGTCAGATCCTGCAACTCCTCCGGCACATATGTAAAATCATGGTGTCGGCATGCATGGCTCGGCCTAGTATTCCCAAAGGTTCCTTCGAATGAGGACAATGGATTTTCACTGCTCTTCAGCGCGTAGCCATGCATCGTCCCAAAAGGGCTGGCCTGCTTGGTGGACTTCTTTTAGACTTTTTTCAGAAGATGTGGATCCGCCCCCGCCTGATTCCATATCTTAAACATTGCCCGACCACATGATCTGGTTGATATTTCTCTGTCGATTAGAAGGCAACAAGTGAGGAGCAGCTTTGAAGCTTGCAGGAAAAAGGGGGAGATAAACGTTGATCCTGACAATCAGAAACTACAGAGGGTAAGTAAGTCTGGAAGCTTTAATAGCTTTTCCATCTTTGAAGGCTGTGGAAGACAAATCAACCCAAAAAACATTTAGGTGAAAACTGAAACGGCACAGTGTCTCTACTTGTTTTAGAGGCTGAAGCTCAGTCTCTGAGAGAGAATTTCCTTTATTTAGGTGGACATACTAAAGCGAAAACATTCATATTTAATGGGACGAATTAAACTAGAGTGGATACTGACTGCGAAATGAGTACATTGTGACACCGAACCAATTCAGCACTTTTGTCAAGTTAATACCGCTCCACAAATGACGCTAACACATCTCTAAAATAAATAAATCTCTTCAAAAGTTTTCAACACATTATGAATGGATTAAAAGTTTTTTTTTTGTAGGGTGGAAGCCATCTACGCATTGGATTATTACGCTTGTACAAAGCAAAAGGCTTTGCATGTGTTACTTTCTTTAAAAAGTTACCCAAATCAATACATGCATTATAACAGTAGCAATAACATTACATTAAATTAAATCCTGATTAACATAGTTTTGTTTCGCATATTTTTTAAGATCTGTCTCAGTAACCCAGCATATGCCTAGTTAAATAAAGGTTAAAGGTTAAATAAAGAATGAAATAAGGGAAAAATATGGGCAAACAATTAAAATGATTTGTGGAGTAAAGATAATGTCAACCAACAAACATCTTAAATTGAGCACATTACTTACACTTGGACATATAGAAAGTTAACATATTTTGTCAATGCTATATTTTCTTAAAGTTAATGGCAATACAATTCATAGAAGGTATTTAAAAAGTACCTCACTTTTAGGTTAATTTATGTTAGATAGTCAGCTTTGTTTTGATTTATGTATAAGTGTTACATTTTGGAATATACTTTGAATATATATTCCCTCCCTAATATTAGACTGAAAATCCTACCCACACAGGGTGAAAATCCGCCATGTTCATCCTAACAATAATGGGGTTATAGTTATTGTATTAGCAAACAAGTTGCCAGTATTAAATGTATTTCCATACATTTCCTGTAATGGTTAACCTCACATTCTTGTTGTAAATTTCATTATAACTAGGTATTACGATTTCACATATATATATATTTATTAAATATATATATATATATATATATTTAATAAACTAAACTAGGGACATTTATAGGAATTCATACAGCTTTTCAATAATTTAATAATTTATTCTTTACACATTTTTAGAGACACTTTAAAGGGTGGTTTCCCGGACAGATTCTTCATTGAGTTGGATTTTTAGTCCAGGACTAGGCTTAATCTATGTCCAGGAAACCGCCCCTAGATGTCTATTTGAAGACTATTATGGAGACTACTTCCATGCGTACAGTTGTCATCTAATTTTATAAATAAGAAGCAGCTCTGCTTGACGAGGCAGAGGCTCCCACAGAAAGCTTAATCCAATCTGACAGAAACCGTACAGTGAAGTTATGCTGAGGACATGCTGTACAGTCAAAACAATCAAAGACCTGAGATTGTATTCAAAATGTTCCCGTTGTAGCACTGTTTTAGCAACTGCATGTTGGATACAATTACAGAGTAGGTCTAGATATTTATCTTTAAACATCAACGTAAAGCTTTATATAAGAAGTGGATATGTGCTGAGTGGAATAATAGCAGGAAAACTAAGTTGATTTGACCATGACATTTGTTTGTAGGCTATGTTCACTCTTACTGACAGTTTGTGGCTGCTTTGCGTGATGTATTGTTGTCTCTACCTTCTTGCCCCTTGTGCTGTTGTCTGTGCCCAATAATGTTTGTACCATGTTTTGTGCTGCCAAGTTGTTGTTATGTTGTGTTGCTACCATGCTGTGTTGTCATGTGCTGCTGCCTTGCTATGTTGTTGTCTTAGGTGTCTCTCTTGTCATGATGTGTCTTTTGTCCTATATTTATATTTTATTTTTAATCCCAGCCCCCGTCCCTGCAGGCCTTTTTCCTTTTGGTAGGCCGTCATTGTAAATAATAATTTGTTCTTAACTGACTTGCCTAGTTAAATAAAGGTAAAATTAAAATCAAATATTCTTATGAATTATTTATTCAAATGGCTTTTTTATAAATGTTTGTACTGGATATTATTAGATGTTTGTGTGAATCTTATTGCATTGTTTTGCTGTGCATGTGCTAGGGTAGTCAGTTTTGTGCCAAGTATAGTTCATTTTCTATACAATAACAATCTTGAACTGCTGTGTAAATGATGTGACATTCAAATTCCATATCTGTTATGACTATGTATGCAACCACAATACAATCGCAATGGGCTCTTATAGTCTTCTAACACTCTGTCCTCACTACAGTCCTCAGGCCCACCTTGCTGACAGAAAAGCACTGTGATGAATTCCCTGTGTCTCCTGAGCTGTCTAAGCTCCACCTGGTTTCTTATAGTGTACTCACACATGATACTGGAGGAAAAGCTATACACCAATACGTCTTCTTCCTCGGGTCTACAGCACGGGAGCCTGTCAGATGCACCACCCATCGTCATTGTAGGTCAGTTAATCCTTAGGTTTGGCGTATCATCAGTATTTGGAATTTTAAAAAGGGTTGCTAGACGTCGTCTAAAAAAACTATCACCGCATTCCTTGACATGTGCTGCTATATTGTGCCATTTTGTTATTGTTATTGCAGGATACATTTTGCTCAGGTATATTGAAGTATTCCAAGGTTGACTTCAAAACCCAAACCGACAATATGACTGTAACACCAATCTTGATAAGCTGCTACGTTATATACTTAATAAGAAATATATGTAAAAGACATATGTATAGACCTTAAACACATGTCAAATCTATTTCTTTTTCAGAGTTACCCAAAACCGCAAAGAAGAAAAAAAACAAGAAACCAAGAAAGGTAAACTATGTTGTGAAAATATGTGTCCAATCTACATTATTCATGTTTGTATCATATTGTTAAGTTAGTGGACATATTTAAAGTCTAAAATACACGTAGCCAATAGTGTAAAAAGTTTTATTGAGACATTGAATGGAAAAAAAAACTTTTCAGCGCATATGCAGGCACCATGATGATAAGTATGAGAGTGAAGTGGTAACACTTTTATTAACATGTGGGTACGAGGGTACATTAATTAACATGAGTAAATGCAGGAGTTAACATGAATTCATACATCATTAATTAATGCATTTACAAAGCAACGTGTATTCTTATATTGACTAGACGATTACTAAAGACATATTCATGATCACATATATAAAGAGGTGAAAAGGGCTTCAAATGGCTTGTTTTGTTCATGTTATGAAAATATTAGTTGAGTCACTTGGCAACTTTTCTCCCTTTGCTAAGGAGTGCCCTATTGTAAAGTGGACATTAGTAAGGCTTTATAAAGTGCCGTATGTCATTCATAATTAGTTAACTATAGCATTTATTCATGTTAATTGATGTACCCATATTGTGCAGGCGAGGCTAAATCGTCAAACCTTCTTCCGCAGAACAAATTCAGCGTCAAAAACAAACATCCACCTCCTCCCCCCAACTGCGTGCCATTGTGGGGAAGCTGCAAAACCCCCAATAATGTGTGCTGTGAGTACTGCGCTTTCTGCCACTGCCGCCTCTTCAAGACTGTGTGCTATTGTCGAATGGGAAACTCGCGGTGTTGAAGACATAACAGAGGATATTGGCATATTCACAAGGAGAGAAAATGTCGCTTTTATTATAAATAAGAATAGAATATGTTTCTGAACACTTCTATATTCATGTGGATGCTACCATGATTTATGGATAGTGATGAATGAATCATGAATAATGGGGAGTGTGGAAGTTTCAGAGGCATAAGTATCATACACGCCAAAAAATGCTAACCTCTGTTATTGGTAATAGTGAGAGGTTAGCATGTCTTGGGGGTATGATCTTTGACCCTCTGTAACTTTCTCACTCATCATGGATCACGATTCATTCAGGATTATCCATAATCATGGTAGCATTCACAATAATGTAGAAGCACTGAGAAAAATTGTATATTCTTATTTACAATAAAAGTGACTCCAAAATGGCACATTACATTATTTACCATTCATTTTTATTGGGCACAACATAATCCAAAACACAACCAAAACAAACTGCAAATGCCTCCAACAGGTTTGTAGGGTCACAAGAGTGATGTAGTCATTGTGTGTTTGGAATTTGGGACTAAATACTGAACTTTTGACTACTTTAATACACTATAAGTGAATTTCTACAACTACTTATACAATGACACCTTCAAATGGGGGTACTAGATGCATAAAGTGCTTTAATTTCTAAATGGTAAAACAGAGATCTATGAAAATAACCATCGAATAAAAGGTCATATTCTGTACTGTCGCCTCATATGAAACATTTGATCTCAAATCCAAAATGCTGGAGTGTAGAGCCAAATTAAAAGATTTCGCTTCGCTGTCCAAATAAACACATAGGGGAGTGTAGGTACATGAAGCAGCACACAAGTCTTTTCATGAAATGAGTGCTTTTTGCCTATTTTAAGTAGGAATTGTGCAAAAAATATTGCATTTTAAAAGCCTGTTATATTAAATGATGTGCCATTTCATAGAGAACATGGAACATTCAATGAATCAACTTTTTTATATGAATAAAGACTTGCTAAAGTGCCAAAATCCAGCATTTTGATATGTTCCTCTGTTCATCCTCTGTGAATTCTAGGAAGATTTTAACCCACTCAATGCCATTTTCTCCAAGTGTTCACCGTCATTGTAAAGCCTTTGTAATTGTAAAGCCTTTGTTGCTTTGACAAAGTCATTTCTGAAGATTATTATTCATTTCATGTTATTAATTATTGATTTTAAGGAGATAAAAAAAACCTGTCCCTCATTTTAAGGTCAACCCAGTTCGGTGAACTGAACTCTTGTTTTAATATGGTGAAACTATTCCGCTTGAAAAAAAAAAATATCTAAAGGGACATTAACCATCTAATATTCAAATCAAAGTGTAAAGGCAAGTGAGCTGGTTCGACTCTTTTTGGCCATTATCTGGTGTTTTGTGGTGGAAAACCGAGCGGGTAGAGCATGACACCTCAACCCTGTTACCCATAGATCAAATCAAATTTTGCGCCGAATACAACAGGTAGACCTTACCGTGAAATGCTTACTTACAACCCCTTTAACCAACAATGCAGTTTTAAGAAAATAGTGTTAAGAAAAGAGTTACTAAATAAACTAGAGTAACACAATAAAATAACAATATTGAGGCTATATGCAGGGGGTACCGGTACCGAGTCAATGTGCCGGGGTACAGGTTAGTCGAGGTCATTTGTACATGTAGGTGGGGGTAAAGATAGACAGGCTAGAAATGTTTGAACTATTTCAATATTTTTGTGAAGCTTGCATTCAATTGCCCCTCGTAGCACACAATCCTGTCACAAGAGGATTTATGTTTGATTTAAGATTAAGTTGTCAACCCTGTTACGGGTAACCCTGTTATGGTCAACCCTGTTATGGTCAACCCTGTTACTTTATTTGGCACTTACTATGGACATTTTTTAAATTTAACCTCTTGAGATGGGAATTTATTTTCATTAAGTTGAGCATGTCCTCTTTGTGAAAGAATGTTAAAATTAGGTTAAATTAAATGTTGTTTTTTCACCAAGTTACACTACTCAAAAGGCACCTAATTGGTGCAACGAACCACATCATGCCAGCGCTGTACAAGTGGCAGTGTGTAGGATTTACAGTCTTGAATAGTTTTCAAGTCCAGGGGGCCAATTGTCTGGTTCTTTGATAAAATGTGGCAAGCACTTTAAAAGAGGTACAAATTGTGTTCCCCTACCTGGTTTTCATATATTGACGCTGCTAGTGTTCACAAGCTCAGAATGATCAGCAGTTTAGTATTGCATGCATCTGATGGTTTTACCTACAGCACAAACAATTAAACTACCACTGGAGAAATACAAATGTTTTAAAGCTCTATATTAATATGGCATGTGATTTACAGAAAGACAAACTGCCAAAGGCACTCCAGGAGCCAAAATGTCTGTTTTTTATTTATTTTAACTGTACAATATTTACAGCGAGGTATTTTCTGTTGGCCAACAGTATTTCGTTTTCTATGGCAAAATGGCTTGTATTAACACTATTATTTCAACGATGTAACGGAAAATCGAAACAACACAGATTTTTTTATAAATTTCTATCTGCATTTTTGGTAACTTGATGTATGTTAATTGTAGTGATCTTCACATTTAAACACATTTGAACTCTTACGCTCATGGCTGTGAATCGTCACCCTGCAGCAGTACTGGGCGGCTGGTTTCTATTGCACTTATGTTGCACCCACTAAGTCCACACGCTACAACAATTTTTCACTTCTCATCAGTTCATCATGTTTGTTTGATTTTGTTCTGGATGTCACCTCGGATGAATTGTATAAGGACAATTGCAGAACACTTGCTTGCTTCTTTGACCCTGCAAAGTCTCGGTTACCAAAGGCACATTTATGTATAGCCTCTTTAAGGTATCGGTATGGGCCCCTGACTTTGGGGGGTGCAAAATCTTTGGGAGGGGGGGGGGTTCTGGGTGAGCTCCCCCAGAAAATGTTTGGATATTTTTTACAATTTTCATGCAATTCTACATTGTTTCTTAACAGGGGGAATCCATATTTATGAACAGACCATATCTATTTTTTGGGGCTTTGCCATAACAAATGATATTGAAAAAGTGTTTTAATGACTAGATTACTAATCTACTTCCTTCCTTGAAAATCCTACCCCAAATGATTTATTGACAGGTCTGAACCCCTACCAACTCTGTGACTCTCACAAATATATTGCTCCTCCTCTGACAAGCCCACTCACAGTTATAGATTGATTGGCCAAATTGTTAGGAATGTGTGCAGGATAACGCATAAAAAATGAGAGGAATAATATGTTTTTACACAATAAGGATTTGAATGTTGTACTTGGTAGGTTAAGAAAAAGCATGATGTTTTTATGGTCTTTTTGTCACAAATAAAGTGATCACAATAATGTGGTGCAATTACAAATGTGAACTTTGATTTATCTTTCTCAATAAAGCAGAGGCAGTGTGATATGTTAAGGCACTGGACAAGAACTGTTGACTTTCTCAATATGGTGGTGTTATCTGGTGGGGAATTGAACTCAAGAACTGTCAACTTGAAAATGCTAACTGGAGTTATGCACTTAAGTTTGGGCATCGATTATGTTCACATAAAAACAAATATTTCAAACGTATTATGAATTTATCATTATCAAATTATAATTTTTTTGGGCAACTATACAGTGCCTTCGGAAAGTATTCAGATCCCTTGACTTTTTCCACATTTTGTTACGTTACAGCCTTAATCTAAACAGGTTTTTAGAAATGTTTGCAAATGTATTAAACATAAAAAACAGAAATACCTTATTTCCATAAGTATTCAGACCCTTTGCTATGAGACTCGATTGTGTCGAGGCACAGATCTGGGGAACGGTGCAAAAAAACTTTCAGCAGCATTGAAGGTCCCCAAGAATACAGTGGCCTCCATCATTCTTAAATGGAAGAAGTTTGGAACCACCAAGACTCTTCCTAGAGCTGGTCGCCCGGCCAAACTGAGCAATTGGTCTACAGTTCCTCTGTGGAGATGGGAGAACCTTCCAGGACAACCATCTCTGCAGCGCTCCACCAATCAGGCCTTTATGGTGGAGTGGCCAGACAGAAACTACTCCTCAGTAAAACACACATGACAGCCCGCTTGTAGTTTGCCAAAAGGCACCAGAAGACTCTCAGACCATGAGAAACAAGATTCTATGGTCTGATGAAACCAAGGTTGAAATTCCTGGAGGAAACCTGGCACCATCCCTACAGTGAAACATTGTGGTGGCAGCATCATGCTTGTGGGGATGTTTTTCATCGGCAGGGACTGGGAGACTAGTCAGGATCGAGGGAAAGATGAACGGAGCAAAGTACACAGGGATCCTTGATGAAAAACTGCTCCAGAGGCGCTCAGGACCTCAGACTGGGGCAAAGGTTCACTTTCCAACAGGACAATGACCCTAAGCACAGAGCCAAGACAATGCAGAAGTGGCTTCGGGACAAGTCTCTGAATGTCTTTGAGTGGCTCAGCCAGAGCCCGGACTAGAACCCGATCGAACATCTCTGGAGAGACCTGAAAATAGCTGTTCCACGACGCTCCCCATCCAACCTGACAGAGCTTGAGAGGATCTACAGAGAAGAATGGGAGAAACTCCCCAAATACAGGTGTAATAGCGTCATACCCAAGCTTGTAGCGTCATACCCAAGAAGACTCAATGCTGAAATTGCTGCCATAGGTGCATCAAAAAAGTACTGAGTAAAGGGTCTGAATACTTATGTAAATGTAATTTTTCAGTTTAATTTAATCTAAAAAACTATTTTTTCTTTGTCATTATGGGGTATTGTGTGTAGATATATTAGCGGGGGAAAAAACTATTTAATCAATTTTAGAATAAGGCTGTAACGTTAAAAAATAAAAAATAAATCAAGGGGTCTGAATACTTTCCAAAGGCACTGTATCCATAAATTGCAGCCCGAATCTGCAATAGAATTTTTTTTAAGTAGCTCCGATAATATGGGTCATATATGAACAGTTTGAGCTTGATTAGCGGTCTCCAACCTTTTCTTTCATAAAGGCCCCTTCATACAAAAAATAAATAATTGCGAGCAACTTGTACGCAGCCTGCATATGTTGTTATTTTGTAGGCATAATTTGATGACAAGAAACAAAGAACAGCACCGCATACATAATTGAGTTTTGGATCTTAAAACCACACATTTTGAACAAAAATTATTCTACTAAAGGCCACTTTGAGAATCTTGTCTTTTTAAGATGAGAGAAAATAGAAGGGTTTTACATTTGAACAAATCTGTAGCCTGCCGAACTAGGCTACTATAAATTATTTTCCAATAATTTTTTGTTAGTAATTCTGTTTAATAGTGGCCTTTTGAACAACAACCAATGGGAGTAGGCTACATATTTGACAGCAAATCGTGAAGAAACCAGAATAATCATGAAAAGTATGAGGAATAACAAAAGTGTAGTGTCAGCATGCACATTAAATGACCGTTCCGCTTTTTCTCTGACATTTACTAGTTTTGCCTCAGTTGTTTGAAGTGCTGTCACCATACATTTTGTTTTTAATGAATTTGTATCAGCAGCATACTGCCCTACACAGGCAAAACGCAGTTACTACGCTAACAGTGAAACTGAGAGTGTCTTTAAAGAATTTTTGCTAGCCAGCCAGATATGTTGTAGGTAGATTGGTGATAATTGTAACGGTCGTCTTTCGGTGAGAGAGTGGACCAAGGCGCAGCGGGTGATGAATACATAATGATTTATTTGACAAGACGAACACTGACACGAAATACACTTGATAATTACAAAATAACAAACGCACGTAGACAGACCTGAACTAACGAACTTACATATACACGAAAAACGCATGAACAGGAACAGACTACATAAAACGAACGAACAAACCGAAACAGTCCCGTGTGGTGCACGTACACAGACACGGAAGACAACCACCCACAACAAACAATGTGAAACAACCTACCTTAATATGGCTCTCAATCAGAGGAAACGCCAAACACCTGCCTCTAATTGAGAGCCATACCAGGCAACCCATTAACCCAACATAGAAAACACATAACATAGACTACCCACCCAAACTCACGCCCTGACCAATTAAACACATACCAAACAGAAAACAGGTCAGGAACGTGACAATAATGCACTGATGAATCAGCTTATTATCAAGTCATTTATATGCATATCAACCATGTCCACTGATTTGACCTTTGACCACTTATATGTAAATACTGCACTCTGCCTTTGTATGAACTTAAACAATTACATGTGTAATGCAAAGGCAAAGTACAGTATTTACAATCTAAATGTGTTAATCCAACTGTCTTGTTGTTTTTTCTGTTTGATGGAAACAGTTTGAGAGTTCTAACTACATTCTAACTGTATTTAATGGTTTCATATAGTTATATTTTCATGTTTGGAATGTCGTATTTTAATAACCCTCAAGCATTTTTCTCCATAAGGTAAGAACTATTTCATCACGCAGAATGTTTATACTTCAACAAAAATGTTAGACTTTGTTGCAGTATTTACAATCTGAATGTGTTAATCCAACTTGTTATTCTCCTTGAACTTGTATGACGATCTATTATTCTTTTGGGTCATAGGTCAAATCAGTGGTCATGGTTTATATGCAAACAAATAATTTCATAGTAAGGAAACACATCAATGCATTATAATTGATCTACCTACAACACATAGAGCCATTTTTGTCAGTTTCTCTGTTTGTGTAGTTACTGCTCTTTGTATGGCAGAGGGGTAACTGCAGTCAAAACAATGGTGGAACAATCCAAAGTCCAGTAACTTCACTTACTGCTGTTTGCCTTGGTTTTTACTTGGATTTTGTAGTTACTGAACATTTCACACGCCATTATTTACATTTACATTTTAGTCATTTAGCAGACGCTCTTATCCAGAGCGACTTACCTCTGAAACAGAACGTTTTGCCTTTGCCTTTGTTTTGCCTTTGTAGGGCAGCAGACATATTTGATGCAAAGAGGGTAGAAATTGTTTATTTTGTAGATATTACTTACCAATCCAAGCGGAGGTGTTCATAAATATACTGTGCTTTTTCATTTGGCACATAGGCGCATACAGAAACAGCTTGGCTACATAGTAACTACAAAGCAGCCACGCTGCGCTCACATACAGAATGGGGCTCATCCAAGACGCGTTATGACATGGTCATAACTATTTCATAATATGTTATAACAGCTGACATAACCTGTCATAACATTGTCATGACACCGTAATGACACATATATTTAGACGTGTTGTGACATATATTGCAATATTTTATGGCTGGTTATGAAACCTACATAAGACTGTCAAAGTATGTATGTTATATAACATGTCCTAAAAGTGGCCATTTTTTTACAATTGTAATTGAACACACATTGATGTCAAACGTGCCAAGCCCAATGCTCCGTTGCTGATGACTGGGTTGAATGCAGGAGCAGGACAAAACACCCTCCTTTATGACTGACATAGGGCCATGTAACCTGTCATAACATTGTCATAACACTGATGACAGTGTTATGACAATGTTATGACAGGTTACATGACACATATACAGTATTTAGACGTGTTGTGGCATAGAGTATATTGCAATATTTTATGGCTGGTTATGACACCTACGTAAATAAGACTGTCAAAGCCAACAAATCCTACCACACAAGGCAAATCATTCCATTCTACTTGTAAATAGTATGTTATATAACACTGTGATGAATGCAGGAGCAGGACAAAACACCCACTTTTATGACTGACATGTGGTCATGTACGTGATAGGCCTATCTGGCTTAGATTATTACCCTTATAACGAAACATTTCCTATGATAGATTGTGTAAATGTCCATATTCTGGAATCAAAGTGTGTTTGTTCAAACCATTATTATTGTAGTCCTCCGTGGTTTTGCTTTGATATACATGTATACTTAGCACTACCCCTAGGGCTAGACATTCAAACTGTTAGCTGCAGGCGCGCCCCTCATATGTTGGAAGAAGAGAAGCAGGATGAGAAGCCCAGTGGAAAATGTGTAATTGTCCTTGTCTTCTTATTCATCCTGTTTTCTGTGTCTCCTTATTCATCCTGTTTTCAGGTTTGTAACATTTATGAGCATGGTTTTGTTTGTTGAAATCTAGAGACATCTAAATTGTTGAGTTTTCTCGTCATTTTGATATATAATTTAAATGTTTTGACTGAGTGATAAACTAGTGAGGTGTTCCTCTTCATATGAGTGTTATGTTGCATTAGCCAAGCTAAGCTAACTAGCTAACTTTGTATGTAAGTTAAAGTCAGTGAGACAAGATGGCGTCTCAGATTAAATGTATTTCTGTTATAAATGTTTTGGATCTTAAATACTTGTATTTTTTCAAAAACAATGGCTTGTATTAAGTGTATTTACATGAGTACATATGAACCACGCTAATTATATGTATTTCCGAAGGTTACTTTTTATTAAAAGTGTATCTAACAGTTGCATGCTAACTGCTATAGTCAGCTAACTCAGCGCTAGACACTAGCTAGGCTACCATAGCTAGCTAGCGAGTTGTTGTTAGCTGTCCATCGTTTTTTTTTAATGTTTGCAAATGTATAAAAAAAAACTGAAATATCACATTTACTTAAGTAGTCAGACCATAAGAACACTGTTGATGCACCTTTGGCAGCGATTACAGCCTTGAGTCTTCTTGGTTATGACACTACAAGCTTGGCACACCTGTATTTGGGGAATTTCTCCCATTCCTCATTGCAGATCCTCTCAAGCTCTGTCAGGTTGGATGGGGAGCATTGCTGCACAGCTATTTTCAGGTCTCTCCAGAGATGTTTGATCGGCTTCAAGTCCGGGCTCTAGCTGGGCCTCTTAAGGACATGAAGAGACTTGTCCCGAAGCCACTCATGCGTTGTCTTGGCTGTGTCAAGGACCTCTTTGTACTTTGCTCTGTTCATCTTTCCCTCGAGCCTGACTAGTCTCCCAGTCCCTGAAAAACATCCCCACCGCATGATGCTGCAACCACCATGCTTTATCTGTCATAAAGGCCTGATTGGTGGAGTGCTGCAGAGATTGTTGTCCTTCTGGAAGTTTCTCCCATCTCCACAGAGGAACTCTGGAGCTCTGTTAGAGTGACCATCGGGTTCTTGGTCACCTCCCTGACCAAGGTCCTTCTCTTCCGATTGCTCAGTTTGGCCGAGCGGCTAGCTCTAGGAAGAGTCTTGGTGGTTCCAATCTTCTTCCATTTAAGAACGATGAAGGCCACTGTGTTTTTGGGGACCTTCAATGGTGCAGAATGTTTTTGGTACCCTTCCCCAGATCTGTGCCTCGACAGAATCCTGTCTCGGAGCTCTACGGACAATTCCTTCGACCTCATGGCTTGGTTTTTGCTCTGACATGCACTGTCAACTGTGGGACCTTATATAGACAGGCGTGTGCCTTTCCAAATCATGTACAATCAATTGAATTTACCAATCTCAAGTATGATCAATGGAAACAGGATGCACCTGAGCTCAATATTGAGTATCACAACAAAGGGTCTGAATACTTATGTAAATACGGTAATTTGCTAACATTTCAAACAACCTGTTTTTGCTTTGTCATTATGGGGTATTGTGTGTAGATTGATGAGGAACATTTTTTATTTAATCATTTTTAGAAGGCTGTAATGTAAGAAAATGTGAAAAAAGGGAAGGGGTCTGAATACTTTCCGAATGCACTGTATAGAGTGAATCAGATGTACTGTTTTTGCCTCAACAATGTATGTGTATTTAGTTGTTTTGCACACCACCATCTTTAGTGATAGGGTAGCTAACGTTCAGCTATACAACTGACTAGGTATCCCCCTTTCCCTAACGTTAGCTAAACAAACACGAACTAGATGATAGCTACATGAATAGTTGAGAGATATGTTATGAAAGCATTGCGTAAACGGGATTATGTAGGTGCATTTGAGAATGTTTGAAAGTGTTTGCTATTGCCATAATATATTTGGTAGGAAGTTTTAGTTTTCAGCTTTCTTTAGCAGTATCACTGCATTGTAGCATACTCTATTCATACTCTATACTCTATTCAGATTTCTGTTCTTTACTTATATTTTTCTGAGAAAGTAATGCATCTGCTGCATCCAGGGGTGGAGGTGAAAACCTTGAGGGAGGCTACATAAACTAACTTTCAAACAAAAGGAAACGTATTGGCAGGGACAAAATACATTGGAATAAATAATAGGAATCAGAGGTAAATCCGTTGTTGTTGGAATGAATTCCATACAGTCATGTTTTTTCTTAAATCGTATTTATTGTATCATGACGCATTATGACCATCCTGTGTCACTTTACCTGGACTAAGGAAATACACTTTCTAACACTGTAATGAAGCATTATGACTTTACTGTGTCACTTTACTTGGACTAAGAAAATACCTATTATGACACTGTCAAGAAACATTATGACCATCATAATCAAATAAACCAGATAGGCCTATCACGTACATGGCCTTATGTCAGTCATCAGTCAGAAAGAGGGTGTCTTGTCCTGCTCCTGAAATCTGTCCCTGCATTCATCCCAGTCATCAGCAACAGAGTATTGGGGTAGGTACATGTCTGACATCATTGTGTGCGCAATTACAATGGTAATTTAATGTGGTGAATTACAGAAAACGTCATATATATATAAACATACTGTTTACAAGTAAGTTATGGTGTAATTGAATTGTTTGCCTGGTGTGGTAGGTTTTGTGGGTTTTGACACTTATGTAGTTATCATATCCAGCCATAAAATATTGTAGTATATGTCACAACAGGTCTAAATATATAGTATTCTATAACGACACAAGGCGAGACCCAGATGCAGACACAAGAGGCAGATGGTTTGAGTCTCTGATATTTATTAGAAAACAAGGGGCAGGCAAGAGGCATGTCGAGGACAGGCAAGAGTTCATAACCAGGTCAGAATCCAAACGGTACCGGGCGGTAGGCAGGCTCGAGGTTAGGGCAGGCAGAATGGTCAGGCAGGCGGGCTCAGTGTCAGGGCAGGCAAAAGGTCAGAACTGGGAGGACTAGGGAAAAACAGAGCTAGGGGAAAACACGCTGGTTGACTTGGCAAAACAAGACGAACTGGCAACAGACAAACAGAGAACACAGGTATAAATACACAGGGGATAATGGGGAAGATGGGCGACACCTGGAGGTGGGTGGAGACAAGCACAAAGACAGGTGGTGAAACAGATCAGGGTGTGCCAGTATTCATACCCCTTGACTTATTCCAAATGTTGTGTTACAGCCTGATTTCAAAATGGATTTAAAAAAATGATATGTCACCCATCTACACACAATACCCCATAAGGACAAAGTGAAAACATGTTTTTAGACATTTCTGTAAATTTTTTGAAAATGAAATACTGAAATATTTCATTTACATACAGTAAGTATTCACACCCCATTGCTATGACACTCCAAATTGAGCTCAGGTGCATCCAATTTCCTTTGATCATACTTGAGCTGTAACTACAACTTGATTGGAGTCCACCTGTGGCTATGGTGTAATTGAAAGGTTTGCCTGGTGTGGTAGGTTTTGTGGGTTTTGACACTTATGTAGGTGTCATAACCAGCCATAAAATATTGTAATATATGTCACAACAGGTATAAATATATAGTATTCATACTCCTTGACTTATTTCAAATGTTGTGTTACAGCCTGAATTCAAAATGGATTTAAAAAAACATATGTCTCACCAATCTACACACAATACCCCATAAAGACAAAGTAAATACATGTTTTTAGACATTTGTGTACATTTTCTGAAAATTAAACACTGAAATATTTTGTTTGCATAAGTATTCACACCCCTTTGCTATCACACTCCAAATTGAGCTCAGGTGCATCCAATTTCCTTTGATCATCCCTGAGACTACAACTTGATTGGAGTCCACCTGTGGCCAATTCAATTGTTTAGACATGATTTAGAAAGAAACACCTGTCTATACACAGTGCCTTCAGAAAGTATTCACACCCCTTGATTATTTCCAAATAATGTTGTGTTACAAACGGAATTTAAATTGATTAAATTTAGATTTTGTGTGACTGGCCTACACACAATACCAAATGTCCAAGTGGAATTATGGTAGATTTTTTAAAACAAATTTATAAAAAATGAAAAGCTGAAATGTCTTGAGTCAATAAGTATTCAACCCCTTTGTTATGGCAAGCTTAAATAAGTTTAGTAATAAGCATTTGCTTAACAAGTCACATAATAAGTTGCATGGACTCCGTGTGCAATAACAATATTTAACATGATTTTTAATGACTTCCTCATTTCTGTACCCCAAACATACTGTACAATTATCTGTGAAGTCCCTCAGCTGAGCAGTGAATTTCAACCACAGATTAAACCACAAAGACCAGGTAGGTTTTCCAATGCACCGCAAAGAAGGGCACCTATTGCTAGATGGGTGGGGAAAAAAAGAAGACATTGAATATCACTTTCAGGCAAATCCAACAAAACCCATCACTGAGTACCACTCTCCATACTTTCAAGCATAGTGGTGGCTGTGTCATGTGATGGGTATGCTTGTAATAGTTATGGACTGGGGAGTGTTTCCGGATAAAAAATAAACTGAATGAGGGCCTCCCGGGTGGCGCAGTGGTCTAAGGCACTGCATCGCAGCGCTAGCTGTGCCACCAGAGATTCTGGGTTTGAGCCCAGGCACTGTCACAGCTGGCCGCGACCTGGAGGCCCATGGGGCGGTGCACAATTGGCCCAGCGTCGTCCGGGTTAGGGAGGGTTTGGTCGGCAGAGATATCCTTGTCTCATCGGTAGCCAGGTGTACTGTGTTTCCTCTGACACATTGGTGCGGCTGGCTTCCGGGTTGGATGTGCAGTGCGGCTTGGTTGGGTTGTGTTTCAGAGGACGCATGGCTCTTGACCTTTGCCTCTCCCGAGTCTGTACGGGAGTTGTAGCAATGAGACAAGACAGTAACTCCTACCAACTGGATACTACGAAAAAGGGGGTAAAACATTTTATTTATTTATAAATAAATAAATAAATAATGGAACTCAGCACAGGGAAAATCATAGATGAAATTCTGGTTCAGTCTGCTATCCCGCCAGACACTGGGAGACCTTTCAGCAGGAAAACAACCTAAAACACAAGGCCAAATCAACACTGGGGTTGCTTCCCAAGAAGACTGTGAATGTTCCTGAGTGGCCGAGTTACAGCTTTGACTTAAATCTACTTGAAAATCTATGGCAAGACCTGAAAATGGTTGTCTAGCATTGATCCACAACCAATTTGACTTGAAGCGTTTTTAAAAGAATAAATGGGCAAATGTTGCACAATCCAGGTGTGGAAAGCTCGTAGAAACTTACCCAGAAAGACTCACAACTGTAATTGCTGCCAAATATGCTTCTACAAAGTATAGACAGGGGTGTGAATACTTATGTAAATTAGATATTTATGCATTTAATTTTCAATAAATGTGCTAACATTTCTAAAAACATGTTTTTACTTTGTCATTATGGGGTATTGTGTGTAGATAGGTGAGAAAGAATCTTTCAGTAAATGGTTTTCAGGGATTTTGGTGGGAATTCAATTATTCAATTGTCGGTAACACTTTACTTGACACCCAGTGTCATAACACGTTATAACACGGCCATAACCATGTCATAATATGCCATAACAGCTTACATAACTTGTCAAAACCATTTATTGATAGAGTTGTTTGTAATAATATGTACATAATACTTATGACCCATACATTTACCCTGTTGTGACATACAGTATTGTTATTTTACAGCTGGTTATGACACCCACATAAGTGTGTCAAAACCCACATTTATTCAAATATTTTTTTTCCCTGACAAGAAGTTTCCTTTCATTTTAAAGTTTGTTTCTTAAATCCTTTGTTGTCGTTGTAACGAATTCTTTAGTCATTTTTTTCATCATATTTTAAATAAGTGTCATGAAGCATTATTACCTTCCTGTGTCACTACTTGGACTAAAAAAATACACTTTATGACACTGTCAAGAAGCATTATGACCATCATAATCATATAAGCCAGATAGGCCTATCCCATGCATTCCCTTTTGTCAGTTATCAGTCAAAAAGACTTGTCCTGCTCCTGAAATTTGCTTTTGCATTCAGCCCAGTAATCAACAAAAGAGCATTGAGGTGGGTGCATGTCTGACATCAATGTGTGAGCAAATATAGTAAATGTAAAAAAAAGAAAAGATATATAACATAAACATACTGTTGACACGTAGGCTATGGTGTTTTGCCTTGTGGTAGGTTTTGTGTGTTTTGACACTCTTATGTCGGTGTCATAACCAGCCATAAAATAACACAATATATGTCACAACAGGTCTAAATATATGTTTCATGACACTCATGAACGTATTATAAAACATTGACAAGTTATGTCAGCTGTTATGACATGAAATGGTTATGACGCTGGGTGTCAAGTTACCCAAGTGTCAAATTTCACATTTATTTTCTTAGAACTTTGTAATGGTATCAGGTATTTTTAAAATATATTTTGTGTTTAAATAAAAATGGTCAATTTGCATATAATCATAAATTAACATAACAGGGTGGGACAGTGCTGCAACCACTTAAACTTGCTCTGTGTAGGCCTACCTGCCCTCAACTGCGTCGTCTAGACTGCCTCATTAATTACTGTTGTCACGTTCTGTTCTGTTGCATTATTCAATAAATGTATCAGTAGCAGGATACCCTAGGATAGAAATCAACATGCTTGGCTCTACATTACACATAGCTATACATACTTTACATTGTTTGGGTGATCAGACATAATATCACTATAATCTGAGTGTTCATTTTCTGAAGTTGTTTTCAATTCAGCACATCTCATTTGTAAAAAATTGAACTGTATTAAATGATTACTTTTTAAAATTCCACAAAAAATGTACACCCACCAAAATAAAGTTAATAAATCTTTCTTTTTCTTGTGATGTAAGAGTCGAGACGATAGGTTAAATCCCTGACGAATCTTTAGCGTTCTTATAGATGCAACGGAAAGAGATTGTATTCCATTGAACCCATTTCAGCCATTACCAGGGTCATAACATAACGGGAAAAAACGACAGGCACAAGCAAGAGTATGAAAGAGTGGCAGGAGTAAAATGAAAGCAATCAATTCAGCGAGATTAAAGTGACAAGTGGATTTTGCACCCCTCAAAACACAGGAAATAGATAGCAAAAAAAGAAGCTCCTCAGGTAGGTGGGAC
The DNA here is from genome assembly GCF_016432855.1 of Salvelinus namaycush. Taxonomy (NCBI): domain Eukaryota; kingdom Metazoa; phylum Chordata; class Actinopteri; order Salmoniformes; family Salmonidae; genus Salvelinus; species Salvelinus namaycush. Next base: position 6,201,264 of record NC_052326.1, read on the forward strand.
TAAGTTTATAGTAGGAGGATTCGCCTGACATTATGCCACCTTTTAAATTGGCTTGAGCTTTGAGATATTGTGGTAATTTCCAACCAAAAGGAGAGGGACTGTATTCTTCAAAACAACTTTATTATAAGATTTGAAAAAAAATGGAGAAGTTAACTATTCACTTCAACAGTTGCGCAGTTAAGGCCCAACGAACAGTGTCGGGTCTCAGCTTTTATAGAGAAGTACATCCTTTTTGTATATGTGGCAGTCAGCAGATTAACAAACAGTATATTCATTTTACATTCCCAGCATTAACTATTCTCAACACTTGTGGTAATGACAGATTGGTATCTCAATGCATTCTTAGTCTAAATTACTATACATTTGACAGTGTCCAGACATCCACAATCAACCTGATATCCCAAATAAACCATTTTAGATAAGCCTAAATTAATTACGGCACGGTTGACCACCCCCTCTTTCCCTGCACTCATCCTTCTGGCGTGTCTTCATGTTCTTCTTCCATTAGCGTCAATTTGTCCTCCAGTGGCACATGTTCAAAGTGGATGGCACTTGATATCTCTCACCTGAGCCGCCACTCTCATTTACAGTGGCGCCGCTGTCATTTGTCTACCAGTACACCAGTGGCATGATAGGATCTCTCTCCATGCTCACTCCACGTGGACCCATGTCGCACTCCTGAGAGAAAATGGCATGAGAGAAAAAGGCAGTTGAAAACTTCGACTGGACGCTGTGTACAGGTTGCTGGCTCGGACTCAGGTCTCACGGTAGAAGTGGTGTAGGACAAGGTCGTAGTGAACACATCTGTCACTATTTCTTCAGCCAGTTTGGGGGGGGGGGGGTTCACACTGTTTTCGGCGATTTATTCCTTCCATGCATCAAAAGACTACCATCTGTAGTCACTATCTCCATAACTTCGAGAGAGGACAGACCAAAACAACAGTTTAAGACATTTCTGATTCTGGAAATCCAGACCAACTATTCACTCTTTGAAAAATTATTACATTCCCAATTGTTTCCTACCAAGATTTCTAAGACAAATGTCAAAGCGCATAACAACACTTGTTGAAACCATTTTGCTTATACTCCCTTATCATAATGGCAACCTCGCAGAGTTACCCCTTAAGGAGAAATCCCAACCGTGCAGCAGATCCAATCTGGTGAGATTTGTCAAACAAGACAAAAACAAAACAACAATAAACTTCTTCATATAAATTAGAGGTGGGAAAATCTTTTCTTTCTTTTATAGGCAGACATGTGGAGAAACAAATTGGCATATTTACCAAAGGGCCCCAGGGACCAGTAATTAAAAACAACACTGCCTGCTAAATAAAATAAAAATATCAAATTAGAATAACAATTCAAATTACAACTCTTGATAGTTCATAAGGAAATAATTATATCCCATAAGGTAATGGTAAAATAGACTAGAGACAGGTGTCCCTCATTCTCTCTCTCCTTCTCATGTTCCAAATCACACACACATTCTTCCTAATGATTAGTGTTTACATAGCAGTCTTTCTAGTGAGGGTGATCAGGCTTCACCACAACAAAGGTCATTCAACCCCATTAAGTGTTTCCCCCCCTTTTCTTTCCCTGTATCTCAGAAACCATTTAAAACCATTTCAAACATTTCCATCATTCTGCGTACCCAGTTTACAACTAAATTAAAAAAGACTCCACACAATAAATCAAACACAGTATTAACACCACTTAACACATTCATAACATTTGAGTTATGGTGCTGGTTTATGTGGTAAAACGTAGGGCAAAAACAAACAAAGAAATGGCCAGGTCTTACTTATCTGGGAGCTCCCCTATACGGCCGGATCAGTACACCTTTATAAAACTACAGAATTTCATTAACTGCTCTCCCAGGCAACAACCTCGGAAAACATTTGAAAGGGAGAGGAAAATAAACATTTAGTTCGTTTTCACTTCGCTAATCAGTCCAAACAATTAAAATGTCTTACTTTCCTATTAACTTACTTCACCAGGTGAACAAAACGTTTTAAATTACAGTCAAAACAAACATAATAACTTCTGTTCACAGGGAGGGCGCTGTCCTCCCTCCAATAATGAACCGTTTTTATCTTCTTGTGACCCCTCCTCCCTTTCGTCAATTCTATACATCTATTCAGAATAAGCCAAAATAAAATGTCTCACGGGATTAAAGCCCCTAGGGTTTTCCTGAGTCCGCGAGGAGTGTTTGGTCGTGCCAAAGAACACATTGTACCTACTCGATCACGTGTAATGTGCTTCGTGACTTCCGAAATTGAAACCCCCAAATATGTTCTCTTGCTTCGCTGATTGTACTTTTCAATGTGATCCTTTGTGACCCTGCTCTGCCAAATACTTTACTAATGTGGTGATGTCTGGCATATGAGTTTGTCGTTTTACGCAAATAACACATTTCCTACACACTGTACCAACACAGAAGCCTCAAATTTACATCCTTAGCGATTGTTTCAATGCAGCATGATCCAAAGTTGGAGTATTTGTAAACATTGTTCATGCTCTCGCCAAAATCAGTTCCACACCAATCGCTATGTAAAATTAACCGGGTATTGTTACTGGTCCCATTTTCAAAGACATGGGTAGTAGTCGTATCGCTTTTGATTCTGTCACCACTAAATATAATACTTTTCCTGTCATACATTTTGCCAATTTCGAGCTCTATCACCCCTACAATGACACACTACACTTCGGTATAACAAGTTTCAAACCTGCCATCAAAGCAGACATACACATTCTATCAATGTACTCATGTACCCAGTGATTTTGCAGCAATATTCGAACGGTGTGTTCGTAAATTCAGACCATTCAGAGTGCACACTGCCCACTCTGTCCAAGTAGCAGGGTGGGTCACAAAGGTAGTCAAGCACCCAAGCTACCTGACTAAAGTTGGCTAGCTTGCTAGCTGCTTCCAGACACAAATAAGAGAACACCTCACTCTGACCACTTTACTCACCCAAGCAGAGCTGGTTAGGCTTTTTTCATGTTATCCAAAGCATTAGAGACTAACTGTGTTGCTGGCAACAATTTAATTTTGTTTTCCCCCCCAACGTTTACTGACACCGGCCATAAATCAACGGGTGTTGAACATTCCGTAAATTCAACAGCTATTCAATGCCACTTAATATAATGTTTACATACCCTACATTACTCATCTCATATGTATATACTGTACTCGATACCATCTACTGCATCTTGCCTATGCCGTTCTGTACCATCACTCATTCATATATCTTTATGTACATATTCTTCATCCCTTTACACTTGTGTGTATAAGGTAGCTGTTGTAAAATTGTTAGGTTAGATTACTCGTTGGTTATTACTGCATTGTCGGAACTAGAAGCACAAGCATTTCGCTACACTCGCATTAACATCTGCTAACCATGTGTATGTGACAAATAACATTTGATTTGATTTATTCTGTGCTCTGGTACACTCAGTCGAAAGTGCTCTGAAATCAGAGTTAACAATGTCAATTGAGAACGCACAATGACTACACCCTTTAGCTAAGCTAAGAATAACGTGAATAATCAAGTTAATAAATGTTGGGTAGTTAGATAGCATATAGTTAATATATTGGCAAGTTTTATGTATTAGTAGCCAACTAACATTGGGTAGCTAGCTAACATATATTACCGGAACATACTGCTGTTATGATATGCTATGCAGTTAATAAGGACAGCGTAACTAACAAATTGTCAGCCAACATAATGTATTACGTAACTTATTTGAAAAGTCATTACTTTAATTTGTCATAATTAATTAAATCATTGAATTTGTATCTTAAGACCAATAAGCCTACTACATACTCAATTTACTTCACAAATAGTATGGTTAGTGCATCTACTAATCTTGGTTTTAAATCGATTTTTATTTCGGTTGATAGAACGCCAACATCAAAACGCTGGTGTATTGAGCTTTTGATTTCTTTCATTTCATTGTGCCAACTCTCAACAGCATCTCGGAATTCCTTATGAGATTGGAATTTTCTAATCAGCAGGAAAACTCTGCCCAATTTTTTATCTTTGATTCGATTTTTTCCTATATTCGAGCCGAATTGGTAGAATGCTCTTGCGCTTCTTTTAGTGCCTCTATGGCTTTGCTATAGTTTACCTCTTCTATAAATGGTTATTTCAGCGCCTCTCTCAACAGTGTCCAGAGTTTAGTTTTCCTCACTCAAGGTTTTAATATATGCCAATTTTCCAAGGTAGTGATACCCACTTCCCCGTTGAGTAGTTATGGTATTTGCACCTTTTAATTGGTAATGGTTTTGATACCCTATATTAGAACCAATACTGAAGCGTCTGCAAAATTACTACTGGAGAATATGGGAGACCTAATGTCTAATACCAGTCTCACGATTCAAATATCACTTTTGTTGACAACACATTACCAAAATACAGTCCATCGTCGGTCCATAACTTAAATACACACACACACACACACACACACTCAGGTAACAAAAACAAACACAGGAAACAAACAGTATTTGGTTAGGAACGTCTACCTTAGAATTTAAACAGTCATTTCTTCTTTACCAAAATATTTTTTTATTACTCTATGTAATTTTAAATGTTCTATCCATATGGTAGTTCCTATGCATATTTCCGTGTGGGGTTTACATTTATAGCTGGTTTCCCCAATCATAACCAACTGTTTTACCAGTACACTGACTAATTACATTTGCTTTTACAATGTTTTCTTACTTCTTCAGGACCTCGTCCTGGTATCTCTACAGTACCGCAGGATCTTATTCTGGTATCTCTCATCAGAACTCTGTCCTGGTGTTTCTAACACGTGACCTATTCCTAGAACATGATTTTAAAAGTTCCCAGAACCTTCCCCAATTGGAGGTTGCATTTAAGAAAATCAGTCTCGCCCAGGCGGGTCCCTCCTGCTCCGCCAGGGAACGATCAGCAAGCGGAGTTAGCCATTCTCGTCGCCAACTGTTGTGGTAATTTCTAACCAAAAAGGACAGGAGACTGTTTTTCAAAACAACTTTAGTATAAGATTAGCAAAAATGGAGAAGTTAACTACGCACTTCAACAGTTGCGCAGTTAAGGCCCAACGAACAGTGTCGGGTCCCAGCTTTTATAAAGGTCACGCCCAAACAGATCTTAGCTATATGCCCCGTCTTATAACTAAGTCCCACAAAGACAAGTTTGTATCAGGTCAGAAAAAAACACTAGCATATAACAAGAGACTATTTAAGCAGTAAAACACGGGATTGCATGACAAATTATGTAATTTTCCACGACAACATCAAAATTCTTTAAGTGCAATTCAGAGTCCACTGTCTCAGAGCTGCGATAGACCGACAGCCCATTGTGACATGGCTATCCTGCTCTGCAACCTCCGTCCGCGGGGGTTCTACAGCCCGACCGTGTTCCTCCCCAATATTTCTAACCAGCCCAGCTCTGTGTACTTGGCTCCCATTCAACTGAATGTGATGACAGACACATTGCTTGAGCATTGCTAAGAATTCTAGAAAGTATGAAAGCCAACAGTTCAATATTCTAACACTGCTATGCGGACGTGGACACATTGGACTCTGAAAACCACTTTCGAGCGACAAAACCATGCGGAAACTGGGTTGCATAGATCAAAGTTAGGCAAGTGGCCCTCATGATAGAGGACTGAGCAGCGTAATGAGCTGGGCTGTAAACGTCGACCAGGCCCAGACAGTACAAGTCATAAAAATGAGGTGCCAAAACACATCAATGGGAGGGAGTGACACTTTGGGTACCACAGGCAGCAGCTGTTTCCCATTCACAGGAAGAAGAAAACATTCTTAGAAAATGCAATTCTAGTAATTTTGCCATGGGGCACAGAGAAACTGTTGCAATTTAATAAACAGAATGCTATCCTCATTTTGCAATAGGACAGATTTTCAAGCAAGTTTTTTGCAGTTCTACACATTTTGCTATGACTTGCCATGTTAAGATAACTGGCTAGATTAACAACCAGTGACTGACAAAAACAATAGAAAAACTGCAGATGCACAACCAAATGTAGAACTTGCACCTTGTGTATTTTACTATTCTAACTTTTAAACAGTAAGTTGACACCTCAATTGAGTTTCCAAAAAATATTTAAAAAATGCCTGTAGCCGGTCCTGAGTTACCCCATGCATTCCCATCAATACACCCCTGAAATGTGGCTGTCCATGGTTCTGATGTGTGTGAGTCTCCACGCGTGTTCGTGCAAGTAGAAAAAACATGTTGACTCACCCTACTTGTAGAGAAACGCCAATGCCACCCTTCTCTCATGTTGACGAAACGGTCTATCACTCTGTTATACAGTACAGGCTATTGTTTGTTGTCCTAGGCTACCTGTCTAAAATGCTTGCTTGCTAGACTAACTTCCATTCATGGGCAACATTAGCTAGTTTAAATTAGCCTTCTACATCTAGCTACACAATGAACTTCCATCCTGTCAGGCCAGGGGCACAACAATGGATGAATTAATGGTTGGCTCAGTCGCCATTATAATCATTTGCCAGCACAGAAAATTAAGTAAAACCACAATTTCAAATCTCTATCTCCATCCATGGTTAATTTCGGAAAGGGACAATTTTAGCTAGCAAGCAACCAGAGGACAACACAACAAGGTGCAACAATTCAAGTTGTTTCTGTCAATGATGTATGCTCTCAATAAGATTTGATTGAAGTGACGCCAAATCCAAGCTGGCTTCCCTTGACACTTTTTTATGGTGCGCTTGGACCATTCACAGTTGAGTTCACTCAGTTTAGCGCAACACTGATCAAGGGAGGCCAAATGTTCACTGGCTTCCTTTGCATTCAATGCTACATCCGTTTAGACCAGACAGCATCAGATAGATGGCCTGCCTACACCTAGTGACAGAGGGGCGCTGTTTCAATCTTTCGGATGCTTTCTCCAGTGAGATACATTCAGCACTTACGAATCGTAGGAAAATTATGAAACGGAGAGACAAAATAAATTATTTTTCTCTGTAATGTTTTGGGGAAGCCTGGCCTACCTTGGCATCCATGAATATATATGGGACCAATAATATAAATGTTTGCGCATCATGTCCAAATCATCCAAAATTATCTACAATTGTTTGTGAAGCTCAACAAAGTCACTTAGATGTTTTGAACATAATGCCCCAAAAATGTTAATAAATCAGTCCCATGACTTAAATGGGTTTTGAGCCATAAATGCTAAAACGTTAGCATGTGTAAACATGTAATTTGTGAAGTATCCCTTTAAAGTAGTCTTTATAAAAGGGTTTATAATAAGGTAATTAATGTTAATTATGAATGTATTAATGCATTAAACTATTAATAAAAAGTTAAAGCATTGGTGCGATACAGTGCATTCCGAAATTTTGCATACCCCTTGACTTAATTCACATTTTGTGCTAAAGCCTGAATACAAAATTTATTAAATTGATTTAATCCATTTTACACACGACATCCCATAATGACAAAGTGAAAACATGTTTTTACATGTTTAGAAAATGAAATAAATATATAATTTACATAGGTACTCACATCCCACCTCACATGTGCTTTGGCAAAGTGGGTGGGGTTATATCCTTCCTGTTTGGCCCTGTCCGGAGGTATCATCGGATGGGGCCACAGTGTCTCCTGACCCCTCCTGTCTCAGCCTCCAGTATTTATGCTGCAGTAGTTTGTGTGTCTGGGGGCTAGGGTCAGTTGGTTATATCTGGAGTACTTATCCTGTCTTATCCAGTATCCTGTGTGAATTTAAGTATGCTCTCTCTAATTCTCTGAGGACCTGAGCCCTAGGACCATGCGTCAGGACTACCGGGCATGATGACTCCTTGCTGTCCCCAGTCCACCTGGACTTGCTGCTGTTCCAGTTTCAACTGTTCTGCCTGCGGCTATGGAACCCTGACCTGTCCACCGGACGTGCTACCTGTCCCAGACGTGCTGTTTTCAACTCTCTAGAGACCACAGGAGCGGTAGAGATACTCTTAATGATCGGCTATGAAAAGCCAACTGACATTTACTCCTGATTATTATTTGACCATGCTGGTCATTTATGAACATTTGAACATCTTGGCCATGTTCTGTTATAATCTCCACCTGGCACAGCCAGAAGAAGACTGGCCACCCCTCATAGCCTGGTTCCTCTCTAGGTTTTGGCCTTTCTAGGGAGTTTTTCCTAGCCACCGTGCTTCTACACCTGCATTGCTTGCTGTTTGGGGTTTTAGGCTGGGTTTCTGTACAGCACTTCGAGATATTAGCTGATGTACGAAGGGCTATATAAAATAAACTTGATTTGATTTTGATCCCTTAGTGAATACATATTAAAATCACCTTTGGCAGCAATTACAGCTGTGAGTCTTTCTGGGTAAGTCTATAAGAGCTTTATACACCTAAATTGCACAATATTTGCACATTCTTTTTTAAATTCGTCAAGCTCTTTCAAGTTGGTTGTTGATCATTGCTAGACAGACTTTTTCAAGTCTTGCCAGATTTAAGCCGATTTAAGTCAAAACTAACTCGGCCACTCAGGAACATTCAATGTCGTCTTGGTAAGCAACTCAAGTGTTATTTGGCCTTGTGTTTAAGGTTATTGTCCTAGTTAAAGGTGAATTTTTCTCCCAGTATCTGTTGGAAAGCAGACTGAACCAGGTTGTCGAGGATTTTGTCTGTGCTAAGCTTTATTCTGTTCATCCTTAAACAGACCGATAACAAGCATACCCATAACATGATGCAGTCACCGAAAATATGAAGAGTGGTACTCAGTGATGTGTTGGATTTTACCATTTGCCTCATGGTGCAATCCCTATGAGGTTTCCTTCCTCTTCGGCAACTGAGTTAGGAAGGACACCTGTATCTTTGTAGTGATTTGGTGTATTGATACACCTCCGAAGTGTAATTAATAACTTGACCATGCTCAAAAGAATAGTCATCATTTTTAACCCATCTACCAATATGTGCCCTTCTTTGCGAGCCATTGGAAACCCTCCCTAGTCTTTGTGGTTGAATCTTTGTTAGAAATCCACTGCTCAACTGAGGGACCTTACAGATAGTGTTCCAAAATCATATTAAAACACCATTATTGCACACAGTGAGTCCATGCCATTATTGCACACAGTGAGTCCATGCAACTTGTGACATATTTTTTTTACTCCAGAACTTTAGGCTTGCCATAACAAAAAGAGGTTGATTATATCAAGATGTTTCAGCTTTTCATTTATTATTTTGTTTAAAAATAATCTAAATCTAAAAACAACTTTGACATTATGGGGCATTGTGTGTAGGCCAAATGACAAAATCTCAATTTAAATCAATTTTAAATTCAGGCTGTAACAAAATGTGGAAAAAGAGGTGAAAACTTTCTGAAGCCACTGTAGATGTTCAGTGCCTGGCAAAGTGAACCAATATTAAACATTTAATAAACGCAGTGATAATGAGCTGTGGTGATCGCTTAATGTGTGCTACCGAACACAGCAAGAGAAAGCTAGGCCAACATTGAATGTTAAGACTTCAAGTGACTTCGGTCCACAAAACAGCCCTAGAAGTACGCAAAAAGACAATTACACAATGCTTGCCGCGTGATTTCTCTTCTCACTATGTCCATGAGCAGGTAGTATTTTTATTTTTTCCCCACTCGAAAATAGGCTTTTTGTGCAGGTTTTTCTTTAAATCCTTTTACGGATTGAAGAGTGATTAGGGGGGTGCACATCGATTTGAAATTTTAGGGCCTGTAGACAAATACAATGCATTTATGCATATTCATCCCATGTCCTTAAAAGAAATAAAGGTTTAACTCGACGTACAGAATGACTGACAAAGCTGCATACTTCAGAAAAACTCCGGGCTCAATCAGTTTGACAGTAAGATTGTCGGTGCAAACCTAGCGTGCTTGCATCAAATGCATACTTTTCCCCTCACAGCTAATTAATATATTTAAGACCTCAACTAGGGCTGGGCGATACGGCCAAAACATCATATGGTATTTTTCAAATTTGACGGTATTTTATGTTTTTGATGAATAAAAGTTCGACATTTGCTTTATGAGTAATGCGTGACAACACATATACACTGCTCAAAAAAATAAAGGGAACACTTAAACAACACAATGTAACTCCAAGTCAATCACACTTCTGTGAAATCAAACTGTCCACTTAGGAAGCAACACTGATTGACAATAAATTTCACATGCTGTGCAAATGGAATAGACAAAAGGTGGAAATTATAGGCAATTAGCAAGACACCCCCAATAAAGGAGTGATTCTGCAGGTGGTGACCACAGACCACTTCTCAGTTCCTATGCTTCCTGGCTGATGTTTTGGTCACTTTTGAATGCTGGCGGTGCTTTCACTCTAGTGGTAGCATGAGACGGAGTCTACAACCCACACAAGTGGCTCAGGTAGTGCAGCTCATCCAGGATGGCACATCAATGCGAGCTGTGGCAAGAAGGTTTGCTGTGTCTGTCAGCGTAGTGTCCAGAGCATGGAGGCGCTACCAGGAGACAGGCCAGTACATCAGGAGACGTGGAGGAGGCCGTAGGAGGGCAACAACCCAGCAGCAGGACCGCTACCTCCACGTTTGTGCAAGGAGGAGCACTGCCAGAGCCCTGCAAAATGACCTCCAGCAGGCCACAAATGTGCATGTGTCAGCATATGGTCTCACAAGGGCTCTGAAGATCTCATCTCGGTACCTAATGACAGTCAGGCTACCTCTGGCGAGCACATGGAGGGCTGTGCGGCCCCACAAAGAAATGCCACCCCACACCATGACTGACCCACCGCCAAACCGGTCATGCTGGAGGATGTTGCAGGCAGCAGAACGTTCTCCACGGCGTCTCCAGACTCTGTCACATGTGCTCATGTGCTCAGTGTGAACCTGATTTCATCTGTGAAGAGCACAGGGCGCCAGTGGCGAATTTGCCAATCTTGGTGTTCTCTGGCAAATGCCAAACGTCCTGCACGGTGTTGGGCTGTAAGCACAACCCCCACCTGTGGACGTCGGGCCCTCATACCACCCTCATGGAGTCTGTTTCTGACCGTTTGAGCAGACACATGCACATTTGTGGCCTGCTGGAGGTCATTTTGCAGGGCTCTGGCAGTGCTCCCCATTGCACAAAGGCGGAGGTAGCGGTCCTACTGCTGGGTTGTTGCCCTCCTACGGCCTCCTCCACGTCTCCTGATGTACTGGCCTGTCTCCTGGTAGCGCCTCCATGCTCTGGACACTACGCTGACAGACACAGCAAACCTTCTTGCCACAGCTCGCATTGATGTGCCATCCTGGATGAGCTGCACTACCTGAGCCACTTGTGTGAGTTGTAGACTCCGTCTCATGCTACCACTAGAGTGAAAGCACCGCCAGCATTCAAAAGTGACCAAAACATCAGCCAGGAAGCATAGGAACTGAGAAGTGGTCTGTGGTCACCACCTGCAGAATCACTCCTTTATTGGGGGTGTCTTGCTAATTGCCTATAATTTCCACCTTTTGTCAATTCCATTTGCACAACAGCATGTGAAATTTATTGTCAATCAGTGTTGCTTCCTAAGTGGACAGTTTGATTTCACAGAAGTGTGATTGACTTGGAGTTACATTGTGTTGTTTAAGTGTTCCCTTTATTTTTTTGAGCAGTGTATTATAACTTATTTCAATGTGTCTTTCTCCATTCAGATTGAACAGTTTAAACCAATTCAACGTCAACCTAAAATAATTTCCTGCTTTTCCATCAATTTCTGCACTCATGTGAGAATTTCCACACTGCCACAATATGGGCAAAAATACTAGGCCTGATTTTTAACCAAATGTTGCAATTGCGATTTAGATCAAAACACTTAGGTGCACTTTTGGAAATAGAACATAAATAATAGTGGGCACTTTGAATAGTGTTGTTTGACATGACAACGAATGAAAATGTCATGGACGAGTTATTGTGTCAGGGTAGGAACCAAAGTGATGTTCCGTGTTTCCTAGGGGACCCTATAAATCTTTGGCTACATTAAATCTTTATTCATATAGTTACCATTTTCATGCTTTGCCTATTCCTCTTTGATTTAGAAGATACTGTTACAAACACCATGCTGATTTAGGCCTCCACCAGCACTGGTATCAGGCTGTATTAGCTAGTTACGTTTGCTCTGACTCAGTACTTTTATTAGCTAGCCAGCTAACTAGCGATTAGCATTAATGGCTAAAACGATTTAGCTTAACTTGCTAAGAAAATACGAACTAGCTTTTTGCAGATGTAAGAAACAAACTAATATTGTAATTATAGAACGCTTGTGGAGTTATATTAAGATCAAAGTGGAAACATTGTCGTATGTGCTGCATTGACCATGCAGACTGAACGAAAGTGTATCGTGGTCAAGCGGACAAATGCGCTCTATTAGTGACAGGTTGTGGGACTAAGTCTGTGTGGAGCGAGAGAGCGGAACCGGATGACTCAAGTAGCGGGGTTAACTATAAAAATGGATGTTACACACGGTGTATCACATATAACAAACCAAACATTCAAATACCGTTATAGGAGGTAAAGTAAAAACCCAAACCGGTCCGTGCATCAATACCGGTATGTAGTGAAATTCGGTATACCGCCCTAACCTTTTCATTTGCAGCAATTATTGTGGGGAGATGGCTGATGTAGTTGATCTGAGCACTCCCATGGCGTATTATGCTCAGAGTAGCCACATTTACAGTGCCTTCGAACAGTATTCCGATCGTCACCTTTTCCACGTTACAGCCTTATTTTAAAATTGATTAAATAAAAATCCTCAGCAATCTACACACAATACCTCATAATGACAAAGCGAAAACAAGTTGGGATGTATGCAAATTTATAACAAAAATAAATAACCTTATTTCCTTAAGTATTTAGACCCTTTGCTATGAGACTCAAAATTGAGCTCTGGTGCATCCTGTTTCCATTGATCATCCTTGAGCCGTTACTACATGATTGAGTCCGCCTGTGGTAACTTCAATTGATTGGACATGATTTGAAAAAGGCACACACCTGTCTATATAAAAGGTCCACAGTTGACAGTGCATGTCAGAGGACAAAAAAAGCCATGGAGATCAAAGGAATTGTCCGTAGAGCCCCAAGACAGGATTGTGTTGAGGCTCAGATCTGGGGAAGGGTAGCAAGAAATTTCTGCAGCACTGAAGATCAGTGGCCTCCATCATTCTTAAATGGAATAGTAGACCCACCAAGACTCCTCCTAGAGCTGGCCGCCCAGCCAAACTGAGTAAATCGGGAGAAGGGCCTTGGTCAGGGAGGTGACCAAGAACCCGATGGTCTCACTGACAGAGCGCTAGAGTTCCTTTGTGGAGATGGGAGAACCTTCCAGAAGGACAACCATCTCTGCAGCACTCCCACCAATCTGGCCTTCATGGTAGAGTGGCCAGACGGAAGCCACTCCTCAGTAAAAGGCATGAAAGCCTGCTTGGAGTTTGCCAAAAAGGCACCTAAAAAGACAGACCATGAGAAACAAGATTCTCTGGTCTGATAAAACCAAGATTGAACTCTTCTGCCTGAATGCCAAGCATCACGCCTGGAGGAAACCTGGCACCAACCCTACGGTGAAGCATGGTGGTGGCCTGTTTCAGCAGCAGGGACTGGGAGACCAGTCAGGATTGAGTCAAATTAACCAGAAAAGTAGAGAACCTTGATGAAAACCTGCTCCAGAGCACTCAGGACCTCAGACTGGGGCGAACGGTCACTTTCCAACAGGACAACGACCCTAAGCACACAGCCAAGACGACACAGGAGTGGCTTCGGGACAAGTCTCTGAATGTCCTTGAGCATCTCTGGAGACCTGAAAATAGCTTGAGGATCTGCAGAAAATAATTGGAGAAACTCCCAATAAAGATGTGCCGAGCTTGTAGCTTGTGCCAAATTTAACATGAGGCTGTTAATTGCTGCCAAAGGTTCTTCAACAATGTACTGAATAAAGAGTCTCACATTTACATAAGTATTCCGTTAAAGTTTTTTTTTTTTTTTTTTTTTTTTTTTAACAATGTCTAAACCTGTTTTTGCTTTGTCACTATGGGGCATTGTGTGTAGATTGAGGGGAGGGTGGAAAACAATTTGAGAATGTGGCTGTAATTTAACAAATGTGTAAAAAGCCAAGGGGTCTGAATACTTTCCTTAGGTAGTGTATCCATTTACCTTGGATCAATGTAGTTCAAGAATTCCAGACCGTAAGCAGATTGTAGTATAAGATTTTCAAGCCTGGAAATTGGCATTTATTCACTTTTTCCTGACTAACAGCAGGTCAGTTTCAAACCCAAATGCTTCTAACGTATACTGTATAGTTGTTCAATGAGTGTTGGTGGGGACAGGGAATAACTGAAAGAAACTGGTATTCAATTAGTCAAGTTACATTAAATCACAATGTTGATATTGCTGAGCAAATTTAGCTTAATTGATAACGTTCACATACATAATCCCCCAATGCATAGCTTTGCACGGCTCCAGTTTGCCACCTGCAGATTAACTGCGGCAATGGTGTGCTGGCAGAATTTCAATTGAGGAGTCCGACAGGTTGAGTTGCCCTCCTTTGTTCTCTGCATTGCAGCATACGTTGCATTATTTGCCATACAGCAATGGAACACAAGTTCATCCTTTTTGAAAATAAGAGATTTACAACCCCAGTAAAATTTAATCTTTATTGCATCACATTTCACAACAGTGCAAGTACTGTAGGAAGTGCAACACTTGGGATAAAGAATGTAACCGTTAAACATGGCAGTATATGTTCGACCAGACCACAGCCCATGCCGTCACAGCTAAGAAAACAGCACAGGAAAGCACTTGGACGTTTTCTGTCCCTTCAGCCAGAATCCTAGACTTACAAAATAAGCAAATGGAGAAACTGAGTAAGTGTGTTCTTTAAGCCAGGCAAGAACTGCTTTGGTGGTACTTCGGAGTTTCTCCGTAAGACAATGATATGAAACCAGCACTTATTGCCACATTAGCGATGGTGTATATGTAAACTTGAATAGTATGGGGATTTTGAACTAAAAGCATCAAGTTTTTCCATGATCAAAGAGGGAATGCAATTTATAACAAGAATAGTGCCTTTAGAAGCCACTTAGCACTTGTTACTTGAAAGGCGAAGGAGCTCTGGTTGGAATCTAAAAAGGTATGTAGAATGGGCAAGACAGTTTAAAGGGTAGTTGAAGCAGAGCATTAGCAAAAATGTCCTGACCTCCAAAAGACTCCTGGGAATCTTGGCCTACCCAAACCCACATGTCCATGCGCCACCATACCACCATCAGACCCCCACCATGAGTCTGGGCCGCTGCTTGGCCACCTTCCTGACATTTCTCAATAGCGGTAATGGTCAGGCTTGAAGGGTCCTTCGCGGGGCAGTCCTAGGTATTTGGCCTGCTTATCTGAAAGCTTGGTCAGCTTGACACCGAGCTTGTCAAGATGGGCAGCAGCCACCTCCTCATCCAGCTGCAGAACAAGAGAAAAGGATTTCACAAGTCAAATTCGGAATAAAAGTTTCCTTACACTGGGACAAAACACAACGATTAGTTACGGGGTTCAATCACTCAAACCACATTTACCCCACCAAACAAAACATTTACGTGCTTTGTTGCTCCCAAGCAGTTGGGTCAAAATCACAGGAAAAAATGTCAAAACTGGCCTCAATGCCAAGAGCAGACAGAATCCAATGGAGCTGTCAAAACAAGGCCGTCAAGACAAGGCTGAACATGAGGTTTTTAGCAACAGAAGAATGATATATCACAGGGGTGGTTCTTCTATTTGACAGACCATGTACTCTTCAACAAAATAAATAAAAACATTCTCTTATGGCAATAGGTTGACCTCTTAGGGATGGGTTAAGTTAGCAGCTGGAATGTTTTTATCACACGGGGTACTATGGATGCTATGGACAGAATTCCTGCTAGTCGGCAGACACTCAAGAGAACCTTCCCTGGCTTAGTTCCCAACTTCTCATGAGTATATCTCTTGCGCTCAGCTCTGAGCGTATGGCTTCAGTTAAAGGCCTTAAGATGTTCACCACAACCCATGTGTCACTCAGTGCAAAATGACACCGCAATGCAACATTTCTGCCCCAAGTACAGAGAGCCTCATTTGGCTACCCATTTCAGGGTTAATCATTAATCCATTATGCACATTTAGCCTAATTTCCATTTCTTTGAATAGTCACAAGACATAATATACACATGAAAAACTATGCCCAAAATTCTAAATGCACAGTGAAAGCAATGATGCCCAAATCCAACATGGGCTATTCATAATTCTGATAGTGAAATTGCCAATTCCCAGTCAGATGGCAGGACTGTCAATAGTCGAGCATTAAAGGGCAATTCCACTACTTTAACATAATTTTCATAATTTCCAGCACAATACCAGTGTTTACACATGTGACAACAGAGCACACTTACATTTTGTAGAAAAGAAAATTGAAAAGTTCTACCCAATCATTTTCAAACACTAAGATTCGTGGAGATATGGGGAGCAAGGAAACTCATTGCAGTTTGAAAAAAAAAATCTGTTTTTCCTCATTTTAATACTACCCGGCGATGACAAGCATTTATTTTTTTATTTTTTTAAAGGACCTTCTGACCTTAACACCAGATCAACGAAACACGCCATTTTCACATACTGTATGGTATGGTGCTGAGATAATAAATAGGTTGAAAGTGGCAGAATTGGCCATTAAGAAAATCAACTCAAGCAGATATCAATAAAATATGCACTACACAGTTCTGCAAACTGAATTACAGGCTACTCTGTAATGTTAATGGAGCATATTTGATTACATACTACTAACTGCAAAATTGCACGTCTAATGCTGAGAACTGGAAAATCTACTTTTGTCCACCTGGTATTTTTCCTCAGTCTGAAACCAGTTCATGTCGACCAAGGGTTACAGCAGGGTCAATTTAGGATAGAATGCTCGCTTTTTAGAGAATACCACATGGTATGCACTCAACATTTCTTCCTAATAAAACTGTATACAGCTGCAGGCACTGAAAACATTGAACCCTTTTACAGGTTGTGACAAACTATCGCTATAAGTCGCAAGACTAGAGCGCCATATTGCACACGCATTGCAGCATTTGTTCTGCCAAATTCAGTGCCCGCAACCGCATAGCTACATAATACACACCAATCTTGTGGAAATTGGAAACGTCGTTTCTTCACTCAGTGGCTCACCTTCTTGGGCAGGAAGTAAACTCCCAGGGGGTACTTGCTGGTGTTCTTCCACAGCTCAATCTGGGCCAACACCTGGTTGGTGAAGGAGTTGCTCATGACAAAGCTGGGGTGACCCATGGCACAGCCCAGATTAACCAATCTGCCCTCAGCCAGCACGATGATGTGGCGGCCGTTCTTCATGCGGTAGCGGTCCACCTGGCGGGAGGAGAACGTTGGTATAGGACAATGGCCGAAACTCAAGAGCTCAATTACTGTAGACTAACCACACACACTAAATGTGCTCTGTATGTTATGTCTTACCTGTGGCTTGATGTTTATCTTCTCGGCTGCGTTGGCGTTGAGCCAGTTCATGTCGATCTCACAGTCGAAGTGGCCGATGTTGCAAACGATGGAGTCGTCTTTCATGTGCTCAAAGTGTCTGGGGAACACACCAGCGTACACATTAATGGCCTGTTGTAGACACGGCAGCAGTTGCGTTTCAGAGAAGGATGCTGTTGCCCCTAAAAACTCAGAAATGTCTACTGGTTACAGAAAGATGATCAAGTTTCCCCACTTGAAAGAATCAACCAATAGGAAGCTCTACTTAAATAACTTAAGTTAATGTTAAAACTCAGATTCCCAGTTTGATGGCATGTGAATGCAGCATCAGGTCAGCTTTAAGTTTCCTCCACTAATGGGAAGGCTAGTGGTCAATCTTCAAAAAGGATTGGGCGAGAATAAGCCGATCCGAGATCTGTACCTAGAGGTAACTTCTACTCAATGCATGTGTGTTGAATAGAATCACTGAATTGAGGAATAATAACGAGGTAGGAGTTAACTGTTCTTCTGATCGGACAGTGCTGAACACAAGTTGCTCTACATGTCTCCAAAATGATACCTACTTGCCCAAAAGAATGTCCTCACAGCCAGTGGTGGTCACAAAGATGTTTCCCTCCTTGCAAGCCTCCTCCATGGTGGTGACTTCGTATCCTACAACATTATCACAAAATACAATTAAATACTACACAATAAGGCCTCCCAAGTGGCGCAGTGGTCTAAGGCACTGCATCGCAGTGCTAGCTGTGCCACTAGAAATTCTGGGTTCGAGTCCAGGCTCTGTCGCAGCCGGCCGTGACCGGGAGGCGCACAATTGGCCCAGCGTCGTCCGGGTTAGGGGAGGGTTTGGCCGGCAGGGATATCCTTGTCTCATCGTGCACTAGCGACTCCTGTGACGGGCCGGGTGCAGTGCACGCTGACCAGGTCGCCAGGTGTACGGTGTTTCCTCCGACACATTGGTGCGGCTGGCTTCCGGGTTGGATGGGCATGGTGTCAAGAAGCAGTGCGGCTTGGTTGGGTTGTGTTTTCTGAGGACGCATGGCTCTCGACCTTCGCCTCTCCCGAGTCCGTACGGGAGTTACAGCGATGAGAAAAGACTAACTACTACTACCACCAATTGGATACCACGAAATTGGGGAGAAAAAAGGGATGAAAAAAAAACGACACAATAACTAGTATGTACTGTAGCAATACTACACAAATGTAGAATTCGTAATCAATAACATAAGCTCAAATGTAAAAGGTGAGCTCGCTGCTGCAGTGAACAAATGAGATGGGATAAAGCAGAAATTGTTGGCACGTCACTTCTAATATAGCTCTGAACTTAAAAACAGTTCTCAATTATATTTGCTAGGCACCCGAGATAAAGGAACACACACACCTATAACCTACTTTCTACTTTGAGCTGTTGAATCTCCAAGAACGTTCTGGGATAATGTCAATTAAATCAAAACAATAACGTTGTCATATAACCAAACTTTAAGAAGGTACAGACCCTCCATGGCAGCCTGCAGGGCGTTGATGGGGTCAACCTCTGTGACGATGACTCGGGCACCGAACCCACGGAGGGCCTGAACGCAGCCCTTGCCAACATCACCGTAACCGGCAACAACCGCAACCTTCCCGGCGATCATCACGTCTGTGGCCCGTTTGATCCCATCAATCAGAGACTCTCTGCAGCCGTACAGGTTGTCAAACTTGCTCTGGGGGGGGGGGGGGGGGGGGGGGGGCGAGAGAGCGATGGTATTAAGAGAGGGAGTTACTGTATTGGAACATAGTACCGATGCCTACTCAAGAAGATGCAACATTACAAAATGTGCAAGTATAAATGTATTTTAATCGTTGGATAAACCATGCAATTGTATCAGTTCTATTAATGACCCATCTATATTAATTCAGTTTACATTCTATATGTTGCACTCCCATTTAATACATAATTGCAGTCACCAGCATAATTTAAATGGCACCATTAAGAGCGGAGGATGTATGCATGGCACTACAATGGGAGGACGAGTGGGTCTACCTTGGTGACTGAGTCGTTGACGTTGATGGCTGGGATCTTGAGGTCGCCGTTCTTCAACATCTTGTACAGGTTGTGGACCCCGGTGGTGGTCTCCTCAGACACCCCCTTGATTCCTGAGGGGAGACAATTAACATTGTTTTGACTGTGTTTGACAATGTTAAATTAAGACCATTTTTCATGGCATCCACATCTGGTAGGTGGCACCAAAATAATGGCGGAAAATTATCAGGACCATAGCCGTATCTCTCCTCCGAGTTAAATACTATGAATGGCAAGTTAACATTCCCCAGGGACTGCATTTAAGTTAGTGGTCACTGTTCAGTGCCTGCTACATGTGGCTTGCCAAATCCCTTTAGTTATGAGGTTCTCTCAGTATTGGCTTTGTGGAGTAATGCTGCCACCTAGTGTACAAGACTCAAACCAACAGCCCTGGAGACAATTACAGCAGTACCACCCTTGCAAAAATGCATTGCAAAACTTGACATTGGGCAATCCCACTTATAGATCAGGGATTTTTAAGCTTAATATGCTCAAGCGGATCCTCGCCAACAGACTTGGAAGTTGTAGCTGAAAATAGGTAAATTAGGGGTAGTTAAAGGGGAGAGTCAATGAAACCAACCATGGAAGTACAGTATATTGTAGCAATTTCAGTGGGTAGCCCCGACCAGACACAAACCCAGGCCCAGCAACTGTCTTGACAACACCTTAACGGTTAAACCAAGAGGTTTGAACCACTTAACAGGCTCATTAGACGTTGCGTCATGGTTGCTACACCACCCCCGTTGTTCAGGAGAGAGTGCCCCCCACAACCCACTTTTGATACCAATGTTGCAAATTCCAGGGGGGGGGGGGGGTATCAACAACCAGGATTAAAATGAAGAGGGCCAACTGAAATTTGACTTAAGCTTTTACCCTAACGGACACTGGCAGGCAATGGCATCTAGGATTTGATCCCAACAACCCTCTGGTTGCCAGCTCACTTCCAACCAGATTATTCCCCAAATTCACTACATTATATTTTTATGATTGAATTCATTGACTCTCCCCTAATTTACTTATTTTTAGCTACACTTTAAGTCCTTTGGAGGGGATCAGCTTGAGAAAATCAAGGTGTAAAATAACTGATCTTACAGTTCATTTCCATTAAGACAACCCACATTAGTGGGCAGCCAGTGTTATGTTAATGTAGGCTCTAGTGTTTCACTCAGGAGTGTGACAAAGACTTGTGGTGAGCAGAATCAAACTCGGAAAGACTGTTGCTTTGCGAGAATGTTTTAAAAGTTCAGTTAGCCATTGTTAAGTAAATGCCAGCTGGAAAGTACACAGGGCCTTGCCCAGGGACGCAAAACTGACGAGGGACAAAAAGGTGACTTCTTTTTTGCACTGAAACATGCAAAAAAAACAATTATCCCTGCTAGGGGGAAATGCAGGTTTTAACTAATTAAACAACAAATACAATCTACATGATCAGTCTCTGTGTAAAATAAAGTGGTTTATGTGAACCTAACTCACAGCAAAAAAAAAAAAGTTATTTGTTGCCTAGACTTTACTGCAAACGACACTCAAGTCTTGAGAAAAATACATTAATATTGCAGTTAGCCATGACAGCCTTTATAATAGAACGCTTGTGACCAAACACCTAAATATCGCACTTGTGAAAAAAACATTAAAGTAGAAATAGAATGAAACAGGCATTCTATTGTTGCTCTATTATAGTGGCCACTATAGTTGACCTGCACAAGGCTACATGTGGGGAAAAGTAAACAGTCACCGAGTATATATATATTTTTATAATCCCCCTCACTCACGTGTTACTGTCAAGATCAACACAACATCTTACACTTTCTGCCTGTGGACATCTATTCTAGTATGTGCCAGCTGAGCACGATACCCTTTGTTGGTATAATTGATCTCCTTCAGGCAGAGTACACCTGGCATACCCCTTTTAATCCACTGTATTGAAAAAGTGAGAAGGGGGAAAGTGTGTGGTGTTCCATCGTGACTTCCAACTTAAGCCAGGCCCAGCTTCAGCTACGCTTGATCCCTGAATCTACTTGTTTAACAAGCAACGCCTCATTTTCACTTAATTTTCCAATTCCAAAAATTAACCACAAACTGTAGAGGGAAAACATTAGTTAACATTTCATAGATTGTCAGGGTCCAGTAAGCAACTAACACGTTATAACTTGAGGAATGGAGAACCCCCCCCCCCCCCCCCCCCATCCCACATGAACACGCACACTCAAATCTTCATTGCTGCGACTTGCTAGTTGGGATTTCTGCTCTTCACTCCGTTGACAGTTCAGCCTACATTTCACTGATTATAGTAGCAGAAAGCATGTTTTATTTGTGTCCTTCAAGGCAGCTGTCAATGATCATGTTAGGCTGCGTTTCATTGTGATTTTTATTGCGGTTCGGTCGTGGGGAAGGCGCTAGTAACGTCTGCAGTTTTCGGTTTGGCTATTGTTGAGTGTATTACTCTATAAATAAATCTCTTTCCCAAAATTGGTCATCTCTCCCATGTCTTATTCGATTAGTAGTTCTGAAATGTTTGCATGCCTACATTTTACTCCCTCTGTTTAATATAACACACATACATTAATGATTAATTTAGGTTGCCTTTCCTGATGAAGTTTGTTCTATAGAAAGTATTTAACTGATGTGTGCCACTAGTTACAAAATTAAGGAAATTAGTGAGGGGGGGGTCCCACCTATCTTGGGACTGCAAGGCCTGGCACACTTCATAATCATTTTGGTAGCTAAACTGACAACAGAGTGAGGAGCAGAAATCTCAACTAGCAAGCAAGTCGCAGCAATGAAGAATTGAGTGTGTGCGCGCTCACACTAGGGGGGGAGAATTCTGTCAGGGGGAGATTTTAGTATACCAGTTAATACTAAAGCGAATGGTTAGGTTACTAACGTTAGCTAGCTACTTTTCCCACCATAAACGCAATTAAATTGGCTAATTTTGCTCAACATTTCTCTGGCTAGCTAACGGAGAATTCGATCCTACTATAGCAATATACTTAAAAATGCTAACAATATTTCTTCCACCACACTTTCTCCCTCACCTCAATTTCCAAATGCCAGTTATTTTTTGGTTACAGCTCATGACGTACAATTCATGACCTTCTCACCCCCATTGTCAGGCTTCTCACCTACCTCTGTTATCGTTCAGGGGACACGCTGCTGTAGCTGGTAAACTGCCATTCCACTCTCCGCAATTTCAACACGCGCTGATGCTGTAACTAGCACATTGGTTCTCTTCAGTCGCGTTACGCATTCTACTGTTATGTGAACGATTGGCTGAACCTTGGATACAGCCAGTATTGCCTCACTCGTTCGCACACAGCCAGTAGTCACCCAAAATGTAAAAGCAGCCCAAGAGTCACAGCGCTATGCCTCCCCTGGCTTAGGCACCCTCCCCACCACCAAGCACAGCCCAACCAGGCATTGTGCTCATAAAGGAATGCACGTCGCATTCCAGCAACTTCAGACAGAAAACAACTTAGCTGTACTAGTTCACTCGCTCGTATCTGCCCTCTCATTGGCTAGAAGGTTTCACCTGATCTCGCCTTTCATCTTTGAGGACATGCATTTCCATTGTTAGAGCAGTCACCATCTTGTCAATATAATAGATCTTTGATATTTCCTACCTGCAGCAGCACTAGTGGACAATGCAGGAAATGCCAGTGAAAGCACAGTGCCTCAAAAAGTGCCCCAAAACTCCTGGCCCCACCCATACGCCAAGGCAAGTCCCAACAAACCCTCACACTTTACAGATCTGTAAACATCAGAGTTCAAAATGTGTATGCACAGCAGTGTCCTAGAATATTGGGCCAGTTGGCTTTCATACTTTTGGTATTCTAAGCACTGCTCAGGCCACTTCAACTGTCACCACATTAAAATGAATAGACGTGTACATGGAACCCTGTTGGTTGGGGATTTTGGGATATGCATCCCATGGACGGTGGTCTCAGAGCAGCCTAGCTATGTCACAATGGGATGCCGGACAAGCGAGTCTGCGGACTCAATTACGCTGAAAGCAAAACGGGCGCTCAACCACTACACTGCTTTATTAAACCTACCCTGATCTGGTGGAGCAAATTGGGAGCAGTAAATCCTATGTTCCTCCCTATACCTTTAATGTTTGCAGATCTGTAAGGTGTAACAATACAGTGCCTTGTTTCATTAATTAAGCTGCCCCATCTGTGAGGCCCTGATGGTTGTCAGAGGTAGCTAGCTCCCGTACCTGACAGCAGTTTGGGGTACTTCTTGTGGACCATGTTGGTGAGGTCACCGCCATCGTCCAGGATCATGTTGAGGGGCTGGCCATCCTTCCAGTAGATGGTCTGCTCAATGCACCACACATACTCCTCATCGGTCATGCCCTTCCAGGCGTACACTGCAATGAAAGAGGCTTGAGAATCAGGGTTGAGGAGAGACTGCTTTGCAATGGCAGAGACAAGGGTTGTGGTCTATAGGCATGAAGACCTTTTAAAAAGGCACTACCAATTGGAATGTTAATTTTCATCTAAGATTTTATCCATTATGTGAAGTTCTTTTTAGTGAAACAAGTAATACATTCTTGGCTTATGATCAAATTCCTTGACAAATCCAACTACTGTTAACTGAAGTGCGAAGAGCTTTCCAAAACTCATTTGACACATAATGGCCGCGTTCCAGGTCCCCCCCCCCCCCCCCCCCCAGTCATACTGGGCTACGGATCACACCAGGAAAAGTGTTACTCAGGAATCACGTCAACCTATGCCATTCGAGGCTTTGAACAGCAAGTGGCTGAAACCTGCCTATAGCTCAAACCAATTAAGCACCCCACTGATGCAGACGCTGATACTCCTCTGCCTCGTAACTTCACACCCAGAACACCACTGAGTGTTACGTTATTACATGTAGAAAACCACACAGGAAATATCCTCTTGAACTTCAGATTGACATGACTGCAAGGGTAATGTTGCGCTAAGCAATGGTGACATCTGAGACATCCTAGGAGGAATGTTAGGCAAGGAATATAGGCCTTCTGCTGAATTAAAAATAAAACTGGACTGTGCAACACTCCACATTTAAGGAAAAATTAATGTTCCAGTTTATCGAGCGTGACAGTTCTATATATTGACATATCACATGATACCAGTCTATAGAGGGTGAACAACAGGCTTATTTAGCAGAACACTCTGCCCCTTAGGCATTAAAAGATCAATTGAGGACCCTTGTGTACTTCTGGTCTGCCTTATCTCTTACTGCCTTATCTCTTACTGTTGCACAGAGCCGGCAGGAACCAGTGCTAAACACAGAGCAGGTCTTGAGGCGTTATAAACAAACAGTTGTGTGTACCTGGAACCCCAGTTTTGGCAATGGCTGAAGCGGCGTGGTCCTGGGTGGAGAAGATATTGCAGCTGGACCATTGAACCTACAAAACGAGAAAAATGGTCACAGGTTGACTAGGACACTCCCACTCAGTACGCACTCCCACACAAGTCCTTTTGTAATTCTCAGAACATTGCTTACTGACAGATAACGGGTCCATTTAAAATCGTGCATGACATGACTCCTGACCCAATACAAGACGTTCCAGCACACTGCTCACTCACAAAGTTTAACTTTTATTTGAAATAGAACAGTCCTTTGTCAGATAATGTGATGAAGGTCAACAGACCAAGACGTTAGCATTTAAAGTACACAAGTGACATTTGAGGCTACATGCAGTGTGCAGGAAAGTCTCTAAGCAAACCTTAATAGAGGAAGACTGCATGGAAGTGTGTCTCTCACCTCGGCTCCGAGGGCAGTGAGGGTCTCAATGAGCACGGCGGTCTGCAGGGTCATGTGGAGGCAGCCTGCAATGCGGGCGCCCTTCAGGGGCTTGGACTGGCCGTACATCTCCCTCATCTTCATCAGGCCGGGCATCTCGTTCTCTGCAATGTCGATAGCTTTGCGGCCCCACTCCGCCAGGCTGATGTCAGCTACGGAGGGGGAAAAAAGACAATAAACTGCTACTTAATAAACAGGTTCTACATGTTGATTAAGTGATAGTTCAAAGTGTCAGAGGTTCTCAGACCTCAAAATGTTAGTTAGAAAGGGGTATGCACCTTCTAAAGTGCTCAAATAAGCCAGAGTTTATCCTTCTCAATTATTTGGCCTTCTGAGCTTTTATTTGAGTAAACTATCACTTTAAGTCCAAGTTATGCTACTTCTGAATAACTGAGGTTATGTATACTGAACAAAAATCTAAAGGCAAAACGTAAAGTGCTGGTCCCATGTTTCATGAGCTGAAAGAAGCTCCCAGAAATGTTCCATACTCGCAAAAGGCTAATTTCTCTCAAATGTTGTGCACAGATCTGTTTACATCCCTGTTTACATCCCTGTTTGTAAGCATTTTACCCGTTGTCAAGATAATCTATTCACCTGACAGGGGTGACATATCAAGTAGATGATTAAACAGCATGTTCATTATATAGGTGCACCTTGTGCTGGGGACAATAAAAGGCCACTAAAATGTGCCGTTGTCACAACACAATGCCACACGTCAAGTTCGGGGAGCATGCAATTCGCAAGGAAAGTCCACTAGAGCTGTTGCCAGCGAACCTAATGTTAATTTCTCTACCATAAGCCGCCTCCAACATAGTTTTAGAGAATTTGGCAGTACGTCTAACCGGCCTCCCAATCGCAGAGCACATGTAACACCAGCCCAGGACTTCCACATCTGGCTTCTTCACTTGTGGGATCGTAAGAGGATGGGGGATATTACAGCGCCCCTGCCCAGTCATGTGAAATCCATAGATTAGGTTCTTATTTTTTTTATTTCAGTGGACTGATTTCCTTATATGAACTAACTCAGCCAAATCTTTGAAATTGTTGCATCTAATTTTTTTCAGTGTAGGTTGATCAAGTCTGAACCGTCCATGATAATTTCCATCCCTTAGCATCTCCTTCACTTCGTGGCCATTGATTTGAAAGAATTTGCGATTTATCCAAAACTTTCATTGCGAGTGGTCATCTCATGATCTATTGAGATCAAGCTGTGGTTTAGGAGAGCGGGCTGGCAGTGAGAGTAGTTTGCCTTAAAGTTAGACATTGGCAGCTGCCTTGCTCTGGCTGAACTCGCTTGGGACTCAACATCAGTTGCAGCTTCCACCGACTACTGGATCTTAACAGCTGCAATACAACACTGCGCTCTTCAGAGGTCTCCTAACTGAACAAAGCCCATTCAAATAGACGGTAAATGTTCCTAAACATTACTGTATATTCACAAAGCAGTAAGCCGCCACAAGGGATTTCATGACTCTCCGACGCTGCCTAAAGTCTCTGTATAAAAACACAAATATGCCTCGCACATTATAGTTTTGGGCACATTTGGAATTTAACTTTCATATAAGCAAGAAATAATTGTTCAAATACAAGACACTTACTGTACAGATTAGAAATGTTGCACCTGGCTGTATTTTGAGAAAGAGGAAATTAATGGTCCAATGGAAATTCAAGCACAAGGTGATAAGATGTCACATAGTAAGTGTATCTAAACTGCACACAGAATGTATATTTTGTATTTGAAAGACTCTCGCTTATGAAAGTTAAGTTCCAAAGGTTTCCAAAACCATATCGCAAGGCAAAGCGTTGGGATTAAACAAAGAATCTGGATTTATTGTTCACGAGGGAGCCAGCTGTGATCAGTACAATCAGCTGAGAACCCATGGGTTGCCAGCTGTAAACTGGGTATACACCACTAGGGTCGAGAGTTAAACTGAACCTTACTCCTCCTGAAAGCCAGTCAGATGCGGTGAGCCAGAATGTGCCAACTGCAAACAACCACACTGAACTGGAGCAGTCCAGCTTGCGTCAAGTGTCCAAAATATGTCCACACTCTGCAAAACTATCAAGACTGAGGCAAAACATGGGGTGCTCAAAAGTAGCCATGGATATTATTCCAGGATGTTTGAGATTATATTAAAAAAAAGGCCTAGTTCACCAACATAGAGTTAATGATACAATGCTAAAAGTATCATTTGGGCAACTCTGACACAGAAACTTGTGGAACAAAGCCATTTTCCTTTCTACCTTGGACACCCTCCCAAGTTGAATTTTACGTTTAAAGTGGTCATGCAGGGGTTATGGTTAGGGCACTAACTATGAAGCCACTGTTTAACTATCCCTAATCTATTCCTAAAAAATAAAAGGTCTCAGGGTGACAAGTGAGGACTGAAAAATACTAGGTGAGACATTTTAAAATGTTATGTAACCAAGTAAGACAGACTGGTAGAAAGGTGAAATACTAAACGGTTATCGAACCCTTCCAAGCAAGTGTGGAGATTTTTCCCTTTATACATGGGTAATTTGTCACCAAAGTCAGAAGTTTATAATTGTTTTATTTTACCTTTATTTAATTAGTAAAGTCAGTTAATTAAATATACATTCTTATTTACAATGAAAGGCTTTTTTTTTTATCTCAACAAGTCTTAACTTGTGCCCAATTCCCTCCAAAGTTGAACCATAAAAAACAGTATGGATTTAGTGCGGAAACAATAGCACACTGTTATAGTGCCCTGCTTTGCCAGACTGCCTGTCAATCAATGAAAACTGGCGGCTCCACACACTGACATTTAGGTATTGTAGTTTTACTACCAAGTTCCGAATACGAACGAAAGCACCAAGCTCGACTAAATGGACTACAACTACCAATAACTTAGAAATAAGTATTCTGAATGAAACCATGCTTGCGGGCCAGTGTTATGTTCGTTATGCCGACTCTATTCGTTCTGTAACCAAATGTAACAAAACTTGCATTTCACCAAATTATGTGATTTACATGTTGCAATTTCTGTTAGTGGTTATGCATGGGTAAAGCGTTGTAAAAAATAAATAAATGAATAACAGAAGGCAGCAGGAAAATGGACCATGTGTTCCACCTCAACTGGATTATACACGTTTATAAAATACCAGTGCAAATGTTTTGTTAACTAAATGTCTAAAGATACAATGTTTGCTAACTAAGTTATTTTAGAGTCACACAAATTACCCACTAGCTAGCCAATTGAAGGCTAAAATCAATGCTACGCGACAGCATTAGCCGGATAGCCACCCGGTAATCCACAATCAATGAAGGACTTGAAGCTCGCGTGTATGATAAAGAATATAAATAAATGGAAAATCATACTGACCAACTTTGAAGGGCAGTTTCTCGGACATGATTGTCTTCTTTTGGATCGTTCAGTCGTGATCGCTGTATGGTTGTTACTGCCTGGCTTTGGACAGGGACAGAGAAGGAGGGAACGATAGGTGTGAACATGAATTTAAGTAGCCGTCATTTTCCCTCTTGTAATATTCATGAGGTCCCATGCCAATCTTCCACCTTACGTTTCCAATTGGCTAAGAATGTTCCTGCCCCGTATGAGAGGAAACCCATAGGCTCTCACAGCCACCGGGAGTGGCAGCCAATAAGAACCCGAATCTCAAGGTGGGTGTGTTGCTCAATAGAGCGGGGAAGAGCCAAAGCTGCAGCCCAATATGGCAACCAAAACGCTCTGCTATAGGTAGACGGTTTTTGATTGAGCTGTTTCTTTTTTCTTCTTCCGTTTTTAAACCATAGGATGAGTCGTATTTCACTAATACTTTTACACAAATAATTATACATTTCAGCTATAAAACTGCTGATTGTTTATTTTTAATTAAAAGTATTGATGATAGGTGTAGGCTACTGTTGTGTCATAGGTTGTATGCGTGTGTTTACTGTCACCCTGATATTGGCTAGTAAGTACTTCCTATGTAGTTAACGTGTTTGTCAAGCAGGAGGGGGTGGGGGGTAATATGGCCAATATACCACGACTAAGGGCTGTTCTTGGCCATATACCACAAACCCCTGAGGTGCTTTATTGCTATTTTAAACTGGTTACTAAAGTAATTAGAGCTGTAAAAATAAATGTTTTGTCATACCCATGGTATACAGTCTCATATACCACAGCTGTCAGCCAATCAGCATTCAGGGATGGAACCACCCAGTTTATAATATGAATTACAGTGACATCTAGATGGTTAATTATATTATTTAATGTGACATCTAGATGGTTAATAATATTCGTTATTAGTTGTGTAGACTGCTATCATACTTGAAATAAAATAATGTGAGAAAATGGTCATAGATACCACCAGCGACATGACCATGATACCCAAGTTGGAAGCACTTGAAGTTGGTTGGCAGAACACCGGAGTAGTGAGCACTCATCACCGCCTTATCGACTCGTAGTGCAGCCCAATCAGCTACGCAAAATGGCCTTGGCTTGGGGGGCAAAAAAATCGGCCCAATTAGCTGATTCGCTTTCCCATACACCCACTCACCATATTGGAACGCAGATACCCCCTTCTCAAAGCGAGAGGGATAATCCTTAGTGGGGGCGAAGTTCATCGATTCCCGTCGATGGAGAACCATATTTGTTGTATGTGACAGTAAAATATCCTTATGATGACTATAACATTTCTTGGCACCTTCAATTATTGCACATTTTCTCATAAAAAGTATATTTGAACACTATCTGCACAGGCAAATTTGACGAACCGCTAAACTTGGAACCAATCAGAACTCCCGTACATACCCCTCGTGATGAAGGCAGCCAATGGACTGTTTCTATCTACAACGTAAAACAGCCTCTTGTGAAAACGTGAGCTGCTGTCTGATGAAGGGGAATAGATTTGGCTTATTATTGCTTAAGACTGAAATAAGATACATATGTGTTCGAGTGCGCACTTTGCAGCATGCAATACGAATTGTCTTGATCGTAAGAAGATGTAATTCCGTTGACCATTTAGCCAATTTATTGAAAGCTAGCCAATGTTACAGCAGAGCTGCCATCTCACGCATTGGCATTGAGACACACTGATTTGATCACGCTCTCACGGGACACCTTCCATTTCACGCTTTGAAAAGTACTGCTTTTATTTTTCTAATTAGTCCATTGTATAGT
This sequence comes from Salvelinus namaycush, assembly GCF_016432855.1. Lineage (NCBI taxonomy): Eukaryota > Metazoa > Chordata > Actinopteri > Salmoniformes > Salmonidae > Salvelinus > Salvelinus namaycush. Next base: position 6,231,738 of record NC_052326.1, read on the forward strand.
CAGCGCGTTAACTTTTCAACTGTACTCTAAATCGTTTTGAAAATCAGAGCGTCTGCGACTGGAATTTGACATCACGAGTTGAACTTCTGTCATTGTCCTGCCTCGCCACAGCACTGAACAGCGGCACATTTGAAGCATTTGATTGGTCTAGTTATGTAAAGGATCAAGGGGATTGGAGGCATGTTTTGAATAAACTCCCCTCAAGATTAGATTGGCGCTGAATGGAGAGATAGCACGTTTTCTGCTGAGTTTATAAAACTCAGAGCAGCAGTGTATGTTTTCAACAAAAGTAGGTTTCTGTTTTTTCCTTTATTTAACTAGGCAAGTCAGTTAAGAACAAATTCTTATTTACAATGACGGCCAAACCTGAACGATTTGGAGCACAGTCTATACTTTAACATTTCACCCCCCAAAAATCTAAAAGTCGTCGGATTTTGAGACTTAATTTAACCTGTGGTTTTTATTTTTTCATTTTTGACCCTGGTCATACGCCTAACTAAGCCATGTCAAAATACATATAGAATTGTAGGAAATTAGCTTTAAAACAATACAATTTGCTGTCTAGGGGTTGTGCCAGGGGACAATAAAATTCACATGGCAAATCTCACTCCAAGCTTTTGTCAGAAGTTGGCAGCCCTGTTACAGTTTGACTAACCTAGCCAGCTACTGTGTCAGTGTTTCATTAGTTATGTCAGTGAATTCACATTTTTAATCATGTTTTGGCATGATTATATCTAATTTAAAGTAACTAGCTGCAAGTTTTAAAGAAACATTCAATCATATACTTACATGCTTACCAGACCGGACACGTCGCGTGCGCTACACAATACATTTAGAAATATGTTATTCAATTATTGCGCCAACGAGCATCTGCGTTGCCAAGGGCTAAAATCGAAGTCATTCCTATTTATGACGCAGAGCACACTGCAAGTCCTGCCTCTCCCATCTCCTCATTGGTTTATAGAAGCAGGTACCCACGTGCCATCTCCTCATTGGTTATACCCACATGGGTGATTGAAAGACTAACTGTTTTGCCGGTTGTCGTAGTAATACTATGAAAGTGTAGATGCCAATCACCATATAAGTTCAAAGATGAAAAAGCCTGGGAGGAGAGATGACTAGAAACGATTCGGTTGACTGGTTTATGTGTGGATTAATTGTCGGAGTAAAGGACCTTGTGCATTTCAGGTAAAATAACAACTCAATGTTTATATCCCAGGACAAACTAGCTAGCAAGTGCAAGCTAACTAGCCATACATGTTTAATGCTTTTCGACCTGTACCCAAATTAATGTCATTGGTTCAGAGTTTGTTTTGATATTTTAACCTGCGTGTCGTGATCGCGTTTGGTGTAGGGTGACAAAATAAATGTATGCACGATAGCGCACGCACGCAGGGTTCCGTGTTAGCATAGAAACCTAAATAAAAGCATGTACTGTAGATAGAAAGGTGTGTGTTATTTATGCTCGAAAAAACGACAGCTGCATATGCATATTAGACAATACATATGGCATAGCCTACACATATAGCATATCCTTGCACTGCAGTCTTCTCTAAAACAGTTGTACAATGTGCTCTGAAATAAGATTTTGATTTCTAAAATCTGATGAGTTCAAATTGCAGTTCCCAATTCTATGGTGGGCATGAATGCATTGGAGTACAAGGTATGGAAAATGATAGAGCCTTTAGAATTATAGAAAAAGCAGTTGGGAAATAAAGATTTGAAGTTAATATACTAAATGTTCAGTGAATGCGAGTATATTTAGGTGGTTTAAATGATTACCTTTCCTACTAACCTTCTAAAAGTTGACTGTGCCAAAATCTTGCCAATCAATTCTACTAACTATGATTGAGTGTGAGACATGTTTTCCATAATGTACGTTTCATGTATATACATTCGAACAAAGAACACCACAAATAGTGATTCACCATTTAATGAGTAAGGAGACACATTGCAAAGGTGTCAGACTGTATTTGAAGTATCTAAATATAGCATAACCTACCAATCAATGCATATCAAGTGCCGTGGAGGGCACAATCTTACAATGTACAGAAATGAGAGCTTTACCATCTATGCCAAAAGCCTGGGCCTCTGATGGCAACTGTAGAACTGTCATCAACAGATGCTTCAGTATTCCCCCTTCTCTCTAGGAGCATTTGTGTGCTCAGGCCCCATAGGTGTATCGAAAGGATCCCACCCTGGTCACCAATGTAGCTGACAAGTGCCTTAGCAGAATGAAATCTAAAGCTTGTGTGGTCCAGAGACATGAACTCTAGCATCTATGGAAAAAGCCTGGGCTCCCGACAGAGACAATAGAATTCTCCCCACTGCATGTTACAATAGTAAAATAATCTGTCACCTGTTAAACTGATTCTACATTGAATTTAGTTTTTGAGATGTTCAAACAAGCACTTGTATCAAGAGGTGGGACCAAATCACTATTATTCGAGTCACAAGGTCTGAGTCTCAAGTCAAATCCCAAGTAGAACATGTCAAGACTGGAGTTAATTCCAAGTTGTGCATTCTATGAGCAAGTTGAGTCGAGTCACACATTTAAATCAAGTTTTTTTTAAATCTACATGCAACGACTTATTCAACTTCAAATCTTTGTCTATTTATTGCGGCTACCAGACTTGGGCTGTTACAGTGACCGTATTACCGCCAAACCGGCGGTCACAAGTCATGAAGGCAGTCAAATTCCATGTGACTGTTTAGTCACAATAATTAGGCTTCTCTAAGCTCTGATGCTGCTGATGGTCATTAGTAGCCTACCAAACTTGCTAACTGCCTCATACTCAGCACTCCAGTGTCTCTCTAATCACTCTGACATCAATGCAAATGCAATCGAAAATCTAATCAAACTCTTCATGAGAACATATGAGCACATGTTCCGCAACATTTCTATAGGCTATGCAATTGTGTGAGAAAACAGAGTGATGGCATCAATTAAAAAGAGGGGTATCCCATCAACTTTCTATAGGCTAGGCCTACTATTATTATTTCTCAACTTTCCTAATATTAAGCACATTGCTTCTCTTTACAACAGGAGTATAGCTCACCTGGCTGGCATGAAAATGAACCACAGGAAAGCGTCCTCCATTCGCTATTTAAGTGCATAGATGACATGTATTTTTTTACTCTGCCCCTGTTTCGAGACAGGTGCATGATAATGGTCCATTCTATATCAAAACAAATTGTGGCAAATCTCTTCAAGATTAGGAGCGTTTGTCACAAATTAAGTGGGAAACTGTCACCAAAATCACCCCAGAATGACAATTCTTTCAAACAGGACAGTACCTGTGTGTTTGTTTCTCCATCCTGGTCCACCCAGGCCACAGGCATGGTCAAGGATAGCAGGGTTCGGTACACAAATCGGGTTCTCGGTAGGTCCAGGTCCAAATGCCAACAGGTAAATCCAAACAGTCCAGCTCATACACGGTAAATCCAGCCCGATATATATCGTCTCTTTCTCTATGGTTCACAGATCATTCCAGCCCTTTCTCTCTCTCTTCCTGGTTTGTCTTGAACCTTTATCTGTGGGTCAGCCCCACCTTCTGAGGGTTCCCCTTGCTTCTGGGAATTGTACTTTTGGCAGTCGGCCATTTTGTGATCTGTACTTCTGACCGAGGTGGCCATTTTAGTGATATGGCAGAGCCCGTTTATTAGTTCTGCTCTCACATATCTGCCATTTATCACTCAACCCCCTTCTTTGCCACACATCTCCCCCCTTAGATCCGACCCCCTAGGTCGGGCTACCGCAGCAAAATATGCGTGCATGCGGGATAACCCATCCACATTTCCCATTTCCTTCCCTGCTCTGTGTTTTAAGTCAAAGTGAAACGGTTGGAGACTCAAAAACCACCGCATCACCCGAGCATTCTTCTCTTTAGCCCTATGCATCTGTAACGGATGTGAAATGGCTAGCTAGTTAGCGGGTACGCGCTAATAGCGTTTCAATCAGTTACGTCACTTGCTCTGAAACCTAGAAGCAGGGTTGCCCCTTGCTCTGCAAGGGCCGCGGCCTTTGTGGAGCGGTGGGTAACGATGCTTCGTGGGCGACCGTTGTTGATGTGTGCAGAGGTTCCCTGGTTCGCGCCATGGTCGGGGCGAGGGGACGGTTTAAAGTTATACTGTTACACATCCAGGTGAGTGGGGCATGGTCACTGATGAGGGTGATGTGGCACCCCAGCAGGTAGTTCTTCAGGTTTTCTAGAGCCCACTTTACTGCCAGCGCCTCTTTCTCAACGACTGAGTAGTTGGTCTCCTGTGGTTCCAGCTTCCTGCTTAAAAACAGGTTGGGGTGTTCCACCCCTTCTACCTCTTGGGATAGCACTGCTCCCAAGCCGACCTCTGAGGCATCCGTCTGAACCACAAACTCTCTCTCAAAGTCTGGTACCACCAGCACTGGATTACAGCAGAGAGCCTCCTGTAATGTCCTAAATGCTTTGGTGGCCCTTTCATCCCACTTGACAATGTTTGGCCCTCTGGCTCTAGTCATGTCGGTGAGTGGGGCGGCCACTGTGGCATAACTTGGGATGAACTTCCGGTAGTAACCGGTCAGCCCTAGGAAGGCTCGAACCTGCTTCTTATTTACTCGGCCATTCTCTAATTGCCTCCACCTTCTTACGTTGGGGTTTGATTAACCCTCGTCCCACGGTGTATCCCAGATACTCTGTTTCCTCTTACCCCACGTAACACTTGGCAGGGTTTGCCGTGAGCCCTGCCTTTCTAAGTGCGTCTAACGCTGCCTGTACCCGGGGTAAGTGGGATTCCCAATCTTGGCTGTAGATCCCTACATCTAAATAAGCTGCAGCGTATGCTTGGTGCGGTTTTAGGACCTTGTCCATTAGCCGTTGAAAGGTGGCTGGTGCCCCGTGTAAGCCGAATGGTATGACGGTGTATTGAAACAAACTGTCAAGGGTTGCAAAGGCTGTCTTTTCTTTGGCTCTGGGGGTCAGAGGAATTTGCCACTACCCTTTGGTTAGGTCCAGGGTCGTAATGTACCGAGCTTTACCAATTTTCATAGGCATGGGGTAGGCATCACACTTGGAGATTTCATTTACCTTCCGAAAGTCGTTACAGAACCGCAAAGACCCATCGGGCTTGGAGACCATCACAATTGGGCTAGACCACTCACTATGTGACTCTTCGATCACTCCAGCTGCCAACATTTTCTCCGTCTCTGCTCTAATCGCGGCCTGTCGAGTCTCAGGTACCCGATATGGCCTCACTCACTTTTCTCCCTGGTAGGGAAACGATATCATGAGCCGTAACCTCAGTTCGGCCGGGTACCTCTGAAAACACATCTCTGTTTTTCTGGCTCAGGGTCTTTACTTCCTGTACTTGTGCTGGGGACAGAGTAGGTGGATTATTTACTTCGGCTGTCTCCTGAGTGTGTGTGGGGTACGTGACCATTAGTGTTTCTCTCTCTCGCCATGCTTTTAACAGGTTTATGTGATAGATCTGTTCCTGGGGCCGTCGACCTGGCTGTCGGATCCGATAATTAACTTCTCCTATTCTCTCCAGTACTTCATATGCATTGCCGTGACGTGCTCTATGACACTAGTATACAGGGTGGATTGGTGCTCCCAGGTTTCCCGGGCGATGTCTAAGATTCCCCTGGGGTGCCTCCCATATAGCAGATCAACAGGGGAAAACCCTAGCGAGGCTTGAGGAACCTCTCTAATGGCAAACATCAGATACGGCAACATGCAATCCAAGTTTTTCCCATCCTTATCGATTACCTTCCTGAGCATTGACTTCAGGGTACGGTTGGATCTCTCAACCAGCCCGTCCATCTGAGGATGGTAAACCGATGTCCTCAACTGTTTCACCTGCCACAATTTACAAAGGTCCGCCATAAGGTGGGACATAAAGGGGGTCCCCTGGTCAGTAAGGATCTCCTTTGGAACCCCTACCCTGGTGAACAGGAGCACTATTTCCGTGGCGACATTTTTGGAAGCCATCATCCGAAGGGGAATGGCTTCTGGGTAGCGAGTGGCATAATCTAGAATGACCAGAATGTATTGGTGCCCTCTGGCGGAGTTGGGTAGTGGGCCCACTATATCCATCGCTATCCTCTCAAATAGTGTTTAGACTATGGGGAGTGGCACTAACGGGCTTCAAACAGCTGGTCGGGGAGCTGTTAACTGGCACTCCGGGCACTCTCCACAATGCCTAGCCACTTCAGCCTGAATTCCTGGCCAGTAAAACCTTCTTACAATCCGGTCTCGGGTTTTATCGATACCAAGGTGTCCACCCAGAATGTGCCCATGAGTTAGATTCAGTACTGTCCTCCGGTACCGGGTGGGGACCAACAACTGTTCCACCACATCAACCCCTATTTTTGAGACTGTACACCACACCCTTTTTCATGATGAAGTGGGGAAAACTATTAGGCATCATCCCATCATTTATGGGAGTACTATCTACGACCTGCACATCTGCTCTGGCTTGCTGCAGGGTTGGATCCTGGTTTTGGGCCATCCCGAATTTAGTCAGGGACCCTGCCAGGTCAACTGGTTCTAGATAGTCATCCTCTGGATTCAGATCGACCCCAGCCCCACTAGTACCGGGCTGCTCGTTATCAACGAGGTCTGCCACTTCTTCCTCATCCTCCCCTACTAGCACCTGTGTGTTTGGCCCCTGGGAGAACTATTTTCTTGGCTTTGGTTGAAGGCTACATGCTACTTCCTGCTTGGTCAGGGTTGTTGGCTTCTCAAATATGCCGTTCTTTTGGCCTAACTTCGCAAAGTTAGGAAAGTATCTACCCAGTATTACATCATATGGCATCTTTGGGACCATGCCGACCTCATAATCCAGCAGACCGTCCTCGGTTTGTATGCTCACCAAGGCTGTGGGGTACAGACGGGTATCCCCATGAATGCACGTAACACTGATACCCTGACTTGTATCCAGTTTGAGTCGGCACTAGGTTTGCAACGACCAGGGTTATCTTACTGCCGGAATCCAGCAGTGCTTCAACCTCTTTCCCTTCAACCTGCACAAATGTTTGTTTCTTGATCTTTCAAGTACAGTGGATATCACAGGACATGCATACCATATATCAGCTTCTTCTTTTTCACCGAGGTTACACTGCATTGGCTCTTCTTTAATAGGGCAGTAGGCTGCAATATGTCCCGGTCGATTACAACTAACAGATAATAGGGTTTTAGGGGGGAGACCCCCTCAACCCCCGGTCCCGGTTTCCGGCTTTTTCCATAGTGTCTCGGCCCCATTCTGATTCTTTCTTCACGGCCCCACGCTGCTCTCTTTCCCCCTCCAAATGTTGGGACAGTCTTACCCTGTTCGCCCAGGCCTGGGGGATGGGGATCTTTCCTCCTCTGCCTGGTCAGCTGTTCCTGCCGTACAATACCGTTCAACCAGGCCCACGAGATGGTCGGCGGAAAGTACCTCGTTCTGGCCAACCCATCGCCGAACTTCTTGGGGTAGACCTCACTGAAACTGGTCGAGTTCGATGGTCTCGACGATCTCGGCGGATGAACGGGTCTCCGGTCGCAACCATTTCCGTGCCAGGTGAATCAAGTCGAACATCTGTGTTCGGGGGGGTTGTCCAGGTCGGTAAGACCAATGGTGAAGGCGATGTGCCCTCACAGTATCGGTCACTCCCAGTCTAGTCAGAATCTCTGCCTTTAGTTTATCGTAATCCTGTGGATCTTTCAACTCCAGGTCAAAATGCGCTTTTTGAGAGTCCCCTGCCAGGTATGGTGCCAGAAGCCCTGCCCATTCTTCTTTTGGCAACTTCTCCCTCTCTGCCGTCCTTTCGAAGGTGGTGAGATATGCTTCCACAACATCCTATTTTGTCATTTTTTGAAGAAAATGATTGACCCGCCTCTGGGTATTTGCAGCTGGTAACTGAGCCCCAATTTGGTCCGCTAGCTCCTTTAGGCCTTCTCTTAACTCCCGGGTGTTTCTCTCTTGCTCCTCTCTGAGCAGCTGGTTGGTGCGGTGCTGGACCTGTAACGTGTCCTGATACATTCGCATTGCATCCTGATGAGCTATTTGTTGAGCTCTAGTTGCCTCTTGTTGGGCAGCCGCCGCTTGTAACAAGGCCTGTATGGCTCCCTCCATACTCATTTTCCCGAGAAAACTGTCCTAACCAAACAAAGCCATACAAAAAACTGACTCCCCTTTGGAGTGATTTTTTTATTCTTCTCTACCTAACCAGCAGTATGGTTAGTTCATTTACCCGCGTTCTCTACCACGTGTGGCAAATCTCTTCAAGATTAGGAGCGTTTGTCACAAATTAAGTGGGAAACTGTCACCAAAATCACCCCAGAATGACAATTATTTTGAACAGGACAGTACCTGTGTGTTTGTTTCTCCGTCCTGGTCCACCCAGGCCACAGGCATGGTCAAGGATAGCAGAGTTCGGTACACAAATCGGGTTCTCGGTATGCCCAGGTCCAAACACCAACAGGTAAGTCCAAACAGTCCAGCTCATACACGGTAAATCCAGCCGATATATATCGTCTTTTTCTCTATGGTTCACAGATCCTTCCAGCCCTTTCTCTCTCTTCCTGGTTTGTCTTGACCCTTTATCTGTGGGTCGCCCCCACCTTCTGAGGGTTCCCCTTGCTTCTGGGAATTGTAGTTTTGGCAGTCGGCCATTTTGTGATCTGTAGTTCTGATCGGGTTGGCCATTTTAGTGATAGGGCAGAGCCCGTTTATTAGTTCTGCACTCACAAATCTGCCATTTATCACTAGACCCCCTTCTTTGCCACAACATTTACAGTACCAGTCAAAAGTTTGGACACACTTACCCATTCAAGGGTTTTTCTATTTTCTACATTGTAGAATAATAGTGAAGACATGGAATCATGTAATAACCACAAAAGTGTTAAACAAATCAAAATATATTTTATATTTGAGATTCTTCAACGTAGCCACCCTTTGCCTTGATGACAGCTTTGCACACTCTTGGCATTCTCTCAACCAGCTTCATGATGTAGTTACCTAGAGTGCATTTCAATTAACAGGTGTGCCTTTTTAAAAGTTAATTCGTGGAATTTTTCTTTCTTTCTAATGTGTTCGAGCCAATCAGTTGTGTTGTGACAAGGTAGGGGTGGTATACAGAAGATAGCCCTATTTCGTAAAATACCAAGTCCATTATTATGGCAAGAACAGCTCAAATAAGCAAAGAGAAATGACAGTCCATCATTACTTTAAGACATGAAGGTCAGTCAATGCAGAACATTTCAAGTGTTATTTCATAGTTTTGATATCTTCACTATTATACAATGTAGAAAATAGTAAAAATAAGGTGTGTCCAAACTTGACTGGTACTGTATATTATTTAGTATATGTAAAACTTTAAAATTAAATCAAGAATATTGTGATGTGTGACAATATTAGCCTATCACTTGTGAATTAAATATTATCCGCGTAAGGCAAGAAACAATGCCTTTTTTTGGGATGTTTTCAAATCATAGTCGCACCCCTCGTGTAGCTTAGCCCATAGACCTTTATGTTTTGATGAGGTTTGTGTCACAACTAGTGGCCAAATATATTTTTTTAATTAAGCATGTTAATTCACTTTACAAAGGGTGTAGATCCTAACATGCACCTTTTATAATAAAAGCATTGTATACATAATCGCATTTGTGGTCACTTTTGATAGTGTTTTCCGCCTAATGGAACATTTGCGCTTATAGCCTACTGCCATGTGCGCATTGCTGCGCTTATTATGTGAAGAAATAGCCTAATAGTTTATCAACATTTTAGGCTAAACGTTCTGATCTGTTGCGTCAGCATAATTGCGTAAAAAGTATTTTTGATGCTAGTGGTTGTATTAATTTGGGATCTATCGCATCCCACAACTGTTCCAGACTGTTTGGAATATTTATTTCCCGCACAGAATAGAATAGGTCATCTTTTGAAATATGTCAATAGTAGATTGACAGGCTAGTGCTTTTGCTGTTCGTTAGACCTACTCATCTTGTTGGCTGACGAAAAGGAAATTTGGACAGTTCTTCCAATATCTTCAATATGCACCTCGGAATTGGATGAGGACGTGCAGTTGTGTCCCCGATGTGTCTGTCTTCACTTGTAGCCTGTTAACCTGTCTGGCACCGGGGTTCCGCTAGCGGAACTCCTCCCACATTCCACTGAAAAGGCAGAGCGCGAAATTCAAAAGATATTTTCAGTCCAAAGTCCAATACAGCAAATGAAAGATACACATCTTGTGAATCCAGTCAACATGTCCGATTTTTAAAATGTTTTACAGCGAAAACAGCACATATATTTATGTTAGCTCACCACCAAATACAAAAAAGCACAGACATTTTTCACAGCACAGGTAGTATGCACAAAGCCAACCTAACTAACCAAGAACCAACCAAACTAACCAAGAAACAACTTCATCAGATGACAGTCTTATAACATGTTATACAATAAATCTATGTTTTGTTCGAAAAATGTGCATATTTGAGGTATAAATCAGTTTTACATTGCAGCTACCGTCACAGCTACCGTCAGAAATAGCACTGAAGCAGCCAGAGTAATTACAGACACCAACGTCAAATACCTAAATACTCATCATAAAACATTTCTGAAAAATCGATGGTGTACAGCAAATTAAAGACATATCTTGTGAATCCAGCCAATATTTCCGATTTCTTAAGTGTTTTACAGTGAAAACACAATATAGCATTATATTAGCTTACTACAATAGCCTACCACACTACCGCATTCATTCATCAAGGCACGTTAGCGATAGCAATAGGCACGCTAGCGATAGGGAATAAACCAGCAAAAGATATTAATTTTCACTAACCTTCATAAACCTTCATCAGATGACAGTCCTATAACATCAGGTTATACATACACTTATGTTTTGTTCGAAAATGTGCATATTTAGAGCTGAAATCAGTGGTTATACATTGTGCTAACGTAGCATCTTTTTCCCAGAATGTGCGGATATTTTTATGACACAACTATTCTGACCAAATAACTATTCATAAACGTTACTAGAAAATACATGTTGTATAGGAAATGATAGATACACTAGTTCTTAATGCAATCGCCGTGTTAGAATTCTAAAAAATAACTTCATTACGACATCCAGCTTAGGTATAGCGAGAGAGTACCCAAAATCTGGGCGCAAACGACTATTTCACATGTTCGACAGATATGAAATAGCATCATAAAATGGGTCCTACTTTTGATGATCTTTCATCAGAATGTTGTACAAGGGGTCCTTTGTCCAGAACAATCGTTGTTTGGTTTTAGAATGTCCTCTTCTCCAGTCAATTAGCACGGAAAGCTAGCAAAGTAGCGCAAAGCTCTCCTTCCTGAACAAAGGCACACAACGCAACACGCCTAACGTCCCGAATAAATTTCAATAATCTAATAAAACTATATTGAAAAAACATACTTTACGATGATATTGTCACATGTATCAAATAATATCAAAGCCGGAGATATTAGTCATCTATAACGGCAGCTTTTCAGAAGGCAAAACCAGGTCCCTTCATGCGCTCTCCAGAAAACAGGAAACTGGTGACACGTCATGCCGAGAGCTTTTATTCGACCCCAGACCAAGTTATACACTCCATTTCTTCTCTCACTGCCTGTCGACATCTAGTGGAAGACGTATGAAGTGCATGTATACTAATAAATATCAAGGACATTTATAGGCAGGGCCTAGAACAGAGCATCGATTTCAGATTTTCCACTTCCTGTCAGGAAGTTTGCTGCAAAATGAGTTCTGTTTTACTCACAGATATAATTCAAACGGTTTTAGAAACTAGAGAGTGTTTTCTATCCAATAGTAATAATAATATGCATATTGTACGAGCAAGAATTGAGTACGAGGCCGTTTAAATTGGGCACGATTTTCCCCCAAAGTGAAAACAGCGCCCTCTGTCCTCAACAGGTTAAAGACCATATCACGTGATGGAAGCAAAACTTCCGGCGCTGACAGAGATGGCCACCTCACTTCGCGATCTTAGGAAACTATGCAGTATTTTTATTTTTTTTATGTATTATTTCTTATACTGTTACCCCAGGAAATCTTAAGTCTCATTACATACAGCCGGGAGGAACTATTGGCTATAAGAGCAACGTCAACTTACCAACATTAAGACCAGGAATATGACTTTCCCGAAGCGGATCCACTGTTTGGTCTACCACCAAGGACAATGGATCGGATCCCAGCAGGTGACCCAAAACAACGGCGCCGCAGAAGGGGCAGACGGAGAGGTCTTCCGGTCAGGCTCCGTAGATGGGCACATCGCCTACCGCTCCCGAGTATACTCCTAGCCAACGTCCAGTCTCTTGACAACAAGGTAGACGAAATCCGAGCAAGGGTTGCCTTCCAGAGAGACATCAGAGATTGTAACATTCTCTGTTTCACGGAAACATGGCTCACTCGGGATACGTTATCAGAGTCGGTACAGCCACCTGGTTTCTTCACGCATCGTGCCGACATAAACAAACATCTCTCTGGTAAGAAGGGCGGGGGTGTATGCCTTATGATTAACGAGTCGTGGTGTGATCATAACAACATACAGGAATTCAAGTCCTTTTGTCCACCTGACCTAGAGTTCCTTACAATCAAATGCCGACCGCATTATCTACCAAGAGAATTCTCTCCGATTATAATCACAGTCGTGTACCCCCCCCCCCCAAGCAGACACCTCTACGGCCCTGAAAGAACTTCATTGGACTCTATGTAAACTGGAGACCACATATCCTGAGGCTGCTGGGGATTTTAACAAGGCTAATCTGAAAACAAGTCTCCCTAAATTTGATAAGCATATCGAATGCGCGACCCGGGCTGGGAAAATTCTGGATCATTGTTACTCTAATTTCTGCGACGCATACAAAGCCATCCCTCGCCCTCCTTTCGGCAAATCTGGCCACGACTCCATTTTGTTGCTCCCAGTCTATAGACAGAAACTAAAACAGGAAACGCCCATGCTCAGGTCTGTTCACCGCTGGTCCGACCAATCTGATTCCACGCTTCAAGATTGCTTCGATCACGTGGACTGGGATATGTTCCAGATAGCCTCAGACAACAACATTGATATATACGCTGATTCAGTGAGCAAGTTTATTAGCAAGTGCATCGGTGATGTTGTACCAACAGCAACTATTAAAACCTTCGTCAACCAGAAACCGTGGATTGATGGCAGAATTTGCGCAAAACTGAAAGTGCGAATCGCTGCTTTTAAACAGGGCGAGGCGACCGGAAACATGACCGAATACAAACAGTGTAGCTATCCCCTCCGCAAGGCAATCAAACAAGCTAAGCGTCAGTATAGAGACAAAGTAGAGTCGCAATTCAACGGCTCAGACACGAGAGGAGTGTGTCAGGGTCTACAGTCAATCACGGACTACAAAGACAAAGCCAGCCCTGTTGCGGACACCGATGTCTTGCTCCCAGACAAACAAAACAACTTCTTTGCTCGCTTTGAGAATAATACAGTGCCACCGACACGGCCCGCTACCAAACCTGCACACCCTCCTTCAGCGCAGTCAATGTGAGTAAAACATTTAAACGTGTTAACCCTCGAAAGGCGGCCGGCCCAGGCGGCATCCCTAGCCGCGTCCTCAGAGCATGCGCAGACCAGCTGGCTGGTGTGTTTACGAACATATTCAATCAATCCCTATCCCAGTCTGCTGTTCCCACATGCTTCAAGAGGGCCACCATTGTTCCTGTTCCCAAGAAAGCTTAGGTAACTGAGCTAAACGACTATCACCCCGTAGCACTCACTTCCGTCATCATGAAGTGCTTTGAGAGACTAGTCAAGGATCATATCACCTCCACCCTACCTGACACCCTAGACCCACTCCAATTTGCTTACCGCCCCAATAGGTCCACAGACGACGCAATCGCAATCAGACTGCACACTGCCCTAACCCATCTGGAAAAGAGGAATACCTATGTAAGAATGCTGTTCATTGACTACAGCTCAGCATTTAACACCATAGTACCCTCCAAACTCGTCATTAAGCTCGAGACCCTGCCCTGTGCAACTGGGTCCTGGACTTTGACGGGCCGCCTCCAGGGGGTGAGGGTAGGAAACAACATCTCCACCCCGCTGATCCTCAACACTGGGGCCCCACAAGGGTGCGTTCTCAGCCCTCTCCTGTAGTCCCTGTTCACCCATGACTGCGTAGCCATGCACGCCTCCAACTCAATTAAAGTTTGCAGACGACACTACAGTGGTAGGCTTGATTACCAACAACGACGAGATGGCCTACAGGGAGGAGGTGAGGGCCCTCGGAGTGTGGTGTCAGGAAAACAACTTCACACTCAACGTCAACAAAACAAAGGGATGATCGTGGACTTAAGGAAACAGCAGAGGGAGCACCCCCCTATCCACATCGACGGGACAGTAGTGGAGAGGGTAGTACGTTTTAAGTTCCTCGGCGTACACATCACGGACAAACTGAAATGGTCCACCCACACAGACAGCGTGGTGAAGAAGGCGCAACAGCGCCTCTTCAACCTCAGGAGGCTGAAGAAATTTGGCTTGTCACCAAAAACTCACAAACTTTTACAGATGCACAATCGAGAGCATCCTGTCGGGCTGTATCACTGCCTGGTACAGAAACTGCTCCGCCCACAACCGCAAGGCTCTCCAGAGGGTAGTGAGGTCTGCACAATGCATCACCGGGGGCAAACTACCTGCCCTCCAAGACACCTACACCACCCGTTATCACAGGAAGGCCAAAAAGATCATCAAGGAAAACAACCACCCGAGCCACTGCCTGTTCACCCCGCTATCATCCAGAAGGCGAGGTCAGTACAGGTGCATCAAAGCTGTGACCGAGAAGCTGTTTTACAGTCTCTCGGTCACAGCTTTGATCTCAAGGCCATCAAACTGTTAAACAGCCATCACTAACATTGAGTGGCTGCTGCCAACATATTGACTCAACTCTAGCCACGTAATAATACAAAATTGGATGTAATAAATGTTTCACTAGTCACTTTAAACAATTCCACTTTATGATGTTTACATGCCCTACATTACTCATCTCATATGTGTATATACTGTACCATCTACTGCATCTTGCCTATGCCGTTCAGCCATCACTCATCCATATATTTATATGTACATATTCTTATTCATTTCTTACACTTGTGTGTATAAGGTAGTTGTTGTGAAAATGTTAGATTACTTCTTAGATATTACTGCATGGTTTGGAACTAGAAGCACAAGCATTTCGCTACACTCGCATTAACATCTGCTAACCATGTGTATGTGAGCAATAAAATTTGATTTGATTTAGAGAGCCATGTGAGTGAGGTGCTTCGGAACACACAGCACTCAGAGATGAGGGCACAATGCGCAAAAGGCATGGATTTTTTTAGGGGGCATTAGGGCCACACAAAGGGGATGCTGCTGGAAAATTGATATTTTAACCTGCGTGTCGTGATCGCGTTTGGTGTGGGGGGACAAAATACATTTATGCACGATGGCGCACGCGCACAGCCGGTTTGGATTCCGTGTCACTTTAATAACTCTACCTACATGTACATATTACCTCGACTAACCGGTGCCCCCGCACATTGACTCTGTACCGGTACCTGTTGTATTTGGTGCATGTGACTAATTTGATTTGATTTGTAGGCATAATACAGTTACACTCTAAAAATGAGGGGTTCAACAAGGGTTCTACTAAGATCCCCAAAGGTTCTTCCAAGAACCCCATAGGTGGTGGGGTTAATTGAGGAACCTCCATAGTTGGTGGGGTTCTTGCAGGAACCTAACTGCCCAACTGAAACATTTGGATTTGAAAGAACAGCAGGTACAGGTACTTAACGGAACAATGTAAAGATCTCCTCAATGTAAGGTAAGGGTTGTCCCTTGTATGATCTAAATGTATATTGTTTTATGATGATACCATCTACCTTTTCATAGTTGTGCAAATCTTTCTAAAAACAGTAAAATGGACTCAATTCAATGGATATCAATCAACAAAGAGGTAAGAATATGTAGGCTATAAGAATATGTTGAAGGCTGGCTGTATTGGGTGCTCACTTTTGTGTCTGTGTCTGCAGGTATACAGACAAGGAGGCATACGTATGTCAATTGGTATGTTATGCAGATCACATTTACCATCCTCCCTTACCTCTTCAATGACAATCCCATAGGCCTCTACATTATGGACAAGGTATGTGTATGAAAACCATTATCAAAACAGTTTATTTCATTCACATTCACCACAAAAACTAAGGTATGAATACTGTTGTGTGTTTCGTTAATCATCTGTATAATTACATTTTGGGGGATTCACAGACTTCACCCTTCCTACACCTCTGATGAATATAACAGGAAAACTGTTCGATCACCATGCACTGCTAAATCATTCTGGCTGTGGATACAAAGAACATCAACACATTAACATCAACAAGCCAGAGGATATACCCATTGGACTTGGGGCTCTGCTGGGAGTTTACCTCATATTTAGATATTTTTGTTCTGCTTTGCCACTAAAATCATAATAAACACTGAGAACTAAAATATTGTGTTATTATTGTGATTGTTATGCACATTATTATCATTAATAATAATAACGGAGGAGGGGGTATTTCAAAGGATCCATTAAAAGGGATTATTTGAAAATATTGTTAAGACTGGAAAAGAGAACGGGGTATAATGGCATGGATTAAGAGCATCCCAGGAGATGACAGAAAAGCTTACTGTGGGTATTGCAAATCAGAAATGCGAACCCACCACGCCAATCTTATTTCGCATGCACAAACGGAGAAACACGAGAAATGCTGCTCCATTTTCTAATGCAAAAACATTGACACGGGAACTAAACTCAGCAAAAAAAATAAACGTCCCTTTTTCAGGACCCTGTCTTTCAAAGATAATTTGTAAAACTCCAAATAACTTCACAAATCTTCATTTGTAAAGGGTTTCAACACTGTTTCCCAAGCTTGTTCAATGAACCATAAACAATTAATGAACATGCACCTGTGGAACGGTTGTTAAGATACTAACAGCTTACAGATGGTAGGCAAGTAAGGTCACAGTTATGAAAACTTAGGACACTAAAGAGGCCTTTCTACTGACTCTGAAAAACACCAAAAGAAAGATGCCCAGGGTCCCTGCTCATCTACGTGAACGTACCTTAGGCATGCTGCAAGGTGGCATGAGGACTGCAGATGTGGCCAGGGCAATAAATTGCAATGTCTGTACTGTGAGACGCCTAAGACAGCGCAACAGCGAGACAGGACGGACAGCTGATCGTCCTCGCAGTGGCAGACCACGTGTAACAACACCTGCACAGGATCGGTACATCCGAACATCACACCTGCGGGACAGGTACAGGATGGCAACAACAACTGCCCGAGTTACACCAGGAACGCACAATCAGTGCTCAGACTGTCCGCAATAGGCTGAGAGAGGCTGGACTGAGGGCTTGTAGGCCTGTTGTAAGGCAGGTCCGCACCAGACCAGGCAACAATGTCACCTATGGGCACAAATCCACCGTCGCTGAACCAGACAGGACTGGCAAAAAGTGCTCTTCACTGACGAGTCGTGGTTTTGCCTCACCAGGGGTGATGGTCGGGTTCGCGTTTATCATCGAAGCAATGAGCGGTACACCGAGGCTTGTACTCTGGAGCGGGATTGATTTGGAGGTGGAGGGTCCGTCATGGTCTGGGGCGGTGTGTCACAGCATCATCGGACTGAGCTTGTTGTTATTGCAGGCAATCTCAACACTGTGCGTTACAGTTGCTGAGTGTACCCTAAAGTCCAAGAAATGGCTTCAACCTGGTAGTGGGGCTCCTGGTTGGCCTAACCCAGCACTTTGGGGGTGTGCAGAACACACACACACACACACACACACACACACACACTTCCCTCAGTCACCTGTCTGTAAAGTCTCAATCCCGCTGTTTATTTAACTCATCCCTCATTATATCGCTGTCTGTTCCTCTACTCTCTGTAGAGCAACATATGGGGAATGGCAGCAGCATCACCAACTTGTATGGCGATCTCCTCATTCTCTGATGGAGGGCTACTACCAAACCAGCACTACTGTATTGGTGAGTACCTATCTCAACTCATTTACATTTATTATGAAATAGAAAAAGCCAAAAAGCTAACTTTTGGGAATTTAACATTTCTATACTCCAGTTTAAAGGAATACGATTATTTAAGAGCATTGTGACTTGTATTAACACTATTTCAAAATTATTAACATTGTGTTAACACCATTTCACAATGTTTTCGGAAAATAACATACCTCTTAACCGTTCACTATCAATCACTTCTACAGTTGAGATTAAATAATTTGGTGTGATGAACCAGAAACAAAAGAGAGAAATGCAGAGAAGCAATTTGACCATAAGTATTTAGATTGTTATTATGGATACACCTATTGGATAAATGTGTAAACTCCTCTTGCTGCTGAAAAATGTGCCTAGTTTTCAGGCCTTGTGGGTGGGTTTTGAGCGGTCATTGGGCTAGAAATTTTAGCTTGACCTAACAACACTGCGCACAACAGAAATGACAGAGAAATGGGACACCGACACACGGAACTCCGACATAACCCGGGAAATATGAACAAAGGAAACCATACATTGAATTGAATAAACAGAACTTCTACCTGAATCTTGCGAATGTTCATGTGCATTATAAACATCGTGCCCACTCAGAGCAGGGTAAGAAATGGTTGGCTAAATGAAAATGTATTGTAGGCCTATGAAACAGAAATGTGTTGCAATAAACAGTAAGGGGATGGAATGATGAAATGCTAGCAATAATTGTAGTATTAGATGGAATATAGATTTACCACATAGGGCATATGCATTTAAATTTGTGAAAGCAATAGCAAACATTTCAACATAATGAGGGGCAACTTACTGGTTTGGTCAGGGCCAGCGTGAAGGATAAAGTTTATCCTGTGTTGGTCAGTGTAGCTATTAAGTGAAGTTTGAGCATCTTAGCAATACAATGTGTTCTATACAGCTGTCAACATTCTACAAGGAACGATACACATAATCAATATTACATAATCATTAAGCAGATTACCCCGGATACCAGACTTAGATGAGTGATAACTGAGTTCTAGAATGTTGTCATTGATGAGAATGAATCAAAACATCTATTGACATATATTCACATTCAGAATTTTTTTATTTATTATTTAGACATCCAGAGACAAATCTACCAATACACAGTATTTACTTTTTAGGAGTGCTCTGTCATAGAGCTGTAGTTCCCAACCTTTTTCGGTTACTGTACTGTACGACCAACTGAATTCTGCTCTCCCCAGGTACCCCCTCATGTGCATTTTACCAGTAGGCCTATGGCCTCATGAGTCTTCTTAAGTACCCCCTGTGGATAGGCCAAGTACCTTCAGGGGTCCTAGTACCTCTGGTTGGGAACCACTGTCATAGAGCTAAATGCATTCACAGTCTTGACTTGTATGATCCTTCCCATTTGTATTTTCGAAGTCAGGTGACAAAATCCTGTTCAACAGATGCACTCAGTGGAGCAAAACTGTTTTTGTGGTTTGTGTGGGAAAAATGTTGAGGCAATCCCCAACAGCCTGAAGAAACACTTGGTGGGAATGACAAGGACCTTCTAGCGGAAGTGAACCACAACTAGGCTGCTAACTAAGCACTATGTAGGTAAGCCTCACTCACTGGACAATGAGTTGACTCACTCCATGTTCATAGGACACAGAATAACACCTAAGAATGCTGAGCTGGAAAATCATATATCATTATGTGGATGGGACATTCCTGCTGGGATGGAGGATTTATCTGGAATGTTTAACTAGATGATCAGGACAGTCAAGGGTACTATTTGCCCAAAAGAGGTGAAGTCTTGCAATGAGCTATACGACTGTACTTATGCTAAAAATTCTCAAGAGCAAAGTGAAAACCCTCTGAGCCGTGAAATCACCAAGGAGGACCAACGGTGGTTGAGGAATCATCTGAAAGGGACTTACGTGTCTAACTGACGTCACAGGTCACTTGATTAGTCATGTACAACAGATGCATTCGTGGAACAAAACAGTTTCTGTGGTTTGTATGGGAAAAACATTGAGCCCACAAGATGTACCTCAGTGAGAACATTCTGTAACTGGGCCATGGTGGAGGTGCCTGTGTAGCAGTGTGATGTTGTTCCCCTAGATAATGCACCAAGTTGCACACAAGGACCAATTCAAATAGGCCAGGTCAAGAGGGGATGTTAATAATTTGATAATAATAATAATTCAGTGTGTTTTTTAAATTTAATTACAGCTGCATAGCTAATGTTATTTTTTGGTGTACAAACACTTTTTCATATCAATATTGTACATACACGTGATTATAAAAGTTTTGTATATTTTGGTTTGGTCCATCGCGGGTTATCTGTATTTCCCTACCCCCTTATTGTTCTCTTTTGCCTGACCTTCGGCTAGCGAGGTATGTTGTCCTTGGCTCCGAATTTGTTTAATATAAAACCGTGGTAATGTTACACAATGTGTTGTTGTGCTACCATAAGTTTGTTACAATGTGGACAAGATAAAGATTTATGTTAACAAGTTTCACCGAGCTCGCTAACTAGGGTATCTATTGTAACTTGTGAGTACTTGGGACAGTGTGTGTGTCCATGTGCTTGCGCAGGTGCCTGAGAGCTAGGACTGCGCCAAGGGTTAACATATTGTGTGTTGTCTCTTCGTGTGCAGGTATGTCTTTTATTTTGTCCGAATTATGTTCTATATCATTTTACTTGTATTGTATGGTGTGCTGTTGTGCATCGAATGTGTGCACGCAGCACCTGTTATTTCCTTTTGACGCTCTCTTTTGCCTGACCTTCGGCTAGCAAGGTGCCTGAGAGCTAAAATATTGTGTGTTGTTTCTTCGTGTGCAGGGCAAATAAAAATAATCCAACCAGCAGACCTCCAGTTGTGGCAGTGTCCTAATTAAAAGTACACAACGCAGAACGAACCACGCTACACCTGGAACTTACTTCATATTTGGAGTTCAATGAAAACATGTAAGTAGAGTTGGATGGATAGGACACAGAGTTGTATAGAGTACATCTAAAGATGGGAGAGACATCATTTCCAGCAGATATCCTTGCCGAGGTGGCTTTGAACATCATGCAATGCTTCTCATGGGGGGAGCCTGAAGATGTTCCGTATGTCACGCCTCATGTGTCCTCAGTCAACTTACCTGGTAAAATAAGGGTTAAAAAAAAATACAATGTCTAAAACGGGAAAAAAGGGAGACAAATGTCAAAATCTACAAATTCAATGTTTTACACAATAATGTTTCTCATTTGATGAGTTACTGATCTGTCCTTCCACATGCTCGATCTGGTGTAGTCGACAACTGCGCTCGGATCATACTGGCACACAATGTCCATGCACCAGATGGCTTGAGGGATGCTCTCCTGTTGGGCTGGAAAACAAAGAGGTAACAAAAAGGTATTTTTTAATGCTGTTTCACCATCTTTATCTGGATAGAAAATGCATTGTTTATCATAACACAAACACACCTTGCACAACGTGACAAGTGGTCCCTCAAAACCCGACCCTAAATCATGAGAACCATACACAAACATACTCTACAGCTATATCTACAAATTCATAAATATTTAATTAGCTAACTAGTTAACGTTAGCTCACAATTTGTATCATCAGACTTTTCCACATGGTGACATGTTGTTAGCCCACCAGAGCATGGATATTTAACATTAGCTAGCTAGTTACGTTAGCTCATCGTTCATGTAGTCAGACTTTTCCCCAGACCCTAAGTGTTTTGACATGCTAGCTAGGTCACCAGGGCAGGGATATTTAATGTTAGCTAGCGCTAATTGCTCAAGTTTGGCACACCTGCTAGCATGTACCGCCTGTCAGGAAAGTCTGACTACACGATGGTGAGATACGGTGTAACGTTAGCTAGGTAGCCAACCAATGTGCCTAACTAGCTAACCCACCAGGTGATATTTAGCTAGCACCGTTCATGTAGTCAGACATTACTACGTGGTGACATGCTAGTTAACTATCCTTGCCTTGGTGCCATGCTAACGTTAGCTAGCATGTCACCACTTGGAAAAGTATGACTACACGAATTATGAGCTAGGGTAACTAACTGGCTAGCTCACAAAGGACAATAATAAAAGGTCACAACAGTCATTATGCTGGTTTTCTTTTTACTTGTGTAACCGATGTGAAATGGCTAGCTAGTTAGCGGGGTGCGCGCTAATAGCGTTTCAATCTGTGACGTCACTCGCTCTGAGACCTTGAAGTAGTTGTTCCCCTTGCTCTGCAAGAGCCGCGGCTTTTATGGAGCGATGGGTAACGATGCTTCGAGGGTGGCTGTTGATGTGTGCAGAGGGTCCCTGGTTTGAGCCCAGGTGGGGGCGGAAGCTAAACTGTTACACTTGTAAGGAAGGTAACGTGCGTTATACACTTTACAGTCGGTGGTTATCTAACTTAGCCAATTTTCATTAGCACCTAGCTAACCACAGATCTTTGACTTATTACCCAAAATAGTTTGTTATAAGCTAGAAAACAGGGCTTACCTTATCACATGGCTCCAGCGACGCTTCTCGCTTACAGAGGTTGGAAAATGATAAAATGCATGTGTGCTTATCAGAGTAGTGGATAAAATCCGGTACATAGCACAGAACCATCCTTGCTTCTGATCGACAGAGATATCTAAGGTTAGCTAGGTAGCTATATAGGCCAGGTTAATTAAACAAATCCTAGTAATAAAAAAATGCTAAGGTAGGTAATTTGAAAAATGCAAAACAACAATACACACGATAAATACACAATGTCAATTATGTAATTGAGAAACTACAAAAAAGCTTTAATATCTACTAGTTATTCTATTTCACTTTACTTGCTAGGTTACTTGCTACTTGTCGATGTGAATTTACATGGAGAAATGTGGATGTTTTTCCTACCCTGAAACACTGGCTTGAGTGATGACGCCAAAGCTTGTGACAGGATGTGTAGTTCTGTATGATAGCCACGTTAGCAGCTACTTAGCATTTCATTTTTGGGGGGTAAATACAGGCAAATATATTGATAAGGGACCTTGTCCGAGAGAGATTTACACAATTATCAAAACATCACTCCAGGGTAAGCATAGATGACTTACATGTGAAGTGGTTCTAAAATCACCTATGGGAAAAAGAATGGTGGAAAAATGATTGAAACCGTTTACATTAGAGGTCGACCGATTAATCGGAATGGCCGATTAATTAGGGCCGATTTCAAGTTTTCATAACAATCGGAAATCGGTATTTTTGGACACCAATTTTTATTTTATTTTTACACCTTTATTTAACTAGGCAAGTCAGTTAAGAACACATTCTTATTTTCAATGACGGCCTAGAAACGGTGGGTTAACTGCCTTTTTCAGGGGCAGAACGACAGATTTTTACCTTGTCAGCTCGGGGATTCAATCTTGCAACCTTACAGTTAACTAGTCCAACGCTCTAACCACCTGCCTTGCACTCCACGAGGAGCCTGCCTGTTACGCGAATGCAGTAAGAAGCCAAGGTAAGTTGCTAGCTAGCATTAAACTTATCTTATAAAAAACAATCAATCAATCATAATCACTAGTTAACTACACATGGTTGATGATATTACTAGTTTATCTAGCGTGTTCTGCGTTGCATATAATCAATGCGGTGCGCATTTGCGAAAAAGGACTGTCGTTGCTCCAACGTGTACCTAACCATAAACATCAATGCCTTTCTTAAAATCAATACACAGAAGTATATCCAGAGAGCCACTGAGCTTGACCAGGAGCTCCAGACACTGAAAAATGTGATCCTGCAGGGGTGGCCTGAAGTGAAAGGACATGTACCCATGGAAGTAGCCATGTATTTTCACAACAGAGATGAGCTGAGTGTGCAAAAATTAGTTATCTTCAGAGGTGAGCGAGTCGTTGTGCCTACTGCCCTTAGGTCATAGATAATACAGAGAATCCGTTCCTCACACATGGGAACAGAGGGATGTCTGAGAAGAGCTTGCGAGTGTGTCTACTGGCCAGGCATGAATGCACAGCTGAGAACATACATGGCACAATGTGGCACCTGCACTGCATGGGGTATGAAGCAGCAGAAAGAAATGTTGAGGCCCCACGAAGCACCAAAGCATCCCTGGGAAAAAATAGGGACCGACCTGTTCCAGTTCAACGGCAGACACTACATGGTCACAGTTGATTATCTCTCCAACTTCTGGGAAGTGGACCATTTGGAGAACACACAGTCGAAAACGGTTATTCGAAAACTGAAGACACACTTTGCACGCTATGGGATACCTGACATCCTTTACTCAGACAATTGTCCCCCGGACTCTTCAGATGAGTTCCGAAGTTTCAGTAAGGCTTGGGACTTTACACACAAAACATTGTCTCCATGATACCCGCAAAGTAATGGGAAAGTGGAATCAGCAGTGAAAACAGCCAAAAGACTGATGGCAAAAGCAAAGAGAGCAGGTGCTGACTCATACCTGGCCATGCTGAATCACAGAAATACCCTGCCACAAGGAACAGACAGCAGCCCTGCAATGGTGCTCATGGGAAGACGTACAAAGACACTACTTATAATGAGTGAAAATCGTCTGAGAACGGGGATGGCAAACTGTCACCTGGAGAAGTTCAAAGAAAGACAACAGAAACAGGCAAAGTACTACGACACCTCTGCTAAGGATCTCACAGAGCTGCAATGAGATGACAGGGTGAGTTCAGCCACTCACAGGACAGAAACAGTGGTGGCAGAGGGTCACAGTAGTCAGACCTGTGGAGCAAAGGTCCTATGAGGTGAAGACAGAACAGGGACAAGTCTTCAGGAGGAATGGGAGACACCTGAGGAAGAGCAGAGAAATAGAGGAGGATTTCCCCACTGTTGAGGAGCCTGGCACAGAGTCAGTAAACAGAGCACCAGCTGACTCTCAGCAGGGTGCTGAACACAACCTAGAGGTGAACGCTGCACCTCAACAAGAAGATACAAACATCTCATGTCAAGCACCTCCTGATGTAATCAACACTCCCCACACAAGGTCTGGTAGAGTCATCCGAAGACCTATACACCTGAAAGAATTTGTGTATAGGTAAAAATAATAATAATTAATGGACAGTCAGAGACAGTAAACAAACATTGTTCACATTCCAGTTTATTGCAGACATGTACTACAAGCCAAAGTCAGATGGAGTCTGCCTTTGTTGTTGTAAAAAAAAGAGAACATGTAGCAATATTGATGTTACCAGTTGTTACTTACGTTATTAATGTGCTGGTCGACAACATGCTTAACTATATATCTTTGTCTGTCGTGACTACAACACAAAGCATATTGAAACAACAGACACCTTTATGCATACAATTAAATAATTTTATGTGATCTAGCTTTGTCCCTCAACTAGCCATTTAAATTACCATTAATATTAAACTTTTAGACTTTTAATGTTAAACATCTGTAGCCAAAAATAGTTGATCTGCCAGTCCATCAGCAAATCTGTGTGTCAAAACCACCAGAAATATCCAGTAAAACTTAAGTCATCAAAAACAAAACAGCTGATTAAAATAATTGTATATGAACATATTTACAGGAGCGCTTTGCTTAGGCTGCTACTAGTGCACCATGGCAACTACAGAACTAATGACATGGATGCTTTATTGAAGGGTCTTATGAATGTCACTTATCACAACATGACACTCATGAAGGTTTATGTCTGCTTCATGTATGCAACTTTCAAAGGAAGTGCTACCCAAAATGATACCTTGAGGTATATTACAGTAAATGGAGCTTAAAAAGCTGACACCGCCTCAGAGCTTTTTTCACAAGCAACACAGTGGTATGCAAACAAAGCTATTGACAGGGCTGTGCACAAGCTCATTGGAAGACTGAACTAATTCTTTATATTTGGGGAAAATAAGGTTAAGGTAATAAAACATCAGTACTACTGTAGTTCCATGCCATTCCCCAAAAAATTGTATGAATCTTTTCCATTTTTGAAATAGATTTTTTATACATGCTACATAATCTCAGACTTTGTCAGCAGATGACTGTGGCCTAAGAATAGCCCTTGCACAACCATAACCCTTGACCTTACACTATTACATGAACCTTGGCCCTCTCAATAGTATAGATCTCATCACAAGCTCTTGCCATAACTCTGATCAACAGTACTTGATAAAGGAATGCACAGATATTCTTTGTAAAAATATTTAAATATTAAACAAAAAAAGCACGTAATTTGTCAAAAGGTTTAATTTAGGCATACCATTAAAACAAGGGCAAGTTGTGATAGGCAGGGTAGGAAGACAGACCAAACAAAAACAAGAACCAGACGGCAAAAAACAGCCCCTTGTACAAACACACAGAACATGTCAGACATAACAAATGCGGTCACACAACATTAGTTAAATTTAGTCCGAAAAAATTGATTTGGGAGAACATTTTTAATTTGAAAACATCTGAAGCACCACGGTGAACTATAAAATAGTGGGGTAAGTTCACAAACTCAGAAAAGCCATGATGTTAAATAGACCTGACTGCCTAGAGTTGAAATACAATCAATTATCTCTTCCTACACACAACAGCATATCATAAAAACAAAAAAATTACATAACTCTGAAAAGCCCAAACCCTAATAAACAATTCTTTTTAAACTTCCTCTATTGTTAATGTCTCTTAAAGATGAAAATGAACAAACACACTCAGAGGTGCGCATACTGTCACTCACACAGTCACTTCAGTTGCACAAACCAGAATAGATAGAGTACAAACATATTTCAAGAGAAATGTCATTGTGTTTGCAAAATGTAACTAGTTGTAGGTTCGGTTAGATTCATTCACTTCAAAGATACATAAACGTGTGAACCATCACCCAGAGAAGAATTTCAAGGACACCATGTGGAGTTTTCCTCAGAGATATCTGCCTGTTTGAAAGCCAGAGTATCTGGAAGGATACTCATGATATAGTTCAATAAATCCAGCCAAAAGCTCATTTAAACACAACAGCCCTGCAAATGGGAATCAAATTCTCCACGCTGGAAATTGATATTAATAAATATCGAGTACAATAGGTATATTTTAAGTGCATATTTTTACAAACAGATTCAAGAACAGCTGATTGCCATTTGAACACATGACACTGATATTGTGCATAAACAACAAAAATTAATACAGGATATTGTAATATCTTGTTGCACTACACATTAACGGTATGAGGTATTAGAAATTCTACATGGAGGTTGAGGAGTCATTTTTATACTTTCTCTTCAAAATATATTCTGTGGGCTAAGAGGAGGAAATGCAACAATGCTTTACAGAAGAGAACGAGGTGAGGGACGCACAGAAAAACACACATTTTTAAATGAGCCTTTTCTGTTCGGTTGCTACAGAGATTTGGGGCTTTTGGTGGTGAAAGGTACAACATGCCATTGCCCCTCTATAGGAGATTGAGCTTGACAGTAAGCGGAAGGTTGTCAAGTTGATGTTTAGTCTTTTCTTTTTTTAAGTCTCTGTTTATCCTATTCCTTCCCCAAATACGAAAACACATCACACTAAACCATAGTCTTTCTTTTCCACCTATAGCAGCTATGGAGTAACAGCAGTGGCTAGTTGGCGGCCCATGCCTCCAAATCCTTCATTTCATCCACGTCTTCCTCTTGCTTCTTCTGTACTGTAAGAATTAACCACATTCATTTAATAGAGTAAGTAAGATTTTTCAATCTGCCTATAAATAAAGACTGAGGTAGCATATGCTACAATATCTGACAATTACATTGACTTTTCAGTGCTTCATGTTGGGTATCGCACCAAATTATTATCGTGTACATTTTCTCTCTCTCCCTCCCCATCTCCAGACAGTATTTTATAAACAAAGGCATTGCAATGGTAAATCAAATTCCTGCCAGTGATCTTAAGCAATATTAGCTAGCTTTAAAGGAGGCAAAGCTTGAGTGGCTAAGCCAATATATCCATTACCTGCTGGTCTTGCAGGTAAAGATGTAGAGGGTACATTTGGCAGCGGTACATTCTCTGTGCTTGCGATTTCTAGCAGGTTTTTGTCTAGTTCCTCTTGTTCCAGTTCTTCCAATTCTGCCAAGAGATCATCCTAAACAAACAAATAAAACGTCATTAAGGGCTAGACAAGTCTATATATCCAAAGAAGATAAGGATACATTTAATAACAACAACGATAGTAGATGACTGCAGTCTGATTCGGTATGAGTCCTTGCTATCCGTGATCTTTGGGATGTCCCTACCCCATTGAAGTTGACATTTAAAATGGTTAAGGGTTGAAGTTAGGGTTCAGGGGAGGGACGTACCAATGACTAACCCTTCAGTATGGGAAAATTGAGACATGCACACTCAGCTTCTTAGTTTTAGCTTACGTCATCAAATTCCTCTCCGAACCCTACGGGTTTAGAAATAGCGTCAGAGATTTCTTGTGCCAGCTCCTGCTGCTCTGTGATGTCCTGCATTAAGTCGTCCACTTTGTCTATGTCCCTGTGGGCAAAAATAAAAAATACCATTTAATTTGCAACGGACATCATTCATAGCAAATTCAGGAAAGAATAACAGTGGCATTCTGAAAGATTTTCTAGCACCAGCCATGTATGACATTACTACACCATGAGCTGCAACGATGAAATTCCCCAAACATTTACATTGAAAAGATTTAGGATAGAGATATGGAAAATGAAAATCAACCTTACAGCAGAAATTGGTGTAAGCATTTTATCACATTGTTTATAAGGCAAAGTGCCTGTCACAAATGTAAAGTATTAAAAGAGTCACATACTCTACAGTGCATTCAGAAAGTATTCACACCGCTTTATTTTGACCACATGTTGTGTTACAGCCTGAATTTGAAACTGATTCAATTGAGATTGTTTGTCACAGATCTACACACAATACCCCATAATGTCAGTGGAATTTTGTTTGAACATTTTTCAGAATTAATATAACAAATCACATAACATAAGTTGCATGGACTCAATAATAGTTTTTTTTGAATGTCTACCCCACACATACAATTATCTGTAAACCCTCAATCAATTATTGAATTTCAAGCACAGATTCAACCAAAGACCAGAGAGGTTTTTCAATGCCTCACAAAGAAGGGCATCGATTGGTAGATTGGTAAAAATTCAAAAAGCAGACATTGAATATCCATTTGAGCATGGTGAAGTTACTAATTAGGCTTTGGATGGTGTATCAATACACCCAGTCACTACAGGTGTCCTTCCTAACTCAGGTGCCGGAGAGGAAGGAACATGCTCAGGGATTTGACCATGAGATCAATGGTGATTTTAAAACAGAGTGTAAGTGTTGTGATATGAGAAACCAACATTGTAGTTACTCCACAATACTAACCTAAATAACAGCGTGAAAAGTAGGAAGCCTGTACAGAACACAAAAATTCCAAAACATGCATCCTGTTTGCAACAAGGCACATAAGTAATACTGCGGCAAAGAATGTGGGAAAGAAATTCACCTATTGTCCTGAATGCAAAGCATTAAGTTTGAGGCAAATCCAAAACAACACATCACTGAATACCACTCTCCAAATGTTATGCTTGTCATCAGCAAAGACTACGGAGATTTTTAGGGTAAAAAGAAACAGAATACAGCTAAGTACAGGCAAAATTATAGAGGAAAACTTGGTTCAGTCTTCTTTCCAAGGTGTGCAAAGCTCTTAGAGACAAAAATATGTGTTGCTGTAATCGCTGCCAAAGGTTTTTCTAACATGTATTGTCTCAGGGGGTGAATACCTATCTAGTCAAGATATATTAGTCTTATTTTTCATATTTTTTAAATGTTCAAATTTTTCTTACACTTTGACAAAACACCAGTCTCAAAGTCAACCGTGAAGAGGTGACTCCGGTATGCTGGCTTTCTAGGCAGAGTTCCTCTGTCCAGTGTCTGTGTTCTTTAGCCCATCTTAATCTTTTATTTTTATTGGCCAGTCTGAGATATGACTTTTCTTTGCAACTCTGCCTAGAAGGCCAGCATCCCGGAGTTGCCTCTTCACTGTTGACGTTGAGACTGGAATAGTACATTTCCAGACATCTTTGAAAAGCGAGTCAGGTAAAGAGCTTTTTTTTGTCTTAAAAGGGCAGTGTTGTATTTTGAGACAGGCTTGAATAAACTAAGTAGTCAATAGGCAGAGGGTAGCATAATTTGTCTGATTCTCTATAATAATGGTTTGCGAATAATAATGCATTCTATTTTTTAAAGTGGTTTCTTGCATCAACCAACAACATTTTCAGTCACCTTGTCTGAAGGACAAGTGAATAAACAGGTTAATGTCAAGCCCTGCATGTTGTTGTTTTTCAAAAGTCTCATGGAATGTAGACCTACATTGAACACCACACATTTTCTGCTACTGTAGGCTGAATGATATAACAGCTATTTCCTTGTTAAAATGTTATGGGATGCATTTTCTCCATTGTTTTTGATGGTAGGCCACTCTGGTAGGCCTACATTCTGATCAAATAGCAACAGTAGCCTACTGTGGCCCTGTTAAAACTATAACTTAAAGCGGGTAGGTACAGCCTCAGTGTTCACAGTAAACGCGCGCTGGAAGTTGCACCAAATTTTCACCACGTTCAAGTTTGCGCTCAGCAGACCTGACATTTTCTAAGTGTCGAAAAAAATGAGGGAACATTGGTTGTGACCATGGTGATTTCAATATTGTTTGGGGTTGTTGCACTACATGTAATAAGGACATGAAAAAGGGGTTCTTATGGTGTAACTGACCCTGTTCATTTCTGATTAATTTAGGATTTATAATTAACCAAATCTCCAGACATTTTCAGAGGAATATTATTTTAAGTCAGAGGAATATTGCAAGAAACTACATAAGATTTACAGTGGGGCAAAAAAGTATTTAGTCAGCCACCAATTGTGAAAGTGGGCAACACTTCAAATCTCTTGAGTCATCTTCGTGACCACCACCCACTACTTTATAGCGAATGCAAGGTAAGTTAACTTTTAGCTCAATGCATGATGCGGGGACTTCAGAATGGGGGAAAATGTCATGGTTTGTCTGTAACTTGCTAATAGCTTGTCAATAATGTAAACTGAAGCTTTCAGTGTTCCCTTCTCTTGTAAAAACACTACACGTTGTTCTGCTGCTGTTCTATGCGTCGTGTGTCTGCAGACTATTCGCCCATAACACACAATAACACGTTATGTCGTGTAGTCACCCAACCAACATATTTTGTTCATTTAGACTTCGTCATAAAAGTGTTCCAACAGGAGGAACACTATAGACTCCTATACAAGAGTCCTGTATTTATGTCAATTGTTGGGCTCATTGCAATTACTATCACTGTCTACTTAAGACTCATTTGTATTTATGTAAATTGTGCATGGGGTCATTGCATATACTCAAATGCAACACAGAAGATAGACTGTGTGTGTGTGAATAATAATAATAATAATAATAATGTAACACCACCAATAACAATACATTTTCTATTCCCTTGTTTACAGAGTGGGCGGGCAGCAGACAAACCCAGTGAAAGGCAGGCTCCTTATGCACCCACATCAAAAAATGCTCAAGACCTCACTGCAGCCCTTTCATATTACATTGCAAAGGACATGATGCCATTTCAAATTGTTGAGAGAGCAGGCTTTCTGAGGCTGATGAAGGTTGCCGTGCCTCACTACAAAGTGAGTGCTGCTCATTTTATTTGTTGTTTGTTTACTTGATTTGCTTACTTAAGGTTGTGTTCATTTAAACCTGCACTAGGGAAACTTACCTCATGGCCACATGGTGCCATCTTTAATGTTACTGTTATTATTTTAATGTTTCACACAGAAAGTGCATAGTGCTGCTAATTTTATTTGTTTGAACATTTCAAGAACATTTTAACAATACCGCGATAATACTGATAACCGTGATGATTTTGGTCACAATAATTGTGAGATTAAAATGTTCATACCTTTTAATCTCTACGGACTACAAAGGGAAACCCAGACACGAGCTGGCCAGTGACGCGAGCCTACCAGACGAGCTAAATGCCTTTTATGCTCGCTTCGAGGCAAGCAACACTGAAGCATGCATGAGAGCACCAGCTGTTCTGGACGACTGTGTGATAATGCTCTCCGTAGCCGATGTGAGCAAGACCTTCAAACAGGTCAACATTCACAAAGCCTCAAGGCCAGACGGATTACCAGGATGTGTACACAAAGCATGCCCGGACCAACTGGCAAGTGAAATTTTCAACCTCTCCCTGACCGAGTCTGTAATACCTACATGTTTCAAGCAGACCACCATAGTCCCTGTGCCCAAGGAAGTGAAGGTAACCTGCCTAAATGATTATAGCCCTGTAGCACTCAAGTTGGTAGCCATGAAGTGCATTGAAAGGCTGGTCATGGATCACATCAATAGCATCCTCCTGGATATCCTAGACCCACTCCAATTCGCATACCGCCCCAACAGATCCACAGATGATGCAAACTCAATCGCACTTCACACTGCCCTTTCCCACCTGGACAAAAGTAACACCTATGTGAGAATGCTGTTCATTGACTACAGCTCAGCGTTCAACACCATAGTGCCCACAAATCTCATCACTACTAAACACCTCCCTCTGCAACTGATCCTGGACGTCCTGACAGGCCACCCCCAGGTGGTAAGGTTAGGCAACAACACGTCTGCCACACTGATTCTCAACACTGGGGCCCTTCAGAGGTGTGTACTTAGTCCCCTCCTGTACTCCCTCTTCACCCACAACCATGTAGCCAAACACGACTCCAACACCATCATTAAGTTTACTGACGACACAACAGTGGTAGGCCTGATCACCGACAACGATGAGACAGCCTATAGGCAGGAGGTCAGATACCTGGCAGTGTGGTGCCAGGACAACAACCTCTCCCTCAACGTGATCAAGACAAAGGAGATGATCGTGGACTACAGGAAAAGGCGGGCCGAACAGGCCCCCATTAACAGCGACGGGGCTGTAGTGGGTCGAGAGCTTCAAGTTCCTTGGTGTCCACATCACCAACAAACTATCATGATCCAAACACACCAAGACAGTTGTTAAGAGAGCACGACAACACCTTTGTCCCCTCAGGAGACTGAAAATATTTGGCATGGGTCCCCAGATCCTCAAAGTTCTACAGCTGCACCATCGAGAGCATCCTGACCAGTTGCATCACCGCCTAGTATGGCAACTGCTCAGCAACTGTATGGCACTACAGAGGGTAGTGCGTACGGCCCAGTACATCACTGGGGCCAAGCTTCCTGCCATCCAGGACCTATATAATAGGCAGTGTCAGAGGATGGCCCAAAAAATGGTCAAAGACTCCAGTCATAGACTGTTCTCTTTGCTACCGCACGGCCAGCGGTACCGGAGCGTCGAGTCTAGGACCAAAAGGCTCCTTAAAAGCTTCTACCCCCAAGCCATAAGATGGCTGAACAATTAACCAAATGGCCACCAGACTATTTACATTGACACCCCCCCACCATTTGTTTTGTACACTGCTGCTACTCACTGTTATTTATCTATGCATAGTCACTTCATCCCTACCTACATGTACAAATTACCTCGAATAACCTGTACCCCCGCACATTGACTCGGTACCGATACCCCCTGTATATAACCTCGTTACTTTTATTTTATTGTGTTACTTTATTTATTTATTTTTTACTTTAGTTTATTTTGTAAATCTTTTTTTAACTCTTCTTGAACTGCACTGTTGGTTAAGGGCTTGTAAGTAAGCATTTCACGGTAAGGTCTACTACACTTGTTGTATTCGGCGCATGTGACAAATAAAGTTTGATTTGATATTTCCGTTTTTTATTGACTTGTCATTATGAGGTATTGTGTGTAGATTGATGAGTGTGTAGATTTAATCAATTTTATAATAAGCTTGTAACGTAACAAAATGTGGAAAAGGTCAAGGGGTCAGAGTACTTTCCAAATGCACTGTATATAGTGTGTGACTTTCTTTTCATAGTTTACTCTGTTAGTCAACACCTCTACAAACATTTGTGGGTGCATCACCTCGTACTTTTTACTAAACAAATATGAAGTAGAACAATGTGGGCCTGGGTCAACAGAGGCACTCTGTTGCATTCTTGGAGGTGTGTGTGTCTGTGTGTGTCTTTTATGGAGCATTTGTGAAACAGAAGTGGCGGTGGCCCTTACATGTTTTCATGGGCCGCCTTCATGGCCTTGGCAGCAAAGCCCATGTTCTTCAGCACTTCGGTGTTGGTGTTGGCGTTCTCTAGCGCCTCCCTCTGGAACTCGATGGTGGACAGCGTGCCATCGATCTGGCCCAGCTGCTTCTCGTACCGCTTCTTCCGCTTTAATGCCTGCAGAGCAGCTGGATGCAAGAGGAGAGGAAGGAGA
Organism: Salvelinus namaycush; assembly: GCF_016432855.1. Taxonomy (NCBI): domain Eukaryota; kingdom Metazoa; phylum Chordata; class Actinopteri; order Salmoniformes; family Salmonidae; genus Salvelinus; species Salvelinus namaycush. Next base: position 6,266,063 of record NC_052326.1, read on the forward strand.
GACTGTGAGAGGATATGTGGGGTGGGAATACTAATGGAGCAGCATAAGCCTATAGCTCTGCGAGAGGAAATACAAAATATAACGCTGCTCATTTGATTCGTTTAACTCTGTATTCACTGGGAGACCTTGTATAGGCTTACAATAGGTATTTAATTGAGATGAGACATTATCTGAAGTATCTTAGGCGTGATAAGATGCTTTAACTGCGCAGCTTGTAGATTTCTGGATCACATCTTACCTTGAACCTCCCTAGAACTCATTTCAGACATGGTTCAAATAGCTGACTAAACTCAACAATATATATAGTACTAGTCAAAAGTTTGGACACACCTACTCATTCAAGAGTTTCTTTATTCGTTACTATTTTCTACATTGTACAATAATAGTGAAGACATCAAAACTAGGAAATAACACATATGGAATCATGTAGTAAAACAAAGTGTTAAAAAAAAAAAATCACAATATATTTAATATTTGAGATTCTTCAAAGTGCCACACACTTTCGGGTGATTGTGGAGGCCAGGTCATCTGATACAGCACTCCATCACTCTCCTTCTTGGTCAAATAGCCCTTACACAGCCTGTTTTGGGTCATTGTCCTGTTGAAAAACAAATGAGTCCCACTAAACCAAAACCAGATGGGATGGCGTATCGCTACAGAATGTTGTGGTAGCCATGCTGGTTAAGTGTGCCTTGAATTCTAAATAAATCACATTGTCACCAGTAAAGCACACCCACACCTCCTCCTCCATACACGGTGGGAACCACCAATGTACAGATTTCCACCGGTCTAATGTCCATTGGTCGTGTTCCTTGGCCCAAGCAAGTCTCTTCTTATTATTGGTGTCCTTTAGTAGTGGTTTCAATGGAGCAATTCGACCATGAAGGCCTGATTCACGCAGTTTCCACTGAACAGTGTATGTTGAGATAGTGTGTTCCTTGAACTCTGTGAAGCATTTATTTGGGCTGCAATCTGAGGCTGGTAACTAATGAAATTATCCTCCTTTCCTGTGGCGGTCCTCACGAGAGCCAGTTTCATCATAGCGCTTGATGGTTTTTGCAACTGCACTTGAAGAAACTCTCAAAGTTCTTGAAATTGATTGACATTTCTTAAAGTAATGATGGACTGTCGTTTCTCTTTGCTTATTTGAGCTGTTCTTGCCATAATATGGACTCTGTCTTTTACCAAATAGGGCTATCTTCTGTATACCACCCCTACCTTGTCACAACACAACTAATTGGCTCAAACGCATTAAGGAAAGAAATTCCACAAATGAACTTTAAAACAAGGCATACTTGTTCATTGAAATGCATTCCAGGTGACTACTTCATGAAGCTGGTTGAGAGAATGCCAAGAGTGTGCAAAGCGGTTATCAAGGCAAAGGGTGGCTACATTGAAGAATCTAAAATATATTTTGATTTGTTTAACACTTTTTTTGTTATTACATGATTCCATGTGTTATTTCATAGTTTTAATGTCTTCGCTATTATTCAACAATGTAGAAAAAAGTTAAAATAAAGAAAAAGCCTTGAATGAAAAGGTTTGTCCAAACTTTTGGACTGGTACTATAGATTGTTTCTCTCTCTAATGTCGGAAGACCGGTAGCCTTCACGTGTAGCTTGTTGTTTTTGTCAGCCAATCAGAGAGGCACTACTGTCAAAATGAGTTCCATGTGTAGAAAGTGAAGTCAGAGCTCAATGCAAAATGGGATTAAAATTCAGGAATAAAACATTTGCTCGCTAGCTAGATGGCTAGCTACGTTAGCTCAGCTAGCTTCTCTAGGTTACTCGGATTTGATGTGGTCAGGACAGTCATTGTCAAATGGGATGATACATAACATTAAATTGGCATGGTTTAGTTGGCTACTGCGTCTCTCCCTCTCCTGTCCATCTCTCTCTCTCTCACACACACACACACACACACACACACACACACACACACACACACAGCTCCATCCAAGTGGTGTAAAAGAAATTATTGAAAGTACTACTTAAGTAGTTTTTTGGGGTAATCTGTACTTTACTATTTATATTTTGTACAACTTTTACATCACTACATTCCTAATGAAAATGTACGTTTTAATCCATACATTTTTCTTGACACCCAGAAGTAGTAGTTACATTTTTAAAGGCTTAGCAGGACAGGAAAATGGTACAATTCACACACATCAAGAGAACATCCCTGGTCATCTCTACTGCCTCTGATCTGGCAGACTCACTAAACACAAATGCTTCGCTTGTAAATTATGTCTTAGTTTTGGTGTGCCCTGGCTATCCATAAATTTAAAAAACAAGAAAATGGTGCGGTCTGATTTGCTTAATATAAGGAATTTGAAAATATTTATACTTTTGATACTTAAGTATATGTAAAACCAAATACTTTTACTCAAGTAGTATTTTACTGGGTAACTTTCACTTTTACTTGAGTCATTTTCTATTAAGGTATCTTTACTTTTACTCAAGTATGACAATTGGGTACTTTTTCTGACACTGTTCCCTCCCCCGCTGCAGCATGAGTGGCATGCCTCTCCCTCACTTTCCTTTACGTGCACACTACACAGACACACCTGTTCCATACTGAAGCCGGTCCCACCAGAAAGGAAGACTTGCCTCAACATAGCCTCTGCACAGGCTTTCAACAACATTATCTTCCGTCATGATTATGCGTCCAATTGTAGCATAATCACGATAGGACAAAGGTTGACATCGCCCAACCCTAGTACATAATACCTTTAGGCAGAGGTGAGACCAAGTCACTATTATTCAAGTCACAAGCAAGTCTCAAGTCACATGGTCCGAGTCTCAAGTCGAGTCCCAAGTAGGACAGGTCGAGCCTTGAGTCAAGTAAATCATGCATTCTTAAGAGGAAGTCGAGTCACAAGTTCTCTCAAGTCAAGTAAAAAAAAAAATAATATATACATGCAATGACTTGTTCAACAACAAATATTTTTTGAGGCTACCCTACAGCCCTTTTCATTATTTTGTCCTCAACACATTTTGATTCTGTGATTGTAAAATAGGGACCTGCATTCTGCATGAAATCAGCAGAAAGCAATGCAGGTTGACATGCTCATTGTGTAGATTTACTTACTTACTTGTCTTGGTAATCCAATGATGAAAGTTGATTTTCCAAATATACACGTGCAATATCTCAAAATAAATAGCCTCTGTATTAGGCTTAACCTGTCCTATTTGAACAGACACAGGTAGAGGGCAAGACTGCACAGTGTCCCCTTGAGAAACCAAATTGAATCTGTCAAACAGGTACATAAGCACTTAGCCTCTGCCAGGACCATACAATTAGCCTCTGCCAGGACCATACAATTACCCAATCACAACCAATACACTGATTCTACAATGTAAAAGGAAATGTCCATATACATTGGTACATTTGTCTTAATCAGACTTAGTGATTATTAATTACATCAACATTAATACATGGAACAATCGTTCCTCTCTTATTCAAGGTACTGACTCCAAGGCCACAGCCTATTTCTATGCGCACTGAGGCTTGCACGCTCATATTACGCACAACCAGAATGACAGAGACATAGGACACAGACACAGCACTCCGATATAACCCGGGAAGTATGAACAAAGGAATCCATACATTAAATTAAATGAACAAAACTTCTACCTCATGAGTCTTGCGAACGTTCATGTGCACAATAAACATTGTGCCCACTCAGAGGGTAAGAAATGCTAGGCTAAATGAAAATGTATTGCATCAAACATGAAACAGAAATGTCTAACATGCTGACCACAGGGCTTGCGTCTCGTGCGCGAGCGTTGCAAAATAAATTTAAACATACATGTTACTCAATTATTGCGCCAATGAGCGTCTGCGTTGCCAAGAGCTAAAATAGAAGTCAGTTCGATTTGTGACGCTGAACGCGGTGCAAGTCCTGCCTCTCCCATCTCATTGGTTTATAGAAGCAGATACCCACGTGCCATCTCCTCATTGGTTATACCCACATGGGTGATTGAAAGATGAACTGAGTTCGGTCGTTCATCGTTGTAAGTATGAAAGTTAGATGTCAATCGCCATATAAAGTCCAAAGAAGAAAAAGCCTGGAAGGAGGAGAGATGACTAGAAACGATTCGGTTGACTGTTTTATGTGTAGATTAATTGTCGGAGTAGAGGACCTTGTGCATTTCAGGTAAAATAACAACTCAACGTTTATATCCCAGGACAAATTAGCTAGCAACAGCAAGCTAGCTAAATAGGACAAATTAGCTAGCAACTGCAAGCTAGCTAGCTAAATTGCCATACATTTTTATGCTTTTCGACGACCTGTACCCAAATTAATGTAATTGGTTCAGAGTTTGTTTTGATATTTTAACCTGTGTGTCGTGATTGCGTTTGGTGTGTGGGGACAAAATACATTTGCGCACGATGGCGCGTGGCCGGTTGGGGTACGGTGTAAGTGTTGCAATAAATGTCAAATCAAATCAATTTGTCACATGCTTCGTAAACAGGTGTAGACTAACAACAATGTATAGAGATTTGTTTTTTAGAAATAATAAAAAAGTAATAACAAAAGTAATAAATACACAATGAAAAATGATAACTTAGCTATATACATGGCGTACCAGTACCGAGTAGATGTGCAGGGGAACGAGGTTACGGAGAGGGAATGATGAAAACGCTAGCAATTATTGTAGGATTAGATGGAATATACACAAAGTGTACAAAACATTAGAATCAGCTTACTAATATTGAGTTACACCCGCTTTTGCCCACAGAACAGCCTCAATTCGTCGTGTTCCATAGGGATGCTGGCCCATGTTGACTCCAATGCGTTCCACAGTTGTGTCAAGTTGGCTGTATGTCCTTTGGGAGGTGGACCAGTCTTGATACACACGGGAAACTGTTGAGCGTGAAAAACCCAGCAGCATTGCAGTTCTTGACACACTCAAACCGGTGTGCCTGGCACCTACTACCATACCCTGTTCAAAGGCACTTGTTGGATTCTAGCTTGAAATATATACTTATTCATGTTACTATACTTGAACTACTTTACATGTATAATGTTATTGTCAAATCTCATGGATCCTATGGAGAGGGCCAAAGGGTAACAGTCTGGTTTCAGTCACTGATAAGGTTTGATAGCCGTGGATTAGGGAGGAGTGAGGAATGTGGGCCGAGGTCATATCAGATGAAGTGACAAGGAACAGTTCTATTACACACACACCCACCACCTACGTTTCTGCCTAGCAACAGAGATGTACAAGGAGGAGACTCATCTAATAGGAGGGTATAAATACTTGTACTGGTGGAAACATGTCTATGTCTTTTCAGCTGTTTGACCCAGTGGGTAAATAAACTTGGTTTGAGCTTTGACTAGTTGTCCGTTAGTTTTCACCTCTGTTTGTCAAAACCTAAAACACTTCAATATTTTGTCTTGCCCATTCAACCTGAGTGTCTCAATTGTCTCAAGGCTTAAAAATCCTTCTTTAACCTGTCTCCTCCTCTTCATCTACACTGATTGAAGTGGATTTAACAGGTGACATCAATAAGGGATCATAGCTTCACCTGGTCAGTTTATATCATGGGAAGAACATGTGTTGTACAGTCACAGTGTAGATTTGCCACAATTTGCATTTAAATGTGTGAAAGAAAGCAACAGCAAGCATTTCAACAAGAGAACACAGCGCTCTCTACTGGCGGGAGTTTGGAGAGTGCAAGCAGGGAGGCATGCCTATGGTGCGTCTTCGCCACAGTAATAATTCATTTTAACAACAAATTCCAAATGCAAACTTCATAAGGAAATGATACATTTCAAGCAATTCTGAGATACTAAAAGACCAGTAGGCCTATGCTAGTAATGTTTTGCCCCATTGCTGGTGAGCTTGCAAAGTAAACAATTAATATTCTTAATATATTTTTTTTTTGGAGCTGCATATTTATTTATTATGGCAATCCTCTTTCCCTACAATTTGACCTTGCGCTGCCCCCAATCCTATAGCTGCACCAAAAGAAAAAAACACATCAATCTGTTTGCTAGCTCACCCGAACTGTGTTGATTGACACTATACTGGTCCTGTCAGAGAGCAGAGTGTGCATTTCACTAGCCAATCTGTTGCACATTTTTTATTTTTTTGTAAGAGCAATGTTGCGGCTACCGTCTCTGGCTGCATGGAGAGTAATCCACGGACTCTTCGCCACAAAATGTTACAAAACAGGGCCAGATCATTTCAAGTCATTAGTCTCAAGTCAAAGTCAAGTCCGGAGGCTCCAAGTCAAGTCTCTTCTCTATCAAGTCGAGTCTCAAATCATCATGTGACTCGAGTCAGAATAGAGTCCAAGTCATGTGACTTGAGTCCACACCTCTGGAGTGTGATGGTAGACCGGCTCAGAAGGCCCGCCTACCTGACCAATCAGATGAGGGTGTGTGATGATGCGTATGCCGCCTTGGGTTCTCTCAAGTTTGATGAACAAATAACTAAATAAATTCAGAAACAAGAAAGTACATAACATTAAGAAAGCACAAAGGTTTTGGGCTAAAGGGCGAATAGTCATTTCAAATGGAAATATATCTTATTCTTGACGTTCAACAGATGCACAGCCGTTGGCAGGAAGAAACTCTCCCAACTGAGTTTAAAAGTCTCCCATTCAATGGTGTTTTCTTTCAAGTTGTGGGCACAAAGACGTATTTTGCCACCATGAGAAAGACACCCGACAAACAAAAGCCAAAGATAAATATTCTGCCTAAATGAACAAGGCGGCAGTAAGTTCAAAGACAGATCACTGTAATTTATAATATACACTTTTACAACATTCATTTAATTTGAATAATGTTGCAGTACTAACAATGGAAGTTTCCCCTTACACTGTTAAGAGCCTTGAGTGTCTAGAAATGTGCCATGTAAGTCCAATCAGTTATTATTAAATATTCTGCCATCTTCCACAGCTTGAAGAACATGCTTTTGTACAGAGACGGAAACTGGTTAAAAAAATACCAAAAAGGTGGACGTCAGGGCTATAATAAACGTCGCCCACATTATCTGCTTTCCTGGTTTTGAAGCGATACTTCGGGATTTTGGTAATGAGGCCCGTTTACTACTTCCCCAGAGTCAGATACATTTTTATGTCACTGCATGCGGTTTGAAGGAAGTTTCTAACTAGTGCAAGTGCAATCGCTAAATAGCGCCTATTGAGGATAGTATATTCTGGCTGGGGGAGTTTTGTTAAGAGCCCAAATCGCTCATTCTGAACGTTAAAACGCATCACTTGCTATACAGTTGTGGAAACATAAGGAACATCTCTTTCATTTCAGCGAGAAACAATTTTCTAAAAACAAAAAAAAGGTTAAAGATGCACTATGCAGAAATCGCTCAACTATTTCCTGGTTGCTAAAATCCTAATAGTTCGCCTAATTTCAGTTTATGTGACAAAACAATCAAGCTGAGTGTAGAGAATGATTGTACCATCTAAAACCACTGTGAAATATATTTTCAATAACCAAAAATATTGTATTTTCAGCTGTTTGAAGCTGGTGTACAAAACCGAAAGTAAAAGATGCAAATACAAAACAGATCTATAACTAAAATGTCTATGTGAATTTGGTCAGGCTGCCAAAAAGTTACATATTGCAGCTTTAAATTACTACACAGGTTTATTTATTTTACCTTTCATTTAAACCGGGAGTCACCATTGAGACCAGGGTCTCTTTCACAAGGGAGCCCTGCATATACAATTCAAAAGACAAAATCTTAAATCAGATACAATGTAAAACAAACTAAAATACAGCACAACACAAATATTCAAGAAAAAAAACGTTACATTCCTCAGTACAAAGGTCCCAAATCAATACTTTAAAATTGCCCAAACGGCACCAGAACATCCAATTGTAATGTATTTTCTAGTTGGTTCCAGCAATGAGGTGCATTAAAACTAAAAGCGGATTTACCTAGTTCAGTGGAGACCTGAGGAACCTCAAGAGTTAACCAACCCTGTGAATGTGTTTAGCATCTCATGTTTTTATACTTTCACAACGAAGTTAGATACGTTTGAAGCTCGTGAAGTGGAGCCTTGTAAACAAAAAGGGAATAATTAAGTGGTCTACGGGACTTCAATGAGGACCAGCCAACCTTTTGATACAGGATGCAGTGGCGAGTATTTAAACTGTCACCTGTGAGAAAACAAATGGCGCTATGGTAGAAGGCATTCAAAGGTTTAAGAGTAGTGGCTGCTGCAATCTGGTAAATGGCATCACCATAGTCAAGAACTGGCAGGAAAGTTGACTGTGCAATCTGCTTCCCGCTATTTAGAGAGAAAAAAAATAATAATATTAGTCCATACAAATGCCCAGATATTTATCGGCGGGGACCCGATCGATGTGAGAACCATCCAATTAATAAATATGTAGTCCATCTGAAAAATGTTTGGGAGAATTAGAAAACAACATGTATATAGTCTTGACCGCATTAAGTACAAGTTTTAAACAAACCAGTGTTTTCTGGTAGGCAACAAGGTCAGATTGTAGCTCTAACATAGCTTGGTCAACAGTTGGGGCCATGGCATCATACAGTCAGGTCCATAAATATTTGGACATAGACAGCTAAAATAATAACTTGGTCAACCACAAATAATGAATATGATGCTTTAATTTGAGAGTATTTACATCCAAATCAGGTGAACGGTGTAGGAATTACAGCACTTTTTAATATGTGGTCCCCCCCTTTTTAAGGGACCAAAAGTAATTGGACAATTGGCTGCTCAGCTGTTCCATGGCCAGGTGTGTGTTATTCCCTCATTAGTTAATTTACAAGTAAGCAGATAAAAGGTCTAGAGTTGATTTCAAGTGTGGCATTTGCATTTGGAACCTGTTGCTGATAACCCTCAATATGAAGTCCAAAGAGCGGTCACTGCCAGTGAAGCAAGCCATCATTAGGCTGAAAAAATTAAAACAAACCCATCAGAAAGATAGCAGAAACATTAGGTGTGGCCAAATCAACTATTTGGTACATTCTTAAAAAGAAAGAACACACTGGTGAGCTCAGGAAAACCAAATGACCACGGAAAACAACTGTGGTGGATGACAGAATAATTATTTCCATGGAGAAGAAAAACCCCTTCACAACAGTTGGCCAGAGCAGGAACACCATCCAGAAGGTAGGCGTATCTGTGTCAAAGCCAACAATCAAGAGACGACTTGACCAGAGTAAATACAGAGGTTTTACCACAAGATGTAAACCATTGGTAAGCCTCAAAAACAGCAAGACCAGATTAGAGTTTGCCAAAAAACATCTTTAAAAGCCTATGGACAGACGAGACAAAGATCAACTTGTACCAGAATGATGGGAAGAGAAGAGTATGGAGAAGGGAAGGAACTGCTCATGATCTGAAGTATACAACCACATCTGTGAAGCACGGTGGAGGTAGTGTTATGGTGTGGGCATGTATGGCTGCCAGTGGAACTGGTTCCCTTGTATTTATTGATGATGTGACTGCTGACAAAAGCAGCAGGATGAATTCTGAAGTGCTTAGGGCCATATTATCTGCTCAGATTCAGCCAAATGCTTCAAAACTCATTGGACGGCGCTTCACATTGCAGATGGACAATGACCCGAAGCATACTGCGAAAGCAACCCAATACTTTAAGGCAAAGAAGTGGAATGAAGTGGAATGAAGGCAAAACGGCCAACGAACAAGCAGGAACTGAAGACAGCTACAGTAAAGGCCTGGCACAGCATCAACATGGAGGAAACCCAGCATCTGGTGATGTCTATGGGTTCCAGACTTCAGGCAGTCATTGACTGCAAAGAATTTGCAACCAAGTATCAAAACAATTTAATTTATGATTGTTAGTTTGTCCAATTACTTTTGAGCCCCTAAAATTGGGGGGCTATGTATAAAAATGGTTGTAATTCTTAAACGGTTCATACAATAATTTTGACAAAACCCTTACATTAAAGATGAAAGTCGACACTTAAAGCACATCTTGATAGTTTCCTTTCAATACCATTGTGGTGGCTTACAGAGCCAAAATGAGGCAAATTGTGTCACTGTCCAAATACTTATGGACCTGACTTGAGTGCCGTCTGCATACAGATTAATATTACACGTTTTAACAGATAGTGTATATAAATAATATTGGTCTGAGTGTACAAAACATTAGAAACACCGGTTCTTTCCATGACAGACTGACCAGGTAAATCCAGGTGAAAACTATGATCCCTTATTGATGTCACTTGTTAAATCCATTTCAAATCAGTGTAGATGAAGGTGAGGAGACAGGTTAAAGAATGATTTTTAAGCCTTGAGACTATTGAGACGTGGATTGTGTATGTGTGCAATTCAGAGGGTGAATGGGCAAGACAACATATTGGAGTACCTTTGAACAGGGTATGGTAGTAAGAAGGGGCCAGGCACACCGGTTTGAGTGTGTCAAGAACTGCAAAGCTGCTGTTTTTTCTATGCTCAACAGTTTCCCGTGTGTATCAAGAATGGTCCACCACCGAAAGGACATCAAGCAGCCCTTGACACAACTGTGGGAAGCATTGGAGTCAACATGGGCCAGCATCCCTGTCGAATGCTTACCATGCCCTGTCAAATTATCCTTATTCTTAGGGCACAAAAAACCTAGCTAGGCAGAAATCTAGTGTCCACTGTTTAGGCTTTAAAGATCTTATCACTCCTCTCTTAGACACATAGGCCATGACTACATGGAACTCTTTTTCACATCAGGTAACTTTATTTTTTTTATTTCACCTTCACCAAATTAACCAGGTAGGCCAGTTGAGAACGAGTTCTCATTTACAACTGCGACCTGGCCAAGATAAAGCAAAGCAGTGCGACAAACACAGAGTTATGGGATAAAAAAAAATGTACAGTCAATAACACAACAGAACAATCTATATACAGTGTGTGCAAATGTAGTAAGATTAGGGAGGTAAGGCAATAAATAGGCCATAGTGGCAAAATAATTCCAATTTAAATTAAAGCAATTAAACATTGGAAGGATGGATGTGCAGAATATGAATGTGCAAGTAGAGATACTGGGGTGCAAAGGAGAAAACAAAAAAATATCTGGGGATGAGGTAGTTGGGTGGGATATTTACAGATCTGCTGTGTACAGGTGCAATGATTGGTAAGCTGCTCTGACAGCTGATGCTTAAAGTTAGTGAGGGAGATATGAGTCTCAAGCTTCAGTGATTTTTTCAATTAGTTCCAGTCATTGGCAGCAGAGAACTGGAAGGAAAGGCAGCCAAAGGATGAATTGGCTTTGGGGGTGACCAGTGAAATATACCTGCTGGAGCACGTGCTACGGGCGGGTGCTGCTATGGTGACCAGTCAGCTGAGATAAGGCGGGGCTTTACCTAGCAAAGACTTATAGATGACCTGGAGCCAGTGGGTTTGGCAACGAATATGAAGCGAGGGCCAGCCAACGAGAGCATACAGGTCGCAGTGGTGGGTACTATATGGGGCTTTGGTGACAAAACGGATGACACTGTGATAGACTGCATCCAACTCAAGTAGAGTGTTGGAGGCTAATTTGTAAATGACATTGCCGAAGTCAAGGATCGGCAGGATAGTCAGTTTTACGAGGGTATATTTGGCAGCATGAGTGAAGGATACTTTGTTGTGAAATAGGAAGCCGATTCTAGATTTCAATATGGATTGGAGATGCTTAAGTCAATAGGGGGGCGTCATTTCGACTTTGTAAAAATTAGTTCCCAAATTAAACTGCCTCGTACTCAATTCTTGCTCGTACAATATGCATATTATTATTCCTATTGGATAGAAAACACTCTCTAGTTTCTAAAACCGTTTGAATTATTTCTCTGAGTGAAACAGAACTCATTCTGCAGCACACTTCCTGTCAAGGAGTGAGATTTCTGAAATCGAGGTCTCTGTTCTGGGGTCAGTTTATAAATTCCCATGTAAGCTATGGGGCTACATGCACTGCATACGCCTTCCTCTAGATGTCAGTAAGCGGTGAGAATTTAAATGGAGTGGATTGCACCATCTGGGGCACTATAAAAGCCCGTGGAACGGAAGGTCCGTTCTTTTCAACGGGGCGCCTGGCGCAGGAGGGACATCACAATGGCGTCCTGAAAAGCTTTCGTTTTAGCAGTTCTATATCTCCGGCTCTGATTTAATTAGATTTTTGTCTTAAAAACTCCATAAGGTAGTTCATTTAAACCGACTTATAGCAGTTTATATTAGTTTATTGAGATTTTCTGGATATTCTTTGTCACGCGCTATCACGAGTTGGACACCTCTCCGGCACATAGCTAGCGTTAGCTGCTATATCTACAGGAGAAGAGGACATCTTTCAACCAAAAGACGATTGTTCTGGAGAAAGGACACCTTGCCCAAGATTCTGATGGAAGCTCGTCAAATAGTAAGAAGTCTTTATGCTGTTAATTCGTATTTATGTTGACAAATGTTAAACAATAATTCCGCCATGAATTTCGGTGCGGTCTCGCTTTAGCGCACGCTGTATGCGCAGTAACGTTAATTTTAAAAATCTAACACAGCGGTTGCATTAAGAACTAATGTATCTTTCATTTGCTGTCCAACCTGTATTTTTTTGTCAAGTTTATGAATAGTTAATGATTAGATTAGGTGCCTCTCCAAGATGGCGCCGGACAGATTGCTTGAAGTTTGGCCACTACTCACATTGCATAACCACGATTTGTGCCGCTACATATGCACATTTTCGAACAAACCCTATATGCATTGTGTAATATGATGTTACAGGACTGTCATCTGAAGAATTTTATGAAGGTTAGTCAAAAATTATATATCTTTTGCTTGCTTGTTACGATCGCTAACCTTTGCTGCTGGTAAATGGTGTTGTGTTTCTGGCTATTGTGGTAAGCTAATATAATGCTATATTGTGTTTTCGCTGTAAAACACTTAAAAAATCTGAAATATTGGCTGGATTCACAAGATCTTTGTCTTTCATTTGCTGTACGCTGTGTATTTTTCAGAAATGTTTTATGATGAGTATTTAGGTAATTCACGTTGGTCTCTGTAGTTATTCTAGTTGCTTTGGTGAGAGTTGTGATGGTGGCTGCAATGGTAAACTATGATTTATACCTGAAATATGCACATTTTTCTAACAAAACATATGCTATACAATAAATATGTTATCAGACTGTCATCTGATGAAGTTGTTTCTTGGTTAGTGACAATTTATATCTTTATTTGGTCGAATTTGTGATAGCTACTGATGCAGTAAAAAAATGGTGGAGTAAAAAAAGTGGTGTCTTTTGCTAACGTGGTTAGCTAATAGATTTACATATTGTGTCTTCCCTGTAAAACATTTTAAAAATCAGAAATGATGGCTGGATTCACAAGATGTGTATCTTTCATCTGGTGTCTTGGACTTGTGATTTAATGATATTTAGACGCTAGTATTTACTTGTGACGCTATGCTAGGCTATGCTAGTCAGCTTTTTTAATGATGGGGGTGCTCCCGGATTCGGGATTGGGAGGAATTAGAGGTTAATGTGTGTCTGGAAAGAGAGTTTACAGTCTAACCAGACACCTAGGTATTTGTAGTTGTCCACATATTCTAAGTCAGAACCATCCAGAGTAGTGATGCAGGACGGGCAGGCAGGTGTGGGCAGCGATCGGTTGAAGAGCATGCATTTAGTATTACTTGCATTTAAGAGCAGTTGGAGGCCACGGAAGGAGTGTTGTATGGCATTGAAGCTCGTCTGGAGGTTAGTTAACACAGTGTCCAAAGAAGGGCCAGAAGTATACAGAATGGTGTCGTCTGCGTAGAGGTGGATCACCAGCAGCAAGTGCGACATCATTGATGTATCCAGAGAAAAAAAAAAGAGTCAGCCCGAGAATTGAACCCTGTGGCACCACCATAGTGACTGCCAGAGGTCCGGACAACAGGCCCTCCGATTTGACACACTGAACTCTGTCTGCGAAGTAGTTGGAGCTTAACGCATTGCCCCCTTTTCCACTGTTCCAGGCTGTGCTGGACAGGTCCAGGATGGCAGAGCATCGTCTGCTTCTGGTGGCCCCATACTGGCCCAGACGACCCTAGTTCAGCCTTCTCCTGTCGCTGTTGTCTGGGACACCTTGGCAACTTCCCCTGAGGCCGGGGGAACTCTGTGGCATCAGAGGCCACACCGCCTCAGTGAATGAACACCATGCAGAGCGCAAGGGCACCGGCTACAACCGCAGCATACCAGTTGTGCTGGCGGTTGTTCTGCTCTTGGTACACTGGTACTGTGGTGGTGCTTGAGTCATGCGGGGTGCAGTATGTCCTCCAATACCTGCAGTCTCGCTTGGATGAGGGCTTAGCAGCCTCAAAACTGAGGGTATTTGGCCGCTAAATCTGTCTGCCATGTGGGGTGGATGGACAGGCCAGTGGGGTTCCATCCCCTGGTCTCCAGGTTTATGAAGGGGGTTCTTCGCCTGCGTCCAGCTAGGACCCGCTCAATGGCGAGTTGGGATCTGGATGTGGTCTTGGCAGCTTTGGCAAAGCCGCCTTTCGAACCGTTGGAGTCTGCCTCCCTGATACACCTCTCTATGAAGGTGGCTTTCTTGGTAGCGATTACTTCCATGAAGAGGGTGGGTGAGCTCCATGCCTTTTCGGGAAGTTCTGAGTGCTACCGGATGGACCCTGGTGGAAGGAGTACATCTCTCTGTCCCAACCCTTCATTCCTCCCGAAGGTTCTGTCAGACAGGCATGTGAACATCCCTTTTATCCTGTCTACTTATGACCCCCCGGCAGTGGCGGGGAGACTGGGCCTCCCTCTGGTATGCTGTGCCCGGCGAGGGCACTGGCTGCCTACGTGGAGTGGACACGGTCAGTGAGAACAACACACCAGCTCTTTGTCTGCTGTGGTGAGAGAGTCCTGGGGGCTGGGCTATCAAAGCAGAGGCTCTCTCACTGGATCGTGGACACGATTACGACAGCATACCGCCTGGCTGGCATGCCAGTGCTGGGATCTGTAGTGGCACATTCAACACGAGGTGTGGCTGCGTCCTGGGCTCTACTGAGAGGAGTGCCCCCCACTGAGATCTGTGCTGCGGCCAGCTGGGCTTCCTCTTGCACCTTTGCTAGGTACTATCGGGTAAATGTGGCGCCTCCCAATGCGGTTGGTTCAGCAGTCCTGGGTGTCGCTTCCCCTTCTGGGGACTGTGATGGGATTCACATTCCACATGGCCCCTGCGTCTCGGTCCTGCGCTGGGACTTCGCTGCCGGCTGGCCAGGTCCCTCTAGCACCGACTAATCTGGTACGGGTATACCAATATATTGGAGTGTTCCAATAAAGTGAAAGGTTACGTGAGCTATATGGATCACTCCAATCCTCTACGGTGCTAGAGGCGCCTCAAAAATTATGTAGAGAACGTGTGTCACGGCCATGGGGTCTATATATAGGGGCGGACCCCAGCCATGACACAGGTGTACACAGGAGTAAATCTGTAAATCCTCACCTCGGATGTATCCCTCCGCCGCAGAGTGATACCAATATATTGGAGTGATCCATAAAGCTCATGTAACCGTGGTTACATACGTAACCTTTGTTTTACATGTGGATTACTTGTGGATTTTGAAAATAAAAATCAAGATGTCAATTTGTTTGTCTACATGCCATTTAAAAAAACAATGCAGCTATTTGAGTAGGCCTAAACATATTTTGGGTTAAGACAAGTAACTAGGAGTGAGGGCAAACATCATAAGATTGCAAGCTGAGTTTGAATAAGGCATCTGATTACCACTTTGCATTTGGAACGGTTAGTTTAATTATACCTAATAACCAAATCATTGATGATCACTAGATAAAATGTCTCTCCTCTTCCCCTGCACACACGTCATCACACTGCCTCATCTGATTGGTCGTTTAACGCGAACGGCAAGCCAAAATAAACGTCATCATACTCCTTGAACAGATTGGTTGAGTAGGCAGGCCTTCTGACTTTGTGGCTGTGGTATCTAGTGACGACCATTTCTATTGGAGAAGCAGTTTCTGCATATCTTGATACTGTATTGCAGGGGTTGGCAACACAGTTGCTGGAGCGTCGCAGGTACTGCAGGATTTGGTCCGACTAGGCGCCGCTGAGCTAATTGATCAGTTCAGCGATCGATTAAAAAAAAATCAACATTCCTGGTCCCAAGTGGCGCAGCGGTCGGTCTAAGGCACTGCATGTCAGTGCTAGAGGCATCACTACAGACCCTGATTCGATCCCAGGCTGTATCACAACCGGCCGTGATCTGGAGTCCCATAGGGTGGCGCACAATTGGCCCAGCGTCGTCCGGGTTAGGCCGTCATTGTAAAATAAGAATTTGTTCTTAACTGACTACCCTAGTTAAAGAAAGGTTCAATAAAAAGCTTCCAGCTTGGTTAAATCAAAAACATTAAGTGCCTGTGGAACTCTTGGACTAGGGTTACCTACCCCCACTATACTGTCTTTGCTTGAAGTTAGCTAAATCCATTACATTTGTACGATATTGCCTATTTACTTTGTGGCTGTGGTACTTCGTTCTTCCTGTAAAGTTGTTGGATAAAAAACTAGCCAGTTAGCTAATCATACCGCGTTCACGTGCTAGTCGGAACTAGGACATTTCCGTCTTGGAAACTCGTTTTAGAAACACCAGCTCCGAGTTTCCCGGTTGAAATTACCATAGTATAGGAAGCTCTGTGCAAATACAACGTTCATTTGAACTAGTCGGGAGGGTCCGTGTTTAAGATAGTAGTTGAACATGGCATGATAAAACAGTATTTCTCACCTCTTTTATTTTTTGTGCCATTCTTCTTCGCAGTGATGAGTTCCTGGTCAATCTTTTTCTCCAAAAATTCCTGTTTCTTCGTCAACATTTCCTCAGTGTCTCGAAGTCGCTGGATCGCCTCCTGAGGGCTAGCCGATTTCCCACCTTTACCTCCAGCGCCAAATAACTTCCCCAACAAAGACATATTTGCGCTGAATAACAACAGCAACTGATACTACAAATTCTATAGCAATTAACAGGACTCGACTAGTCTCGTATCTTCTCTCTCGCTGTCACTCGCCCAGCAGAGCTGCTGTTGTTATTTCTTCTTCCTCTTTCCAACCAGGCCTCGTGATGTCAGCACGTCACCAGGGCGTGGGTCAATGACGTAATGAGAATGAAAGAGTCAAATGTTTCACATGTTCCTAGTTTTTTGTTGTTGCCTATGTTAATGATCCCTTTACACAGTATTCCTCTTTCAGAAAAAAGATCAGTGATCTGCCAGTACACATCTGCATTACAAATGGATTACTGATTTGTTACTTTTATTTTAAATGTTTTACTTATCTATTTTTTTTACTCAACACTTTTATTTTTTTTTAAATGCATTGTTTGTTATGGACTTGTATGTAAGCAATTTCACTGTAAGGTCTACTACACCTGTTGTATTTGGCGTATGTGACAAATACAATTGGATTTGATTTGAAGCAAAAGCTTATAGACCATGGCCCGGTTGCAATAGCGATTTTAGCTTGCAAATCTTGGTGTGGCAACAACAACAAATATTAAGTGGGATGCATGCCAGCAAAGCCACAACACTAAACAATACATGAATTGCACTATAACGACAAACGGTGCCCACAAACTGTTAGGGCCTACATAAAGCTGTCCCAACATCTTACCACTGCTACACCTTGCTATCAGCGGAATCTTGTCTGGCAGCGAAACAGTTCATCCAGCCTCATTTACTACCTTTAAAAAAAGCATAGCTGATATGGCTGACTTGCTTAAACAAATGTGGTTTCTAATGACAATTGAGATGTACAAACTATGGCATAAGGATGACAAGCGGATAAGAGGCTATCTGTAATTTCGATTAAGACATTAATGGGCGAGCTAGGATGGACGTAGTCAATACAACTATTTGTTTAGCACTTTTGAAATGTACAGCGACAGAATTCAGAACATGGGTCGTTCTTACAGTGTTCTCCCTGTACACCAAGTCAGAACCATAGGATAAATAAAGAGGGCATATAAGCAGACAATGAGAGCTCTAACAATATGTGATGATTACATTTCTCTAAAACAGGTTATAGGCTACATGTGCACCACCAAGTCAGAACAGTAGACAAAATTAAGAGGGGTAAATAGACCAAATTATTAGGGTGAGGCACATGGGCTACTAACATCTTACTACACAACATACACTTAGTATTACTTTCTTAGCTACAGTATACATATCTCCCTGGCATATTACATAATTTATGCAGCAGCATACAAAACATTTTTGGACTCAACTTGTTGTGCTGTGCTCACTTTAACAGGAAGGTGGCTCGGCGGTCCTTCGTGGGCAAATTCTGTCATCAAAGTCTTGCATTCTCTGGATTTATGGTGCTTTCAAAAAAACTGGGACATTTATGGCCTGCTGGAGGTCATTTTTGCAGGGCTCTGGCAGTGCTCCTCCTGCTCAAAGGTGGGGGTAGTGGTCCTGCTGCTGGGTTGTTGCCCTCCTACGGCCTCCTCCACGTCTCCTGATGTACTGGCCTGTCTCCTGGTAGCGCCTCCATGCTCTGGACGGTACGCTGACAGACACAGCAAACCTTCTTGCCACAGCTCGCATTGATGTGCCATCCTGGATGAGCTGCACTACCTGAGCCACTTGTGTGGGTTGTAGACTTCGTCTCATGCTACCACTAGAGTGAGAGCACCGCCAGCATTCAAAAGTGACCAAAACATCAGCCAGGAAGCATAGGAACTGAGAAGTGGTCTGTGGTCACCACCTGCAGAATCACTCCTTTATTGGGGGTGTCTTGCTAATTGCCTATAATTTCCACCTTTTGTCTATTCCATTTGCACAACAGCATGTGAAATTTATTGTCAATCAGTGTTGCTTCCTAAGTGGACAGTTTGATTTCACAGAAGTGTGATTGACTTGGAGTTACATTGTGTTGTTTAAGTGTTCCCTTTATTTTTTTGAGCAGTGCATATTATTTACATTGTTTCCAAACTGACATGTGACATGTAGTAATGCCAAAATAACATGCTAAAAATGTGGGCACAAAACAGGTTGCATAAAAATAATACTTTTTAACTTTAAGTCAGTTGCACAAAACATTTTAAGGTGAATCCCCCCTTTTGAAATGAATTGAAAAAGTTAAGGGTGCCCATGGGGTCCCCTAACCCTGAACTGCTTCATTCAGCTACTTAGCTAAACAATGGAAGATGCACAATCAATGGCAACAAAGCTAGCTAAAACAAGTTGAGAAAAAAAGTTATTACAAGAAACGTGGTTTATTAACTTCTGAATCAATTTGGTTATGCTGTCTTGATTGTAGAAGTTTTATTTTGCTCTCACAAAATAAATGCAATCTCTTTTTATGAGAGGTTTAGTCAGTGAATCAGGCCATCTCTACGGTAACCAGATACTCATTCTGCAGTACATGCCTTCCCTTACAAAAATGTACCATGGTAATACTATGGTACTTTCATTCATACCGTGATACTACTATGATATTTTAATTTATACCATGGTATAGTCTGAATCATGGAAATGTACCATGGTTTTAGCCTTGAAGTATGATGGTACTGCCATTGTACCTAAATATTACCATGCTATTGCATCATTTACACTATGGTATAGATATGAATCATGGAAATGTACCATGGTTTTAGCCTTGAAGTATGATGGTACTCCCATGCACCTAAATATTACCATGGTATTGCCTCATTTATACCATGGTATAGTTGTGGATCATGGAAATACCATGGTTTTAACCTGCATTAGACATTCTACCATGGTAACGCACAATTATGATAAATGTTACCAAAAATTATCATTATGGTACCATCTTTATTAATTGTGCGTTACCATAGTACAATGCTAGTATAATGCATTAAATAAATAAACCCCCCAAGTCAAAAGAGGTCAGTTGGTTTTATATTGATTAATATATATAACAGTATGGACATGTTTCTGATAAAGTCAGAGGCAGGCTACTATTGTTGGTCCTAGTTTGTCTGTAACATAAAGAAAAGGGGAAATTGTTTCTGTTAATACAGAAATAGTAATACTTTCTGTATTAATAGTACAGTTTTTGCTCATGTTCCCTGTGTTGCTTGTTTCCACCCACAGAGGGAGCTGCTCGCTCTAGTGGTTGCTACAGTTGCACCATCGAGAGCATCCTGACCGGTTGCATCACCGCCTGGTATGGCAACTTCTCGGCATCTGACCGTAAGGCACTACAGAGGGTAGTGCTTACGGCCCAGTACATCATTGGGGCCAAGCTTCCTGCCATCAAGGACCTATATAATAGGCGGTGTCATAGGAAAGCCCATAAAATTGTCAGAGACTCAAGTCACCCAAGTCAAAGACTGTTTTCTCTGCTACCGCACCACAAGCGGTACCGGAGCGCCAAGTCTAGGACCAAAAGGCTCCTTAACAGCTTCTACCCCCAAGCCATAACACTGCTGAACAATTAATCAAATGGCCACCAGACTATTTACATTGACCAACCCCCCGCCCCACCCCTCCATTTATTTTGTACACTGCTGCTACTCGCTGTTTATTATCTATGCATAGTCACTTCACCCTTACCTACATGTACAAATTACCTCAAGTAAAGGTACCCCTGCACACTGACTCAGTATCAGTACCCCCCTGTGTATAGTCTCGCTGTTGTTATTTTATTTAATTATTTTTATTTTTTTTCTACTTTAGTTGATTTGGTAAATCTTTTTTTAACTCTTCTTGAACTGCACTGTTGGTCAAAGGCTTGTAAGTAAGCATTTCACGGTAAGGTCTACACTTGTTGTATTCGGCGCATGTGACAAATAATGTTTGATTTGATTAGATTTTTCACGCACGCTCCCTCCACAGTGGCTCTCGCACTAGCCTG
The DNA here is from genome assembly GCF_016432855.1 of Salvelinus namaycush. NCBI lineage: Eukaryota > Metazoa > Chordata > Actinopteri > Salmoniformes > Salmonidae > Salvelinus > Salvelinus namaycush. Next base: position 6,286,868 of record NC_052326.1, read on the forward strand.
TGAGCCAGTTGCATGAGAGCCAACTGAAAAGTTAAACAAATTATTTTAAACGTTATCATCATGGTGAGCGAGTTATAAAGAATAGGATATAAAACACCAAGTTAAGCAGTGTAATGATATAATTGTTATTTTTTATGACGTTTTGACGTTAATTTATAAAAGCATAGAAGCTAACGTTGGCTAAAGTTAGCTCCAGCCAAGCTAGCCTGTCGTCATGGCGACAAGACCAACAAACGTTCACACAGAGTGTAAACAAAGAGAAACATTTTAACTTGCTGTTTTTAGGGATATGTTGAGAATTACATGATAAAAATGTATCTATGCGATAAGATGCTAATGAATACCTTTTTCCAAATATGTTTTTTTGTATGTTGGTTATTTAAGCAATAAGGCTCAAGGGGGTGAGGTATATGGCTAAGGGCTGTTCTTATGCGCGACGCAACGTGGAGTGCCTGGATACAGGCCTTAGTCATGGTATATTGGTCATATACCACAAACCCCTGAGGTGCCTTACTGCTATTATAAACTGGTTGCCAACATAATTAGAGCTGTAAAAATAAATGTTTTGTCATACGTGTGGTATACGGTTTGATATACCACGGCTGTCAGCCAATCAACATTCAGGACACCTAGGTGTCTGGTTAGACTGTAAACTCTCCTTCCAGACTCACATTAAGCATCTCGAATCCCAAATGAAATCTTGAATCAGCTTCCTATTTCGCAGCAAAGCATCCTTCACTCATGCTGCCAAGCACCCTCATAAAACTGACTATCCTGCCGATCCTTGACTTTGGCGATGTCATTTACAAAATAGCCTCCAACACTACTCAGCGAATTGGATGCAGTCTATCCCAGTGCCATCCGTTTTGTCACCAAAGCCCCATATACTACCCACCACTGCGACCTGTATGCTCTCGTTGGCGGGCCCTCGCTTCATATTCGTCGCCATTTCAGGGCATAATGATTCAGGGCATAATGTACAGACAGGGGTATGGTGGGGTGCGGGTACAGTGGAGGTAAACCCAGGCACCCGAGTGATGAGAAGAGGTTGCATCTCTGGACGGGCTAGTTATGCTGGGTGAGGTCGTCACATGTGTGGGAGGTGGGACAAAGGAGGTATCTGGGGCATGTTGAGTGGGACTAGGGGCTCCGCGGTAAACTAAGACAATGATAACTATCCTAAACAACAGTGTGCAAGGCATATTGACATTTGAGAGAGACATAAAGCGAGGCAAAAAGCAATCACAGGTGTTGATTGGGAGAGCTAGCTAAGGCAACAACGGGTAAGACAACAACAGCTAATCAGCTAAGACAACAACAAGAGGTAAAATGGCGATGAATGGGCAGAGAGGGTCGGTTAACTACACACAAGGCCTGAGTTGGGGCCGACAGATAAACAAAAAATAAACAAAAATGGAGTACCGTGATTAATGAACGGTCCAGCAGGCATCAGCTATGTAGCCAAGTGATCATAGGGTCCAGTGAACAGCAATAGATGGAACAGGAAAGCCGCGGGGTAGTCGTTACTACACTAGCATGCGGGAGACACGGCGTCTAAAGTTAGCAGGCCGGGGTAAGTAGAAGCGTCTGTTCCGACGTCCGGCGAAGGCCGGTTGAGGGCACAGCGGATGGAGTTAAGTCGGCGGACCAGTCGTGGTGGTACGGCGGGGCGCCGTGTCGACAAAGGGTCCAGACCAGATGGCAAAAGAGGTAATTGTAGTTGTAGTAATTTTGTTTGCTAGCCGGGAGATGCGCCTGGCTCGCGGCTAACTGGTGCTAGCTTTGGGGCATGGGCGTTAGCCACTATAGCTACTCGGTAGCAGCGATGATCCGATGCACAGGTCCAGAGCTTACGGCAAGGATCCGGCGGAGTGGTGGATTCGTGTTGGGGTAGAGCCCGGAAGGGCTGGGTCACTCGGTGGCATCCAGCTAGCTGTGATGATCAGGAGTAATGGTCCAGGGTTTACAGCAGGAATCCGGCGTTGTAGTGGAGAAAACAGTCCGATGCTGGCAAGTATTATCCAGGCAAAAAAAAAACGGCTGGTGTCTGTGCAGAAGGAAAGGCCGCTAGCAGTGGCTAACAATGGCTAAATAGTTAGTAACTAATTAGCTGGCTAGCTTCTGATTGAGGTTCTGGCTATAAGATATAAAAAAAAAAAATAGAGGATCCGAGTCACATTGGGTAAGGCGGGTTACCGGATGGTATATTTAATTTAAAAATGGAAAAGAGATTGAAAATCAATTGAAATATATACAAAAAAAGACAAAAATACAAAAGTACACGAGAGGACGACAAACCACGTCTGCACTGCTACGCCATCTTGGATACCACCTTGAAGCAGAAGAGATGAAGTGTATAACGGATGTGAACAAAGGCTGGTGCCACATTGTACCAACAATCACAGTTGATGGGAAGCCCGTCCCCAGGGATGAAGGACATCCACACTACACCTTCAGTGACCCCTACTGAGTAATGCCCCACACTGCTGCCCACTTTTGTGCCTTGAGAACACCCTTCCCTTCCTCAACTCCCTCTAAGGTTGATTAAATGGCTTCCTTTAGTCATAATTCTCCTGAGTGACAACTGATTTGAAAGGACTTTCTGTAGGGGAATGAAGGTTGGTAACAGGGAAATACTGCTTTATGAGAGTATTGGGACATGGTATCTGTGTTCTTCGTAATAAAAATGTTTTGCTACTGGCCAAAAATATATATATTTTATGCAACCGAGCCCAGGGCCTATCTACAACTCTCCCAATTGATCAATAGTGTAACTATGTCTATCAGTCAGTAACACTGTGAACTTCAAACCTGTCTCTATTGTTTTAACATGGACCCTCTTTATTTTTCTCCTCTATCCATGACCCACTCCCTACCTCTGTCATGCACACATATACGTACAAAGACACACACACAAACACCGGCTTTGATGCTAATTGATTTATGTTTATTTGTATAATGCAGAAAAGAATGAAGAAATTCTAATAAAATCAATCAATCAATTGTATTTTATAAAGCCATTTTTACATCAGCAGTTGTCAAAGTGCAATAGGCCTACAGATTACCCCGCCTAAATTCCGAAAGAGCTTGCAATTCAGATGTAGAAGCACAGTGGCTAGGAAAAACTCATAGAAAGACAGAAACCTAGGAAGAAACTCATCTGGCTGCACCAGGTGGAGATGATAAGAGTATATGGACATTAAGGCCAGATCATCAGACGTTCATAGATGACTAGCAGGGTCAAATAATAATCACAGTGGTGCAACAGGTCAGCACCTCAGGAGTAAATGTCAGTTGGCTTTTCATAGCTGAGCATTCAGAGGTTGAGACAGCAGGGGCAGCGGCGAGAGAGAGAAAAATAATGAGAGAAATAGAGAGAGATTCTGGAGAAATGAAGAACAATATACTGTAAATAAATGCAGGCCATAAATGCAGTGGTCATTTCCAGGGTCCAGATTTAACACAATCATCTGAAAACGACATGTATTGCTGTTATTGTGATTAATTAAATTATCTGTTTCAAAAAACAAAGTTTACATGTGGTTCTGTGTCTGAATAAATCCACCTTTGCATTCTCCAGACTCACTACCCATTTGGGATCTTTCAGAACCTGACTGTCTGTCTTCTCTGCTGAGGTTGCACTCTGTTACTTATCCTACTCGTAGGCAAACCTGGAAGGAGGGAAGAAAGATGGCAGCTATCAGTATAGTTTTTTTTTTTTTTTTAAATCTAAAGAATACTCCTATTCATATAATTTAGATTGATGATAGAGGTATCAAAGTGTTAAGTATATAATACCTTCAGAATTAATTTTTTTCCTCACCCATCTACACACAATACCCCATAACGACAAAGTGAAAACATGTTTTAGGAAATGTTTGCAAATGTATTCATAATGAAATATAGAAATATCTCATTTACATACAGGACCAGTCAAACGTTTGGACACACCTACTTATTCAAGGGTTTTTCTTTATTTTGAAATGTTTTACATTGTAGAATAATAGCGAAGGCATAAAAACTATGAAATAACACATGGAATCATGTAGAGCGTGCAAAGCTGTCATCAAGGCAAAGGGTGGCTACTTTGTTTAACACTTTTTTGGTTACTACATGATTCCATATGTGTTATTTTACAGTTTTGATGCCTTCACTATTATTATACAATGTATAAAATAGTAAAAATAAAATAAAAATAAATGTTTTTAGTCTCTAAAAGCTTTGCACTGAACCAGGTTTTCCTCTAAGATTTTGCCTGTGCTTAACTCTATTCCGTTTCTTTTTTATCCTGAAAAGCTCCCCAATCCTTAATGATTACAAGCATACCCATGACATGATGCAGCCACCAATATGCTTGAAAATATGTAGTGGTACTCAGTAATGTGTTCTATTGGATTTGCCCCAAACATAACACGTTGTATTCAGGAGAAAAAGTGAATTGCTTTGCCACATTTTTTGCATTATTACTTTAGTGCCTTGTTGCAAACAGGATGCATGTTTTGGAATATTTGTATTCTCTACAGGTTACCTTCTTTTCACTCTGTCAATTAGGTTAGTATTGTGTAGTAACTAAAATATTGTTTATCCATCCTCAGTTTTCTCCTATCATAGCCATTAAACTCTGTAACTGTTTTAAAGTCACCATTGGCCTCAAGGTGAAATCCCTGAGGGGTTTCCTTCCTCTCCAGCAACTGAGTTAGGCAGGACGCCTGTATCTTTGTAGTGACTGGGTGCATTGATACACCATCCAAAGTGCAATTAATAACTATTGTGTGTAGGCCAGTGACAAAAAAATCTTAATTTAAACCATTTTAAATTCAGGCAGTACCACAACAAAATGTGGAAAAAGGGGTGTGAATACTTTCCGAAGACACTATATGTAACCATCTACTTATGTATCAAGCGTCTAGAAGAGTTTATAATATTAAAAACAAAGCGGAACAGAATAAACACATTTTATTTAAAGGGGGTGCCCCTGGTAGAATATACTGTACTATCATTACTTCTGCTTCTGTACATCCACTTGATAGAGACATGTGCCACATTTTTTGAGTCATTAACTATTGAGTCAATAAGTATTCAACCCTTTTGTTATGACAAGCCTTTGATAAGAAACAACAAATATATTACAAATAAACTGAATATGATGTGACCAGCATTCAATTACTCTATATGGGGCATTAGTCTCATGGTACAGGGCTGAGTAAGAAACACGTACATACACAAAATAATATAACTGGAATTACAAAACCTTTTGACATTTCAAAAATAAATGTTGTATTCCAAATTCAAGTTATTCCTTTGAAAATGTATGGTCCTGTGGCTACCCCCTTAGTGCCTGTCTGTGTTGTTACGAGACTAGGGTCTGTGGCTTTTTAACTCAGGGTAAGGGTCGCAGGGAGAGATGGTGCATGGCATGCGTGTTGTATAGATAGGTCAGTGCAGGGACAGGCCCACTAAGTGTGTCTGTCTGACACGTCAGTCTAGCAGACCGGGGGGAACATGTGAGAGGAAGAGTCACCGCGTGGTCAGACTAAGAGCAGGGCACTGTCTGTGTGCCAAATTGCCAATACGTCATAGCACAACATGCACCAATATCCATTCTATCATACTACCTTGACCAATGTTTTTGGCATTGTATGCATATGTATGGGTATTGGCTGCTATTATGGATATTGCAATGTACCCAATGGTGAAATAATAGCCAGAATACAAACATGTTTTCAGTTGTCCTCAATTTATATAACATTCACAGTAAAGTCACACTTTTCTAATAGAATCTCAGTAGTCTCCTTAGCTTTATCTAGATTCATTGACTCAGACTAGCTATATTCAGTAATAATAGCTTACTGTATATATGAAAGTAGACATATTTATCCAACATAGTCATTATTATATCAGCCTATCCCCCTCTACTGTTAGACAGCTGTGTGACTTGTATTCCAGACAGCTTCATAATAGTAGATGGCCACATGTGGAATGTGTGTAATGTGTTGTGCCCTTAGGTAGATTGCATAAAGAGAAAAGGCATGTCTGTTTAAATGTCAGTGCAGCTGTAGCTTTGCATTAAAAGCTCAGTGTGACATCGCCATATGTGTTGCCCTGATGGGTAAGACATTTGCCAGAATGAATCTGCTCAACAAATCTTTTGATTGCACTTTATTTTGCTCTACTGTTTTCATTGGTATTTAGGCCTACCTGGTATGTAGTAGGACATTATGAGTACTTTCTGGTACTTGGTAAATCATTTAACACAGCTGATAAATGGTGTCGAGTGAGCTTGATTTAATGAATTCACCAAAAAAGTAAATCTTAGATTATTACTATGTAATAACACTTTGCTATGTCATGTCTTAGCAAATATTTTGTCATTTCTATACAGTAAAATATTGCTACCCAGGTTTTTAATGTGAATTTTTTCAAATACACTGTGCAAATAAACATGAATTTGTTATAAAAATATTATGAAAGTGCCACAAACAATTGCAAGATAAGGCACATTGAAATGACTTGGTCAACTACTGCCATTGAAAAATTATACCAAGTATAGCAAATAGAACAAACATGGTTTAAAATGAAAATGTTTATACCGTCCTAAAAATGCATCTAAATAAATATGCACTAATTCATATACACTTAGTAACAACATCTTTTCAATAAAAATGTTGGACCTTAAACGGGCAATCTGAGAATGCTACATCCATTTTAGACTTAAAATTCATGATATATGGCCATTGATTCTTGACGAACATTACTTATTATGCATCACGAGCTTAGTTCGTCTGTCGTACCCCACCAGAACCCAAAATATAAGCTTGTTTGAACTGCAGATTGCTCTTTAACTAATACATGACACTTGTGGGAATACAGCACCATTGAATATAGGAGAATGAAAGAACAGAACATAATATCCTATTAATAATAAAGTGATTTTCATTGGAGCAGCAAAATCAAGTACCCATTGCTGTAACGAACGTCGTCGGGAGAAGGAGAAGAGGACCAAGGTGCAGCGTGGTAAGTGTTCATATTACTTTAATAAAATACGAAACACTTGACAAAACAACAAAAACGACAAACGAACAGCTCTGAAAGGAGACAACACACAAAACAGAAAACAACCACCCTCAAACACAGGTTGGACAACGGGCTACCTAAGTCTAATTCTCAATCAGAGACAACGATAGACAGCTGCCTCTGATTGGGAACCATACCAAACCAAACACATAGAAATACAAAACAAGGACAACATAGAACACCAGACATAGAATACCCACCCAAACTCACGCCCTGACCAACCAAAACAGAGACATAAAAAGGATCTCTACGGTCAGGGCGTGACAATTGTGCAAATTTTGTTGGATATGGTATGCAATATTTGTGTTAAAATGAAATGTGAGAGAGACAGAAGTAAATAAAATCAGATTAAGATTGAGTATTAATCAATATTGAGTTAAATCAAATCCCAATTTGTTTTAGCTGATTGTGCTAATTTCAGAGGACTTCAGAGTATTTGAGACAAAAAGGAGGGAGCAAGAACCTCGACAGAGGGACACAAAGACAAACAAGAGCAGAGTATAAAGGAAAGTCATATATTGAGCAGCAAGGGCGGCGGGGGGGGTTCCTCATATGCAGGCGTCGAAAGCCCAGCCAAGCTCCTTCAAAAAGCTCTTCTTCCCACACTGGACCTTTCCGTAGCGCTCCAGCTGCAGCTCGGGCACTGTTGAGCGCCAGCCAATCAGAGCCTGGGTGGTCGGCGGAACAGGGGGAGAGGGCCCCACCTGCAACAAACCTCAGTGTCACGCATGGCCAAGCATTTCCGTCTGGCACCGTATTCTCTACGTTTTGCAATACTATGTACACTCCCATCCATATGTATTTCAACAGTGAGGCTAAATAAAAAATCCAGCAGTTTAGATTTGAAATCAAATGTTTCATATGGAGGCGACAGTACAGAATGTCACCTTTATTTGATGACTGTATGAAACTAAGTCAGGTAAAAAATAATTGGCACCGTTGATAATGGTGAGCAAAAAATATATTAAAAATACTGAGCTCTTTTTCTCTCAAAAAGAGAGGTCAAAATTATTGGCACCCCTGTTTTCAATACCTTTCAATGCCTTACCTACAGAAGCAACCAGGTTTTTGGATAAAATGTCCTAGTACTGGGTAAAGTTTATGATGCCGTTGAACTTAAACAGGAATCCGCAGGTTGTGGGCGCCCCTACAAAAAATACAAAATATGCATGACATTGTCGTGACGTTGTTATCGTTAATGTTATTTATTTATCGAATAATTAACTATGTGATTCAATTAATCCTGTAACCATTAACTCAGTAACCTGGGGCACCATGGAAAAGTTTGATTAATGAGTTACCGTTTCCCAAATTCACTCAAAGAATACCAGAATATCGATTTCATAGCAGTCACCAATTCATTTCCTCATCAGTCTCATTCTGAACGTCACATAATTCGTAAATCTGCACAAACCACACAAATGTAATTGATTATTTACTAATAAGCTAAATGATAACATAAGATACACATACACAAACAGTCTAGGTTATTGGTTAGAACTTAATACAATGGCAACAGGTCCCTAGCGGACCAACACAATATGACACAGATTTAAAGAGAGAGAGAGAGAAAGAGCATGAGAGAAAAGCACACTTGGATACATTTGTAAACTATGCATAGTTTAGCCCTAACACCATGCTCCAAACTGTCGCTCTTATGGGTCAGAATTATAATGCATGTATTTACGTGTTGGTCTCTGTTGGGTATCTCTTCATGGACCGAGTTCCGCTTAGTGGGATAGGTTTGGCTGACCTCCTGGCCGACGCCCTGGGTTGGCCGACGCCCTGTTCTTCGTTACCGGGTGTAAGTCTCTGATTGTGCACACGATGTCACAATGTCCTTTCTCTTGGTTGTCTGTTTCCTTGCACTCGTTCTGTGAGAATGGTCTTCTTAGGAGGCTAATCAGCCATGTCGACACTCCCAGCTTGGGTAGGAGGGCCGTGTAGACAACCGATGATTTGAAGAGAATAATCGGTTGGTCCTTCTTGAATTCACTTTCTTAGATACAGTAGCATTGATTGTTGAGAGGTTCCTTTGTCCTCTTTAACCTCGTGTTGCGTTTCGGGGTCGCGACTACTTGTAAACCTTGCCTGCACTGCGTGGTAAACTTAGTCTGGTATGTAAAATTATTAACTCACATGTTTTATACCCCAGGGTAGAAAGGCATTCCCGTCTTTATGACACACTCTCTGGGTTACCTGGTGCGTAGCTAGTTTCGAGGAAAGGTATTATAAATTGCTATGATCTTGTTTAGACAACTAAAATCACAGTCTTATTGTCACCAAAACATTCTCTTTCATCTGGATATTTTCTACACAACATAAAGTATGTAAACATCACATACACATTATGAGAACACTTTAAGTTAATGTTTTCGTTATAACGTCTTCATTTAACTTTTAATAAAATAACAAAATCGACATTCCTTTTCATATTCCATCTATCCATCTACCACAATTTTGGCTGATGAAATATAATGTCCCAAAGTCTATTTATTGCATGTTACAGTTCTGAGGTAGATTCTCCACAAGGAAGGCCCACACAGACATTCCAGTCCCAAACACTAAAGGAAGAGGGATTTACAATGGGCGTGAACCCCCCCCCCCCCCAATCAAAACCTCTCCCCCTCGGGAGGGAGAAATATCTCTGTAGAACCGTGATCCACTCTGAACCTGATCCTCACAGGACAACATATTGGTGGACTATGGGCCATCAAGTAAAAGGATGGTTACATTAGCATGACACATGTTACACATGTTACACTGGTTACAGCACAACACCACATCCTATCTACGTAAAGGACACTGTTGTGGCACTGACTTATTTGGTGGTAATGTCTTCCCCCTCATTTAGCTGTAGTAAACCAGTGGAGGCTCCTTAGAGGAGGAAGTGGAGGACCATTCTCTTCAGTGAAATTTCATAAAATTAAAAAGTGAAACATTGAAAAAGTTATCCTTTTTAGATAAAACTATACCAAATATATTCATATATCACCAAATAATTGGTTAAAATACACTGTTTTGCAATGAAGGTCTACAGTAACTTCAACAGCACTGTCTGGGCTAGCACCATGGTGTAACCGGAGGACAGCTAGCTTCCATCCTCCTCTGGCAAAAATTTTTTTCACCTTTATTTAACCAGGTAAGCTAGTTGAGAACAAGTTCTCATTTACTGAGAACTGAGACCTGACCAAGATAAAGCAAAGCAGTGCGACGAACAACAACCCAGAGTTACATATGGAATAAACAAGCGAACAGTCAATAACACAATAGAAAAAAAGAAAGTCTATATACAGTCTGCGCAAATAGCGTGAGGAGGTAAGGCAATAAATAGGTCATAGTAGCGAAGTAATTACAATTTAGCAAATTAACACCGGAGTGATAGATGAGCAGATGGGGATGTGCAAGTAGAAATGCTGGTGTGTAAAAGAGCAGAAAAGTAAATAAAAACAATATGGGGATGAGGTAGGTATTTACAGATGGGCTATGTACAGCTGCAGCGATCGGTTAGCTGCTCAGAAAGCTAATGTTTAAAGTTAGTGAGGGAAATATAAGTCTCCAGCGATTTTTGCAATTTGTTCCAGTCATTGGCAGCAGAGAACTGGGGGGAAAGGCGGCCAAAGGAGGTGTTGGCTTTTGGGGTGACCAGTGAGATATACCTGCTGGAGCGAGTGCTACGGGTGGGTGTTGTTATCGTGACCAGTGAGCTGAGACAAGGCGGAGCTTTACCTAGCATAGACTTATAGATGACTTGGAGCCAGTGGGTCTGGCGATCGGTTGAAGAGCATGCATTTAGTGTTACTTGCATTTAAGAGCAGTTGGAGGCCACGGAAGGAGAGATGTATGGCATTGAAGCTCGTCTGGAGGTTAGTTATGTCGATTCAAGATTGAAACTGGCCAGAACAAGTTTTTATATACGACTGGTAGAGTGGAATAAACTCCCGGCTGAGATAAAAACTGTTTATACCAGTCTTAGGTTCAAACACCACTGCAAGGCTTGGTTAATGTTGAGATGTGTAACATGTAAAGCCACTAGGTATTTGTTAGATGTTTACATATGCAATTTTTTTTGTATAGATCTAAATGTGGACATTGCGCATGATTGAATCTATGGCACAGAGTGCCCATGTCATGTGTTTGGCCCTGCAGCCAATTGCCTACCAATAGAGGACCACAATGACTTTTTGTGTATATAATCCTTTGCAATTTGGTATTAATATTGGTTGCCTGGTGTGGCTTCTAACATAGCTAGCAGGCTAAAACACTTACCTAACAGTCCATGAGAACGGTGGCCATTTCGGAATCACTTTTCCACCTTTCAAAGTTAATTACAATGTTTATCCAGTTTCTGGATTGGTCACGAGGAGTCTTTTTCTCGCTAGTTATTCTCTTCTGGGGTGGAGTTGGTTAGGATCCAAGAACCGATAATGATGCTTGTTTCTGTGGTCCCTGCGACAAGGACAGTTTATCTGCAACATAGTATGTGAGCAGAGTTGAGCTGTTGGAAATCGCTCATGAGTGGTGCTCCATGTCCTTTCCTTCCACTCACTTAAAAACTGCTCTAAGCTCACAGGAGAGAAAAAACTCCCACTCCAAATTCGCTACATTCATTAAAATCACAATTTAACCAAAGCCAATCTATTTTTGTGACTACCTGGTTTTGAGATTTGAATCCAAACCATATGGATTTGAATGAAAAGTTTTGGAATTAACATGAAATTGTGAATGTAAGAAGTGAACATAATTTCAAATAGGCTACATGTCATAATAAACAGCATATAAACAGTAAATAGGTCATGAGCCAGAAAATGAATGATTTAGGCTATATTATTTCAAGGCTATAGCCTACAAAGAAATACATTCTGAAGCATTTCCGAGAGCGACATAATAGGCTGGTAGGGACATAAAGCGCTCAGCATTTAAACACCATTTCATTGTATGAAATCATTATAGTCTATAAATTGCGCATATAGGCTGTGACTTAGAATTCAATACAAATTAAACTTAAAATGATTTATTAGTGCCTTTAAATTCATTTTTAGAATTCATTTTTAGAAACACAAGTTTGGCCAGCCTGTGGCTTCAGGCTCAAGCAATGGTACCTGGAAAGCCAGCCAGCAGCGGAGAATATCCTCTCCACCCTCCACGGAAAGCTCCTTGAACGTGGGAGTATGCCAGGCGTATTGGGCAAAAATCATTTAAGGCCTATTGTATATAGATATTACAACGAAAATGAACGAAACGTTTAATAGATCAGATTTTTTGTTAATAAACACTTTGCTACGATGACACACTTAGTTATCTACCAACCTCGTTCCTTTCTTTTAGCATATGCATGTAGTAAGTACAACATCATACTTTTGGGATAAGTGTCTTTTCAGATTCCACAATGATAGTTGTGGATGTTTCATGTAGCCAGCGTGTAACAACTGCCATACATCCCGCGCGTAGAACAATAGCATCCGGTCTATAACCTAACAGTTTAGCACCATACCAGCAGGTGGCATCCAAGCCTTACACATAAGTGGACCCTACATCACCACACTCCCTCTCTTGCTCTTGGTCCTCATCTTTGTAAGTCACCTTCATTAATAACCTGTGTGTTTTATCAGTTTCTTTATGAAAATATTTAGCGACCTCCATGACAGTAGCTAAAGCAAGGGGCTATTAGCAGCACACAAGTAGACTACAAATGCATGCTGGGGCGGGCATGCCCTGAGTGCCTGAATTGAACGCTACTGGAGCGAAATTCGAGTGGTTGAGGCCAACACCCCAGCCTTTGGGAATCTCGCTCCAGTCAAATTGGGCACGCCGGCTACTCGCTCCGCTCCAGCACCGCTCACATACTCTGATCTGCAAACAAGTTAGCTAGCTTAACTAGTAGAAAGAGGAGGAAGGGAAGCGCTACTAAGGTACACAATAGTACATTTTGGTAGACAGAAGGTGCTCTTTGGTAAAAGGGGTAAATTGGTCATCAAAAAGAAAGGAGGACCAAGGCACTCTTCATATAATTAATTAAAATGCATTTATTAGTATGGCATTTTCAATAGAAACTAAGTTAAAAAAAAAAAAGTTTTTAAAAAATGGCAACCCTGCCTCCCTACAAGCTATGGGTATTTGTCCTATTCCGGCCTCTATTAGAAAAGGGGACCGTCTTAAACAGTTAAACCAAAGAGAAAGTTTTTGGATTTACAAACTACAGGCCACTAAGTACCCTGGTTTAAATGAAGATATAGTGTCTTACTGTCCTTGCCGTGGTGGGCAAGGACCCACGGGTCGGCCCAGCATCTCTGAAGCTCCGTGAGAAACGCCTTTGAAGGTGGCACACTGAACGGTGTAGCTGCCGGGGCCTTCTTAAAGAATGGGTTAGCTGCAGGGGGTGTGGCTTTAGGGTAATCAAGCTCTAGCCTAGCAAAGGCCACAAGCAGGACCAGGCGATGTGAGGCAAAGCTTCTTTCTGGCTGTGTGACCCAGAGCCTCGGAATGACTCCTTACCCATCTTTAGTGTTGAGACTGAATGGGTCCACAACACTGGTTGGCACCTCCTTCACCATGTTGGGTGTGTCATCATCCTGGTCACTAGTGCTGGTTGGATGCCCTAGTAGACAGGTCATCATCCCGGCTATCTGAGTCCTCTGCTAAAGGGCCCTGACTCAGGGAGCTTGAAGGAACGCAAAATCGTTTTTTGCTGCTCTCTCAGAGGATAAGGAATCGACCTTCTGAGTGAGGCTCTTATTTAAAAAAAAAAAAAAAAAACTTTCTTACCAGGTTGGCGCCATCGGTTTTGTGGCTTTCCCTCTTTTGGTTGCCCTGGGTGGGTCCTGCCCTGGGTGGGTCCTGGCAAACAACGCCGGACGCCGGTATATTATCTGTGAAACCATCCACACTTCCCTCACCTTCACAGGCAGGATGTCGCAGTCAACGCAGGGGTCAGAAAGGACCTCACGCAGGTGGCCAATGCCTAGGCAGGCAGGGCACAGGTCATGACCATCTTCTACTTGTAGTTCATCTCCACAAGAGGAGCAGCCATGTATGCCCATTATAATGGTGATGCGGTGTTCTCTCAGTTCAGAATGTGTAGAAAATAAATTATAAAATATATCTTATGCAATACACTGATTCATCAAATTAACTAATATAATAGTAACCTAAGACTGTATACAACAGCTACCACAATACACAGTAAGGGTAGAGAGCTATAATAACTTGGTGGGAGCTGTACTGCACCCCAAAAAATATTTTGGATGAGCCTAGCTATGACCACCGGGCTGGAGTAGGTGGTAACATATTTAAACGTAGGCTTATTTATGTGAAAACACGACAAATGGCTGTCGTTTGGTAAGCCAAGCTGACAACACACAAGTGGCAGTTATATGGAGTTGGTAAACTAGCTGACGACACACAGTGGCAGCTAGGTTGAGTTAGTAAACTGGCTAGCTAGCTTGTAGCATGCTAGTAATACCAGAGGAGAGGGATGCCTAGGGGAGGCAATCCGAATCTCACGTCATATAACATTAGCTGGCTAGGCTAACAATCTTCCTAGATCTGATTCTAGGGAAGTGACCCGTTCGAGTTTTAAATAGTTGAAGGATGACTAGTGCCCTGCGGCCTCGATAACGAGCACAGCAGTGGAGGATATCTTGACAAGGTTAGCACCGGAGTATGGTGGCCAACACACACACTAGCTGGTGGGCTAAGTCAGCACAAGACAATGAAGCCCCGATATCTTCCGATAAAAGGGATAGGTAAGGGAGAGCCGTCACACAGCCTTTGGACGGCGAATTTCACGCTCTGACTAACAGGTCACAGGCTGTTGGTGACAGACTGACAGTACACACAACTACTGAGTTTAGCTTACCCTACCAGGACCTGGGAAGATGCAATCTGAAAAACGGGACCAGCGGAGCAGTCAACTTGCGCAATATGGCTAAGCTAACTTTGCGCGAACAAATAAGAGACTATACGTCAGACCACGGCACTGTTTTATATGAACTGCGGGGGCAAGTCCTCCCACGCTGTCACGTCACCGGCGTGACTTTGTTGTTATTATTACTCGACCTGAGCAGAGCGCGAGGGATATAATCCATACTGACGGTCTGAAAGGTGTGAAGTAGAACTGGGCAACTTACATTGAACGACTGGAACTGTACTTCATTGCAAAAGTCATTTTATTTTACCTTTATTTAACTAGGCAAGTCAGTTGATGGCCTAGGAACAGTGGGTTAACTGCCTTTTTCAGGGGCAGAACGACAGATTTTTACCTTGTCAGCTCGGGGATTCGATCTTGCAACCTTTCAGTTACTAGTCCAACACTCTAACCACTAGTCTACACTGCCGCCCATTGCTGATAACAAGAGAGTACCAGCGTTGTTGAGTTTGATTGACCCAAAAAATGTACAGTTTGCAAAGAGATCTGAAGCCCTCCAATAAAACATTCACTGAGATTGTGGTGATATTGCAAAATCACCTATCACCTGCACCAATCACCGCAGAACGTTTTCGTTTCCACAAGAGAGATCAGAATGAGGGTGAGGGTGTTAGTACATATGTAGCAGAGTTGAATAAACTGTCTGAGCATTGCCAGTTTGGAGAGAACCTAAATGACACATTAATGGATAGATTCGTTTGTGTACTGAAACATGAACACATTCAGAAATGTTTGCTCACAGAATCAGATCTAACTTTTGCAAAGGCTGTTAAAATTGCTGTTGCTATGGAAATCGCGACCAAAGATGCAATTGAGTTGCAAAGTAAAATAAATACTGACCTATCACAAACTTCCCTGCACAAGTTTTCACGTAGCCGACAGCGCCCCCGTGTAGCCGAAAAATGCAACAGGTGTGACAGAGATGGTCACAGAGCAGAGGACTGCCGTTTCAAAGACGAAATTTGTCACAAATGCAATAGAAGGGGGCACATTCAAAGAGCATGCAGAGCAAAATTCAGTCACAACAGTAAAACGGAGAAAATGAAAGGGTCTGTGAATGCACTAGCAGAGAACAGTGGCAGTGATTCAGATGAACGATTCATTGGTACAATGGAGTTAAACAGTGACTTCTCCCAGCAGTAGCATAATAGGGGTGACACCAGAAATCGAAGGCAAACCCCTCAAAATGGAGCTGGACACAGGATTTGCAGTGTCTATAATTTCCACGACTGTCTACAATGAGCACTTCAAGGCTATCAAGCTGAAGAACACACATGTGTTGCTGAAGACCTACTCAGGAGAGAGATTGAGCCCAATGGGGGCGTTGCAGGTCAAAGTGAGTTATGGGGAGCAAACACAGCAGTTACAGCTGTATGTGGTGCCTGGAACTGGCCCCCCATTATTTAGCAGGGAATGGCTTTCAAAAATAAAGCTGAACTGGTGTGACTTGAAAATGCTCCACACGTTCCAGTCCAAAGAGAAAGGCACAGACCAAACACTGGAACACTTGCGGAAGAAATACAACACAGTTTTCAGTGATCAGATGGGAACAGTAAAAGGCTTCACAGCCAAACTTGTACTGAGAGATGACGCAACCCCAAAATTCTGCAAAGCCAGATCTGTTCCATACTCCCTGAGACCAAAGGTAGAAGTGGAAATCGATTGCTTGCAGGATACAGGGATCCTGACGAAAGTGGACAGAAGCGAATGGGCCACACCCATAGTTCCTATTGTAAAGAAAGACGGGTCTGTTAGAATGTGTGCGGACTTCAAGGTAACTGTGAATTCAATGTTACATGTGGACCAATACCCCCTGCCACGTCTGGATGACATCTTTGCTGCAACTAGCTGGTGGGAAACACTTCAGTAAAATCGATCTGAAACAGGCTTACTTGCAGCTACCGGTTGAAGAGAGCTCCAAACAGTACCTGACAATCAACACACCCAAAGGTCTATACAGGTATAACCACCTGGTTTTTGGCATTGCATCAGCCCCAGCCATTTGGCAACAAACTATTGACCAGATTTTGCAAGGAATCTCAGGAACCCAGTGTATCCTGGATGACATGATCATAACAGGACGCACCGACAAAGAGCACCTGGCTAACCTGGAAGAGGTCCTGAAAAGACTGAAAGAGTATAGTCTACAGGCAAACTTACAGAAGTGAGAGTTCTTCAAAGACAAGATTGTCTTCTGTGGACATGAAATCGACCGAAATGGATTGCACAAAACACAGGACAAAATTGATGCAGTGGTACAGGCACCACGACCACAAAATATCACAGAAGTGGGATCTTTTACGGGACTGATCAATTACTACAGAAGATTCCTCCCAAACCTTTCAGCAGTACTCCAGCCTCTAAATCAGCCCCTATAAAAGAAAAGGCCATGCCGGTGGACAGAACAGTGTGAAAATGCATTTCTTGAGGCAAAACGGCTCATCACATCTGAACAGGTCCTGATGCATTACGACCCTGAACTGCCAGTAAAGTTGGCTTGTGATGCGTCCCCTTATGGCTTAGGGGCCGTCCTTTCACACACACTGAAAGATGGGTCAGAGAGGCCAGTTGCATTTGCGTCACGAACATTGAATGATGCAGAGAATAAGTACTCACAAATCGACAAAGAAGCACCGGCGCTAGAGTGGGGCATCAAGAAATTCCACGCATACCTATATGGCAAGCGTTTCACACTGGTTACGGATCACCAGCCGTTGCTTTCCATTTTCAGTCCAAAGAAAGGCATTCCGGCAATGACAGCAGCCAGGTTACAGTGATATGCCTTGTTCCTTGCCAGTCATATGTATGACATTGAGTTTAAGCCGTCGTCCCTCCACACAAATGCAGATGGATTATCCAGACTGTTGTGTACAAGAGAAAGAAAAAGGAGTGTGGATGCAGTGGACATTTTCCATACCACTCAGCTCGAGGCACCACTGGTCACAAGCACAGTTATCAAACAGGAGACAAGGAAAGATGTGACCTTGTCAAAAGTATATACATACACCATGTCAGGATGGCCAGCTACAGGCAGAAAGGAGCTGACTCCGTATTTCCAGCAGAGAAACGAAATTACAATGTACCAAGGATGTTTAATGTGGGAAATGAGTCATGATACCCCATACATTCCAACATCAGGTTTTGCAGCAACTACATGAAGGTCATGTTGGAATTGTCAAAATGAAGCTGCTTGCAAGGAGCCACTTCTGGTGGCCCGGTCTGGATCAACAGATAGAAAACATGGCGAAGAACTGTAGTGGATGTTTGGAAACCCTTCACATGCCTGCTCCTGTCCCAGTCCACCCTTGGGAATGGCCCACAGAGCCATAGCAGATAATTCATGTGGACTTCGCTGGTCCCTTTGAAAAGCACATGTTTCTGGTTATAGTTGATGCCCATTCCAAATGGCCAGAGGTGTTTTGCACTGACTCCTCCACCTCAGCTCAGACAATAGAGTGTCTCAGAACAATGTTTGCACGCTTCGGATTGCCGCTGCAGCTGGTAAGTGACAATGCACAAGCTTTTGTAAGTGACGAGTTCACAAGATTCATGTCAGTAAATGGAATCAAACACTCAACCTCAGCTCCGTACCACCCTGCCACCAATGGGCTGGCAGAACGCTTTGTGCAAACCCTAAAGCAAGGACTCCGTGCAGCAAAACGAGACGAAGGGACTTTGCAAACAAAACTGTTCCTGGCTTCCTACAGCACAACAATCGAGAGAGAACAGGCACAGAGAGCTCCTGAGAGTGACACACGGGGAACTGTAGAGGTCGGTGGGGCAGTAAAGAGACCCTAGGCTGAAAAAAGTGAACGTGTTGCTGCTATAGCGGAAGCTATAATGGAGCAAGCACACACTGAGGATGTTCAGGAGCCTCCAGACATTCCTAGGCGCTACCCAGAACGAAGGCACCGTCCACCAGACAGACTGGACTTATAAACAAACAAAAGTTCAAAAAGATGCAAAATAACTAAAACAAGTTCTGGGAAATGTTTCAGTTGTGGTTTGGTAAAAGGAACTCTGATTGTATAAGAGAAGGAATGTTATGTTCTGTTAATTACTGATGTCCCCTTTAAGAATGGAGCACCCTTGGTCATGCGCAGTGTTGTTCTATGTTATTCTAGTACTACCTCGTTTTAGTAAATGTGAAACTCCAGTTCAGTTTATTGTATTCAGAGTCTTTCTTATTATATAAACAAGTAAAAGAGCTAAGACACTACACACAGGATGTAGCGTCACAATGAACAGGTCCCAATTCAATGAGAAATTGAAAAAGGTGAAGTGCCTAAACTGAGGGACACCCCATTAACTCAAAACGTACACAGGGATGAAAATCCCTGATTGGAGTTGCTGATGTTCAAGTGGAATATCAAGGACAAAAGAAAAGTCTGCCTCGCTTAGTAGTGGAAGGTACAGTTCCCAGCTTACTAGGGAGAGGGTGGTTGGAGGACATACAATAATATTTTATTTGTTACATACACATGTTTAGCAGATGTTATTGCGGGTGTAGTGAAATGCTTGTATAACACACAAAAAACAAAATACTGCAAAGTTGCTTCGGAGCTAGAAGCAGAGCTGCCCTATCTGTCGGTGCCATCTTGAACTGGGATGAAATCAAACATATCACTACAGAGACATTGACACTGCAGCAGGTGCTTTCAAAGCATGAGTGTGTTTTCAAAGAAGAGATAGGGACATTAAATTGGGTCCAGGCTACCATTCATGTTGGTGCAGATGCTACTCCCAGATTCTATAGGCCAAGATCAGTTCATATGCTATGAAGCCTAAAGTGGATGTCGAAATTGACAGACTCTAAGCAGAGCATATCATTATTCCTGTCAAATTCTCTGAGTGGGCAGCACCAGTTGTTCCCATACTCAAACCAGATGGTTCCATCAGATTATGTGGTGACTACAAGCTGACTGTAAATAGAGTTTCATCACTGCAGCAGTACCCCATACCCAAAGTGGAGTATTTGCTTTCAACGTTAACCGGAGGGCAACAGTTCACAAAACTGGACATGACACTTGCATTTCAGCAAGTGCAAATGGATGAAGCTTCACAGAAGTACCTGACCATAAACACCCACATAGGGATGTTTACCTATAAATGCTAACCTTTCAGGGTGTCTTCCACACCAGCTATCTTCCAAAGAACCATGGAGGGAGTTCTGCAGGGGATAGCCAAGGTAGTGGTTTACCTCAACTACACTCTGGTCATGGGAGTCACGAAGGACGAGCGTCTCAGAAACTTGGGTGAAGTTTTGAGGAGGATGGAAGAGGCTGGTCTCTGGCTGAAAAGGTGCAAGTGTACACTGTTAGCTGATGAAGTGCAGTACCTGGGTCACAAGGTGGATGGGGTTACACGCTGTCAAAGCTAAAGTGAGGGCTGTCGTGGAAGCTCCAGCTCCGACAAGCGTTACAGAGCTGAAAACCTATCTAGGCTTACTGAACTATTACAATTGCTTCCTCCCTAACCTCTATGCCCTCTTAGCTCCACTGCATCAACTGTTAAGGAAGGATGTGGCCTGGAGACCTCATCTTATTGTGTGACACCTCATCGTATGGTGTGGGTGCGGGTCTATCACACCGGATGGAGAATGGTGCAGAGAAACCTATCGGGTTCATGTACAGAACATTGTCATCAGTGGAGAAAAAGTACTCCCAGCTGGACAAGGAAGGACTGGCTGTCATATTCGGAAGACAAAGATTCCACAAGTACTTATATGGGAAAACATTCACTATTGTGACCGACCATAAGCCTCTGATCTGTCTGTTCCATGAACAAAAGCCAGTACCACAAATGGTCTATCCAGGAGTTCAACGTTGGGCTGTGTGGCTCGGGCCTACAAGTACAGAATAATCTACAAGCCAGGTAGATACCATGGGAATGCTGATGCTCTGAATAGGCTGCCCGTTCCACAAATCATCGCTCTAGAAGGAGAAAATTAGCAAGTCTTGATGTTCGATGTGTTGGATGATGCACCGGTGAACACAGCACAAATCAGGCAATGGACTTCAAAGGATGTGATGCTATCACAAGTGCATGAATTTATCCTAAAAGGATGGCCTACTGTGACAGAGCCTCAGATCATGCCTTACTACTCTCGCCGCTTGGCCTTGAGTGTTCAAGATGGGTGTGTTCTGTGAGGTTCAAGAGTAGTTATCCCACCACAAGGGCGGGGTATGCTACTGAAGTTGTTGCATCAGTCGCATCCAGGTATGTCGAGAATGAAAGGCCTAGCGAGGTCATACATCTGGTGGCCAAAGATGGTCCAGGATGTGGAAAATGAGGTTAGCCGGTGTGCAGATTGTCAGAGTAACAGGTAGTCACCCCCCACCACGCCATTACATCCATGGGAATGGCTGGAAAAAACATGGACACGACTACATGTGGACTACGCTGGACCCTTCCTAGGGAAAATGTTCCTCGTGCTGATTGATTCTCATTCAAAATGGATGGATGTTAACCCCATCAACACGGCAACATAGAACGCTACGATTAAGAAGTTGAGACAAAGTTTCAGTGCCATGAGATTGCCTAAAATGTTGGTTGCTACTTGTTGGTTGCTAATTCTACTTGTTTTACCAGAACGGAATTCACAAGTTTCATGAAACAAAATGGAATTCAGCATGTAACGTTTGCCCCTTTTCACCCATCTCAAATGGATTAGCAGAACGTGCAGTTCTGACCTTGGATGAGGAAGATGCAAGGGGACAGCATTGAAACAAAGGTGTCAAGATTCTTGTTTAGCTACTGGATCACTTGTCAAGTTACAATTTGATTGTCACCTGAAGAAATGCTGATGTCAAGGAGATTAAGGTCAAACTTGGATCTCATCGGGCCAGACTTGAAAGTGAAAATACAACAAAAGCAATGGAATCAAAAACGTAATCATGACAACAGAGCCAAACTAAGACGTTTCTCACCTGGAGACGATGTCTACACAAGAAACTATGGGTTTGGTCACAAATGGATGCCAGCTACAATTGAGGATTGCTCAGGACCAGTATCAAATACTGTGATCATCAGAAGTGGACAAAGACTAAGGAGACGGATCAGATCCGAACTCGAATTCCAGTTCCATCCGTGGACATGGATCAATGCTTAAACGAGCAGGACAGGACATTGGAACGTTCCCCAGAGTTGCAGTTGGACCAACAACCTGAGACCAACAAGGCTCAACTTCCTGAGACCACCAGTACGGGACGACCTCCTCCTATGAAGTCGCCACAAAATGACTTTGTTTCATCGTTGTCACGACTTCTACCGAAGTCGGTTCCTCTCCTTGTTCGGGGGATCTTCGTCGGTCGACGTCGCCGGTCTTCTAGCCATCGCCGATTCATTTTTCACGTTCCATTTGTTTTGTCTTGTTTTCACACTCACCTGGTTTCAATTCCCTAATTACATGTTGTATATTTTCCCTCTGTTTCCCCCATGTCCTTGTCGGGAAATGTTTCTTGTAAGTACTCGTGCTATGTGTTACTGGTGCGCTACGGGTTTTGTACCCATGCGCTTGTTGTTTTATATGCCGTTAGTTTTATATATTAAACTGCTCCAGCTATTCACCAAGTTCTGCTCTCCTGCGTTTGACTTCCCTGCCTACACCACCTCTGAGACGCTCTATTAGAGAGACACGTCCTTCAGACTATTTCAGATCCTAAGGGAGATCATGTTCCCAGAGGTCGTAAAAATAAATTAAAAGATGTGATTGTTAGGAGAAAATCATAAATGTTTAGTTGGCAGCCTAGCTCAGAAAGGAATTAAGTTGGGTTATTAGCCTTAAAGGGGGGGGATGTAGTCATCTGGTATATTTATGCCGTAATAAAGAGATGCTCTGCTTTTTTGACACTACACTCCAAAAATCAAGTTCTGCAGGCTCTAATTTAGTCTAATCTTGATTATTGTCCAGTCGTGTGGCCCAGTGCTGCAAGGAAAGACCTAGTTAAGCTGCAGCTAGCCCAGAACAGAGCAGCACATTTTGCTCTTAATTGTAATCAGAGGGCTAATATTAATAGTATGCATGCCAGTCTCTTGGCAAAGAGTTGAGGGACTGACTGCATCACTTCTTTTTATAAGAAACATTACACACAGTCAACTTACACACAGCTCTGACACACAATTATCCCACCAGACATGCCACAAGGGGTCTTTTCATAGTCCCAAATCCAGAACAAATTCAAGAAGACGTACAGTATAGAGCCCTTATTGCATGGAACTTCCTTCCATCTCATATTGTTCAAATAAACAGCAAACCTGGTTTCAAAAAACAGATAAAGCAACACCTGCCCGGCACAATTCCTCTCCCTTATTTGACCTAGATAGTTTGTGTGTATGCATTGATATGTAGGCTATGTGTGTAGTATGTAGTTCTGTCCTTGAGCTGTTCTTGTCTAATGATGTTCTGTATTATGTCATTCTGTATTATTATTTTGTTTGGACCCCAGGAAGAGTAGCTGCTGCTTTTGCAACAGCTAATGTGGATCCTAATAAAATACCAAATACCAAAATATGGACAACTACAAATACCTAGGTGTCTGGCTAGACTGTAAACTCTCCTTCCAGACTCATATTAAACATCTCCAATCCAAAATTAAATCTAGAATCGGCTTCCTATTTCGCAACAAAGCCTCCTTCAGTCACGCCGCCAAACATACCCTCGTAAAACTGACTATCCTACCGATCCTCGACTTCGGCGATGTCATTTACAAAATAGTTCTCTGCTGCCAATGACTGGAACGAATTGCAAAAATCGCTGGAGCTGGAGACTTATATTTCCCTCACTAACTTTAAACATCAGCTATCTGAGCAGCTAACCGATCGCTGCAGCTGATCATAGCCCATCTGTAAATAGCCCACCCAATCTACCTACCTCATCCCCATATTGTTTTTATTCACTTTTCTGCTCTTTTACACACCAGTATCTCTACTTGCACATCCCCATCTGCTCATCTATCACTCCAGTGTTAATTTGCTAAACTGTAATTACTTCGCTACTATGGCCTATTTATTGCCTTACCTCCTCACGCCATTTGCACACACTGAATATAGACCTTTTTTTTCTTCTATTGTGTTATTGACTGTACGCTTGTTTATTCCATGTGTAACTCTGTGTTGTTGTTTGGGTCGCATTTCTTTGCTTTATCTTGGCCAGGTCGCAGTTGTAAATGAGAACTTGTTCTCAACTAGCTTACCTGGTTAAATAAAGGTGAAATCAAAATTTTTAAAAATAATAAAATATGTTAAGTATTATGTTTACTAATTATTAGTGCTCGAGAGCCTCCGGTAATTTAACGCCAGGTACATTCCGGTAATGTTATTCAAAGTTACAACTAAATGCTAAAACGTACTCGCGTGTCCGGTGTCATCAATCTAAGAAGCATCCTAAGATACTACAATGACAGACTGACCAGGTGAATCCAGGTGAAACCTATGTTCCCTTAATCTATGATCACAGATTTAATCCACTTTATTCAGTGTAGATGAAGGAGAGGAGACGGGTTAAAGAAGGATTTTTAAGCCTTGAGACAATTGAAACATGGATTTTATATGTGTGCCATTCAGAGGGTGAATTGACAAGACGAAATATGTAAGTGCCTTTGAACAAGGTATGGTAGTAGGTGCCAGGATTCCCAGGAGCACCAGTTTGTGTCAAGAACTGCAATGCTGCTGGGTTTTTCACACTCAACCGTTTCCCGTGTGTATCAAGAATGGTCTACCACCCAAAGGACATCAAGGCAGTGAGGCAGGCTGCTGTTGCTGAGTGAGTGAGTGGTGGCGGGGAAGCTGGCTGGAACCCTGTTGCTCAGTGTTCTCTAAAGTCCAATAAATGGCTTCAACCTGGTAGTGGGGCTCCTGGTTGGCCTAACCCAACACTTTGGGGGTGTGCAGAACACACACACACTTCCTTCAGTCATCTGTCTGTAAAGTCTCAATCCCCCTGTTTATTTAACTCATCCCTGATTATATTGCTGTCTGTTCCTCTACTATCTGCCGAGCAAGATATGAGGAATGGCAGCAGCAGCACCAACTTGTACGGGGATCTCCTCATTCTCTGATGGAGCTAATACCAAACCAGCACTACTGTTTTGGTGAGTACTTATCTCTACACATTCATTTACATTTATTATGAAATAAAATAATCCAAAAAGCAAACTGCTTTTAGGTTTTTAGAATCCAGATGAAAGGAATACTATTATTTTAGAGCAATGTGACTTGTATTAACACTATTTCACAATGATTAACATTAAGTTAACACCATTTCACCAGAATGTTTTCTGAAGATACCTCTTAACCATTTACTATCAATCACTTCTATAGTTCAGATTAAATCATTTGGTGTGATGAACCAATAACAAAAGGGGGTAATGCAGTGAAGCAAATATGACCATAAGTATTTAGATTGTTATTATGGATAAACCTATT
Organism: Salvelinus namaycush; assembly: GCF_016432855.1. Lineage (NCBI taxonomy): Eukaryota > Metazoa > Chordata > Actinopteri > Salmoniformes > Salmonidae > Salvelinus > Salvelinus namaycush. The sequence continues at coordinate 6,312,294 of NC_052326.1, forward strand.
GGATAAATGTGTAAACTCCTCTCTTGCTTCTGAAAAAAATGGGGTTAGTTTTCAGGCCTTGTGGGTGGGTTTTGAGTGGTCATATCGCTATAAATTTTAGCTTGACCTGGCAACACTGCCAATGAGAAGCAATCTGGCAGTCGGTCAAAGTAGCTAGCTTGCTAACGTCGGCGTCGCAAGAAAATCAGCCAGCTGCCATTGACTGACAGCTAGCGAGTGCCATTTTTTTCATGGTTCTAGGTAGATTTTTTAAAACCATTTTGAACAAAGAGCTAATTTGGGAGCCCTTGACCTTTTCTTCATATGTCACTGTTTTTTAAAAGCAATTTCTAATCTTTTGAATTAATGGTTCACCCCGGAGGTGTTTTTAACTATTCAATGTTTGGAACCACGATAACCAGCATGTTGTTGACATTTATATGCAAACATATTTTTGGGGTGTTAGTTCTGGAACCATAACCGCAGGAAGAGGTTGGAGCCCTATTGTTGGGAGGGGCAAGCTGCTTGGATTACCTCCATCTTCTTTTAGCCACTTTATGATGGAACCTTCCTCAGACGAGTTTGTAGTCACAAGCTTGATGTAAGGAATATTGGAACAAATACTACAAATACTACAAATACAATCTTTTGACTACTTTGATACACTATAAGTGAATTTGTCCAAATACTTATGACTTCTTCGAATGCGGGGACTAGATACATGAAGTGCTTTCATTTCTAAACAGTGAAACATATATGAAAATAACCTCAAATATAAGGTGACATTATGTTCTGTCGTCTCATATGAAACATTTGATCTCAAATCCAAAATACTGGAGTATAGAGCACATTTTAAATGTTAGCTTTACTGTCCACGTTTGTTATACAACTGGTGCAATACTATATAGTGCAATACTTTTGACCAGGGACATACTTGACCAGGGTCAAAAAGAGTTTGTATGGACTCACCTGGATGTATTTCTCAGGTGGGGAAGGAGGACGTGTTTTAAGATGCTGGGGCAGCTCTAATCTTACAACTTCCTTCAGCTTGTGGCTCTGCTCCTGCATCTGTAAACATTACATGGAATATCTGAACATCTGAAGAAACTCAGATACAGTGCATTCAGAAAGTATTCAGACCCCTTTACTTTCCACTTTTTGTTACATTACAGCCTTATCCTAAATGTATTACATCGTTTTTCCCCCTCAATCTACACACAATACCCCATAATGACGAAGCAAAAACAGGTTTTTAGACCTTTTTGCAAATATATTAACAATAAAAAAACAAATACATTAACATAAGTATTCAGACCTTTTACTCAGTACTTTGTTGAAGCACCTTTGGCAGTGATTACAGCCTCGAGTCTTCTTGGGTATGACGCTACAAACGTGGCACACCTGTATTCGGGGAGTTTCTTCCATTCTTCTCTGCAGATCCTATCAAGCTCTGTCAGGTTGGATGGGGAGCGTCGCTCCGCAGCTATTTTCAGGTCTCTCCTGAGATGTTCGATCGGATTCAAGTCCGGGCTCTGCATGGGCCACTCAAGGACATTCAGAGACTTGTCCTGTTGTAATGTGATCTAATCAAGAATCTCTCTGTACTTTGCTCTGTTCATCTTTCGATCCTGACTAGTCTCCCAGTGCTGACTGCTGAAAAACATCCCCACAACATGATGCTGCCACCACCATGCTTCACCGTAGGGATGGTGCCAGGTTTCCTCCTGACTTGGCATTCAGGCCAAAGAGTTCAATTTTGGTTTCATCAGACCAGAGAATCTTGCTTCTCATGGTCTGAGTCCTTTAGGTGCCTTTTGGCAAACTCCAAGCGGGCTGTCATGTTCCTTTTACTGAGGAGTGGATTTTGTCTGGCCACTCTACCATAAAGGTCTGATTTGGTGGAGTGCTGCAGAGATGGTTGTCCTTCTGGAAGGTTTTCCCATCTCCACAGAGGAACTTTAGAGCTCTGTTAGAGTGACAATTGGGTTCTTGGTCACTTCTCTGACCAAGGCCCTTCTCCCCCGATTGCTCAGTTTGGCCGGGCGGCCAGCTCTAAGAAAAGTCTTGGTCATTCCAAACTTCTTCCATTTAAAAATTATGGTGGCCACTGTGTTCTTGGAGACCTTCAGTGCTGTAGACATTTTTGATACATTTCCCCAGATCTGTGCCTCGACACTCCTGTCTCGGAGCTCTACAGACAATTCCTTCGACCTCATGGCTTGGTTTTTGCTCTGACATGCACTGTCAACTGTGGGACCTTTTATATAGACAGGTGTGTGTGTGTGTGTGTGTGTGTGCCTTTCCAAATCATGTCCAATCAATTGAATTTACCACAGGTGGACTCCAATCAAGTTGTAGAAACATCTCAAGGATGATCAAGGGAAACAGGATGCACCTGAGCTCAATTTCGAGTCTCATAGCAAAGGGTCTGAATACTTATGTAAATAAGGTATTTCTGTTTTATTTGTAATAAATTTGCAAACATTTCTAAAACCTGTTTTTGCCTTCTCATTATGGGTTATTGTGTGTAGATAGATGAGGAACATGTTTTATTTAATCAATTTTAGAGTAAGGCTGTAACGTAACAAAATGTGTAAAAATGGAAGGCGTCGAATGCACTGTATGCGATTGAGTGACCTTATAACTATGATTTAATTGTTTTGATTCAAATGGAGCCCAGTTCAGTATGTCCCTGACTGGCTAATCAATGGAGACTGATAAGGTTGTGTAGTTGTAGGAAATATATTTATTATTATTATTATTTTTAAATGTACCTCCTTTTTTTCTCCCCAATTTCGTGGTATCCAATTGGTAGTAGTTACAGTCTTGTCTCATCGCTGCAAATCCCGTACGGACTCGGGAGAGGCGAAGGTCGAGAGCCATGCGTCCTCCGAAACACAACCCAACCTAGCCGCAATGCTTCTTTACACAATGCACATCCAACCCGGAAGCCAGTGTGTCGGAGGAAACACCGTACACCTGGCGACCTGGTCAGCGTGCACTGCGCCCGGCCCGACACAGGAGTCGCTAGTGCGCGATGAAACAAGGATATCCCTGCCGTCCAAACCCTCCCTAACCCAGACGACACTGGGCCAATTGTGCGCCGCCCCATGGAAGCATTGGAAATAGAACTCTTGTTCTGTGTTTATACCGCATCATGTTTCACTGGCTCACCTTGTAGGACGTGGTCAAGAATCCCCATTTATTGGGCCAGGCTTTGGCTGACTCAAGCTCTATTTTGACGTAAACTTTCCTGAAAATTAATCAAAGACACGTAGAAGGCTTTTTGAAAGAGCATTGGGCCTGCATAAAAACGCCAAATGGCTCATAAAACAATTAACATAGCTCAGAGAACCCTACTGACCTCAATCTATATTAAAAGTATATCTTATTTTAGTGGTAATCTACCTAGCTATATCTCTTCAGACACTGTTACTACTACAGTTATCCCAATACTAGGATACTAATACTGCTGGCTTACTTCTTATTCTATAACCACTACTACTACTAGCCTTCTACTACCACCACCATGAACGACTGTTACCAATCCACCATTACCACAACAAACAAAAACTCATAGCTAATCATCTTTAACAAAAGTGACAAACCTTGTGCTATATCAAAAAAGAAAGGCTAATATGTTAGCAAAATACAAGGAATACAATTCAAAATTTCATTGCATTTGTTTTGTTGTGAACCCATAGACTTTTTAAAGAGAAGAGTTTACCAGATTTCATCCTGATCCACAAAGTTAAATTCTTTACCAGATCCAGATTGTTTTGGGGCTGCCATCAAGCCGGAAAGCTTGTCTGTCTCTGTGACTTCTTACCTTATGGTGTCTGTAAGTTATACTGACAGATATGTTTACCGTCACCATAGCAACACATTGCAGTGACACTATCCTTTTGTGTATCCTGGGATACAATGCCAAATAATTTTAGTGTCACACAGAGATCACACCATACACTCTGTGTGTGTGTGTGTGTGTGTGTGTGTGTGTGTGTGTGTGTGTAAAATTAGAAACATGAGTACATAATAAGGTGTTTACAGTGATGGACTACGACTACACAGTACCTAGTGAAAGTCTACACACCCTTTGCACAGTGTTCACGCTGTTGCCTTAAATTTCAATCTAAAAAACGATTAAGTAGGATTTTGTTTACTACTTATCTATAGAACTTCCTCCACATTTTCAGAGTGTTAAAAAAAATTATACAACATTTTCTAAATAAGATGTCTTGATTTCATACAGGTCGACGCTCCTTTAGCAGGAATTACAGCTGTGAATTATTTTGAATAAGATTCCAATAACTTTTAGCATATATCCATTGTTTTTGTCAAAATTGCTCAGGCTCAGTCAATTTGGTTGGGAATTATTGATGGACTACAATATTCAGATTTAAGTCAGCACTGAGAATGGAGCACTCAGGAACACTCAACAGCTCTTGGAAAGCCATGTGTCAGTGACTAACATATATGCTTGGAGTCAGGAAGCAGGTGCAGAAGGGGAGTTGAATGATAAGAAAGGCAGATATACAAAACAGGAGAAGCGTACTGAACTCGACCAAAACCAGTACTGCCTGATGACTGAGGCTACTGAGGGCTAAATAAAGGGAGAGTAATCAAGGTGATGATGAGGTCCAGGTGTGCGTAACGATGGGGAGCAAGTGAGTGTAATGATGATGCCAGGACTGATGGTTAGTAGACCGGCGACATTGAGCGCCGGAGCAAGAGTAGGTGACAGTGACAAGCATACCCATAACAATGCTGCCACAACAATACTTGAAAATACATAGAGTTTTACTCTGATGTGTTGTGTTAGATTTGACCCATAACAAAAAAAAAATAATTTAGGCCAAAAAAGTACATTTATTTGCGTTATTACTTAATTAAGGGCCTTGTTGCAATTTTTTTTAAACACAGGCTTCCTTCTTTTCACTTTTTCATACAGACCAGTACCCTTACAAAAATGTACCATGGTAGGGAAATGGAAACATGGAAACATCATGGAAACATGATACCATGATACCATGATACCATGTTTTTTTGGTCATTAACATGGCAGGATAACACCATGGTAGTTTCCTGCCGCAGTACTGACAAAAAAACATTATAGAAGCATGGTCGTTTTTTTTTTTACTATTTTACTATCATGGCAGGAAAATACCATGGCATTTGCACCAGTAGTAGTGACCAAAAAAACACGACTTATTTTTCAAAAATGTGTTTTGGCTAACAAGGCAGGAAAGACAACAGTTTACAAATTCCCCGAAATCATGAAACACCATTGGTGATACCAATAAGCTAAGACTCAAAAACTGTCAGAAAAGCGAAGAAACCTTTTGTCAAGACCTGAAAACTTTCCTCCACTGCTGTCCCGTCGATGTGGATAGGGGGGTTCTCCCTCTGCTGTTTCCTGAAGTCCACTATCATCTCCTTATTTTTGTTGACGTTGAGTGAGATGTTGTTTTCCTGATACCACACTCGAAGTGCCCTCACCTCCCTATAGGTTGTCTCGTTGTTGCTGGTGATCAAGCCTACTACTGTTGTGTCGTTTGCAAACTTGATGATTGAGTTGGAGGCGTGCATGGCCACGCAGTCATGGGTGAACAGGGAGTACAGGAGGGGGCTGAGCATGCACCCTTGTGGGGCCCCAGTGTTGAGGATCAGCGATGTGGAGATGTTGTTTACTACCTTCACCACCTGGTGGCGGCCCGTCAGGAAGTCCAGGACCCAATTGCACAGGGCGGGGTTGAGACCCAGGGCCTCAAGCTTAATGATGAGCTTGGAGGGTACTTTGGTGTTGAATGCTGAGCTGTAGTCAATGAACAGCATTCTTGGTATTCCCCTTGTCCAGATGGGATAGGGCAGTGTGCAGTGTGATGGCGATTGCATTGTCTGTGGACCTATTGGGGCGGTATGCAAATTGCACGAATGCCGCCATCTATCCACGGTTTATGGTTAGGGTAGGTTTTAATAGTCACAGTGGGTACACCATCTCCTATGCACTTCCTTATAAATTTCCTATGCACTTCCTCCGAATCAGTTTATCAATCTATATTATTCTCTGAGGCTACCAGGAACATGTCCCAGTCCGCGTGATCAAAACGATCTTGAAGCGTGGATTCCAATTGGTCAGACCAGCGTTGAATAGGCCTTGTCACAGGTACATTCTGTTAGAGTTTCTGCCTATAGGAGGGAAGAAATAAAATGGAGTCATGGTCAGATTTGTTGAAAGGAGGGCGGGGGAGGGCCTTGTATGCATCACAGAAGTTAGGGTAGCAGTGATCCAGTTTTTTGCCAGCTCGGGTACTACAATCAATATGCTGATAGAATTTAGGTAGCCTTGTTCTCAAATGTGCTTTGTTAAAATCCCCAGCTACAATAAATGCAGCCTCAGGATATATGGTTTCCAGTTTGCATAGAGTCCAGTGAAGTTCCTTGAGGGCCGTCGTGGTATCGGCTTGAGGGTAGGATATACATGGCTGTGACAATAACCGACAGGAATTATCTTGGGAGATAATACAGTCGGCATTTGATTGTGAGGAATTCTAGGTCAGGTGAACAAAAGGACTTGAGTTCCTGTATGTTGTTACAATTACACCATGAGTCGTTAATCATGAAACAAACACCCCCGCCCTTCTTCCCGGAGAGATGTGTATTCTTGTCGGCGTGACGCACAAAGAATCCCGGTGGCTGTACCGACTCCGACAGCATGTCCCCTGAGAGCCATGTTTCTGTGAAACAGAGTATGTTACAATCCCTGATGTTTTTGCATTTGTTTTGTTCATAATAATAATAATTAAAAAAATTGAATAGCAGTCAAGCATCCAAGCTAACTTGACAGCTACTTCCAGACACAAATGAGAAAACAGCTCACTGAATATTACTCGCACTAGTAGAGCTGGTTAGGCTGTTATGTTATCCAGAGCGTTGGTGACTGCAACTGTGCTGTCAGATTGTCCGTTTGTAAATTGAGAGCGTTTCGCTCTGAACGCTCCGAGAGCGAAACGGACACTGGACGCTCTGGCCGATGAGTAGGGTTGATCCGAACGTTCTGACCTCACAACGGCAGTCATGCACCCAAGCTAACTGGCTAACATTGGCTAGCTTGCTAACTACTTCCAGACACATAATGAAAGAACACCCCACTCTGACCCTTTTACTCGCCCTAGCAGAACTGGTTAGGCTGTTTTTATGTTATTCAGAGCATTGGTGACTGCAACTGTTCTGCTGGCAACAATTGAATTATGCTTTTTTGACGACGTTTACTGACATCGGCTATATTCAACTAGAGTTGAGCGTTCGTTAATTCATAAGTTATTCTGCGTTCTGGAAAACTCAGATGAGAGTGCTCTGAAATCAGAGTAGATGGCCAGTGTGAATTTACGAACGCACCCGAAATGGTTACTTGCATAGTGGAGACTTTTGTTAATGTAGCTAGCTAGCAAGCTAGGTAAACAATTAATCATAATCACAACTCATGATGTTACTACCCTGCATGAATCTGCAGGTAGCTAACCAAACAGGTTCAATGTTAGCTAGCTAACATTAGGCTATAGCTAGCCAAGCAAATGGCGAATAATAAGATAATTCGCGTAACATTAGCTAGCGAGCCAGCCAGCTAACGTTAGCTAGCTAACAGTACACTTTAACTTGAAATGAAACCACTTTCTTACCCGTGTACATCATAGATGGACGCGTCTCCTGTCATGGATGCCATGGTTGCCGTTAGTTTGAAGATCCTGAGACCGGTGTTTTCTCCATCTCCTTAGCTATCATACTCAAATTCCACTGAACTCGGTCCTCCAGAGAGTGGAGAGCAACACTTATGCAGTTTTATTACGCAATACATAAAAAAAGCCGCTTTAGACAGGATTACCAACACATACTGACCTGCTCAAATAGACAGAAGCGTGCTATTTGGCAAAACACAGCCAGCCATGTGGATGATTGGAGGAATTCCAACAGACTGACTTTGGTCTTCCAAAATGGCGCATGGTGCGTTTGCTTGGGGATTTGTGACGCAACTGCAAGCCCTCTGTTTCACTTTGAAATTTCACTTTGAAATGGAATCCATAATTTGCTGTCTGTGTTTTGGGACCCTGTCACAGCTACAATGCAAAATGTCACATCCATAACATTTTTCTCTAATGTTATTATGAAGGTGAAAATATTGATATCATTGTTGAGGTGTGCAGCACTCTAATTTGCAATGAAAAGAGATTTTCAAATAAATTGTAAATGCATTTAGCACATTTGTGCATTTATGGTTGGTTAAGACAGGACCACGAGTGCATTTTGATAGCCTATGCAATACCTATTCAAGATACTGGTGATTTCTTGGTTCTTTGTGGTACACTGCATTTTCAGATGAAAACAAAAGTATTATTAAGGTGAGGAAATCTTTAATATATAAACACTTGTTTTGCACAGCATCACATCCATAACAGAGAATGTCACATCCATAACGGTACATTTTTGTCTGTAAAGTGTGACAATTTGAATATTTTTATCATTGCTGTCTGTGTGTAGCCAAGCCTTACTTTCAAAATGTCTATTGATATTTTAACCTAATACTTTGGGATTCACAGAATTTTGCTGATATGTCCATTCTCTCAGAAATGCCTGTTCATTTCCGTCACATCCGTAACACAAGTTTTGGTGTTCCGTTACTTCAAAGTGGTATTACTTCGAATTTTGTGTCTACACTTCTCCTACAGGGTTCTACAAAAATACACATTATATTATATTTTCATTTATGCTTGATGATTCAATTATCGGAGGCATCGTAGCTGAAAAGCTGGGAGTCGAGAAGTTTAATAACACAAGAAACGTGGAGCGATACAAAACAAGAGTAGCGTTTGGACATGAAACATAACTAGTACTGCCTGGGGAGTGACAGATATAGGGGAGGTCATCAGTGAAATGATGGTGTGCGTAATGATGGTTGCCAGAGCCAGTGATTAGTAAACCGGCGACGTCGAACGCCGAAGAGGGGGAGCGGGAGTAGATGTGACAGGCATTTTATGTACGAATTTCACATCTAAAATAATGGAATTGTGCAGTAGTAAAAGCTAAATTCAATCTTTTATCACAGGCCCCTAAACAAAGAACTTCACCAATGTCAACTAGATTGAATAATTAATTCTATAGATTTATGATGTTAATCTTGAGCAACGGTTTATTTAGTCTTCCAGGGCTACATATAATGACAGAAAAGAAGCTGTATGTGTAACGATTCTCATTGGTGGAAGGAGAGGAGGACCAAAATGCAGCGTCGTAAGTGTTTGTCATATTTTAATTTCAAACTGAACACTACACAAAATAACAACGATAAGAAAAAAACGAAACAGTTCTGCCAGGTGAACAGACACTAGACAGAAAATAAACACCCACAACCCATAGTGGGAAAACAGGCTACCTAAATATGATTCTCAATCAGAGACAACGATCGACAGCTGCCTCTTATTGAGAACCATATCAGGCCAGACATAGAAATACAACAACATAGAAAACAGAACATAGACTACCCACCCAAACTCACGCCCTGACCAACCTAACACAAAGACATAAAAATAAACTAAGGTCAGAACGTGACAGTATGTATCTAATTATAGACAGGATGACTAACAAATAGCCTACCAAAATGTCAGAAATTATAAGCAGAAGCATATCTAAATCGGGCAAAAAAATATCCTGCACCCCCTGTCAAAAAAGCTTTCTGAGTCTTGGACTGTAGCCTACAGCACATTTTTCTAAATTAGTGGGTTAGGTTAGGGTCGTGTGCGGGTCTCAGATTTTTACTTCATCACATATAGTCAGGGTTTGCCGATGGGCTATTAGCAATTGCAGGCGGGTAAAAAAAACAAATGACCCGCGCACCGCTAGTCAGTTTAATGAAATGTGCAATAAAAAATATAGTGCCTAGACCTATTTAATGAAACACTGGCTATTGATGTCAGCAATTGATCAAAAAGCAGGGAATCCCGGATTCCCCCCTGAGCAATTTTTTTTGGAAAGGGCAAGTTCACTTTCTCATTCTTTCTCACTCATAAATGCATATCAAGTGCAAGTGTGCTGTCCAGCAGTTTACATGAACAGGATGGGTGGCAATTCATTCGGAGGGATTTCTACCATGAATCACATAAATAGCCAAATAATCATGTAAATTACATTAAATTAAGCTCCTCTACTGTCCCCCTCTGCAGTTTGACGACCTCCTTTGAGCTTGGTTCCTGGAAGAGTGGCCACCATCACAGTTATAGTAGATATGATTTCATTCCTATTCGTCCCTGGACGGAAAGCTGGTCTCTCTGGACGGAGAGCTGGTCTCTCTGGACGGAGAGCTGGTCTCTCTGGACGGAAAGCTGGTCTCTCTGGACATGGAGCTGGTCTCTTTGGGTGTGGAGCTTTTCTATCTGAGGAACCCAGGGTCAACTTCATTGCAGTTATGGCAGACTTCAGATCTTCCACCTGTTTAAGGAGAGCTTAGATTTTTTTTATGTTGGCTCTTTTTGAGGGTGGACTTGGGATACTGGGAATCTGTGAGTCTGCTTCTCTCTCTCCTCTTCTTGCCTCAGCTCTTGCAATAGAACTGGACATGTGGGCAGCCTCTCTTCTTTCTCTTCTTTTGAAGATGTACCACTATTTCAGTGTTGTACAACTCGTGCAATGTCGACCCTGGACTCATTCATGCCTCTCTTCACTTTGACCTTCTGTAAAGACTTCTCTAGTCGAAGGAGGGAATCAGAGATCTTCTCTCCTGGTTTCTGTCGCAGGCCCTTGAAATTGTAGTAGAGGTCCTCTCCTGAGTCTGCTGTGCCATATGTGTGCTCAGTATGATCAAGTAGTCTACTACCAATGAATCTTTGTGGTTAGCTCTTAGCGCTGTAGCCACACTGAGGGCAGGGGCCTTCAAACTCTCGATGAGTCCCTTTCTCTTCTACTGATCGGAGCAGTGCTACCCTGGCAACATATTGGTTTACTTGTTCCATCCAGGAGTCAAAGTCCTCTTCCCCAAGGGGCATTGGAACCATCCCACTGAAAGTCTGCAGTCTTCTGAACGGACTGGTCTCATAGTGAGGCGTCATAGCTTCCTTCAGAACCTTCCCACTGGCTTCAAGGATGCCTTGAAGCTATGGCTTGGAGTGTAACAAGGTTCTTCAGCTCGCTCTCTGAGATCCCTTCTCTCATCATGAAGGCCTGTACTTTGTCTGTTACATCATTACGGGGAGCTGACATAGGAGGGAAAGTGGTGGTGGGTATTTTCTCAGGAGAGGGAGGAGCTATATTTCTTCTTAACTTTTTTATTAGGAAAAAACATAGGAAAAAATTAAGAACATATCCAATAACTATATCGAGGAATAGCAACTTTGCTTAACTTTCTTCATAAGTCTATAGTTAAGTTGAGGAAAAAATGTCAGTTTAGGATAAATGTCTTCTTAACCCAGAAGGTTTTGTGAATCCGGCCCCAGTGCTCATAGATACGTTAAAATGGGGATCCTCCCCTCCTCACAATAAAAGAAAGAAGAAAAATGCTCAGTACCAAATAAACTCACCGTCCTGTTTCCAATAATCCATTCCAAGCTTTATTGACGCGTGACTGAGGTGCAGCGCATGAATGGAAACAAATAGTCATTGGACCTGTGTCTGTCCCAATAAAACACCCTGGAATGGATCGACACAGTTCATTTTGTGAAAACACAAAAACAAAATAATCCTCTTCAATTAAAACGGGACCACTAACTATTAACTGGCAACTCACAACAGTGGTAACGCTGTCTCTCAGTATAGCGGTTGAGACAGTGTCACGTTCGTCGTAATGTGGAAGAGAGGAGGACCAAGGCGCAGCGTGATATAAATACATTCTTCTTATTTATTTACCGAAACGAAGAACACTAAACACACTATCAAAATAACAAACGAACGTAACGCTATATAATCAATAAGTGCAGACACAGGCAACTTACACATAGACAATAACCCACGAAATACCCAACAGAATATGGCTGGCTAAATATGGTTCCCAATCAGAGACAATGATAAACAGCTGCCTCTAATTGAGAACCAATCTAGGCAACCATAGACATACAAACACCTAGACAAGTAACACCCCATAAACATACAAAACCCCTAGACAAGACAAAACACATACATCCCCCATGTCACACCCTGACCTAACCAAAATAATAAAGAAAACAAAGATAACTAAGGGCGTGACAGACAGAAAGAGTGCGTTAGCCTGTTGTCTTGATGACAGCCTGATGTTAGCCTGTTGGCTTGTATAGAACGAGTAAAAATTCACCAAAGACTGAAAAACGGCCAAAGAACGTTGGCTAAACTGGAACACTAGCGCGAGCCCATAGAAAAAGAATGGAATCAAACGTTCGCAGAGCCTGTTTTGACTGGACTGATGCTTAGAATTCCTTTTCGCCTAAATGGCACAAAAATGTATCCCTTTTTATTTTACTACTATAATCTGTTCATCGGACGAAACTGGAAAAAAACTACTTGTGTAGAAAGTAAACATCCGCAACTCGATGGTGTCAACTGTGCTTATGTCTGCGTAATGAGAAAGTCGGGGTAAAATGAAAACCTCTACTAAACCTGATTATTTCTGGTCTAGTGATCGGTGACAACCGAGCTCGCTGCCCAGACTTACATAATTACAAAGGGGAGATTCTCCTGATTAAAATGGTGCCCGACTTGAAAAAATCTAAATATACACATTGTGAGATATTTGGTGAAATAGACTGGCATGCCTCTCCATAGGAAAACAAAGGAGTGAGCTCAGCGTTCCAAGGGCAAAAATGATTTTGGGGCTAGCATTAGATGACAACCGAGCTCACTGCCCAGACTTACATAATTAGAAAGATGAGATTCTCATGATTAAAATGGTGTCGGACTTGAAAAAAATCTAAATGTACACATTGCGAAATAGACAGGAAACAATGGGACAACCTCAGAGTTCCATTAGTCATTTTTTGATGTTGTTTACTTTTTAACTACGAGCAACGTGGGCAGGTCTCATTGCCGACAATAGCGAAGCAGGCATTGTGACGTAAAACAATGGGCTAGGAATAGAACGTTCGGAAGGACAGTTGGTGCCGCGCTGCTCAATAGAACTTATAGGAGCTGGCAGGGTGAAAAATGCCCTAAAATAAGGCTTGTTTTTTTGTGATTACTTCAAAACTACGGCAAGCAGCTGGGAAATATGGTCATATTATGAAACTGGGATCCATGGCGGATGCAATGAAATAGTTTTTATCAGAAAAAAGCGTTGTTAAAAATGTCATGTGTCCAGCCTATTGATGCTCTCAGTCCTCGAAAGTACAAGCTGTCCTCACGGTGATTGGGGATCCTCAGCTAAATGTTCATCATATTCACTACTTTTTTTTCACTGCTGAGCGAGTTACACAACTTTAAACTGCTTGAAGCGACTAATAATTAGCAAACGTTGATAGCTTGTAGTTGTTGTGAGTCCGTCGTACGTGTCGTACTGTTGCCTAGCAACCAGTCTGCCTCCCAAATATGTCCCACATGCAACACTGTCAGTAAGTAAGTAATAAAGTCTGTGCTAAAAAACAACAAAGTAATCAGGAGGTTACAATTAAGATCACACTTCCCTATATAAATATTATAGGGACACCTATACATTTGGCAGCCAAGCACAAGAAATCAGCGTTGAAATATCGAAGTGCCTAGAATAAAACCTCCAGGGTAATGTCAATTGAATGCAAAAAATATTACAGGGGGCAGTTTGGAAAAACTAATCCTGTGCAAATCATCCTCTGGAATAAAGCACATGCTGGGGTAATAATAACATAACCAACCTCCTCTAGTAATACTTGTCCTGTCCGAATGTGTCCTTTAAGATAAACTGAGAAGCAAATTGGGAAAGACAAATAAATTATGGCAAAAACTATTTTGGAACAGGAATGGTGTGAACAATGGAAGGAAGAAATTATATAAGAAATACCCAAATCAAGATGTTTTTATTTTATTTGGTCAAAATATAAAAAGAAAGTCGGTACATCTGGCTCGAAGGACCAATACACTTTCTTCCTGTTTGTGTTCATCCATAAAACTTGCTCCAACACCATCTTCACACCTTGGAGCACAAATCCTCAGCATCACTATAGCATCATCTAAGAAATATCAGCAGAACCAAAATCTCAAGTTAACACTGGCCTACTCAATTAGGTTCTGGGGGAAGAGGTATAACATATCAAACTAGAGAGAGAGAGAGAGAGAGACACAGCTGCATGTGAGCTCTCACATTTTTCAAAATAATTTGAAAATAGTTTTGCGATTTTGCTTTTTGCCTCATGACTCCAACATGCTTTGTTGACTATGACCCTTCTTGTTTACCCAACTGTGGGACAGACTATGTGTTTGTTTCCACACTCGGGACTCTGACTCTCTATTGGTTACATGGACTCTTGTCCTCCCATCCTATTCTAACCACGTCCCGCCGGCTTTGTATTCATGTTATACCTTGCTGTATAATATGATCTTGTTGCCATCTAATGCACATTCAAATGTAATAAATCAACACTGCAGAGCTCTCCCTGTCCTCTGCCGTGCATTGATTGTATTACTGTTGATGATATCTGGAAATGTGCATGTACACCCTGGCCCATTTACTGTTGCTAGCCCCAATTCTGATTTGTGCTCTGATATCTGTTTCACTGATTTCTGCTCTCGTAAAAAGCCTGGGTTTTCTGCAAGTTAACACTAGAAGTTTATTACCTAAATGGATCAATTGAAAGTGTGTGTTCACGGCTCCAATCCAGATGTGTTGGTCATTACTGAGACGTGGTTAAGGAAGAGTGGTTCTGGTTATAACTTTTTTCTGCAAGACAGATCTTCCAAAGATGGGGGAGTGGAAATCTTTACCAAGGATCACCTTCAGTGCTCAGTTGTCTCCACCAAGTCTGTCCCCAAACAATTTGATTTGCTGGTTGTCAGCATTAAACTTTCAACTAGCTCTTCGTTGACTGTTGCTAGGTGTTATCGTCCTCCGTCAGCACCGGCCTGTACCCTACCTGGTCTAAGTTCTCTCCTGGCCCCTTACACTAAGTCTGAATTCGTCCTTCTAGGTGACCTAAACTGGGAGATGCTTAAACCACCTGACTAAGTCCTAAAGCAATAGGACTCCCTACATCTTTCTCAGATCATTACCAATCCCACTATAACTCCAAACACCCAGAAAAGGCTACTTTCCTCGATGTTATCCTCACAAATAATCCTGATGGGTATCAGTCTGGTGTTTTCTGTAATGACCTTAGTGATCACTGTTTCATAGCCTGTGAAATGACCTGTCCTGGTTTGTCTAAAAAACTTGAATAAGCAAGCCTTCCTTCATGACCTGGCCTCTGTAAATTGGTATAGAATCAGCTTAATCCCCTCTGTCGAAGAAAATGAGAATTAAAAACAGGTTCAGCCCCTGGATCGACTGTGATCTTGCAGAGTTACTCCACCTAAAGAATTGCATTTGGCGAAAGGCTCGGCACACACATACTCAGGCTGACTGGCTCTCGTTCAGGAAAATGAGAAATAAGTGTACTCAGGCTATCCGGAAGGCCAAAGTTAGTTACTCTAAGGAGCAGTTTTCTCTCTCTGTGGGTTTAACCCCAAGAAATTCTGGAAAACTATTAAAGACCTGGAGAATAAACACTCCTTCTCATAGCTGCCCATGTCCCTTAATGTTGATGATGTAGTTGTTACTGACAAGAAGCACATGGCTGAGCTTTTTAATCACCACTTCATTAAGTCAGGATTTCTATTTGACTCAGCCATGCCTCCTTGCCCGTCCAACATTTCCTCATCTCCCACCCCTTCTAATGCCGACCAGCACCAATGCTCCTCCCTCTTTTTCCACTGCCCCGCTACAAAGTTTCTCCCTGCAGGCAGTCACTGAGTCCGAGGTGCTAAAGGAGCTCCTTAAACTTAACCCCCAAAAAACCATCTGGGTCAGATAGTTTAGACCCTTTAAGATTGCTGCACCTATAATTTCCAAGCCTATCTCTGACCTTTTTAACCTGTCTCTTCTCTCTGGGGAGGTTCCCATTGCTTGGAAGGCAGCCACTGTTTGTCCTTTATTTATAGGCCTATTTCTATTTTGCCCTGTTTATCAAAAGTGTTGGAAAAACTTGTCAATAATCAACTGACTGGCTTTCTTGATGTCTATAGTATTCTCTCTGGTATGCAATCTGGTTTCCGCTCAGGTTATGGATGTGTCACTGCAACCTTAAAGGTCCTCAATGATGTCCCCATTGCCCTTGATTCTAAGCAATGTTGTGCTGCTATTTTTATTGACTTGGCCAAAGCTTTTGATACAGTAGACCATTCCATTCTAAGGAGTATTGGTGTCTCTGAGGGGTCTTTGGCTTGGTTTGCTAACTACCTCTCTCAAAGAGTGCATTGTATAAAGTTAGAACATCTGCTGTCTCAGCCACTGTCTGTCACCAAGGGTGATCCCCAAGACTCAAACATAGCTCAGGCAGTAGGAAGCTCTCTTATCCATTTATATGCAGATAATAGTCTTACAATCAGCTGGCCCCTCCCCGGATTTTGTGTTAATTAAACACTATACAACAAAGCTTTCTTAGTGTCCAACAAGCTTTCCCTTGTTCTGAACACCTTCAAAACAAAGGTCATGTGGTTTGGTAAGAAGAATGCCCCTCTCCCCACAGGTGTGATTACTACCTCTGAGGGTTTAGAGCTTGAGGTAGTGACCTCATACAAGCACTTGGGAGTATGGCTAAACGGTACACTGTCCTTATCTCAGCACATATCAAAGCTGCAGGCTAAAGTTGAATCTAGATTTGGTTTCCACTATCGTAATCACTCCTCTTTCACCCCAGCTGCCAAACTAACCCTGATGCAGATGACCATCATACCCATGCTAGATTACGGAGGCGTAAGTTATAGATTGGCAGGTAAGGGTGCTCTCGAGCGGCTAGATGTTCTTTACCATTCGGCCATCAGATTTGCCACCAATGCTCCTTATAGGACACATCACTGCACACTATAGTCTTCTGTAAACTGGTCATCTCTGTATACCCGTCGCAAGACCCACTGGTTGATGCTTATTTATAAAACCCTCTTAGGCCCCCCCCCCCCCCCCTATCTGAGATATCTACTGCAGCTCTCACCCTCCACATACAACACCCGTTCTGCCAGTCACATTCTGTTAAAGGTCCCCAAAGCACACACATCCCTGGTTCGCTTTTCTTTTCAGTTCGCTGCAGCTAGCGACTGGAACGAGCTGCAACAAACACTCAAACTGGACCGTTTTATCTCAATTTCTTAATTCAAAGACTCAATCATGGACACTCTTATTGACAGTTGTCTGCTTTGCGTGATGTATTGTTGTCTCTACCTTCTTGCCCCTTGTGCTGTTGTCTGTGCCCAATAATGTTTGTACCATGTTTTGTGCTGCTGCCCTGTTGTGTTGCTACCATGTTGTTGTTATGTTGTGTTGCTGCCATGCTATGTTGTTGTCTTAGGGCTCTCTTTATGTAGTGTTGTGTTTTCTCTCTTGTCGTGATGTGTGTCATGTCCTATATTTTTATTTAATGTCTTTTTATTTTTAATCCCAGCCCCTATCCCCGCAGAAGGCCTTTTGCCTTTTGGTAGGCCGTCATTGTAAATAGGAATTTGTTCTTAACTTCTACTTGCACACAATCCCGGATCCGGGAGCACCCCATCAGTAAAAAAGCTGACTAGCATAGCCTAGCATAGCGTCACAAGTAAATACTAGCATCTAAATATCATTAAATCACAAGTCCAAGACACCAGATGAAAGATACACATCTTGTGAATCCAGCCATCATTTCTGATTTTTAAAATGTTTTACAGGGAAGACACAATATGTAAATCTATTAGCTAACCACGATAGCAAAAGACACAACTTTTTTTTCCCACCATTTTTTTCCTGCATAGGTAGCTATCACAATTTCGACCAAATAAAGATATAAATAGCCACTAACCAAGAAACAACTTCATCAGATGACAGTCTGATAACATATTTATTGTATAGCATATGTTTTGTTAGAAAAATGTGCATATTTCAGGTATAAATCATAGTTTACCATTGCAGCCACCATCACAACTCTCACCAAAGCAACTAGAATAACTAGAGACCAACGTGAATTACCTAAATACTCATCATAAAACATTTCTGAAAAATACACAGCGTACAGCAAATGAAAGACAAAGATCTTGTGAATCCAGCCAATATTTCAGATTTTTTAAGTGTTTTACAGCGAAAACACAATATAGCATTATATTAGCTTACTACAATAGCCAACCACACAACAGCATTGATTCAGGCCAACAATAGCGATAACGAATAAACCAGCAAAAGATATTAATTTTTTCACTAACCTTCTCAAACTTCTTCAGATGACAGTCCTATAACATCATATTACACAATACATATAGAGTTTGTTCGAAAATGTGCATATTTAGCGGCACAATCGTGGTTATACAATGAGAATAGTAGCCAAGCTGCCAACAATATGTCGGGAGAAATCTTGGGAGAGGCACCTAATCTAATCAGTAACTAATCCTAAACTTGACTAAAAAATACAGGTTGGACAGCAAATGAAAGATACATTAGTTCTTAATGCAATCGCTGTGTTAGATTTTTAAAATTAACGTTACTACGACATACAGCGTGCGTTAAAGCGAGACCGCACCGAAATTAATGGCGGAATATGAGTTTTACATTTTTCAACAGAACAACGAATTAACATCATAAATAGTTCTTACTTTTTGATGAGCTCCCATCAGAATCTTGGGCAAGTTGTCCTTTTCCCAAAATAATCGTTGCTCGGTTGTAGATTGTCGCCTTCAACGTTGGAATTAGCAGTAAACATTAGCCATGTGGGCCAGACGTGCCCAAGTCCCTAGAACGCAGCACAAATAAATACCCGAAAATCGCAATATACTGATATAAACTGATATAACTCGGTTTAAAATAACAACACTATGATGTCTTTAACACCTATATCGAATAAAAACAGAGCCGGATATTTCTAAGGGCTATAACGGGAGCTTTCTAGAACGACATCCTGAGGTCCTTTTTGCGTCATGGCGAAGAGAAGAAAGGGGGAACCCCACGTTGCCAGCCCATTTATAAGCTCTCAGTTCTGCCTAGCAACTCCATTTCAATTCTCACTATTCGCTGACATCCAGGGGAAGGCGTATGCAGTGCATCTCAACCAATAGAAGACAGGCAAATTAATAAACTAACCTCAGAACAGCCTGCAGATTTCAGCATTCTCACATCCTCATAGGAAAATTGCTCCAACTCGAGTTCTGTTTTACTCACAGATATAATTCAAACGGTTTTAGAAACTAGAGAGTGTTTTCTATCCAATAGTAATAATAATATGCATATTGTACGAGCAAGAATTGAGTACGAGACAGTTTAATTTGGGAACGAAATTATTACAAGGTGCAAACAGCACCCCCTATTGAGAAAAGGTTTTAACTGACTTGCCTAGTTAAATAAAGGTTAAATAAAAAAAATAAAAACTAGTGCGAGTGGTGGAACCAGGGCAGATCCTCTTTGATAGCGCCAACCCCTTCTCTCCACAATTCTTGAGCAAGTTTATGGGCTATATGTCCCCTCCCCCTCCAAAAGTCTAAAGATGCTGGTGGCTAACTATTTAACTGAACACTTTCTTCTGTCAGTTTTAGCTCAGACATACTGTAACAAACAAAAAGTGGAATGTCCAGACATACCTTCCAAATTGCGCGTAAAAATCCAGACAGAAACAATTTAACTTCATCGATGGGAAATAATTAATTACCAAGGTTGCATTGGCTTATGAAGATCTTAGCGAGATAAATGAAGTTTCATTTGCAAATAAAAGTGCATAATAATGCATTCAGAGTCTTCGGCCCCCATCTGTCTGATAACACAAACAAACCAGCTCTCTCAGGTATTCTTGTTGATCTGTCTGCAGAGGTTACTGTCTAGACAGATGGTTATGCTATATCTTTTGTTTATGCTTTCATTCCTTTTCGGTTCAGTTCCTTTGACACTTAGGAAGTGATAGAGCCATAAACAAAGTCCCCATACAACCATCACTTAGTGCCACAATGCCGCTCATTGGGGAATGAATGTAATTATATATATATTTCATGAGTGTGTGTGCGTTAACATCTGCCTAAGTTACTGCCCAGATCTTCCAGTCTGGACGACCAGGCGACGGGTCCGGAACGGCGATCCCAAATCCGGACACCCACTGCCCATCCTTGTGGCGGCATGCCCCGCTGTCAGAGAGCCTACCAAGGTAAACCACCAGAGGGGGCGACCGCAACGGCGATCACCAAACAGGACATCCCCTAGCCCCTCCTGTGGTACTTTGCAGCTTCCAGGGAACCTACCAAGGTAAACCACTAGAGGGGACCGCAACGGCGATCACCAACCGGACATCAACTGCCCATCCTTGTGGTGGACTGCTCCGCTTTCAGAGAGCCTACCAAGTTCAACCACCAGAGGGGGACTGCAACAATGAACAAACAGGACATCACGTGGTCATTATTTTTATGTTGATTTGTAACCTGCAGGATAAATACAAGATCCAAACCACCAGGGGGGACTGTCATGACGTGGCCCTCTTTGGGTATAGCGAGTGCCTTCCCCCGCTCTCCCCCTTACACCCAGGTTCTGTTATCTCAGGTCATAAATTCCTGGAGGAGACTCTCTCCCTCATGTAGTATAGAGAGAGAAAGGTTCACAGTAGAACAAAGGAACTTCTTCTACCTCACAGAACTTGAGAACTGAACAATATCCATGTTTTGGAGAATGTGTAACCGGTTAGTGGAGAATCCAGCTACGACCGGTCCATTTTGTTTAAAGTTTGTGACCTCATTGCGAGACAATACAGCCACATTACCATAACTCTGTTTATACAAGAGTCTCCGTTATGAGATTTGCATCTAATTATTGTTTAAAATGAATGAGTAAAGATGAAACTATTTGTCAAATTATGTAATGTGATTTTAAACTGTTTAATGAAAGAGAATCCAATTCCCTTTAAAGTTAACTAAGTCATTGGTCCGCCCCATGAGCGCAGACATTGATCTGGCATCATGGGACAGCCTTCTCTGCTGTTCCGAATTAAACCCCCACCTAGAGAAGCCCACTTTAGACCAAGCGTACCTCGATTACCGAGAGGGTTATGGTTTGAGTAGAGACCATGCATTCTTCGGTTGCTGAATTCTTAACCATACCACGTGGTTAAACTCTGAGACTATCGATACCGACAGAATATGAGCAAATCTTCGATACTAATTACTAGTCTGCAGCTAGGAATTATGTACCATTGAATGCGAAGACCGACAACCGCCGAAACATCTATCTATAAGAACATTTCTGAATGTTACTCTGAAGTATACACTCTAACCAAAGACTCCAGGGACGCAGAGAGAATCTCGGATGAACTTTCCAACAGAAAAGGACGATTCCAACAGAGATCACGACGACACACTGAGCGTAAATATATATATTGATTGCAATTATTCCCGAATCAGTGAGCATTCATGTGCAAAGGATTAGCATTTCAATTATTATAATTATCAACTGTGTAGTGTCTTTTGTATTTCGCGCCCTTCTCAGTCCCTTTTTCTACCAAGCCGCCATACCGGTTTAGCCCACTAGGGCACATCCCCTATAATTTCCTTGTAACCATACCTACTGTTTGTTTGATTGTTACTAATTTCTGTGATTATTTAGTTAGTTAGTAAATAAATGATTAAGACAATTGATGTATGGATGATTCATAGCAAAGACTGGGTTCGTGCAGATAACCAACAATTTACGACGTTTGGAATGAGACGAACGTGAGGAAAATAATAATTCATTAATTAGAAGACTAATTGATCAGATTTTAAAATATCGGAAAAGTTATAATAGGAAAATTATAACTTTGTAATCTGAAGATTTTCCTTGGTGCCCCGATTTCCTAGTTAATTAGATTTACATGATTTAGTTTAATCACGTAATAATAATTACAGAGAATTGATTTGATAAAATAACAGTCTTCACTTTAATGATGGCAAAGACACAACAGTGGTTTGCAGTAACTTCTTTGTTGTTGTAATATCACAAACGAACGTGGCTGTTTCACCATTAAGGATTCCAACTTTAAGAATAATAGGATAAAGTGTATGTATTTTAGTGACTGATGTCATCCGAATCTAGAATCCATATTTTCAGTTTATTGACTTTCACTGCCATTGGTGTTTAAGAGAACAGGGAACCTGTTAGATGTAAATAAAATATAATCTACACTCAACAAAAAATAAATGCAACATGTAAAGTGTTGGTCCCATGTTTCATGAGCTGAAATAAAATCCCAGAAATGTTCCATATGCACAATAAAGCTTATTTCTCTTAAATTGTGTGCACAAATTTGTTCACATCCCTTTTAGTGAGCATTTCTCATTTGCCAAGATAATTCATCCATCTGACAGGTGTGGCATATCAAGAAGCTGATTAAACAGCATGATCATTACACAGGTGCACCTTGTGCTGGGGACAATAAAAGGCCACTCTAAAATGTGCAGTTTTGTCACAAAACACAATACTACAGATGTCTCAAATTTTGAGGGAGCGTGCAATTGGCATGCTGACTACAGGAATGTCCACCAGAGCTTTTGCCAGAGAATTTTATGTTCATTTCTCTACCATAAGCCGGCTCCAATGTCTTTTTCGAGATTTTGGCAGTACATCCAACCGGCCTCACAACCGCAGACCACATGTATGGGCGAACGGTTTAATCATGTCAATGTTGTAAACGGGTGCCCCATGGTGGTGGTGGGGTTATGGGCAGGCATAAGCTACAGACAAGGAACGCAATTGCATTTTATCGATGGCCATTTGAATGCACAGAGATACCGTGATGAGATCCTGAGGCCCATTGTTGCGCCATTCATCCTCCGCCATCACCTGATGTTTCAGCATGATCATGCACGGCACCATGTGGCAAGGATCTGTACACAATTCCTGGAAGCTCAAAATGTCCCAGTTCTTCCATGACCTGCATACTCACCAGACATGTCACCCATTGAGCATGTTTGGGATGCTCTGGATCAGCGTGTTCCAGTTCACGTCAATATCCAGCAACTTTGAACAGTCATTGAAGAGGAGTGGGACAACATTCCACAGGCCACAATCAACATACTGATCAACTCTATGCGAATGAGATGTGTCACGCCGCATGTGGCAAATGGTGGTCTGTGACCAACAGATGCATATCTGTATTACTGGTCATTTGAAATCCATAGATTAGGGCCTAATGAATTTATTTAAATTGACTGATTTCCGTATATGAACTGTAACTCAGGAAAATATTAAAAATTTTGCATTTATATTTTTGTTCAGTATAAAATGTAATATATGTAATCACAAAAGTTATTATTTATAATGAGAGGGCCATCAACAATAACTACTAATGCTGCATACTCCAAGAAAGATTCAAGTCTCACCTTTCTAGTAAAAATATTTAGAGCTAAAGTCACTTTTGAGGACACAAGCTCAAGTACACAGTACAATGATAAAAATATGAAAATATTTCATGATGTAATACCTATTCAACAAAATTGTATGAATAAGACTTGAAATGGCTTATATGCTTTCTAAATACGGTACAATTAAAATGACTAACTATATTTGCATGTTGCATATTCTCTGAAGGTCTCTCTTGATCAAAACTTCTACTTTTACCCTTCGAACAACTTTTTAAGAGTGTTTCCCAAGCACGTCGAGAGAATGTTCGCTAAGTGTGTCGATACCGAAAGAAAAGCAGCACTGCTCTCAGATCAGCTTTCTCCATTCAAAACTTACCTTCAATTATTCCACAATACTGATCAGCTCCTAGAGCGATATTATCACCTATGGCTGCAAATAGGCTATTGAAGAGTCTTATTACGCTTACCCAATAATAATACACAAAATCACAGATTGGGCACATTATTGCGCACATGTTGTCACACACCATGAAACACTTACACCTGAAGACCCTCACAGCCACCCTAGCCACGGCCTGTTCACCCTGCTACCATCTAAAAGGCTGAGACAGTAAAGGTGCATCAAAGCTGGGACTGAGAGACTGAAAAACAGCTTCTATCTTCAGGCTATCAGACTGTTAAATAGTCACCATTAGCTGGCCTCCGCCCAGTACCCTGCTCTGCACTTAGCCACTGTTGCTAGCCGGCTACCACTCGGTGCTCTACCATAAACCTTAGAGACTGCTGCCTTATGTACATAGTCATTGAACACTGATCACTTTAATAATGTTTACATACTGTTTTACCCACTTCATATGTACAGTGCATTCGTAAAGTATTCAGACCCCTTGACTTTTTCCACATTTTGTTACGTTACAGCCTTTTTCTAAAATGGATTAAATAAAAAATGTTCCTCATCAATCTATACACAATACCCCATAATGACAAAGCGAAAACAGGTACATTTTTGTGTGTGCAAATGTATTAAAAATGAAAAAACCTTATTTACATAAGTATTCAGACCCTTTACTATGAGACTCGCAATTGAGCTCAGGTGCATCCTGTTTCCATTGATCATCCTTGAGAAGTTTCTAAAACTTGATTCGAGTCCACCTGTGGTAAATTCAATTGATTGGACGTGATTTGGAAAGGCACACACCTGTCTATGTAAGGTCCCACAGTTGACAGTGCATGTCAGAGCAAAAGCCAAGCCATGAGGTTGAAGGATTGTGTTGAGGCACAGATCTGGGGAAGGGTACCAAAACATTTCTGCAGCATTGTAGGTCCCCAAGAACACAGTGGCCTCCATCATTCTTAAATGGAAGAAGTTTGGAACCACCAAGACTCTTCCTAGACTGAGTCACTCGGGGGAGAAGGGCCTTGCTCAGGGAGGTGACCAAGAACCTGATTGTCACTATAAAAGAGCACCAGAATTCCTCTGTGGAGATGGGAGAAACTTCCAGAAGTACAACCATCTCTGCAGCACTCCACCAATCAGGCCTTTATGGTAGAGTGGCCAGACGGAAGCCACTCCTTGGAGAGGCTTGGAGTTGGAGTTTGCCAAAAGGCACCTAAAGGACTCAGACCATGAGAAAAAAGATTTTCTGGTCTGATGAAATAAAGATTGAACTATTTGGCATGAATGCCAAGCCTCACGTCTGGCAGAAACCTGGCACCATCCCTACTAGGAAGCATGTTGGTGGCAGCATCATGCTCTGGGGATGTTTTTCAGCGGCACGGACTGGGAGACTAGTCAGGATCGAGAGAAAGATGAACAGAGCAAAGTACAGATACATCCTTGATGAAAACCTGCTCCAGAGCGCTCAGGTCCTCAGACTGGGTGGAAGATTTACCTTCCAACAGGAAAACGACCCTAAGCACACAGCCAAGACAACGCAGGAGTGGCTGCAGAGAAGAATGAGAGAAACTCCCCAAATACAGGTGTGCCAAGCTTGTAGCGTCATACCCAAAAATACTTTGTCATCGCTGCCAAAGGTGCTTCCACAAAGTACTGAGTAAAGGGTCTGAATACTTATGTAAATGTGATATTTCCATTTTTTATTTGAATTAAATGTGCTAAAATTGATAACATTTCTTTGCTTTGTTATTATGGGGTACTGTGTGTAGATTGATGAGGAAAAACGATTGAATCCTTTTAGAATAAGGCTGTAACGTAACAAAATGTGGGAAAAGTCAAGGGGTCTGAATACTTTCCGAATGCACTGAATATACTCTATTCTAGTAAAGGCTCATCCTATATAACTATTGCTGCAAACACCCTTTATATTCATATATTGTCCATACACAATATCATATACATTTTATCACACCCTGATCTGTTTCACCTGTCTTTGTGCTTGTCTCCACCCCCCTCCAGGTGTCGACCATCTTCCCCATTATCCCTTGTTTATTTATACCTGTTTTCTCTGTTTGTCTGTTGCCAGTTCGTCTTGTCTTGTCAAGCCTACCATCGTGTTTTTCATACTCCTGTTTTTCTTGAGTCTGTTTCTAGTTTCCCCAGTTTTGATCACTCTGCCTGCCCTGACCCTGAGCCAGCCTGCTTGCAGTTTGGTACCTTTTACACTGTCCTGGATGACTGACCTTTGCCTGCCCTTGACCAGTCGTTCGCCTGCCCCTTGTTTAATTAATAATATCTATTATTCGAACTGTCTGCGTCTGGGTCCTATCCTGAGTCGTGATGATTGTATTCCGGACTCTGACATTCCTCATTCTGATATTTCTTAAATCCTTTATTTGTATTTTTTTTTGTATTTGTGTGTATTGTTTTGTTTTACTCCACTGTTGGTGCTAGAAACATAAGGATTTCTCTGCACCTGCAATAACATCTGCAAAATGTGTATGCAACCAATAAAACTTGATTTGATTTCACATTGAGGCAAAAATTTGACAGTAGCCTCGTCACAAAATAGATCTTAATTGATTAAACATTAAATTGATTTCAATATGATTTAAATAGCCTATATACAGTAGGCCCATGTAGCCAATGTATATTTGAATGCAGTCATCTCGGTTTTCATTTGAAGCATAATTTTATCCTTCACTTCTTTGTGGGTCAGTTACGAATAAGCGAAAAAAAAAAAAAGAAAGAATAATGATATTTACAAATGTTAATTAAAGCTCTTTCTATCATCATGCGATTATTGTGAATATTTCAAGAGGTTTTATTCACCAATAATATAATTCATGCATTTTAATTATGAATATTATGATTCCTCCCATGAAAAATGTCATAATACATTTTCGATTTATTTGATTATCTACCATTATTAGAAACCAGTTGTTTATAGATATTCATAGTTTGCTTTCAACAAACATGTACTGCACAACAACAACAAAAAAATCACAATTAATGTCGCAAATTTTGGCTTTTCTACTGACGTGGACTCATTTGTTGATGTTTATCACCCAAAACTTCACACTGAAAAGTGACAGAAGCTGGAAAATGTCAACAAACGTCTACAAAAAGGAGTTAAGATTATTATTGTCAACTCCACAAAACTGAATGATGTCATACCACCCTGCATACCACTTTCTGGCTTGCTTCTGAAGCTAAGCATGTTTGGTTCTGGTCAGTCCCTGGATGAGAGACCAGATGCTGCTGGAAGTGGTGTTGGAGGGCCAGTAGGAGGCACTCTTTCCTCTGGTTTAAAAAATATCCCAATACCCCAGGACAGGGCAGTGTAGGGTGCTGTCTTTTGAATGGGATGTTAAATGGGTGTCCTGACTCTCTGAGGTCATTAAAGATCCCATGGCACTTATTGTAAGATTAGGGGTGTTAACCCTGGTGTCCTGGCTAAATTCCCAATCTGGCCCTCAAACCTAATAATCCCCAGTTTACAATTGACTCATTCATCTCCCTGTAACTATTCCCCAGGTTGTTGCTGTAAATGAGAATGTATTCTCAGTCAACTTACCTGGTAAAATAATGGATAAAAAAATATGACGTCAGAAATCTGTTACACCGCCTGACCGTGGCATCGTTACACTGAATGACATACTGTGAGATTCCACATTGGATGATCATTTAAAGATTGTCTCAGCAACAAAGATGTGCTTAACACTCATTCTACATTCAATATAAAGTTAGAGGCACTGGCATTTTTACCATGTCATCAGCAAGATGTTTGACTGTTCCACCAGGAGCATCTTTACCATGCGTCTTCTCTGAGAAATCCCATCCATTACTTCTTTGAATCCCCAAATAAATGGAAGTGTGCTGTGCAGGTAGAAGTTTATTTTGCTCCTGTACTGGGTGACAGGAAGGACCGGACTTATGGGTGGGCCCTAGGGGGCCTGGTCCGTCCTACCGTACCTCCTTGCCCGTCCAAATAATATATGATGAGTGCCGACAGAAAGATGCACAAATTTCAGATAAAGCATCCAAGCGTGCGAAACAGAGCCAAAATCTGTACTGAATAAGCCCCATTCATTTTTATCGGCATAATATGCAGACCTAAGCTTGTCGCCTACATTCCCGCCTTCGGGACATGACTCACATTGTTAGGGCAGAGACATGAGCATCTAGTCATTATATACAGATCTCTGGTTTCAGCTAATTAAAAAGGAAAGTTGGCAGGTGCAAAGCGCACTGTTTGGATGCTGGCTTCCCCTAAGGTACATGTATGTCTTTTTTGGGGGGGGGTTGCGGGGTAAGATTTAATTTTGCAGTTAGATTGTGGTTATATCAATGTAATTGTCTCCATCATTTTCAATCCCCCATATACAGTATATATATATATAGATATACACTACCTTTCAAAAGTTTGAGGTCACTTAGAAATGTCCTTGTTTTTGAAAGAAAAGCAATTTTTTTGTACATTAAAATGTAATAAAACTGATCTGAAATACATTGTAGACATTGTTAATGTTGTAAATGACTATTGTAGCTGGAAACAGCTGATTTTTAATGGAATATCTACATAGGCGTACAGAGGCCCATTATCAGCAACCACCACTCCTGTGTTCCAATGGCACGTTGTGTTAGCTAATCCAAGTTTATCATTTTAAAAGGCTAATTGATCGTTAGAAAGCCCCTTTGCAATTATGTTAGCACAGCTGAAAACTGTTGTGCTAATTAAAGAAGCAATAAAACAGGGCTTCTTTAGACTAGTTGAGTACTGGAGCATTAGCATTTGTGGGTTCGATTACAGGCTCAAAATGGCTAGAAACAAAGTACTTTCTTCTGAAACTCATCAGTCTATTCTTGTTCTGAGAAATGAAGGCTATTCCATGCGAGAAATTGCCAAGAAACTGAAGATCTCGTACAATGCTGTGTACTACTCCCTTCACAGAACAGCACAAACTGTCTCTAACCAGAATAAAAAGAGGAGTGGGAGGCCCCGGTGTACAACTGAGCAAGAGGACATGTACATTAGAGTGTCTAGTTTGAAAACAGATGCCTCACAAGTCCTCAACTGGCAGCTTCATTAAATAGTACCCGCAAAACACAGTCTTAACGTCAACAGTAAAGAGGCGACTCCGGGATGCTTGCCCCAATATCCTACTGTCACTCATAATGTCATATACCAATTACATTGTCGGGGCTGAAACCTATTCATGTCATTCATAACCATTTAGAGAGCCTTGCAATGTGACATGAAATCACACACCAGCACATTGTCACTCTTGTACTTCTTTCCCACATGACGTTTGAGATCATAGAAAAGCAAAGGATTATTTTAGATATTACATAGGCTTGTGGCACAACAGAGTTTATATAAACTATTGAAGTCATTTTTTAGCCTTGATTTACCAACGTGTAATAAGTATCAGTATGGCCACTGAAAAGGAGACAGAGATACTTTATGTTCAGTCGTTCCTTGTTAAGCTTGTATAATACATGGAATAAATAAATGGGGCACCTGAATAATCAAAGTTTCCATTTAGGCTTTATGATTCATAGCTGTTGGACGAATACATTTCTCTATCTAATGAATGAAGGATTGTTCTTGGATTTGCATTCAGTAAATTACAAGTCTGATGACATGAGATGTTTGTTTTTTCCAGAATCCAGACATTCCTAAAGATCCTGGAGCTTCTAAGGTCAGAAAAGTACATAACTAATCACATCATAATCATATGACCACACAATCATACTATATCATTATCATGTGAGCATAGAACACCTATGTGAGAATGCTATTCATTGACTACAGCTCAGCGTTCAACACCATAGTAACCTCAAAGCTCACCAATAAGCTAAGGACCCTGGGACTAAACACCTCCCTCTGCAACTGGATCCTGGACTTCCTGACGGGCCACCCCCATGTGGTAAGGGTAGGAAACAACACATCCGCCACGCTGATCCTCAACACAGGGGCCGCTCAGGGGTGCGTGCTCAGTCCCCTCCTGTATTCCCTGTTCACTCATGACTACACGGCCAGGCACGACTCCAACACCATCATTAAATTGCCGGTGACACAACAGTGGTAGGCCTGATCACCGACAACGACGAGACAGCCTATAGGGAGGAGGTCAGAGACCAGGCCATGTGGTGCCAGATAACAACCTCTCCCTCAACGTGATCAAGACAAAGGAGATGATTGTGGACTACAGGACAAGGAGGACCAAGCACGCCCCCATTCTCATCGACGGGGCTGTAGTGGAGCAGGTTGAGAGCTTCAAGTTCCTTGGTGTCCACATCACCAACAAACTAACATGGTCCAAGCACACCATGACAGTCATGAAGAGGGCACGACAAAACCTATTCCCCCTCAGGAGAATGAAAAGAATGAAAGGCGAATGAAAAAAATGGGAAAACAGCTCGATACCAATTAAAGCATTCAACGGGCCAACTTTCCTCAAATGAACTCCCGTCATCCCTCAATCAGCATTGTCAGTGGCTTGTTGTTGTTCTGTGAGAGGGTTTAACTGTCTCGTTTTGTCACACCAGTAGTACATATGTTGTGGCAGTGACAAATATTTTCTGGGAACTAGACTGAATTGAATATCTTTGAGGCCTTCCAAATAGGTTACTCTCGTTATGAATGGCTGTCAGGCTCCAACAAAAACAACAACAGTGTCTAATGGATATAATGAACACCCTCAAATTCAATTCATAATTTAATTTTGGTTCAGCTCGAGTGTCGTCTTTTCAAACCCCCACTTATTATGGATGCTTTCGGAAGATTAACTGTCCTATTTTATGCGGGCAATTTTACTAAGCACTAAAAGATTAAGACAGCTCCGGTTTGGGGGGCTTTTCACTGCACTTATCTCCATTTTGTTTAGCCCCGCAGGTGTTCCTTGGAGGCCAGTGAGAAACATACGCAGGCAGAGAGATCTTCGCACTTACTGAGGAAAGTTCCAGGTTTAGCAGGAAATTGGAGCTAGTTTCTTTTTGGTTGCCAGCATTCTCATTATGCAAACTGTGAGTGAGGGTGGTGGGTAGTGTGTGTGGGATTTGTGTTGGAGGGGATTGGACTGTGACCACCCAAAGGCGGGTAGACTGCGCAGGAAATTCTGAGGAACTAAGCTGTCACGGCCAAATCAGATTATGATGATTACCCTCTCCCATTAAATAATCAAAATGCGTAGGAGATAGTGCTGGCAGTCTGGAATTATTAGTCTCTGTTGTTGGGTTGCCAGGGGATTTTAGGAAATATTTGAGTGTCTGCTGGGAGTGTTTCCTCATGATGACATCTATTTTGTGAAGTGCACCAGTGCCTCCTACAGCAAAGCACACCCACAACATGATGCTGCCACCCAGACTTGTGGAGGTCTACAATTTTTTTCTGAGGTCTTGGCTGATTTCTTTTGATTTTCCCATGATGTCAAGCAAAGAGACACTGAGTTTGAAGGTAGGCCTTGAAATACATCCACAGGTGAACTTCCAATTGACTCAAATGATGTCAATTAGCCTATCAGAAGCTTCTAAAGCCATAACATAATTTTCTGGAATTTTCCAAGTTGTTTAAAGGCACAGTCAACTTAGTGTATGTAAACTTCTAACCCACTGGAATTGTGATACAAAACAATTGTTGGAAAAATTACTTGTGTCATGCACAAAGTAGATGTCCTCACCGACTTGCCAAAACTATAGTTTGTTAACAAGAAATGTGTGGAGTGGTTGAAAAACGAGTTTTAATGACTCCAACCTAAGTGTACGTAAACTTCCAACTTCAACTGTATATACAAATGTTTTGTATGTCTCTTCACAGTCCCTGTTGTGCCATAAGGTGTTCCATTATCTGTTTTTTAATCTGTTTTTATTGCTAACTTAAGTTACCTGTGTGTGTGTGTGTGTGTGTGTGTGTGTGTGTGTGTGTGTGTGTGTGTGTGTGTGTGTGTGTGTGTGTGTGTGTGTGTGTGTGTGTGTGTGTGTGTGTGTGTGTGTGTGTGTGTGTGTGTGTGTGAGAGGGACTGAAGGATTTTAAATGTGAATATTACTGTAAAGGAAGACATATTGGTACCTTGTCATTAGATTCAAAAGGAGCACTGAAATCCAGATTGCTGTGGTTGTCCGTTTTATGAACTGAGACAAGTATACAATCTGGGTTTGAGAAAGTGAGAACAGAAAAAGAGTGTGAGAAGATAATTAATGGAAAGAAGAAACGGAGGGAAGCAAAGCAAAGAGAAATGTTGTCAAAATACACTGAAAAAATATATAAATGTAGCATGCAACAATTTCTACAATTTTACTGAGTTACAGTTCATATAAGGAAATCAGTCAATTTAAACAAATGAATGAGGCCCAAATCTATGGATTTCACGTGTGGCATCTTTTGGTCACGATACCTTGAAAAAAAGGTAGGGGCATGAATCAGAAAAACAGCCAGTATCTGGTGTGTCCACCATTTGCCTCATGTATTTTCCTCCTGAATAGCGCAGCGGTCTAAGGCACTGCATCTCAGTGCTAGAGGCGTCACTACAGACACCCTGGTTCAAATCCAGGCTGTATCACAACCGGCAATGAAGGAGCCGGTTGTTGAAATCCTGGGCTGGTGTGGTTACATGCGGTCTTCGGTTGTGAGGCTGGTTGAACATACTGACAAATTCTCTAAAATGATGTTGGAGGCGGCTTATGGTAGAGTGCACTAAATGAGTGCACTTAACATTTAAATTATCTGGCAACAGCTCTGGTGGACATTACTGTAGTCAGCATGCCAATTGCACGCTCCCTCAAAACTTGAGACATCTGTGGTATGACAAAACTACACATTTTAGAGTGGCCTTTTATTGTCCCCAGCACAAGCTGCACCTGTGTAATGATCATGCTGTTTAATCAGCTTCTTGATATGCCACACCTGTCTAAGTGGATGGATTATCCACGTGACGGCCCATGTTCTGAATTCTGTCGCTGTACATTTCAAAGGTGCTAAACAAATAGTTATATTGACTTCGTCCGTCTTAGCTCGCTCATTAATGTTTTAATGGAAATTATGGATTGCCTCTTATCCACTCATAGTTCCCTTATGCCATAGTTTTTACATCTCAATTGTCAGTAGAAACCACATTTGTTTAAGCCATAGAAAAAGTTAGCAACCTTCCCACTAGCCGTGATTGGCTGAGATAATGAGTGGACTGGACATGCCGAGAGATGAGTTCGGATTGGTCTGCCATATAAAAGGCTTCTGTCTATTTGAGCTGGTCAGTCTGTGTTGGTAATCCTGTCGAACGAGGCTTTTAAAAAAATTATTGTGTAGTGGAGCTGTATAGCGTTACGTGTATAACGTTATGATTCATATCCCAGAACTGTTTGCTATGCTAGTTAGAGCCTAATGTTAGCTAGCTAACACTGAACCTGGTTGGTGAGCTCCCAGCAAATTCATGCAGGGTAGTAACGACATGATTTTGCACTATGTTCATTGTTGTTTAACTAGCTAATGTTAGCCGTCTGGCTTGTTAGCTAACGTTACGTGACATGTGTGATCTTACACGTTGTTTACCTAGCTAGGTTCATTGTTTACCTAGCTAGCTAGCTACATGTCTTAAGCTAAAGTGTACAACACCCATTGAATATGGCCAGTGTCAGTAAATGTCAGCAAAAAAGTGTAATGAAATTGTTGCCAGCAGAGCTGGTTAGGCTGTTTTCATGTTATCCAGAGTTAAACAAATCATCGGCCAGAGTGTCAAGTGTGTGCTCTGAATTCTCCGAGAGCGAAACAAGATGGGTGGGGCTAAAGCTTAACTTCTTTGGGGTACCCCCCCCCCTTCTTCTCAATTTCCGCCTAAAGACATACCCTAATCTAACTGCCTGTAGCTCAGGCCCAGAATCAAGTATATGCATATTCTTGGTATCATTTGAAAGGAAACACTCTGAATTTTGTGGAAATGTGAATTGAATGTAGGAGAATATAACACAATAGATCTGGTAGAAGAAAATACAAGGAAATAAACATACGTTTTTTGTTTTGTATTGTTGCTGCATCATCTTTCAAATGGCCAAGAACAGCCAAACATACAGATAGGATGCTGTGGATGAATTGAATGAAGAACATAAGATGGCAACAATAGCTGAGCAAAGTTTTAGACAGATAACTTCAAAAATGAGCGAGCTACATGATATTGAGCATGAAGTCACCCAGGTGTCCCACACAAATGTACCCAAATGTACCCAAGTGGCCAAATTGGTACAGTGATACATTTTGAAGGAAAGAACTATATACAAAATACATAAATGCTATTCTAACACACCCCCAAAAAATAAATATATATAAAAAATAAAAAAATGTTGAAAAAAATAAAAAATAATAAACAAACAAATAACAAGGGTAACTATTTACACATTTTCTATTTACAATATTGTGAAGACCATCAGTCCTCTACACAATACTGTGCTGCTCATGCCATGCCCCATAGCAGTCTCTTTCTGCTGTAAAGCAGACGGTTACTGAACAAGTGGTGCAGGTGATGGGGCATTTCCTGTGACAAAGCGCACAACGACGTCTCCCTACTGTGCCCTTTTTGCCCTGAGGCACATTCATGCCTGCAGAGATGAATCTGGGCAGGTGAACAGCACTGGTTGGAGCAGAAGGTGCTGCAGTGGACTTGCTGTAGCTAGCAAGCTCCTGGATGAGCAGCTCCCTGAAGGCTAGCTGTGAGATGGGGGGCTGTCCACAGCTCTTGGCCATTTCCTTCTGGAGGATGAAGGAATTCACCACAGCAATGTCATGGAAATGATAGAAAAATGTTTTGTACCATTTCATGGTCTTGTGAAGAACATTGTAGTATCCTATCAGCGCATCTGACAGGTCCACACCTCCCATGCTCTTGTTGTAGTCCTTAATGGCTGCAGGAATGGGGACATTTTTTGTGGTCCATGCCCCGGCACCATCCTTTACACGTCTGATGACATGATCTCCACTGAAGGACTTGTGGATACTGGAGCACATGACCACCTCTCTGCTATCCATCCACTTCACAAACAGCAGGCCATCTTCACGGATCCATCGCATGGTACCCCGCTCAGCCCGCTTAGGCATGTCGTTCACCTTGGTCTTTGGAAATCCCACCCTGTTGGTCCGAATGGTGCCACAAGCCCACACATCCAGCTTCCTCAGGTCTGCAAACAGGGTAGGGCTTGTGTAGAAGTTGTCCACAAAAAGTTTGTAGCCCTTCCCCAGCAGTTGAAAATCCAATAACTCCATAACGGAATCATAACTCAGTCCATTACCGGTAGCAAAACTGTTTTTTCCCTCATAAACAAAAAAATTGCAAGTGTAGGCACACACAGAATCAGCCAAAACAAACAGCTTGTAACCCCATTTGGTTGGTTTGTTACGCATGTATTGTTTGAGGCTGATTCTGGCCTTTGAGGCTACCATTCTCTCATCGATGGACAGGTTCTGGGCGGGCTGAAAATAAGTCTTGCAGGCATCAACGATGCTGGGGTAGAGAGGTTTTATTTTACAGAGCCTATCAAACCTTGGTGTGCCTCTCTTCTTGTCATTCTCCCCATCAACTTCTGGGTTACTGATGTGAAGCGCCCGTGAGATAGTCAGAAACCTTTTAGAAGACATGACAGTCATGCGGAAAGGCAGTTGATAGAGAGCTGACGTTTTCCAGTAGTCCCTTAGAGTTTTCAACTTCACCAGCCCCATGTAAATGACCATTGAAAGTAGCAGAAAAGGTCTGACATGGAAATGGTCTTCCATGCCTCTTTCTTTCCTGCCTGCTTCTTAGCCCCATACTTATTGGTGTTCGCCACCAGGGAATCAACAACTGACGAGGTGAAAAACAGTTGAAAAAGTTGAAGGGGGCTGTACTTTGCAGTCATGTCTAGTTGAGGTCCTGGCTGCCTTTTGGGTCTAAAAACTGGTGGATTTGGTTCCACATCATCTTCTAACACAGAGTGCCAACGACCCTCTGGCCCTCTGTCTGCAGGTTTCTCTCTTCCCCACCTCCTCTTCTTTGTCACTGACTTCACAACTCTAGATGGCCGGGTAGGTGTGGAGCCGGAGACAGCGGGGGTCTGGCTGGATGAACCAGCTTCAGAGGGAGATGGACACCTAGACATTGGCGGCTCATAATCAGAATCACTGGCACTGTGAAAGTTTAAAAAAAATCAGTAACAGTACTTTCACGTATGAGCCCTGTACCAACATGTAAAATAAACAGATATATATAGAGTACCGTGAACATAATCACTATGGTGAAGTGCTGTTCCATTCCATGTTTATGTAAAATAAATTTTAAAAATATATCACACACACACAGTATTGCCAATGTGTACTTTACACATTTCATTACAGATTATATTTTTATACATTGCAAATAAAATAAGAAAATCAACAAAAAAAATCTCAAATGAATAATATTTCATATTAATTTCTAACAATGACATTAGCATTAGAATTTACCAATCCAGCATGGCATCCTTGCCATGCAGAAACATGTATCAGCCTGGGAGTCAAAACTAGCTTCACTAAAAGATTCATCTTCCTGAAGAAACTCTGTCTCGCTATCTCTATCAATTTCCTCTATAATTTGGGTTAAATCTGTATACCTAGACTTTGTTTTAGATTTTCCTGATTTATTCGCCATAATTTAAATATATAAACTTGTTGAAAATGCTATCGAATATGTACTGCTATGCGTAACACTCGTGGCTCCGTCAAGTAGGATTTGCAATGGCGAATGAACCTCTTTTACGCCAGAGTTTACGACAAATACTGGTATTTGAAAGTATAAACATTACAGATTGCAGTTTACCTCAGCTCATTGGCTATCTTCCAAGCTAGATTTCAAGATGATCAGTGGTCATTGGGCCAAAATACAGTCAATCAACGATAGACCGGTCCTACCATTGGTGCGTAATGAGGTAATTGATTGGTGTCTTCAAATCGGTTTGCTTCGGTCAATACGTCCCGGGAAAAGAACCATCATGTATGGTTGTGTTAGTAACAACCAGAGGATTGCAATAAAACCAACCATGACTGGATAAACGTTTGTTTAGTGCGTGTAATTACCACGAACGCTTCGTCCAAAGTTGAATGAGACAGAAATCTCGACGCAGCCGGTTTACAAATGTTTCGTGTTAGGCTATAAAAATGGATTTTATCAAACAAAACGAACATTCACTGTATAGTTAGGACACTTGGAATTGCCACCAGAGGAAGATCTTCAATGGTAAGCGATTTATTTTATTGTTATTTCTGACTTTCGTGACGCTAATGCTTGGTTGGAAAATGCTAGTAATACTTATGTGTGTGGGGCGCCGTCCTCAGAAAATCACGTTTGCTTTTGCAGTAAACCTTTTTGAAATCTGACACAGCGGCTGGATTAACAAGACGTTCATCTTTTAAATTATGTAAAATACATGTATTTACAAGAATGTTTAATACAACGAATGGTGTATTTAAAATGTTAGCTCTCTGCAGTTTCACCGGATGTTGGCCTGGTGGGACGTTAGCGTCTCACCTTCACCTACCCTAGAGAAGTTAAGAGGGTGTGAACGATGCTGAATGGGTGTAGACAAAGAAGAGCTCTTCACTAGATACCAAAACATTCAAAGGCCCTTTTCTCAAAACTGAGTTTATAAGTTTATCAACTTCCAAAGCATAATTACTTTCCCATTGTTCCTCAAAAATGCAGAGCATGATAAACCATTTTGTAGCCCTGAGTCGCTACTTTTATCCAATGTAAAAAACCACAATTTCAAATGTTATATAAGACCAAATCCAGGTGGTGAATTACTGGCTAACATTGGCAAGCTTACTAGTTACTCCCACACACATAATGAGAGAACACCCCACGCTCAGATGAGAGTGCTCGGAGTAATCGGAGTAGATGGCCAGACTGCAATTACGAACGCACGCGAAATGGTTACTTGCATAGTGGGTTATTTTGTAAAGACATGTAGCTAGCTAGCTAAGTAAACAATGAACCATAATCCCAACTCATGACGTTACTACCCTGCATGAATCTGCAGGTAGCTAACCAACCAGGTTCAATGTTAGCTAGCTAATATTAGGCTATAGGTAGCCAAGTAAATGGCTCTGAGATACAAATAATAAGATCATACATGTAACATTAGCTAGCGAGCCAGCCAGCTAACATTAGTTAGCTAGCCTCTACTTCCTCAGAAACCCGGGTCCGGGAGCACCCCCCACCACCCCCACCAGTAAAAAAGCTGACTAGCATAGCTAGCATAGCGTCACAAGTAAATAGTAGCATCTAAATATCATTAAATCACAAGTCCAAGACACCAGATGAAAGATACACATCTTGGTAATCAAGCCATCATTTCTGATTTTTAAAATGTTTTACAGGGAAGACACAATATGTAAATCTATTAGCTAACCACGTTAGCAAAATACACTTTTTTTTTTACTCCACCAGTTTTTGACTCCATCAGTAGCTATCACAAATTCGACCAAATAAAGATATAAATAGCCACTAACCAAGAAACAACCTCATCAGACGACAGTCTGATAACATATTTATTGTATAGCATAGGTTTTGTTAGAAAAATGTGCATATTTCAGGTATAAATCATAGTTTACCATTGCAGCCACCATCACAACTCGACTAGAATAACTACAGAGAGCAACGTGTATTACCTAATTACTCATCATAAAACATTTCTTAAAAATACACAGCGTACAGCAATTGAAAGACACAGATCTTGTGAATCCAGACAATATTTCAGATTTTCTAAGTGTTTTACAGCGAAAACACAATATAGCGTTACATTAGCTTAGCACAGTAGCAAACCAAACAACAGCATTGATTCCAGCCAAACATAGCGATAACGTATTCACCACCAAAAATATTAATTTTCACTAACCTTCTCAGAATTCTTCAGATGACAGTCCTGTAACATCATATTACACAATGCATATAGAGTTTGTTCGAAAATGTGCATATTTAGCGGCACATATCGTGCTTATACAATGAGAAAAGTTGCCAAGCTGCCCAGAAAAATGTCGGTCGCCATCTTGGAGAGTCACCTAGTCTAATCAATAAATAATCATAAACTTGACTAAAAAATACAGGGTGGACAGCAATTGAAAGACAAATTAGTTCTTAATGCAATCGCTGAATTACATTTTTTAAATTAACCTTACTGCGCAATACTGGGTGCAATACAGGGTGCGATAGCGCAACGCTACACGGAAAATAATGGCGTCTTATACATTTTACTTTTTCAACAGAACAACGAATTATCAGCATAAATAGTACTTACTATTAGCTGAACTCCCATCAGAATCTTGGGAAAGGTGTCCGTTGGCCAAAAGAATCGTTGCTGGGTTGGAGAATGTTTCCTTCGACGTTGCAATTAGCAGTACAGAATGGCATTCGAGAGAGAGATACCCAACTTCCTACAACGCCAGAAAATGAAATGCCCGAAAATCGCAATATACTGACATAAACTGATATAAATCGGTTTAAAATAACAAGATTATGATGTCTTTAAAGCCTATATCGAATAAAAACAGAGCCGGATATATCTAGTTTCTAAAACCAGAGCTTCTAAAAAGACATTCCAAGACCCTCTCTGCGTCAGCGCGAAGGTCCAAAAGGGTGGACACCTCGGTTCCAATCAATTTATCAACTTTCTGAACTACGTAGAGACTCCATTTCAACTCTCCCTATTCGCTAACAACCAGGGGAAGGCGTATGCAGTGCATCTCAACCAATAGAAGACAGTCAGGGTTATCTACAGATCTGGGAACAGCAAGCAGATTTCACCATTTTCAAATCCTCATAGGAGAATTGCTCTAAGTCGAGTTCTGTTTCACTTACAGACATAATTCAAACGGTTTTAGAAACTAGAGAGTGTTTTCTATCCAATAGTAATAATAATATGCATATTGTACGAGCAAGAATTGAGTACGAGGCAGTTTAATTTGGCTACGAATTTGTGCTATGTCGAAATGGCACCCCCCTAGTGGCAAGAAGCTAGCTAGGTAAACAATTAACCATAACCCCAAATCATGACATTACTACCCTGCATGAATCTGCATGTAACTAATCAACCAGGTTCAATGTTAGCTAGCTAACATTAGACTATAGCTAGCCAAGCAAATGGCTCTGAGATACAAATAATAAGATCATACACGTAACGTTAGCTAGCGAGCTAAAATTAGAAACTTGTAATATCTGAAAATGTAGCTAGCTAGACTATCTTACCCATATACATCATTCATGGATGGACGCGTCTCCTGTTGGATGCCATGGTTGCCCTTAGTTTGACGATGTAATCCGGGGACTGTTTACACAGCATCCTTTTTGTTATTTTGACTAGTTGTCATTTTCTGCAAATAAATGCTCTAAATGACAATATTTCTATTTGGAATTTGGGAGAAATGTTGTCTGTAGTTTATAGAATATAACGAAAATGTTAATTTTACCCAAACACATACCAATAAATAGTAAAACTAGAGAAATTTATAATTTTGCAGTGGTCTCTTAATTTTTTCCAGAGCTGTATATGGGAGGCAGGCAAATACCTTTCACTGAGCTGTGTAAAGACAGATTGACAGGGGTGAGACAATTAATTGTAATTTATCTTAATGTTATTTTGTTGCTTGCAGGTGCACTATCCTTCTGAACCTATGCAGCCAGGTCCCGGCTACTTTTTAACTGTGGCTTGTTTGGTGTCTGCTGTGAAAGAATACCACAACATGTCAACTACTTGATTGATGAAGGCATGTCATCCAGCAAAGGCAGCAGCGCCGTCATCATGTGAAGGACAGCACTGTGAAAGGGGTCAACATCCCACAGCTGGTTGGACTGGAGGATGGTACGGTGCTGGTGGAAAGCTATGGCTGGCAACAACACCTGACTCCGTACTTCAGGCCGCTGCCACAGTTCAAGCAGTACCAGCACTTCAGGTGAATATCATTTTCATTGCATTGTATGAGGTTATTCTTCTTATCTAAACTTTGGAGGTGAATTGACATTGTGCAAGGTTGTAATGTCTTCAGTTTTTTGTGTGGTTATTTCCTTTTTTTACAGCTTCGATGCTCTGGAGCCTGATGTTGTTGTCGCCAAGGAGCGTTCAGACTCAGTCAGGACCAGGTTTCAGCTGCTGCACAACGCTGACATCCTTCCTCCCATAGATGGTCAGCCTGTACAAGAACCACCTGGACTGGACACAGCTAGACAAACTGATCTTTTTGAGATCATTAGGGAGTTTTGCGACGAAGAGGCTATGGACATCACATGCCCTGCACCAAAGTCAAGGGCAGGACAGAAACAGGCTCTCCTAATATAGATTCCCTTGTTCATGCGTGGTTCGGACGGACCAGTCATCAGCACTATCTGCAGTGCCTCTATTCAAATGACTCTCTCCTAGCATAAGCTACTATATATTTTTCCTAGTTGCTGCTACTATATATTTTTTTGATTGTATGCATCGTATTGATTGTATTTATATAGCTACCTCGCCTATCAATGATATCGTTATTGATATTGTTCTTGTACATACTGTATATTTTATTTATATTGACACTATCTATTTCTGATATTGCAACTATGTAAGTAACCATATTGCTACAATGCAAGTAAACATTTGGCTGTACTGTTTACATCTTCTGTAGAGACCCATCCACTTAACAAGATGTGGCCAGTGGTGTAAAGTACCTAAGTAAAAATTATTTAAAGTACTACTTAAGTCTTTTTTGTTGGGTATCTGTACTTTACTTTACTATTTTTGGCAATTTTTACTTTTACTTCCCTACATTCCGAAAGAAAATAGTGTACTTTTTTTACTCCATACATTTTCCCTGACACCCAAAAGTACTTCTTACCTTTTGACAGGAAAATTGTCCAATTCACAGACTTATTAAGAGAACGTCCTTGGTCATCCCTACTACATCTGATCTGGCAGACTCACAAAACACAAATGAGAAACGACAGTCCATTACTTTAAGACATGACGGTCAGTCAATACGAAACATTTCTTCAAGTGCAATCGCAAAAACCATCAAGTGCTATGATGAAACTGTCTCTTATGAAGACCACCACAGGAAAATAAGTTACTTCTGCTGCAGAGGATAAGTTCATTAGAGTTACCAGCCTCAGAAATTGCAGCCCAAATAAATGCTTCACAGAGTTCAAGTAACAGACACATCTCAACATCAACTGTGGTTCCAAGATGGCGTAGCAGTGTAGGCGTGTTTTGTTTCGTCCTCTCGTGTACTTTTGTATTTTTCGTATTTTTTGTATATATTTTAATTTTTTTCTATCTCTTTTCGATTTTTAATTCGATTATACCTTCCGGTAACCTGCCTCACCCAATGTGATATGGAATCGCTATTATTTTTAACTTTGGAACACATTCAAGAACCTCCAGTAGCTAACCAGCTAATCAGCTACAAGCTATTTAGTCATTATTAGACACTGCTAGCGGCTTTTACCTTCTGCACAGACACCAGCCCTGTTCTTAGCCTGGATATTACTCGCCAATCTACCAGCATCGGACTGTCACTCCACAACAACGCCGGATTCCTGCCGTAATCCCTGAGCCACTACTTCTGATCCTCAAAGCTAGCTTGCAGCTAGCTAGCTCACAGCTTGCAGCTAGCTAGCTCACAGCTAGCTTGCACCCTCCGTGGCACCCAGTACCGAAGCTATCCCTGAGGCCCACCCCCGGCCTACCCAGCTGTTTACCCGAACCCCACTCATACACGACTAGAGCCCAATACTCCACCGGATCCTTGCAGTTAACTCTGGACCTTGGCACCGGATCACCACTGCTACCGATTGGCTATAGTGGCTAACGCCACTGCCACGAAGCTAGCACCAGTTAGCAAACAAAATTCTACAATACCTCTTTCGCCATCTGGCTTGGATTCTCTGTCGACACGGCGCCCCGCCGCACCACCACGTCTGGTCTGCCGACGAATACTCCATCCGCTGTGCCCTCAACCGGCCTTCGTCTGAGCAGACCACCCCCGGGCTACTAACTTTAAACGCCGCGTGCTAGCGTGGTGACGGCCTCCCTGTTCCATCTACTGCTGCCCCCTGGACACTATGATCACTTGGCTACATAGCTGATGCCTGCTGGACCGTCCATTAATCACGGTACTCCATTCTGTTTATTTGTGTTTTATCTGTCGGCCCCAGCCGCGAACTCAGGCTCTGTGTGTAGTTAATCCGACCCTCTCTGCCTAGTCATCGCCATTTTACCTGCTGTTATTGTGTTAGCTGACTAGCTGCTGTTGTCTCACCTGTTGTTTTAGCTAGCTCTCCCAATCAAGACCTGCGATTACTTTATGCCTTACTATATGTCTCTCTCAAATATCAATATGCCTTGTATACTGTTGTTCGGGTTAGGTATCATTGTTTCAGTTTACAATGGAGCCCGTAGTTCCACTCCTAATACCTCTGATACCTCCTTTGTCCCACCTCCCACACATGCGGTGACCTCACCCATTATAACCAGCATGTCCAGAGATACAACCTCTCTTATCATCACCCAGTGCCTGGGCTTACCTCCGCTGTACCCGCACCCCACCATACCCCTGTCTGCACATTATGCCCTGAATATATTCTACCACGCCCATAAATCTGCTCCTTTTATTCCCTGTCCCCAACGCTCTAGGCGACCAGTTTTGATAGCCTTTAGCCGCACCCTCATCCTACTACTCCTCTGTTCCTCGGGTGATGTGGAGGTAAACCCAGGCCCTGCATGTCCCCAGGCACCCTCATTTGTTGACTTCTGTGATCGAAAAAGCCTTGGTTTCATGCATGTCAACATCAGAAGCCTCCTCCCTAAGTTTGTTTTACTCACTGCTTTAGCACACTCTGCCAACCCTGATGTCCTTGCCGTGTCTGAATCCTGGCTTAGGAAGGCCACCAAAAATTCGGAGATTTCCATACCCAACTATAACACTTTCCGTCAAGATAGAACTGCCAAAGGGGGAGGAGTTGCAATCTACTGCAGAGATAGCCTGCAAAGTTCTGTCATACTTTCCAGGTCTATGCCCAAACCGTTCGAACTTCTAATTTTAAAAATTAATCTCTCCAGAAATAAGTCTCTCACTGTTGCCGCCTGCTACCGACCCCCCTCAGCTTCCAGCTGTGCCCTGGACAGATTTTGTTCTGTTAGGTGACCTAAACTGGGATATGCTTAACACCCCGGCAGTCCTACAATCTAAGCTAGATGCCCTCAATCTCACACAAATCATCAAGGAACCCACCAGGTACAACCCTAAATCCATAAACATGGGCAACCTAATAGACATTATCCTGATCAACTTGCCCTCCAAATACACCTCTGCTGTCTTCAATCAGGATCTCAGCGATCACTGCCTTATTGCCTGTATCCGCTACGGGTCCGCGGTCAAACGACCACCCCTCATCACTGTCAAACGCTCCCTAAAACACTTCTGCGAGCAGGCCTTTCTAATCGACCTGGCCCGGGTATCCTGGAAGGATATTGACCTCATCCCGTCAGTAGAGGATGCCTGGTCATTCTTTAAAAGTAACTTCCTCACCATCTTAGACAAGCATGCTCCGTTCAAAAAATGCAGA
Organism: Salvelinus namaycush; assembly: GCF_016432855.1. Lineage (NCBI taxonomy): Eukaryota > Metazoa > Chordata > Actinopteri > Salmoniformes > Salmonidae > Salvelinus > Salvelinus namaycush. Next base: position 6,356,754 of record NC_052326.1, read on the forward strand.
ACTAAGAACAGATATAGCCCTTGGTTCACTCCAGACCTGACTGCCCTCGACCAGCACAAAAACATCCTGTGGCGAACTGCAATAGCATCGAATAGTCCCCGCGATATGCAACTGTTCAGGGAAGTCAGGAACCAATACACACACGCAGTCAGTCAGGAAAGCAAAGGCCAGCTTTTTCAAGCAGAAATTTGCATCCTGTAGCTCTAACTCCAAAAACTTCTGGGACACTGTAAAGTCCATGGAGAACAAGAGCACCTCCTCCCAGCTGCCCACTGCACTGAGGATAGGTAACACGGTCACCACCGATAAATCCGTGATAATCGAAGACTTCAACAAGCATTTCTCAACGGCTGGCCATGCCTTCCTCCTGGCTACTCCAACCTTGGCCAACAGCTCCGCCCCCCCCCCGCTGCTACTCGCCCAAGCCTCCCCAGCTTCTCCTTTACCCAAATCCAGATAGCAGATGTTCTGAAAGAGCTGCAAAACCTGGACCCATACAAATCAGCTGGGCTTGACAATCTGGACCCTCTATTTCTGAAACTGTCCGCTGCCATTGTCGCACCCCCTATTATCAGCCTGTTCAACCTCTCATTCGTATCATCTGAGATCCCCAAGGATTGGAAAGCTGCCGCGGTCATCCCCCTCTTCAAAGGGGGAGACACCCTGGACCCAAACTGTTACAGACCTATATCCATCCTGCCCTGCCTATCTAAGGTCTTCGAAAGCCAAGTCAACAAACAGATCACTGACCATCTCGAATCCCACCGTACCTTCTCCGCTGTGCATTCCGGTTTCCGAGCCGGTCACGGGTGCACCTCAGCCACGCTCAAGGTACTAAACGATATCATAACCGCCATCGATAAAAGACAGTACTGTGCAGCCGTCTTCATCGACCTGGCCAAGGCTTTCGACTCTGTCAATCACCATATTCTTATCGGCAGACTCAGTAGCCTCGGTTTTTCTAATGACTGCCTTGCCTGGTCCACCAACTACTTCGCAGATAGAGTTCAGTGTGTCAAATCGGAGGGCATGTTGTCCGGTCCTCTGGCAGTCTCTATGGGGGTACCACAGGGTTCAATTCTCGGGCCGACTCTTTTCTCTGTATATATCAATAATGTTGCTCTTGCTGCGGGCAATTCCCTGATCCACCTCTACGCAGACGACACCATTCTGTATACTTCTGGCCCTTCCTTGGACACTGTGCTATCTAACCTCCAAACGAGCTTCAATGCCATACAACACTCCTTCCGTGGCCTCCAACTGCTCTTAAACGCTAGTAAAACCAAATGCATGCTTTTCAACCGTTCGCTGCCTGCACCCGCACGCCCGACTAGCATCACCACCCTGGATGGTTCCGACCTAGAATATGTGGACATCTATAAGTACCTAGGTGTCTGGCTAGACTGCAAACTCTCCTTCCAGACTCATATCAAACATCTCCAATCCAAAATCAAATCTAGAGTCGGCTTTCTATTTCGCAACAAAGCCTCCTTCACTCACGCCGCCAAACTTACCTTAGTAAAACTGACTATCCTACCGATCCTCGACTTCGGCGATGTCATCTACAAAATAGCTTCCAATACTCTACTCAGCAAACTGGATGCAGTTTATCACAGTGCCATCCGTTTTGTTACTAAAGCACCTTATACCACCCACCACTGCGACCTGTATGCTCTAGTCGGCTGGCCCTCGCTACATGTTCGTCGTCAGACCCACTGACTCCAGGTCATCTACAAGGCTATGCTAGGTAAAGCGCTGCCTTATCTCAGTTCACTGGTCACGATGGCAACACCCACCCGTAGCACGCGCTCCAGCAGGTGTATCTCACTGATCATCCCTAAAGCCAAAACCTCATTTGGCTGCTTTTCCTTCCAGTTCTCTGCTGCCTGCGACTGGAACGAATTGCAAAAATCTCTGAAGTTGGAGACTTTTATCTCCCTCAACAACTTTAAACATCTGCTATCTGAGCAGCTAACCAATCGCTGCAGCTGTACATAGTCCATCGGTATATAGCCCACCCAATTTACCTACCTCATCCCCATACTGTTTTTATTTATTTACTTTTCTGCTCTTTTGCACACCAGTATCTCTACTTGCACATGATCATCTGATGATTTATCACCCCAGTGTTAACCTGCTAAATTGTAATTATTCGCTCCTATGGCCTATTTATTGCCTACCTCCTCATGCCTTTTGCACACATTGTATATAGATTCTCTTTTTTTCTTCTTTTTTTTCTACTATGTTATTGACTTGTTTATTGTTTACTCCATGTGTAACTCTGTGTTGTTGTCTGTTCACACTGCTATGCTTTATCTTGGCCAGGTCGCAGTTGCAAATGAGAACTTGTTCTCAACTAGCCTACCTGGTTAAATAAAGGTGAAATAAAAATAAATAAAAATCACTACACACAGTTCATACACGTAATGTTAGCTAGCAAGCCAGCCATCGAACTTCAACTGGCTAGCTAACAACAAGCTTTAACTAGCAATACAATATTAGCAACATTAGCAATAACCCTAACCCTAACCCTAAAGTTAACCAAATAGGTTCAATGTTAGCTAGTTAGCAAAGGGTTTCATTTTATAGACACAACATGCTACACCGCAGACCAATCCAAACTCATCTCTCGGCATGTGCAGCCCACTCATTATCTCAGCCAGTCATGGCTAGCGGGAAGGTTGCTGACTTTTTCTGTGGCTAAACCAACTAGGCTCGTAATTTAACAATTGTATTTGTATTTACAGATGGTATACACGTTTGTTATTAAGGCATATAAAAGTTCAAATTTCTGCCAAAAAAAACACATTTTGTTCAAACGGCTATCCTGTGAAGTCGTGACTTGTGACATACGCCTAGTTTCCTGAATCGGGTCACATTTATGTAGCAAAATGAAGGTGAACAAGTGCACACTTCTGGGAGTTAAGGGTGGAGACGCCCAGCTCTCTTAACTTCTTGACGTTAGGGGTCAGATTTTTATTTATTTTTAAATAACGTTCCCAAGGTAAACGGACTATTTCTCAGGTCCAGATTGTAGAATATGCATATAATTTACAGATTAGGATAGAAAACACTCCAAAGTTTCCAAAACGGTCAAAATATTGTCTGTGAGTATAACAAAACTGATTCTGCAGTTGCCTCTGATTGAGAACCATACCAGGCCAAACACATAGAAATAGAAAACCTAGACTTACAACATAGAATACCCACCCACATCACACCCTGACCAAACTAAAAATAGAAACATACAAAGAAATCTACGGTCAGGGCGTGACATTATATGTGCTGTGTCTGCAATACCATGGGTATGGCGCTACAGCAAGAAACACTTACCTTGAAGAAAGCCCCCAACTTAAAGAAATAAAAAGTGCCTTTCTTCTGGAACCAAGTTACATGTTCCTCAGTACACAAACACAACAAAAAAGAGCCATACCCCGCGGTGCTGGGCCCAGTCAGGTCTTTGATACATTCACCCTCTCCCCCGCTGAAAGATCAGCCACACAATCTTGCCACCATTGTAACAGGTTGTAATCATGTCCTGGTTTCCAGCATGGGAACAGAAGAGGAATATCTAATACAGTAGTCTCAGGTTGGACTACTTCAAATCATCTTGGTTCTGACACACACACACACACGCACGCACACGCACACACACACACACAGCTTTGCAGGTCCATTAACCCATTTAATTACCTCTCACACCCTACAGTAACCTGTGGATCATGAGAACACATAAATCAGCAGAAAAAAATCTATTTATTGACACTTTATGTAGTGTACTGTAATACTTAGTTTGAAATGAGACACCTTTGGTCATTCATAACACATCCATAGAGACTCTATCCTATAACGCTGTACTTAATTTAAAGTCAGACCCCTTTGGTCATTTATAACAAATACATAAATGCCTTGTATCATATGACGCTGTACTTACTATAAAGTCAAACCTCTTTGGTCATTCGTAACGCATGATGATGGAAACACAAATGTATTAACCCTTAGGGAATTATCACTAACAGCTAAAATAAATAAAGACATGTTTAAACCAAACATTTCCCTTTATTTGTAAATGTTTTAAAACAATACAAATATATGAAGTTTCAATAAGTCCAGCAATGCAATTACATTAAACATTACACAGGGATTTGAATAGTGTAGCTTGTCCGTGAACTGGCGGACTAATGGTTCTTGCCTCTCTTCCTGCTCGAGGTACTGCATATATTGGTTACAACTTTAATAGTAACAACAAATAAAGTTAGCAGGTCTGTTAGGAAACGCCTTTGTCACACCATCTGGATAAGGACATTTCTGTGCTGCGCCAGAAACTCTAAATGGGAAGATGGGAAACTCCATTCAATTTATTTTATTATATTATATTATATTCCTTCCTTTCATTTACAAATCTCATGACGAGTTTATGAGACATGGTTGTATCTAGGGGATTTGGATTTTGCTGAGCCTGCTAGCTAGCTAAATTTCGTCTATCTGGCAACTGCTGTGAAGTCACAGAAAATATTTGAAGTAACGATTGAGGTAGCTACTGTCACGGCCGTCTTCGGAAGGAGACCAAGGTGCAGCGTGGTGAGCGTACATTTTCTTTTTATTTAAATAAATGTCGCCAACAAAACAATAAAACAAAGAAACGACAGGGGAAGCTAAACAGGGCTATAAGTGCCACTAACAAAGTCAACTTCCCACACTGAAAGGAGGGAAAAGGGCTACCTAAGTATGGTTCCCAATCAGAGACAACGATAGACAGCTGTCCCTGATTGAGAACCATACCCGGCCAAAACATAGAAATACAAAATCATAGAAAAGAAAAACATAGAATGCCCACCCCACATCACACCCTGACCTAACCAAATAGAGAAATAAAACGGCTCTCTAAGGTCAGGGCGTGACAGCTACAGTATGTAATCTAACTCAACACTTTACTACAAACTAATTTAAATTTGTTTGAAGTAAACAAGTGGGACATTTGATTTGTGAACTCATCACATGATCAGCGTCTCGTCAGAAACACTAAAAAAGTACTTCCAGGTCATGGAATTAAAAGTTAAAATAAAAGTCCCCCACGTAATAGTAGAAAAGTGTCAATAACCATTCATTATATATAAAAAATGATTGTCTAAACATTAACAATGGTTCATATTTGTTCATTTTTAAGTGACATTTGCATTAAATTTGTATTTTAAAACATGGTCCAAGGTCAAATAAATGCCCCCATTGTGAATCACGGTATATGGAATACATATTGGCTTAGAGCAAGAACTATTTTGGGTCCCACAGTAAAAGTATTGTAGGGAAGCCTCCGAGTGGTGCAGCGGTCTAAGGCACTGCATCGCAGTGCTTGAGGCGTCACTACAGAATCATGTAGTAACCAAAAAAGTTACAAAGCAATCAAAATAGATTATAGATTTTAGATTCTTCAAAGTAGCCGCTCTTTGCCTTGAAGACAGCTTTGTAAAATCTTGGCATTCTCTCAACCAGTTTCATGAGGAATGATTTTACAACAGTCTTGAAGGAGTTCCAACATATGCTGAACACTTGTTGGCTGCTTTTCCTTCACTCTGCGGTACAATTTATCCCAAACCATCTCAATTTGGTTGAGGTCGGGTGAAGGTGGAGGACAGGTCATTTGATGCAGCACTCCATCACTCTCCTTCTTGGTCAAATAGTCCTTACACAGCCTGGATATGTGTTGGGTCATTGTCCTGTTAAAAAACAAAGGATAGTCCCACTAAGCGCAAACCAGATGGGATGGTGTATCGCTTCAGAATGCTGTGTTAGCCATGCTGTTTGAGTGTACCTTGAATTCTAAATAAATCACAGACAGAGTCACTAGCAAAGCACCCCCACACCATCATACCTCCTCCTCCATGCTTCACGGTGGGAGCCGCACATGCGGAGATCATCCATTCACCCACTCTGCTTCTCACAAAGACACGGTGGCTGGAACAAAAAATCCCAAAATTGGATTCCTCAGACCAAAAGACAGATTTCCACCAGTCTAATGTTCATTGCTCATGTTTATTGGCCCAAGCATGTCTCTGCTTCTTATTGATGTCCTTTAGTAGTGGTTTCATTGCAGAAATTCAGCCATGGCCTGATTCACACAGTCTCCTCTGAACAGTTGATGCTGAGATGTGTCTGTTACTTGAATTCTGTGAAGCATTTATATGGACTGCAAACTGAGGTGGTTAACTCTAATGAATTTATCCTCTGCAGTAGAGGTAACTCTAGGTCTTCCTTTCCTGTGGCGGTCCTCATGAGAGCGCTTTCATCATAGCGCTTTGTATAACACTTTTTTGGTTACTTCATGATTCCATATGTGTTATTTCATAGTTTTGATATCTTCACTATTATTCTACAATGTATTAAATAGTAAAAATAAAGAAAAACCCTTGAATGACTAGATGTGTCTAAACTTTGGACTGGTACTGTAGCCACAATTAACCATAATCCCAACTCTTAACGTTACTACCCTGCATGAATCTGCAGGTAGCTAACCATCCAGGTTCGATGTTAGCTAGATAGCTAACATTAGGCTATAACTAGCAATGCAAATGGCTCTGAGATACAAATAATATTACTACACAGATCATACACGTAACGTTAGCTATCGAGCCAGCCAGTTAATGTTAGCTAGCTTAGCTAACGGTACACCGGTACACTTTAACTTGCAATGAAAACGACTTTCTGACAAAATTACATATTTTGATCAAATAAAATAACATTTACGTTCAAATGCCTCTCCTGTCAAGTAGTGACGCATGACATACTCCTAGTTTCCTGAAACGAGTCACATATTGACTATGCACCCAAGAGGGAAAGAGGTTGCCCATCCTAGAAATGTTTTAGTGAAATATAATATAATATATAACATTTTGCAGACACTTTTATCCAATGTGACATACAGTCATGCGTGAATATAGTTTTACATATGGGGGATCCAGGGAATCAAACCCAATATCCTGGCATTGCAATGCTCTACCAAGATGCATGACAGGGTTACAAATGCTTTGTGAAGCCTCAATTTATAAGGCCTTTATTGAGTTTGAGTTTATTTTTATTTTTACAGGGACAGTGCACTTTAATCAACGTTTCAGTAAAAGTGCCGGTTTTAACCAGCCGGCTAATTTTCAACCGCAGTCCCTGGGCAGGTTATTAAAAACAATTACAATATAGACAATAGCAACATAGAACAAGCAAGACATAGCAACATAGGACAAGCAAGACATAGCATACAGACAGAGCAACATAGGACAAGCAAGACGTAGCATACAGACAGAGCAACATAGAACAAAAAGCAGCAAGACAAAATTCATAAAAGCAACAAAGTGTTTCCACACCTCACAAGTTACAGACAACAGACATGGAAAGCGGCAACACACAGCTAGGGACCATGTTCACAAATCTGATTGACCTTTAGCCATGTCTTCAAGCATTTTGTGAAAGTGTGATATGTGGTGCAGTTATGTGTGTCTGATGGCAGTGTATTCCAGACATGGGAAGCTCTCACAGAGAAAGCGGATTTACTAAAGGTGCTTTTCCTTAGGGGAACTATACAGTCACCTCTCATGGCAGACCTTGTGGATCTGCTGCCATATGTTTGGGTTTTCTGTTTAACAAAAATACTGAGTGGAGGGGGAGCCAAGCCATTTAGGATCTTGAATACAAGACATGCATCGGTGTATTGCACAAGATTTTCCCAAGTCAGGAGCTCATGCTTTCTGAGGATGTGACAGTGATGATGGCTATTGGGCTTCCTATCAAGCACTTTGAGAGCCTGTTTGTAGACAAACTGAATAGGTCTTACTGTTGTACAGCAAGCTTGGGCCCAACTAGTCAAGCAGTATGTTAAGTGGGGGAGTATCATAGATTTGAAGTACAGTTTTGCTACCTCTGTAGTCAAACAATTTCGTATAAATCGGAAATTAGAAGTTATTTATTACCTTTTTCACATGCTTTTTAAAAGAGAGGTTGGAATCAAGTATGATGCCAAGGTACTTAAAATCAGATACCACCTGGAGCTTCTCCCCTGACACATAGACATCTGGCTCAGTAGCATCTGTTGCCCTCTTTGTGAAGAACATGCAAACAGTTTTTTTCACATTGAGATGCAAACACGAGTCACTGAGCCACTTTGTAACCTGGACCATTACAGTAGTGAGTTCTTGTGCAGCTTGTTGTTTGCTCTTTCCATGCACATATATCACTGTATCATCTGCATACATTTGAACTTCAGACCCAGTACAGACAGAAGGCAGATCATTAATGTACAGGCTGAACAGGAGGGGCCCCAGTATTGACCCTTGGGGCACGCCCACATCATAGCTAAGAGTGGGCGACAGCTCATTAATCACTCTGACACACTGAGTTCTGCCTTCAAGGTATGATTTCATCCATCTCAAGGCATCAGGGGAAAAGTTGAACTTGGACAATTTTGTGATGAGAATCTCATGGTTAACAGTATCAAAAGCCTTCCTTAGGTCCAGAAACACAGCCCCAACAGCACCCCCTTTGTCCATATTGGACTTCACATTTTCCAGAAGAAAGCAGTTGGCCGTTTCTGTGGAGTGTTTCGCTCTGAAGCCAAACTGCATGGAGTGTAATGTGAAGGGGCTGTTGTTGAGGTGGGCAATCAGTTGTTCTGCTACACACTTTTCAGCAACCTTTGACACTACAGGTAGTATACTAATGGGCCTGTAGTTACTCACGTCAGCAGGGTCGCCTGATTTAAAGATGGCCGTTATTATGGCCGACTTCCATACCCTTGGAAACACCCCGAGACCAATAGATGTGTTGGTGACCTTAGTAATGGGGCCAATGAGTGACTCTTTGTAGTTTTTAAGAAAGGTAGAGTCCATCCCAAACACATCTTTGGCTTTAGAGTTCTTTAGTGAGCTAATCACCTTGTTCACCTTTGACTCAGAAACTTCCCTTATGATGAAGACAGGTTGAGCATCATTTACTAGCACTGAGCCCAAGAAACCAGTGGAGGGGTTCTGTGTCAGTACCCTGACAGAGTCAATAAAGTAGGAATTGAAGGCTATTGCTATTTCGACTGCATCCTGTGTTAGATTGTTATTCACCATGATTTCTAGTCTTTTTGCAGTGTTACTATGGTCTTTCCCTGTTAACTTTTTTAGATTCTCCCAGATCAGTTTAGAATTTCCCTTTGCTTCACCAATTATGTTAATAAAAAAGTTTGCCTTGGCCTGTCTGATTTCTTTCATCACCTTATTTCTCAACATGGTAAACCTACGTCTGTCATGCTCTAATTTGGATCTTAGGGCTATTTTTAGAGCATAATCTCGTTCTTTCATCAATTTCCAGATTTCTCCATTTAGCCAAGGAAGAGTGCTCTTTTGGCCAGGTTTGGATTTGATTTTCTTTAGGAAACCATTTATTGTAGTCTGGATTAAGTAATATTAAGATATTAAGTGGTGCTTATGCCACCCTTTATAAAGCACACGTTTATGTCATATTTGACATTGTGGGTTATGTCACATTTGACATTGGTGGTTATGTCACACAGTTATGTCACATTTATGAACCTTTTATAAAGCATGACATATGGTTATAGATTATTTGTTACACATTTATGTAGTGCTTATGAAGGCTTTATGAAGCCTTTAAAGCTGCACGTCATTTTAAGCAGGACCAAACTCACCATAGGCCTCATGGTCAAATCCCTGAGCAGTTTCCTTCCTCTCCGGCAACTGAGTTAGGAAGGGCACCTGTATATTTGTAGTTACTGGGTGTATTAATACACCGTCCAAAGCCTATGTCCCTTGCTTGTGTTTCTTGGCCCAAGCAAGTCTCTTCTTATTATTGGTGTCCTTTAGTAGTGGTTTCTTTGCAGCAATTCGACCATGAAGGCCTGATTCACACACTCTCCTCTGAACAGTTATTACATTGAGATGTGTTTGTTACCTGAACTCTGTGAAGCATTTATTTGGGCTGCAATTTCTGAGGCTGGTAACTAATGAATTCATCCTCTGCAGCAGAGGTAACTCTGGGTCTTCCTTTCCTGTGGCGGTCCTCATGAGAGCCAGTTTTATCATAGTACTTGCACTTGAAGAAACTTCAAAAATGCCAACATTTGTGGCCTGCTGGAGGTCATTTTGCAGGGCTCTGGCAGTGCTCCTCCTTGCACAAAGGCGGAGGTAGCGGTCCTGCTGCTGGGTTGTTGCCCTCCTACGGCCTCCTCCACGTCTCCTGATGTACTGGCCTGTCTCCTGGTAGCGCCTCCATGCTCTGGACACTACGCTGACAGACACAGCAAACCTTCTTGCCACAGCTCGCATTGATGTGCCATCCTGGATGAGCTGCACTACCTGAGCCACTTGTGTGGGTTGTAGACTCCGTCTCATGCTACCACTAGAGTGAAAGCACTGCCAGCATTCAAAAGTGACCAAAACATCAGCCAGGAAGCATAGGAACTGAGAAGTGGTCTGTGGTCACCACCTGCAGAATCACTCCTTTATTGGGGGTGTCTTGCTAATTGCCTATAATTTCCACCTTTTGTCTATTCCATTTGCACAACAGCATGTGCAATTTATTGTCAATCAGTGTTGCTTCCTAAGTGGACAGTTTGATTTCACAGAAGTGTGATTGACTTGGAGTTACATTGTGTTGTTTAAGTGTTCCCTTTATTTTTTTGAGCAGTGTATTTTATATTCGGGCTGTAACAAAACAAAATGTGGAAAATGTAAAGGGGTGTGAATCGGTTCTGAAGGCAGTGTAAACGTTTAAGAATTTGAAGTTAGGATAACCTGAACATGTGAAAGTTAGTTTGGTGTCTGTCTCTAGCTTGAACGGTTCAAGAGTTACTGTTGGTGGGTTATTTTATGCAAAGTTTATGCAAATGTATATAGTTATAATTTATGAAAGTTTTAAATAATCTGAAGCTAGGTTAGCCTGAACATGTATAAGCTGGGTTGGTGTCTATAGCTTAAAACGTTCAAGAGTTATTGTTGGTGTCACGTTGCATGAGGATGGGAGACAGGCGCAGGAATACGTAATAGGGTTTTTTAACTCTCGACCCAAAACCACAGAGCGAGGTGTAAACCTCTAACACAATTCACGGGACGAGACCCGTAATAACAAGTGTACAAAAATACACATTGCACCAAAAACCGAATAAAACAGAGCACAGGTACTCACAAGACCAACGGACATACAGTGGTTCCTTGTTTAAAAGTTACGAGCTTACACCGCGTGACTTAGAGGTACCCAGCATCACGGCTTCCTTGCTCCAGACCACCACAAGGGAGAGTTAGAGCACTCATTATGCATTTGGGTCCCAAGGTTTTTAAATGACCAATCATATCGAGTGGTTCCAATGACGAATTTGACGCGAGCCACCCGTCCCTGGTGACATTCTTCAGCAAAGATGGCTGACAAAACATTACGGTGGAAGCAAATGTAAGTAGTTATAACGTCATAACGAGTCAAGCAAAACATTTACAATTGAGAGGAATATGCTAGTTAACCTGTTGAGGACAGAGGGCGCTGTTTTCACTTTGGGGGAAAATCGTGCCCAATTTAAACGGCCTCGTACTCAATTCTTGCTCGTACAATATGCATATTATTATTACTATTGGATAGAAAACACTCTCTAGTTTCTAAAACCGTTTGAATTATATCTGTGAGTAAAACAGAACTCATTTTGCAGCAAACTTCCTGACAGGAAGTGGAAAATCTGAAATCGATGCTCTGTTCTAGGGCCTGCCTATAAATGTCCTTGATATTTATTAGAATACATGCACTTCATACGTATTCCACTAGATGTCGACAGGCAGTGAGAGAAGAAATGGAGTGTATAACTTGATCTGGGGTCGAATAAAAGCTCTCGGCATGACGTGTCACCAGTTTCCTGTTTTCTGGAGAGCGCGTGAAGGGACCTGGTTTTGCCTTCTGAAAAGCTGCCGTTATAGACGACTAATATCTCCGGCTTTGCTTTTATTTGATACATGTGACAATATCATCGTAAAGTATGTTTTTTCAATATAGTTTTATTAGATTATTGAAATTTATTCGGGACGTTAGGCGTGTTGCGTTGTGTGCCTTTGTTCAGGAAGGAGAGCTTCGCGCTACTTTGCTAGCTTTCCGTGCTAATTGACTGGAGAAGAGGACATTCTAAAACCAAACAACGATTGTTCTGGACAAAGGACCCCTTGTACAACATTCTGATGAAAGATCATCAAAAGTAGGACCCATTTTATGATGTTATTTCATATATCTGTCGAACATGTGAAATAGTCGTTTGCGCCCAGATTTTGGGTACTCTCTCGCTATAACTAAGCTGGATGTCGTAATGAAGTTATTTTTAGAATTCTAACACGGCGATTGCATTAAGAACTAGTGTATCTATCATTTCCTATACAACATGTATTTTCTAGTAACGTTTATGAATAGTTATTTGGTCAGAATAGTTGAGTGTCATAAAAATATCTGCACATTCTGGGAAAAAGATGCTACGTTAGCACAATGTATAACCACTGATTTCAGCTCTAAATATGCACATTTTCGAACAAAACATAAGTGTATGTATAACCTGATGTTATAGGACTGTCATCTGATGAAGGTTAGTGAAAATTAATATCTTTTGCTGGTTTATTCCCTATCGCTAACGTGCCTATTGCTATCGCTAACGTGCCTTGATGAATGAATGCGGTAGTGTGGTAGGCTATTGTAGTAAGCTAATATAATGCTATATTGTGTTTTCGCTGTAAAACACTTAAAAAATCGGAAATATTGGCTGGATTCACAAGATGTTTGTCTTGAATTTGCTGTACACCGTGTATTTTTCATAAATGTTTTATGATGAGTATTTAGGTATTTCATGTTGGTTTCTGTAGTTATTCTAGCTGCTTTGGTGAGAGTTGTGATGGTGGCTGCAATGTAAAACTATGATTTATACCTGAAATATGCAAATTTTTCTAACAAAACATATGCTATACAATAAATCTGTTATAGGACTGTCATCTGATGAAGTTGTTTCTTGGTTAGTGACTATTTATATCTTTATTTGGTCGAATTTGTGATAGCTACCTATGCAGTAAAAAAAATGGTGAAAAAAAAAAAGTTGGGTCTTTTGCTATCGTGGTTAGCTAATAGAAATACATATTGTGTTTTCCCTGTAAAACATTTTAAAAATCAGAAATGATGGCTGGATTCACAAGATGTGTATCTTTCATCTGGTGTCTTGGACTTGTGATTTCATGATATTTAGATGCTAGTATTTACTTGTGGCGCTATGCTAGGCTATGCTAGTCAGCTTTTTTACTGATGAGGGTGCTCCCGGATCCGGGATTGTGTGCAAGTAGAAGTTAAAACTCGTTACTAGGATTAAATGTCAGGAACTGTGAAAAACTGAATTTAAATGTATTTGTCTAAGGTGTATGCAAACTTCCGACTTCAACTGTATTGATTCTTGAAGAATTCCAGATTCCATTGATTCTTGAAGAATATAACTTATAAATGCCTCATGAGCTTAGTTCAACTGTCACACTCCGTGAAAACCCAAAATATAAGCTTGTTTTTTTTAACCGATTTGTTATTGTTTTATCTGTGGATTTGCCCTTTAAACAGCTGCATATTATCAAGATATCAAAGTGTCACCAACAAAAAGGTAAACAATAGGCCTATAGCAAATGCAGCATATGGCATTCATTTTTCACATGTAAATAGCACTTTTCAGTAGTGCTCAAAGCATGCCATTAAATGAGCGCAGCATTTATTTTAAAACTCAAATCAATGATCCCATTCAGTCCTCCATGACAAAAAAAATCATAAACAACAGAGTAGGGCTGGCTAATAAATCCTTAGTTTTGGGGTCAAACTCAGGTAAAACAATTTGGCTAATCTTCCATATTTCCAAGTCCTATTCTTGAAGAAAAAGGGACATAACATTATTATTATTATTTATTACATTTATTGGAATGACTGGAATTCTGATAGAATGTAGTCGTATTATTATGTGTAGTAGAAAGCGATGGGTTAGAAGAAGCCTACATAACCAACTCATAAAGTCAAATTGAACATCCATATATGGCCAGCAATGTCAACTTTAACATTGAGTTATCCTGCAATAGATGTCGTTCAATTGGTAACATACATTTGTGTCTCCTTCTAACATTAGCTCATCATATTCACTTTCAGAAATGTATTTTACATACATATTTATGCAAGAACCGGAATGAATTTTTTGTCAACAGTACCTGAAAACGTGAATGATCCGGCACCTCTCAGATTTGACCTTGTTTGTTCCCGCACCTGTTTACTCAGCTTCGGTACCTTACGCGGCATTATTTATACAATTTGTTCACTGTCTGCACTGTCTTTTTTTTTTTAAACGATCCGAGTTAAATCAAGTTGCCTCCTGGTTATTTCTCCCTCCTCACAGAAAAACCATCAGGTAAAAGTGCAGTGATCCTTCTGTGCAATCATCCTAATCCTTCCACACTGATTTCAGACCTGCTCTATTAGTTGTACATATAGGTTATGGAGCGGGCCGGCGAGGTAAGTAACTGATCTTGGAACAGGTCTTGGCAGTGGTGGTCAGCTAGTGAAGAGGTCCCTAAGTGATCATGTCACGTAGCCTAGGATAGTCGTATCCATACTGAATTTGAAACTGAGGGAAAGCCAAATAAAAAATGAATTAGAAAAGTGCATCCACCGACGAAGTGCCCGAAGCAGGTGCAATTTGGACGGGGCTGAGTTCAAGACTAAGCGAAATTATAACCCCTGGCTTGTCAAGCAAGATTCAACATGCAAAAAGATAGGGAATTTGGGCCCGGAAAAGACTGGAGAGATTAAACTAGCAATGGAGTGGGTGGAATGTACAGTAACATCCTCTGCCTCCGATGTAAAAAAGCAACAAAGAGCAGTTAGAAAAAAGGTTTTGTAACATGCCTAAATCAAGGCCCATTTAGCACCAGAAAGCATTGTAGACAAGGCTAAAGGGGACACCTTAACACAGGTTGTAGTTAACACTCAAAATAAAAACAGACACTACAGCCAGAGTCTTCCTAACAGCTTACAAAGAGGCTAAACGTCACTGCTCACGATTTTGAGCAATACATTGAGTCAGGAGTTAAATGGACTTGACATGGGGAGAATTCTCCATTTCAATGTTGCTTGCTCCAACATACAGCAACATACAAAGACTATTTGAAAGAATAGTACAGTGCTCTCCCAAAATCAGCCTAATGCTCGATGAGGCTACTAGTTTGAATAAAAAGTACCATGCTCAAATACATCAGCTCGCAGATATGGACGTACCAGCAAACATTTTTGCTGATCTTGTGGAACTGGAGGATTTCTCTGCTGGGGGAATTGTCCGTAATCTGTTATCTACATTAGAGGGTGTAAAGTTTACTGAGGCCGTGTGATGGTGCGTCTGTCATGCTGGGACGCAAGAGCGGAGTAGCAACAAAGCTCCAGGCCCTCTTCCCTAATAACTGCTCTGCACACAGGCTTGAGCTCACACTAGGTGATGTGGTAAAAGAGATGGGAGCTATCAATCATTTTAAAATACTTATGGACAAGCTATATGCGCTTTATAGCGTATCCAACAAAAATGGAATGCAGCTGAGGGAGCGCACAGAGAGTTTAGACATTATATATAGTTAAATGCACTAAAGAGGAACAACGGGTACATATCGAAGATACACATGCTGATCCCCAGAATCTTTTCTGGTGTCTAATTTCAAAGGATAAAGCTAAGACCATTAACTTCATAGCTAACACTATAACAATATGGAAAAAAATTCAACATATTCTACAAGAACCAATATCACTAATGTGTACGCTAAGAATCGGGAGAGAAGTACAGGGAGTGAATTTAATAAATAACGGCACAAAACAAGAGCAGCGTACAGACATGAAACACAGAGCAGCGTACAGGCATGAAACACAGAGCAGCGTACAGGCATGAAACACAGAAACAGAGTCAATAATGCCTGGGGAAAGAACCAATGGGAGTGACAGATAGGGAAGGTAATCAGGAAGGTAATGGAGTCCAGGTGAGTCTCGTGAGGCGCGGGTGTGCGTAACGATGGTGGCAGGTGTGCGTAATAATGTGTAAACTGGTAACGTCGAGCGCCGGAGAGGGGGAGCGGGAGTAGACGTAACAATCACTCACTAAAAGCACAACCCTATGGAACAATTCTTGGTAAGCTTTTCAGAATTCATAAAATTGGTCCACATGGAAAACTAAAGGCATAGAAACCATAAATCACTTGGCAATAGGAAATACATTTATTTCCTTGACAGAATTAAAAAGCAATTTTGGGCAGACCAATGTAGATATTTTCAAATACATGAAACTTTAATATCAAGACATTGATTTGAAATCTTTTGGACCTCAGAGCAATCTTGAGGAAATCTAATTTGAGTCAGAGAAGGATATTCAGATGGTAAGATACACTACCGGTCAAAAGTTTTAGAACACCTACTCATTCAAGGGATTTTCTTTATTTGTACTATTTTCTACATTGTAGAATAATAGTGAAGATATCAAAACTATGAAATAACACATATGGGATCATTTAGTAACCAAAAAGGTGACATCTTTGCACACTCTTGGCATTCTCTCAATCAGCTTCACGAGGTAGTCACCTGGAATGCATTTCAATTAACAGGTGTGCCCTGTTAAAAGTTAATTTGTGGAATTTCTTTCCGTCTTAATGCGTTTCAGCCAATCAGGTGTGTTGTGACAGGGTAGGTGGGTATACAGAAGATCTAAAAACCATCAAGCGCTATGATGACCGCCACAGGAATGGAAGACACAGAGTTACCTCTGCTGCAGAGGATAAGTTCATTAGAGTTACCAGCCTCAGAAATTGCATTGCAAATAAATGCTTCACAGAGTTCAAGTAACAGACACATCTCAACATCAACTGTTCAGAGGAGACTGTGTGAATCAGGCCTTCATGGTCGAATTGCTGTAAAGAAACCACTACTAAAGGACACCAATAATAAGAAGAGACTTGCTTGGGCCAAGAAACATGAGCAAGAGCCATTAGACCGGTGGAAATTTGTCCAAATTAGAGATTTTTGGGTCCAACCGCCGTGTCTTTGTGAGACGCGGTGTGGGTGAACGGATGATCTCTGCATGTGTATTTCCCACCGTAAAGCATGGAGGAGGAGGTGTTATGTTGTGGGGGTGCTTTGTTGATGACACTGTCTGTGATTTATTTATAATTCAAGGCACACACAGCATGGTTACCACAGCATTCTGCAGCGATACGACATCCCATCTGGGTTGGGCTTAGTGGGACTATCATTTGTTTTTCAACAGGACAATGACCCAACACACTTCCAGGCTGTGTAAGGGCTACTTGGCCAAGAAGGAGAGTGAAGGAGAACTGCATCAGATGACTTGGCCTCCACAATCCCCCGATATCAACCAAATTGAGATGGTTTGGGATGAGTTGGACCGCAGAGTGAAGGAAAAGCAGCCTACAAGTGCTCAGCATATGTGGGAACTCCTTCAAGACTGTTGGAAAAGCATTCCAGGTGAAGCTGAATACCAAGAGTGTGTAAAGCTGTCATCAAGGCAAAGGTTGGCTATTCGAAACATATCAAATATAAAATAAATGTTGATTTGTTTAAAACTTTTTTGGTTACATGATTCCATATGTGTTATTTCATAGTTTTGATGTCGACACTATCATTCTACAGTGTCAAAAATAGTCAAAATAAAGTAGGTGTGTCCAAACTTTTGACTGGTACTGCATGTCACGGCAGCATCCCTTCCTCTGCATATACAGTGCCTTCAGAAAGGATTCATACCCCTTGACTTATTCTACATTTTGTTGTTTTACAACCTGAATTTAAAATGGATGAAATAGATATTTTTTCCCCCTCACCAATCTACACACAATACCCCATAATGACGAAGTGAAAACATGTTTTAAGAAATGTTTGCAAATGTATTGAAAATTAAATACAGATATACCTCATGTATTCACACCCCTGAGTCAATACATGTTACGATCACCTTTGGCAGCGATTACAGCTGTGATTCTTTCTGGGTAAGTCTATAATAAGTGCTCTGCACACCTGGATTGTACAATATTTGCACATATTTAAAAAAAAAAAAAATTCTTTAAGCCTTGTCAAATGGGTTGTTGATCAATGCTAGACAACCATTTTTAAGTCTTGTCATACATTTTCATGCAAATTTAAGTTAAAACTCAGGAACATTCACTGTCTTCTTGGTAAGCAACTCCAGTGTAGATTGGCCTTGTGTTTTAGGTTATTGTCCTGCTGAAAGGTGAATTCATCTCCCGGTGTCTGGTGAACAGCAGACTGAACCATGTTTTCCTCCAGGATTTCTCCTATGCTTAGCTCCATTCCGGAAATTATTTTTATTCTGAAAAGCTCCCCAGTCCTTAACGAATACAAACGTTCTCATAACATGATGCAGCCACCATTATGCTTGAAAATATGAAGAGTGGTATTCAGTGATGTGTTGTATTGGATTCATTTTCACTCTGTCAGTTTGGTTGGTATTGTGGAGTAGCTACAATATTGTTGATCCATCCTCAGTTTTCTCTTATCACAGCCATTAAACTCGAACTGTTTTAAAGTCACCATTGGCATCATAGTGAAAACCCTGAGCGGTGTCATTCCAGAATGTATTTAGGCTTGCCATAACAGAGGGGTTGAGTACTTATTGACTCAAGACATTTTAGCTTTTCATGTTTTATGAATTTGTTAAAATATTGAAAAACCTAATTCTACTTTATCATTATGGGGTATTGTGTGTAGGCCAGTGTCATTATGGGGTATTGTGTGTAGGCCAGTGTCATTATGGGGTATTGTGTGTAGGCCAGTGTCAATATGGGGTATTGTGTGTAGGCCAGTGTCATTATGGGGTATTGTGTGTAGGCCAGTGTCACTATGGGGTATTGTGTGTAGGCCAGTGTCATTATGGGGTATTGTGTGTAGGCCAGTGTCATTATAGGGTATTGTGTGTATGCCAGTGTCATTATGGGGTATTGTGTGTAGGCCAGTGACCCAAAAAATCTCAATTTAATCCAAGGCATGTGAATACTTTCTGAAGGCACAGTAAAGTCACTGGCCACTAGGAGTGCCGCCTCTTGATGTGCATTTTCCTGTTTGCTGATGGCCTTATACAGCTCATTGAGTGGGACCTTACATGCTGACCAGACTGCTCGCGCATGTGAGTCCTCCATTGCGCGCATGTTGATTTTGTCCACCCATACCAGGACACGCAGGTTGAAATATCAAAACGAACTCTGAACCA
Organism: Salvelinus namaycush; assembly: GCF_016432855.1. Classification (NCBI taxonomy): domain Eukaryota; kingdom Metazoa; phylum Chordata; class Actinopteri; order Salmoniformes; family Salmonidae; genus Salvelinus; species Salvelinus namaycush. Next base: position 6,376,042 of record NC_052326.1, read on the forward strand.
ACAATATTCATTTGGGGACAGGTCGAAAAGCATTAAACATTTATGGCAATTTAGCTAGCTAGCTTGCTGTTGCTAGCTAATTTGTCCTGGGATATAAACATTGGGTTGTTATTTTACCTGAAATGGACAAGGTCCTCTACTCTAACAATTAATCCACAGATAAAAGGGTAAACTGAGTTCGTTTCTAGTAATCTCTCCTCCTTCAGGCTTCTTCTTCTTTGGACTTTATATGGCGGTTGGCAACCAACTTTAACGTCCATTACCACCACCAACTGGACTGGAGTGTGGATCTCAGTTCATCTTTCAATCACGCATGTGGGTATATGCTCCTAAAAACCAATGAGGAGACTTGCAGCGAGCCAAGCGTCACAAATAGAACCAAGTTATATTTTAGCGCCTGGCTATACAGACGCTAGTTGACGCGCGCGAGCAGTGTGGGTGCAATGATTGAATAACATGCATGTGTACATGTATTTTGCAACGCCCGCGCATGTGACACGAGCGGTGAGGTCAGCATGTTAGCGCCATCATCGGTTTGTGGTGGTAAATAGAAAAATATAGATAAACTCTCTTGGTAAATAGTATGGTCTGCAGGTTATCATGATGTATTCTAACTCAGGCGAACAAAACCTTGAGACTTCCTTAACATTAGAGATAGCATACCAGCTGTTGTTAACAAAGAGACACACACCTCACCCAAAGCTGCCGTCCGGTCTTGGCGATTTTTTATTTTATTTATATTTAACTAGGCAAGTCAGTTCAGAACAAATTCTTATTTACAATGACGGCCTACCCCGGGCCAATTGTCAGCAGCCCTATGGGACTCCCAATCACAGCCAGATGTGAACCAGCCTGGATTCGAACCAGGGACTGTAGTGACGCCTCTTGTGCTGAGATGCAGTGCCTGCGCCACTCGGGAGCCCGATGCCTAGATAAAACAGCCAGATGTTTATTATCCATGTCCTTGTTCAGCCACGACTCCAAGAAACATAGGATATAAAAAAACTCCTTGATTTACTGTGTACAAAGGCAAGAAAATGATCAGACATTCTGGAATGTATTTAAGCATTTTACCATTGTTGTTCTGCTATAGGTACATTTATCCACAGTTCCCAAAAAATGCTTGTACTTACTTGATTGAGAAAACTGTAACAATTATATATGTATGCATATCTTGAATCTCTGGCATGCATAGTGGATTTTAAATGAAGAAGACAACAGTTTGCCTTTAGGGGAACACTGGGGTGTGTTTGACCATTTCAGCCAAACCTACAAATTAAACATTGTACTTAATACCAGGGTTTGGAGGAAGCATTTAAATTGTCTAGACATGGTGTGTCATATGCCATATATAAACAAAGGCTGCGTCCCAAATGGCGCCCTAAATAGCTATTTTAATGCATTATGCAATGCTTTATTTGATGTTGGTTGAAGCAAGCTTTCCTTGCCTCAAAATATGAAGCAATGTTGACATGACTTGTGGCATTACTGGCCTAATATAAGAGGTAATGTCACGTTCTGACCTTAGTTCTTTTGTATTTTCTTTGTTTTAGTGTGGTCAGGGCGTGAGTTGGGTGGGTAATCTATGTTTTGTGTTTCTGTGTTGTATTTCTGTGCTTGGCCTGATATGGTTCTCAATCAGAGGCAGCTGTCAATCGTTGTCCCTGATTGGGAACCATATTTAGGTAGCCTGTTTTCTGTTGGGTTTTGTGGGTGTTTGTCTTCCGTGTCAGTGTTTGTCGCCACACGGTACTGTTTCGTTTGTTCACATCGTTTATTGTTTTGTTTAGTGTTCTGAGTTTAATTAAAAACATCATCATGAACACTTACCACGCTGCGCTTTGGTCCTCCTCTCTTTCTCCCGAAGACGATCGTTACAGGTAATGGTTGTTTATACTGCATGTGCAAATACTGTGTGCCTCTGTGTGAAAATAGGGCATGACAGAGATGGTTTGACATCCATTGCATTGCAATGCCGATACAGTACATCAATTAGAAAATACTAAACAACCAAGAGATGGCCATGCTACGTTCTGGATTAGTTTCATTGTGTCAGACCCTGTAGTGTATTCATTAGTGCAAACCATTGCAAACCGTAGCAAGACATTTTGAAACTGAAAACATTTTGCATCAAAAAGTTCAGATTAGTCCCTCCCTATTTCGGTCTGTTTGCTTCCATTCGGTTCCTACTGAATACACCCCAGGAGATACTCTGAGCCTACAGGTAAGAAACATTCATACTTTTTGTCAGCAGTCAAAATGTTACACATTTCACTTAAATCCACATAAAGGATCAAAATGCATCATATTACATTTCCCCCTTAGAAAATGGTGTATGTAAATACCTTGTATTTCCATATTCTCCATTGGAGGGCAGTTGTTCCTCTAGTCTGAAGTAACTCATGAGATTTAAGTTGAGCAAGTTTAAGGCCTACAACCTAACATGATCTGCAATGATAGTCTGTCTGTACATTACATACAGTGCCTTCGGAAAGTCCCCTTGACTTTTTCCACATTTTGTAAGGTTACAGCCTTATTCTAAAATGGACTAAATTGTTTTTTTTTACCCTTCATCAACCAACAGACAATACCCCATAATGACAAAGAAAAAACGTTTTTTAGAAATGTTTGCTCATTTATAAAAAATAAAAAATGGAGAACCTCTCCTAGTACACTGGAGGTCGAGGCTAGGCCCCCCTGTCCTTATACAGTGGCAAGAAAATGTATGTGAACCCTTTGGAATTACCTGGATTTTTGCATAAATTGGTCATCAAATTTGATCTGATCTTCATCTAAGTCACAACAATATACAAACATAGTGTACTTAAACTAATAACACAACACTTTTTGTATTTTTATTGTCTATATTGAATACATAATTTAAACATTCACAGTGTAGGTTGGAAAAAGTATGTGAACCCCTTGGCTAATGACTTCTCCAGAAGCTAATTGGAGTCAGGAGTCAGCTAACCTGAAGTCCAATCAATGAGAAGAGATTGGAGATGTTGGTTAGAGCTGCCTTTCCCTATAAAAAACACTGACAAAATTTGAGTTTGCTATTCACAAGAAGCATTGCCTGATGTGAACCATGCCTTGAACAAAAGAGATCTCAGAAGACATAAGACCTTGATGTTCATCAGTCTATGGTAAGACAAATTGTCTATAAATGGAGAAAGTTCAGCACTGTAGCTACTCTCCCTAGGAGTGGCCGTCCTGCAAAGATGACTACAAGAGCACAGCACAGAATGCTCAATGAAGTTAAGAAGAATCCTAGAGTGTCAGCTAAAGACTTACAGAAATCTCTGGAACATGCTAACATCTGTTGACGAGTCTACAATACGTAAAACACTAAACCAAAATGGTGTTCATGGGAGGACACCACGGAAGACTGCTGTCCAAAAAAAACATTGCTGCAAGTCTGAAATTTGCAAAAGTGCACCTGGATGTTCCACAGCGCTACTGGCAAAAATATTCTGTGGACAGATGAAACTACAGTTGAGTTGTTTGGAAGGAACACACGACACTATGTGTGGAGAAAAAAGCACAGCACAAAATGAATTCCCAAGTTTATCAAGACATTTTGCAGGATGATGTTAGGCTATCTGTCCGCCAATTGAAGCTCAACAGAAGTTGGGTGATGAAACAGGACAACGACCCAAAACACAGAAGTAAATCAACAACCGAATGGCTTCAACAGAAGAAAATATTCCTTCTGGAGTGGCCCAGTCAGAGTCCTGATCTCAAGCTGATTGAGATGCTGTGGCATGACCTCAAGAGAGCAGTTCACACCAGACATCCCAAGAATATTTCTGAACTGAAACCGTTTTGTAAAGAGGAATGGTCCAAAATTCCTCCGCACCGTTGTGCAGGTCTGATCTGCAACTACAGAAAACGTTTGGTTGAGGTTATTCCTGCCAAACGAGTCAACCAGTTATTAAATCCAAGGGTTCACATACTTTTTCTTACCACAGTAAGAATTCAGACCCTTTACTCAGTACTTTGTTGAAGCACCTTTTGCAGTGATTACAGCCTCGAGTCTTACGAGTACGACGCTACAAGCTAGGCACACCTGTATTTGGGGAGTTACTGTCACGTCTGCTCGAGCCCCCCCCCGGTGCTTGAGGGCGCCAGGCTGCCCTGCATCATGCACTCCTATCATCCATTACGCACACCTGCCTTCCCTCGTCAGCGATATTGGACTCATTGGACTCACCCGGACTCACTCATCACCTGTTATTACCTCCCCTATATTTGTCAGTTCCCCAGCTTTGTTCCCCACTTCGGCATTGATTGTCTTTTGTTAGTGTTACTTGTTTGTTGACGCTGTTCCTGTCTCGTTCCATGTCCGTTCTTTATTAAATGTTTAACTCCCCGTACCTGCTTCGTCTCTCCAGTGTCATTCCATGTGACAGAATGCAGAAGCCACCACACGAAGCATCGGGGAGTACTGGCATTCCGGTTGGTATGGTGGCATCGGCTCTGGGTCGACACCGATGGAACCAGGGGTGCCTAGCTAGCTTGTTGGGCTTCCACACCCTAGCTTGCTCGAGAGGTTTCCTTGTCCTGGTTGGTTCGGATGGCGCCCATCCCATGTCGGGCCTCAGCCGGCTCGTCAGTTCTTGTTCGCCCAACCAGTCCAGGAGTTTTTTTGGTTTTGTTGGTGACGTCGGGGTGGATTCCGCCACCGATGGAACCGGGGGTGCCTAAGCCAGCCCGTCGGGCTTTCACGCCCTGGCTGGCTCGAGAGGTTTCCTTGCCTTGGTTGGCTCGGCAGCTTCCCATCCCACGTCACACTCCACCGGATCTTCGGGCCCCCTCTCTGCAGCGGGATCGACAGGCATCTTGCCTCAGCCAGATCGTTGGGCTTCCATGCCTAAGCCGGCTCGCCAGGCTGTCACGCTCCTGCCAGTTCGCTGGGCACCCATGCCCCAACCGGCTTGCCCAGCGCCCATGTCTCTGCCGGTTCGCCCAGGTGGGATGCCAGGTGGCGCCCAAAGAGGGGGGGGGGGGTCCTGTCACGTCTGCTCCCGCCCCCCCCTCGGCGCTTGAGGGCACCAGGCTGCCCTGCATCATGCCCTCCTATCATCCATTACGCACACCTGCCTTCCCTCGTCACGCGTATCAGCGATATTGGACTCACCTAGATTCACTCATCACCTGTTATTACCTCCCCTATATTTGTCAGTTCCCCAGCTCTGTTCCCCGATTCTGCATTGATTGTCTTTTGTTTGTGTTACTTGTTTGCTGACGCTGTTCCTGTCTTGTTCCATGTCCGTTCTTTATTAAATGTTTTACTCCCCGTACCTGCTTCGTCTCTCCAGCGTCATTCCATGTTTCTACCATTCTTCTCTGCAGATCCTCTCAAGCTTTGTCAGGTTGGATGGGGAGTGTTGCTGCATAGCTATTTTCAGGTCTCTCCAGAGATGTTTGATCGGTTTTAAGTCCAGCCTCTGGATGGACCACTCAAGGACATTCAGAGACTTGTCCCAAAGCCACTCCCGCGTTTTCTTGGCTGTGTGCTTAGGGTTGTTGTCCTGTTGGAAGGTGAACATTCTCCCCAGTCTGAGGTCCTGAGCACTGGAGCAGGTTTTCATCAAGGATCTCTCTGTACTTTTCTCCATTCAACTTTGCCTCGATCCTGACTAGTCTCACATTCCCTGCCTCTGAAAACATCCCCACAGCATGATGCTGCCAGGTTTCCTCCAGATGTGATGTTTGGCATTCAGGCCAACGAGTTAAATCTTGGTTTCATCAAACCAGAGAATCTTGTTTCTCATGGTCTGAGAGTCTTTAGGTGCCTTTTGGCAAACTCCAAGCGGGCGGTCATGTGCATTTTACTGTTGAGTGGCTTCCATCTGGCCACTCTACCATAAAGGCCTAATTGGTGGGGTGCTGCAGAGATGGTTGTCCTTCTGGAAGGTTCTCCCATTTCCACAGAGGAACTCTAGAGAGCTGTCAGAGTGACCATCTGGTTCTTGGTCACCTCCCTGACCAAGACCCTTCTCCCCCGATTGCTCAGTTTGACTGGGCAACCAGCTCTAGGAAGAGTGTCGGTGGTTCCAAGCTTCTTCCATTTAATAATAATAATAATAATTAATACTGCAGACCTTTTTTTGGTACCATTCCCAAGATCTGTGCCTCTACACAATCCTGTCTCGGAGCTCTACGGACAATTCCTTCGACCTCATGGCTTGGTTTTTGCTCTGACATGCATTGTCAACGGTGGGCCTTATATAGACCGTTGTGTCCCTTTCCATATCATGTCCAATCAATTGAATTTACCACAGGTGGACTCCAATCAAGTTGTTGAAACATCTCAAGGATGATCACTGGCAAACAGGATGCACCTGAGCTCAATTAGAGTCTCATTGCAAAGGTTCTGAATACTTGTAAATAAGGTATTTCTGTTTTAGTTTTTTATAAATTAGAAAAATATTCTAAAAACCTGTTTTTGTTTTGTCATTATTGGGTATTGTGTGTAGATTGCTGAGGATTGTTTTTCTTTCATCCATTTTAGAATAAGGCTAACTTAACAAAATTTAGGAAAATGCAAGGGGTCTGAATACTTTCCGAAGGCACCGTATAGCAACTAAAATAAGCTAATATCTTCAGAAATAAATTAAGCTATTATTTCTCTGGGTCACTGAACTGTTATGCAGCTTTTGATATGTTGCCAAGTCATTGTTAAAACCACAGAACGGTGACAATCTATTGGCTTTAGAGTAGACAAGAAGCAAATGAGGCTGTGGGAAAGTTAGATTTAAAAAAAGATACTTATAGCCTACCCATATGCGGTATACACTGAGTGTAAAAACATTAGAAACACCTACTCTTTCCATGACATAGACAGACCAGGGGAATTCAGGTGAAAGATATCTCTTATGTAGATGAAGGGGAGGAGACAGGTTAAAGAAGGATTTTTAAGCCTTGAGACATTTGAGACATAGATTATGTATGTGTGCCATTCAGAGGGTGAATTGGCAAGACAACATATTTAAGTGCCTTTGAACAGGGTATGGTAGTAGGTGCCAGGTGCACCGGTTTGAGTGTATCAAGAACTGCAACGCTGCTGGGTTTTTCACACTTCACAGTTTCCCGTGTGTATCAAGAATGGTCCACCACACAAATGACATCCAGCCAACTTGACACAACTGTGGGAAGCATTGGAGTCAACATGGTCCGGCATCTCTGTGGAACACTTTCGACACCTTGTAGAGTCCATGCTCCGACAAATTGAGGCTGTTCTGAGGGCAAAAGAGGGCGCGACTCAATATTAGGAAGATGTTCCTACACTCATGTTTTGTACACTCAGTGTATATTCTTGATTAAATAGCAGTGACGTGCAGACAGGGTAGGCCGTTCCTGAGTCCAGTCACTATTAATGGACAGGGTCAGCATGGACATCGCTGCTTTGTCTAGCCTTCTTTAGTTGCATTGAGCCAATTTTAATATTTTGCACATGTATTGGGAAAGGGGATACCTAGTCAGTTGCACAACTGAATGTATTCAACCTAAATGTGTCTTCTGCATTTAACCCAACCCCTCTGAATCAGAGAGGTGCGGGGGCTGCCTTAATCAACATCTATATACAGAATACTTTTTCAAATGTCACTGGACAGCTGCAGATTCCCCCAAATCTGGAAAAGAGCAACTATTGTGAATAATACCAAATACCTGAATGACTATCGTCCCCTATGCTTGACCTCGGAATAATCAAATGCTTGGAGCGCATTGTCCTTGGACACCTTCTCTGACACACGGAGAGCCTACTGGACCCGTTCCAGTTTGCATATAAACCAAGCCGTGGAGTTTAAGATGCACTGCTCTTCCTTCTTCATAAAATCTACATGGACCTGGATAAACCACATTCATATGCCAGAAAACGTTTTGATGATTTTTCATCTGTCTTCAACAAATTATATCCTGATATTCTGGTGAACAAACTTGCAACCATGGGCGTCAATGAGCATCTCATCAATTGGATCCGGTGTTTTCTCACCAGTCGGGTCAGAAGAGTGGTTCAATGTGAATACATCGGACCCACTAACCAACAATATAGGGGTACCCCAGGGCAGTGTTTTTTTCGACAGTTCTGTTCACCCTTTGCACTAACGGTGGCACCCAAATAACATCAGAATGTGCAACAGTAAAGTATGCAGATGATACAGCAATTGTTGGTCTAATAGAGGGGTCAGAGGATGACTACAGGACAGAAATAACACACTTCACTGAATGGTACAAGGAAAATAGACTCATTCTTAATGTAAAAAAACAAAACAAGGAAATGACAATAAACTTCAGAACTATAAAAGACGACACCAGGCCCATCCACATTGACTCATTGAACTATAATTGACTCAAAACTCTCCTGGACTGCAAACACAACAGATATACAAAAAGGGACAACAACGACTGTGTTTCATGAGATGAAATAAATATCAGGTCAATAAAAGAATAACAACCATAGTCTACACGTCCTTTTTTCAGTGTTCTCACTTTCTGTTTCCAAGCCTGGTACAATCAGCTATCCATCGCAAATAAATATCAACTACACAAATAGTAAAGCTGTCAAGCAAAATCAGTGGCGTTAATCTCAAGAACATGGAAGCGCTGTTCTTGGAGAGAGTGGTGAGGGCAGAAGCGAGAATTGCCACCGACCTGACAGTGCCAACTCCTACCATCAGGCCGTCGAAATAGAGTCCATCTTTACAAAACCGCCAGAGACCCATAAATCATTCATTCTCACCAGTATAAGTCAATTGAATAAATAACTGCTCAACCCCCCCCCCCCCCTCCCTCCCTCCCAGAATTTACGAACTGAATTACAAACTGTATCCACATGTGTATTTTTCTGTAGTTATTGCTTGTGATTGATGTATTTATGCACCTATTGGGGATGCTGTCCAGTTGTTTGTTGAGATGCAAGACAAATTTCCCAAAAGGAACACACAATAAAGAAATGGAGCAGTTGTTGGGGGTTAACTGCCTTGCTCAAGGACAGAACGGCAGATTTTTCCACCTTGCAACATTTCAGTTACTGGCCCAACACTTTTAATAGCTAGGCTACCTGCCACCCTTATTGCCTAAAGATGTTGTGTGGGTAGAGTAAGCTGTGCACATTTGGGTGTCTCTACTTAACTTGTCGCTCGCATCCTTTTAACTGAACAAAGCTAGCTATCTGCAAAAAGACCAACCTGACAAATGGACACTATTGGACCACAAAAAATATCCAAGAATAATTTAGTGCGCCGTTTTGAAGGTTTGAAGAGTGGAATGTCAACTATAATGAAAGTTTAGACCCGACAGAGGCAGAGGCAGCAAAAAATATGTTTTATTGTCACATAGACCGGATAGGTGCAGTGAAATGTGTTGTTTTACCAGCTATAGTAATATTAGGGTTAAGTGCCTTGCCCAAGGGCATATCGACAGATTTTTCACCTTGTCAGCTCGGGCTATGGCTTTAACCGTTAGGTTACCTGCCGCCCATACAGAGGCTCTACATACAACACGTGACATGACAGGAAACCACCATCTCCCTAGCTGTCAGGCAGGCGAACAGTGAGTACTGGACCATTTGTCTGAAACGTCATTACTAATTAATACTTTTCAACTGGACTTTTACACATCTTGGACATTTATTTTTGCTTTGTGGATGGAATGGGAATTACTTTTTGTGTCCGAGTGAAAATGGGACCAAAAGTGGCCTTGTGAATGTGTCTCCCTGCTGTGTGCATGCACAATAAATAATGGACATGGGGTTCTGCTGTGACTTCTACAATGCTCTCACCGAGAGATTCACCAGACGAATGGACTTAAGTAAAGGCCTAAATGCATTTTCCTGAGCAATTTGAGGGTTATTCTACGGTTGAATAATGAGAATAGACAGCATCCCTTCGAATGCATTTGATTCATCAAGCTAGAATTTAGTTTTGATGAGACACTTTAATGTTTTGAACTGTGTTTTTCAATTATTTAGATTGTTGATATGGACATTTCGTTAGAACCTTAGTTATTAAATATGTGTTTAATAATATTTCACATAACAATATTATGTGCGTGTTTGTGTATTTGCAGGTGCTGCACGTTGGAAGAATTGTAAATCCATTGTGAAAGGGTATGGAGTTTGCAATGCGAATTATTCGCATTATTATTAAATGTGTCCATAAATTGGTATTTTAGTGCCGCCTTGTAACTCTGGATGCTACATCGGTCTATGGTTGACCTGAGCTCAGTTGAGTAGTGTCATTTTTTCAGATTATGTGAAATATGCCAAAATCGAAAGCTAGTGTATCTTGGCTACATTGGTATTTACATTTGTGTTTTTTTTCTTCCATTTCGTATATTAGCCCATGTCACTGGTTGTTGGAGCTATCTGTTGTATGGTGAATTTGGGCTTCATCAAGGTTTATTTGTGAGTAAATCTGGCTTTGATAATAGCCAGTGCTTACCCAGCCACCGACCTCACCGCACGTCATTGTTAAATAGAGCAAGTCACTACTGTATTTGAGCACTGAAAATATATTAAATAAATCAGTGTATGACTGACTGACTGGTGCAGTTTCCCGTTCAGATTGAGGGGATTCGATTAATGCCCCGGGCGGACCGGGCTAGCGTTGGTCGCATTCGCTTTGGAACAGAGCTGCCTCCCGGGCGTGAGCCAGGTGCCCCGTTTTGGCTAACAGCGAACTCAGCTCAAAGGAAAAGTGACGTAGAGTAATGAGTAAGATTCTGTGTTTTCACAGGCAAAGGTAATTGCTTTTGATTTAAAAAAAAGGCTTTACGTGCCATCCCAATGAAAACTAGTTTGAAAATTCTAAAAAATATTTTATGGAAAACGATGCAACGTGCAGCTTTGTTGACGCCATGACCGAGCGGGCAGATTACCGTTCGATTTGAGGAGGTCGCTCCTCCCTCACCACTTTTGCTAGTACGTCACAGGCCATAGCCCGGTGCACTTAATCGAAATCCCTCAATTGCTACGATAATAAACTGCGTCAACTTCAGATTTTGCGATCCGATTGGCCAGACATCCTGTCACTGTTGCCTGTTCAAGTCTGATGTTGACGTAATCCTGTCTGCATTCAAGCCCCGCCCCAATAGACAAAATGCTATTTGGATCCTCGGGACGTCCCTACCCTAAATCCTAACCCTAACTCCTACCCTTACCTGACCCCAACCTTAACCATAACCATATCAATATCCATAACCCTTACCTAACCCTAACCTTAATCCTTGCATTAACCTATTTAAATGTAAACTTCAATGGGGGGGTAGGGACGTCCCAAGGATCCCAGATAGCATGGACCCCCCCCCAATAGGAGCTCAGCCGACTTGGACTTGAATGAGGTGGTGAGCTCAGAAGCCCAGCAGACAGACTGATACAAAGTAGCACAAGCTGTCTGTTCACTAACATCAGGGATACTGGAGTACCGACGGCAGGCTGCGGTCCGGGTAGGGGGAGGGGGAGGACGAAGGCAACTGAGACCCTAGACCACTGACTTCCACCCGCAGAAGACTTTACCGAGAAATAAAATATCGTATGTTTTTTTGGTGATTCCTGCCCCGCCGCGCGCATGAAAAGTGAACTGGATAGATACTCGAGCCGTTTTTCGTTTAGATTTCCAGATGTAAATGTTCAACTTCATGGGTCTAATAAACGGTACAGCGGCCATACAGACCAATGTATCCTGTACATGTAACTGCAAACGCTCGACTTCATTCCAAAGCATGGAGATCAGTAAGTACTTTTTTTGTAATGTTCAAGCGAACTATTGCTACTTTTCTGCACGTTTCTTTCCCACTTGGACTGACCAAGCTTGATTGGGTCTATTAGCTCGCACAGGCTTCCATTGCGTGGCAGGTAGGCAAACTATTAGATATCCCACCTCTTTATACTTTCAATTCAGCACAATTTCTGGCTGACTGCCCAGTTTTTTGTGTGTGCAACGTTTGTCAGCCATATCATGAGTTAACTCCCAGCAAGCAACTTTTAGTTCTTATTAACATTGGGATTTTCTGAACTGAACGTCTAAACTGTCTGCCATTGTTTGACATGATGAAACGAACGCTTGTCTGGTCGTCACAACAAAGTTTATTTTTGTGCAAGCCAGACGTCTGGCTATCTCTGATATACACTAATTGCCCCTAAATAAGGTCAATTACACTTCCATAAAAGGTGTCTCAGTGAATATGTTTTATACTACGAACCTTGTAAATTAATTGTGTATGTCTATAGGCAATAAAAGCAAATTCAGGTTATTGAAGTGAGCTCTATTCACAAGTGAAATCTTGTTCATACCATGTGATCCAAAATCTTCAATGGTGGAGTGACAGCGAACAGTAGTATTTTGGATATTTAAATCAATAGATTGATTTTTCAGACAGGGACGAATAATTTAATTAATAAACCCAATAAAATTGGGTAACAAATATAAATATTTTTTTATTAAATAGTGTAATTAGAGTTGAGGGGACATTTATTAAACATTAACAATAAAAGTACAATTATTTTCCCATCTAAATCCACTTGGACATGTCTACCTACGTATGATGTGTGGTCTATTGATTGACACATATTTTGGCAGGGGCAAGTGGAATTAATGTATCATCTTTGATGAATATTACTCTGACAGACCCTCTAGTCCCAAAAAGTAATTTAGGAGAAAAGAGGAATTTCCTCTAAAGACAGTTAAACTAAGCTCTGCCTGCAAGAGCTGTGTGATGTTTTGTCTAGAGATGGAGGGGATAAAAACGAGAGATTGAGATGCTCTTTCGTTTGATAAGAGTTTCCCAAAGGAGACAACCGGTCTATATATCTTAGAGAAAAATCTGGACATTTTGAATACCTCTAAGGAATGGACTGTGAGCTCCTGTCTCCTGCGTACAGTCTCCTCTTTTCCAGAGAAATATTTTCTGCAAGGAACGAGCCAAAATGTCTGTATTTTTAGTGCTTGTGCAGCGATTATGGAATTTCGAATGTGATCTGCTCTTGGCTTCCCCATAATTAGGGTGCCCTCTTGTATCCTGTCTGAAGTGCTTTGTTTTTCTGTGGTAGGGCAATTCTCAATTGAAGATGAAGTGTAAAGTGCACGTCTAAATACACTGTGAAGTCACTTCCTTTCGTCTAGACAGCCTGCCAAAACAACGAGATGTGGTGGATGCCCAAGCGAGCTTCAAAATCAGAAAATCTAAATACCACTGCCAGAATGAGGATATTACCTCTGTTTGCCTCTGTTAACCAACAACTCAGTCTATTTGGGAATGCTCTCTGTCTCTCTCTCTCTCTCTCTCTGCGCATTTAAAATAATATGTTAACATATATTTCAACGCTTATTATCTGACTGTGTGGGTGGGGTTGGCGGGGAGCTCATCTCAAGCTTTGATTTGGCGCTGTCTGGCGTTCTAAAGAGCACACATTTGGCAAGCCAGTCGAATGTACAGTTCTACATGGGATGACAGAAGTGAAAGCTATTGCGAAACCCACACTTTTCTCAGGATGGTATTTGGTCACATTAGGCCTATACAATGCACTTATTCAGTACACAATCTTCTCTTTCCCCCCTAACTTATTCAGTAACGCTTTAGCCTATACACTGAGAATAGCCCCCCACCCATTTTCCCCTCAGAACAGCCTCAATTTGTCGGAGGATGGACTCTACAAGGTGTTTTTAGTGTTCCACAGAGATGCTGGCCCATGTTGACTCCCAATGCTTCCCAGAGTTGTCTTTTGGCTGGATGTACTTTGGTTGGTGGACCATTCTCGATACACACGGGAAACTGTGGAGCGTGAAAAACTCAGCAGCGTTGCAGTTCTTGACACAGACCGTTGCGCTTGGAAGCTACTACCATACCCCTTTCAAAGGCACTTCAATATTTTGTCTTGCCCATTCACCCTCTGAATGGCCCACATACGTAATCCACGTCTCAACTGTCTCAAGGCTTAAAAATCATTTTTTAAACCTGTCCCCTTCCCTTCATCTACACTGATTGAAGTGGATTTAACAAATGACATCAATAAGGGATCATAGCTTTCAGAGCAGGGGTTCTTAATGTGTTGTACACTCAGTGTATGTCTATGCTTCCAATACTGCTCAACACTTAGCCTATTCATTAGATGCAATGATGATAAACACTGGTGGAAAATAGCTTTTGATGCACTATACCAAATTGTCTATGTCTATCATAAATAAAAAGCTATTACCTTTTATGGCTATTTTGCTACATCTTGTGTTTCTTGATGTGACAAATTCCTGTTGATGATCATTTGATTCTGTCGAGGCTCTGATTCCTTCCCAGCAAGACAGACTCGGAGAGGAATCAAAAAGAACTTCCCTCAGTTCGAGATATCGACATCGTGATACTGTAATTAATCGTAATACGATACTTTATCGTATTATACAAACATGAAGGGCAGAGGTTCAGGTTTTCTTTTAATCTGTTTCTCTCTCTCTCCCCCCAAAAATATAAATATGAGTTTGCCTTTAATAGGCATGGCAATGCTATCAGGGGTATAAACTAGGGGTCGACAGATTATGATTTTTCAACGCCGATACCGATTGTTGGAGGACCAAAAAAATCCGATACCGATTAATCGGACGATTTTTTTTATTATATATATCTTTTTTTAATGACAATTACAACAATACTGAATGAACACTTATTTTAACTTAATATAATACATCAATACAATCAATTTAGTCTCAAATAAATAATGAAACATGTTCAATTTGGTTTAAATAATGCAAAAACAAAGTGTTGGAGAAGAAAGTAAAAGTGCAATATGTGCCATGTAAGATAGCTAACGTTTAAGTTCCTTGCTCAGAACAAATGAAAGCTGGTGGTTCCTTTTAACATGAGTCTTCAATATTCCCAGATAAGAAGTTTTAGGTTGTAGTTATTATAGGACTATTTCTCTCTATATCATTTGTCTTTCATATACCTTTGACTATTGGATGTTCTAATAGGTACTTTAGTATTGCCAGCATAATCTTGGGAGTTGATAGGCTTGAAGTCATAAGCAGCGCAATGCTTGAAGCATTGCGAAGAGCTGCGGGCAAATGCAGGAAAGTGCTGTTTGAATGAATGCTTACGAGCCTGCTGCTGCCTACCGCCGCTCAGTCAGACTGCTCTATCAAATCATAGACTTAATTATAATATAATAACACACAGAAATACGAGCCTTTGGTCATTAATATGGTCGAATCCGGAAACTATAATTTCGGAAACTAAACGTTTATTCTTTCAGTGAAATACGGAACCGTTCCGTATTTTATCTAACGGGTGGCATCCCTAAGTCTAAATATTGCAGTTACATTGCACAACCTTCAATGTTATGTCATAATTATGTACAATTCTGGCAAATTAATTACCGTCTTTGTTAGGAAGAAATGGTCTTCACACAGTTCGCAACGAGGCAGGCAGCCCAAACTGCTGCATAGACCCTGACTGCTTGCACGGAACGCAAGAGAAGTGACAATTTTCCTAGTTAAAATAAATTCATGTTAGCAGGCAATTAACTAAATATGCAGGTTTAAAAATATATACTTGTGTATTGATTTTAAGAAAGGCGCTGATGTTTATGGTTAGGTACACATTGGTGCAACGACAGTGCTTTTTTCGCGAATGCGCTTGTTAGGCTGTGATTCAATGATAAATTAACAGGCACCGCATCGGTTATATGCAATGCAGGACAAGCTAGATAAACTAGTAATATCATCAACCATGTGTAGTTAACTAGTGATAATGTTAAGATTGATTGTTTTTTATAAGATACGTTTAATGCTAGCTAGCACCATACCTTGGCTCCTTGCTGCACTCGCAGCATTGTAACTAGAGATGCACCGATATTACATTTTTGGCCGATACCGATAACTGATATTTTCCTTGCCAAAAAAAACCCGGATACCGATATTTAACATTTTAGCAGCCTTTTAAGCATTCCAGTACAGTTAAATAGTTGAAACAAAGTGCCATATGTTCATTTGTTCAGTTAGGAACAGATTGTTTAATAACTGGTAAATTAGAAAAATTACACATCCATGAATGTATTTTATTGCACAACAGACACATATTTCAGCTGCCCCGCATTACAAAGATGGTTAAGTGGTTGGTGGCTCGTCTTACTATCCAATCTTGACCGTATGGAGAAACTTAAAAGCTTTGAAATAAATATTGGTTTAAACTAAAATGCAGTTAATCATTTTAGCTTTAACTGCTTGAAAAAATGACTGTCTCTCGGCTGTCATAAACTGCTATAAATGGCACAACTTCAACTTTTCAAATGTGCTCAACTGATTTGACTAGTAAAATGAGAGCAAATGTACAACACATCTCATCTTTCATTTAGGAACAAAACAAAAACAAACACAACTGCTTTGTTTTAAATGAAATGAAAATCGTGACCTATACCAGCCATGAATGAACAACAGAAAAGCCATTGTGCTCAGTAAACATTTTTTCCAGTGACTCTAGATGGCTGGGTTACAATATGACTTTTACAATTTACAATTTTAACATTTGGGGGAGGTTTTTCTCCACAAAGAGGACCTGCTCGGCTTTGTCACAAGAGAGTCTGTTTTTTTCCCCGTCTACAATGTGTGAAGCTGCACTGAAAAGGAGCTCACTGTCCACACTAGTACAGGGAGAACCAAGATACTTGCGCGCAGCTTTAGCTAGGATGGGGAAATGGTGCTTGTTACTTCTTCAGTATCCAAGTGCATCTTCATTCCTAGGAATAGTAGGTTCTGTCAGGTATCCTAGTATCTGCAAATAATGGGAAAGGGGGGGGGGGTTAGTACATTTAATACAACATATTGCATTATTCTTGCATTCCAAAGGATCATTAGGCATAGATCAACATTGGAAATGTTGGCCGATGTAGTAACAGAAAATGAAAATACAATGAGTCTTTCTCTCACAGAGACACACACACATGGACTAAAAAGTTATTTTGTTGGCATTTACGTATGTCCCCATTACCAGTAAAACATCATCAAAACCAATTTCTTTCAATTTCTCCTCTCCTCGGGAAATAATAGCGTCACAAACATTGCAAATGGCCTTTTTGTTATCTTCCTTGGAAACTTCAAAATAGATCCACACCGCAGACGTTGTGGGCTAGGTTAGGAATGCTGTGTTGCACGTGTAAGCGCTGTATTTTTTGTGACGTCATTACGTCACCTATCTACGTTATATAGGTATGCACTTCAGCTTTGACACCGGTTTTGCACATCGGCTGATGGCGATGTTGGCATTTTTGGCTAATATTGGCCGATTCCGATATTCTCACCGATATATCCCGAGACCAACGCGTGGCCGTGGTTATGGGAGAAGGAAAAAATGTCAAATAATTCAGAATAGCCTACTACACCATGATAAGGCCCATAATGTAGCCACAGAGGATCAATAGTTTCTTTTAAAAAATAGCCTAGCTGTGGATTGTGTGTAGCCCAATAACAAGGCATAGCCTAGTGTCGGGAATGTGTGGCAAGTCTGTCAGTGAACAAACAACATGCAGTCAAAACAGGCCTTTGGCAATATTTCACATACAATTGCGGGAAAACACAAACTCCCGCAGAAAAGAGAAGACTAATCTTTCTGCCGTAGACTACCAAAATATTTGATCAACTTCCAAATATTGTTTTGCAAAGTGAAACGCGTCAGTGAAACTGGAAAGTATTTTTAGGACAAATATGTCCTCCTCATATATGTAGCCGACAACATGTCTCCACACACCTAGGCCTAGGCTATCGATGGATTCAAGACAAGGTATTTTTTTATTGATATCAGATTCTCAGTTTGTCAGTGTCAAAGTAGCCTGTCATTTCGATCATTACTGCTGAATTAAAAAAGGTTCTGCCAAAGTAGCCAGTCATGAAAAACGACATAGTATTGCATGAAATGCATTTATAAAAGGTCACATTCTTCTCGGACCCTAGGCTACTAAAAATGTTCCCCATGTGTGCAACTTCTGTAAGTGCCTCTGCTCTATGCCACTATGCAAATGCAATGCTTTATAATAAAAGGGATTTTTTTCTATTTTTTCTCATGTGTTCTGGTACCTCAGAGCTCCCCAGGTCACCTCCCTCTCACGCTCACTCTTTGTTCCGGCACCTCCCGATTTACAAATTTAAGCACTGGGCAAGAAGCCGGTCTGTCTGACTAGCTCTCATAGGTCTGAACTTCAGGTGACTGTCTGCGCAGAACTGAGAACAGCAAAGTACAGAGAACAGCTGCAGGTTGGCAGGAGAAATAATAACCCATTCCCCCGTCTATGGAATCAAAGTGTGGCCGCTGAGAGGTTCAGATGATTTAGATTCAAATCTGTTCTGCTCTTTCTCATTGTGAACTAGTGTCTTGATTGTGATCAAATTAGACTTGGGAGAGGAACAAAGACTGTTATTTCTCTCTGTTTTTGGCGACCACTAGGCCTATTTTAGTGTGTTTCTTGCCATGTTGTAAATCTCTTAAATTATGTGGAAATACTTTTCAGTGTATCCTGGGAACGTCACCACAATGGCTGGGAATTCTCATAAGAATATTTACCCTGTACTACATATAGCCTACTATTTAGAACATACTGTTAGTAAAAATGTATGCAGTAAGCTACTGCATGCTACTGTTATGTACTAGGTCTACATGCTACATGTTGTCAAGCACCATTTTTCTCACTTTTCTTTTTACAGCCTGTCCCCTTTTCTGGTTGCATTCAATTGTGGGTCTAAAAAGGGTCATTCCCTTCACAGAGAATTCCTGTGCAGTGAATTCCTACTTTATGAAAATACTAAATTAACTAGGACATCCTGGCATTCAACGCATATTCCATGTTGACAGAAAAACCGACTAAATAGGACATAGTATGACACATTGGATACACCCATTGTGTGTGAGGCATAATACTGAAGCTGTGGTCATCCTAAGCGTTGCCTCAGAACTATCAGGCGCTTTCTTTTCAGTGAGGCTAACTAACACGCCATCTTGTGTTTGTTTATTGGAGTGGCACTTCCTATTTACTTTTGGAGAATCAAACGATTATGAAGTGTACCCGTCTGGACGGCATAGAACTGGCCCAGGCAGTGACAAAAAAAAACGAATCTGCTCCTAATTAAAAGGAAACGACATGGGGAATATTCCTCCGGACAGGATACAGGTTTTGTCCAGTAACCCTTCCCTCCTGAAATGAAACGAAAATAAAGTGGTTGGATTGAAATGTTTTGAAGTGGCCAATCACAAGTGAATGGTTAAATTAGGCTACCATTAGATATTATGACTTCTCCTACACTTGTTCTTTTTAAAAATGGAAGAATATATTTTTTCCTTCAGAAGCCAGTCAAAAGTAACATATAGTTACAAAAGGCATCAAACAGGGTTTAATGATCATCAGGGTCATGTTCAGTGGGCATGAAACGTACGGAAACGCTCTGAAACGGAGAGGTACTATCTGAACATGTAGGACAGGGAGAAAGTAAGGGTGTTGCACGATCTCATTTTTAGAGCGTTTGTGACTGCTTATTGGAAACCATTTTTAATCAAACCCTAATTTCCATATCAGATTCCAGGAGGCTAGATCGTTGACTCAAGTTGAAGGACTGTAACTTTGTGGAGTTTACTATTTGCTTATACCTTCAAATGTACTCCCTCCCCGGATCTTGTATGTACAGTAATTGCAGGGTAAGATTATTTTAGTCACTCTCCATAACCCAGAGTGCACACCCTTCCCAGCCACCTACCCACATATCCGTGGGTTAGCAAGCTAGTGGTATTGATGATCTCATCAATACCGTTCACTCCCCAGTCATAGAGAAAACACAGGCCTCTGCCCTTTGAAGTCTTCACTCATCTGCTCTGACACACTAGCTAGCCAAGCAGCTTCCATTTGCATTGGAAATGAGGTGAAGTCACAAGACCTGGCAAAACCTCGCAGCAACACAAGGGGGGGGGGGGGACTTCACAAAGGGAGTCCTGACCGCGTACCTTGCTCATTCACTTACTCCCTCGCCCTACTTATCAAGCCAATCCGGCTTCTTCTTCAACTCCCTTCAGCTCTCCCCTTACGGCTCTCTCCTTGGGTCCCATCGGGTACATGTGAGGACTTGCCTGTGAGGGATAAGGGTGCATTTTAAGGCTTTGCGAGCAAGCAGTTTGAGCTCCGAGATGTATGATGCTTTATATACCCCCCCCCCCCCCCCCCCCTCCATCTCGTCTGTTGTTATCAGTCTAGTCCCGGTAGGGCTCCAGAATGCGACCATTTAGTCGCATTTTGTGACCCTTTAACTTGGCTGTGCGAGTATCGCATGGTGCGAGCTGCACATTCTACCTGGTCACCTCGATCAAAATGTCTATTTTTAGGGGGGATAAAACCGTGAACTTATTAAACAGTAAAGTGCATTATCCTCATGATTCCTGTAATAAAAGTGTCTGGCCTGCCTGTTTCGCTGGGGCCCGCGGCTGTAATGTGCGAGCCTCTCACATGCTCTTTCCACCCTCATGTGCCCCTCGTGATTTTATAACATTTCAAAAAATGCAATTGCGGGAAAAAACACAACTTTGGAACCAACTAGTTGTCCATATTAAAGCGTCTCAGCTTTATGGATAATAGTTATTTCTCTAGGGGATAGGCACTAACATGCATGCCCTTTGTTGTCTGATGCTGGCCAGAGTGCCAGACTGGAGACTCTTTTGGGGGGAGTTAGCATTTATTTGGGTTATTCAGTTCTGGGAAAAGAGGGACAGGTAGAAGAGAGAGAGGGTATCCGTGTGTGTATAATGTTTGCGTGTGCATGTGTTCGTGTCACTTTACGTGTTTGTTTGTTTTGATTGTGTGTTTGTGAGAGTGCACGCACACACGTCATGTATACGGTACACATGCTAGTAAGTGAGTGTGTGTGTGTGAGTGTGAACAAGTGTTTGTGTGTGTGTGCGACAGTAAGTGCGCATCAAGCCCGCACAGTCAAACCCTTCTAGCTCACACACATCACCTCTCTCCCTATGACGTACTGTGGAATACCTCGTGTATTTTGAGAATCATGCCACTGTGTACCCCTTATCAACTCTCCCAACGGTCAATATCCACAGTGTGAAACTTTGTGCTAAAGCTCTTCACTGGAGATCTGCCTGGCAGCTTGCATGTCCAGTGTATAGCGGAGGTGTTGAGTGAGTGGGCACATGCCTAGATTCATATCTGTTCCATCTTGTTTAAGGAGCTTTATTAAATGGCCCGTAAGTGGTTGCATGAAGCCAAGGCTAACGCAATTTGTGCAGTTGAGATGTATTTGTATTTATTAAGGATCCCCATTAGCTGATGCCAAGGCAGTCTTCCTGGGGTCCAGCAACATTAAGACAGTTATATACAATCACAAATATTCCATGACGTTACATTTCATAAAACTTTTCACAACACATTAAGTGTGTTCCCTCAGACCTCTACTACCACATATCTACAATACATTAAGTGTGTTCCCTCAGACCACTACTCTACTACCACATATCTACAATACATTACGTTTGTTACCTCAGACCACTACTACCACATATCTACAATACATTAAGTGTGTTACCTCAGACCACTACTCTACTACCACATATCTACAATACATTACGTTTGTTACCTCAGACCACTACTACCACATATCTACAATACATTAAGTGTGTTCCCTCAGACCACTACTCTACTACCACATATCTACAATACATTAAGTGTGTTCCCTCAGACCACTACTACCACATATCTACAATACATTAAGTGTGTTCCCTCAGACCACTACTACCACATATCTACAATACATTAAGTGTGTTCCCTCAGACCACTACTCTACTACCACATATCTACAATACATTAAGTGTGTTACCTCAGACCACTACTACCACATATCTACAATACATTAAGTGTGTTCCCTCAGACCACTACTCTACTACCACATATCTACAATACATTAAGTGTGTTACCTCAGACCACTACTACCACATATCTACAATACATTAAGTGTGTTACCTCAGACCACTACTACCACATATCTACAATACATTAAGTGTGTTCCCTCAGACCACTACTCTACTACCACATATCTACAATACATTACGTTTGTTACCTCAGACCACTACTACCACATATCTACAATACATTAAGTGTGTTCCCTCAGACCACTACTCTACTACCACATATCTACAATACATTACGTTTGTTACCTCAGACCACTACTACCACATATCTACAATACATTAAGTGTGTTACCTCAGACCACTACTACCACATATCTACAATACATTAAGTGTGTTACCTCAGACCTCTACTCTACTAACACATATCTACAATACATTAAGTGTGTTACCTCAGACCACTACTCTACTACCACATATCTACAATACATTAAGTGTGTTACCTCAGACCACTACTACCACATATCTACAATACATTAAGTGTGTTCCCTCAGACCACTACTCTACTACCACATATCTACAATACATTAAGTGTGTTACCTCAGACCACTACTACCACATATCTACAATACATTACGTTTGTTACCTCAGACCACTACTCTACTACCACATATCTACAATACATTAAGTGTGTTACCTCAGACCACTACTACCACATATCTACAATACATTACGTTTGTTACCTCAGACCACTACTCTACTACCACATATCTACAATACATTAAGTGTGTTACCTCAGACCACTACTCTACTACCACATATCTACAATACATTAAGTGTGTTCCCTCAGACCACTACTACCACATATCTACAATACATTAAGTGTGTTCCCTCAGACCACTACTCTACTACCACATATCTACAATACATTAAGTGTGTTCCCTCAGACCACTACTACCACATATCTACAATACATTAAGTGTGTTCCCTCAGACCACTACTACCACATATCTACAATACATTAAGTGTGTTCCCTCAGACCACTACTCTACTACCACATATCTACAATACATTAAGTGAGTTACCTCAGACCACTACTACCACATATCTACAATACATTAAGTGTGTTACCTCAGACCACTACTCTACTACCACATATCTACAATACATTACGTTTGTTACCTCAGACCACTACTACCACATATCTACAATACATTAAGTGTGTTACCTCAGACCACTACTCTACTACCACATATCTACAATACATTAAGTGTGTTACCTCAGACCACTACTACCACATATCTACAATACATTAAGTGTGTTACCTCAGACCACTACTCTACTACCACATATCTACAATACATTAAGTGTGTTACCTCAGACCACTACTCTACTACCACATATCTACAATACATTAAGTGTGTTACCTCAGACCACTACTACCACATATCTACAATACATTACGTGTGTTACCTCAGACCACTACTACCACATATCTACAATACATTAAGTGTGTTACCTCAGACCACTACTACCACATATCTACAATACATTAAGTGTGTTCCCTCAGACCACTACTCTACTACCACATATCTACAATACATTAAGTGTGTTACCTCAGACCACTACTACCACATATCTACAATACATTAAGTGTGTTCCCTCAGACCACTACTCTACTACCACATATCTACAATACATTAAGTGTGTTACCTCAGACCACTACTACCTCATATCTACAATACATTAAGTGTGTTCCCTCAGACCACTACTACCACATATCTACAATACATTAAGTGTGTTCCCTCAGACCACTACTACCACATATCTACAATACATTAAGTGTGTTCCCTCAGACCACTACTACCACATATCTACAATACATTAAGTGTGTTCCCTCAGACCACTACTACCACATATCTACAATACATTAAGTGTGTTCCCTCAGACCACTACTACCACATATCTACAATACATTAAGTGTGTTCCCTCAGACCACTACTACCACATATCTACAATACATTAAGTGTGTTACCTCAGACCACTACTACCACATATCTACAATACATTAAGTGAGTTCCCTCAGACCACTACTCTACTACCACATATCTACAATACATTAAGTGTGTTCCCTCAGACCACTACTACCACATATCTACAATACATTAAGTGTGTTCCCTCAGACCACTACTACCACATATCTACAATACATTAAGTGTGTTCCCTCAGACCACTACTACCACATATCTACAATACATTAAGTGTGTTCCCTCAGACCACTACTACCACATATCTACAATACATTAAGTGTGTTCCCTCAGACCACTACTACCACATATCTACAATACATTAAGTGTGTTCCCTCAGACCACTACTACCACATATCTACAATACATTAAGTGTGTTCCCTCAGACCACTACTCTACTACCACATATCTACAATACATTAAGTGTGTTCCCTCAGACCACTACTCTACTACCACATATCTACAATACATTAAGTGTGTTCCCTCAGACCACTACTACCACATATCTACAATACATTAAGTGTGTTCCCTCAGACCACTACTCTACTACCACATATCTACAATACATTACGTTTGTTACCTCAGACCACTACTACCACATATCTACAATACATTAAGTGTGTTCCCTCAGACCACTACTACCACATATCTACAATACATTAAGTGTGTTCCCTCAGACCACTACTCTACTACCACATATCTACAATACATTACGTTTGTTACCTCAGACCACTACTACCACATATCTACAATACATTAAGTGTGTTCCCTCAGACCACTACTACCACATATCTACAATACATTAAGTGTGTTACCTCAGACCACTACTCTACTACCACATATCTACAATACATTAAGTGTGTTACCTCAGACCACTACTACCACATATCTACAATACATTAAGTGTGTTCCCTCAGACCACTACTCTACTACCACATATCTACAATTCAAAATCCATGTGTACGTGTGTGTTTTATCGTGTGTGTTTAGGCGTGTGTGTGTGTGTCTCTTCACAGTCCCCGCTGTTCCATAAGGTGTATTTATTTATTAGATTTTTAAAATGTGATTCTACTGCTTGCATCAGTTACCTGATGTGGAATACAGTTACATGTAGCCATTGCTCTATGTAGTAATGTGCGCCTCCCATAGTCTGTTCTTAACTTTGGGATTGTGAAGAGACCTCTGGTGGCATGTGTTGTGGAGTATGCATGGGTGTCCGAGCTGTATGCTAGTAGTTTAAACGGACAACTCGGTGCATTCCGCATGTCAACACTTCTTACAAAAACAAGTAGTGATGAAGTCAATCTCTCCTCGATTTTGAGCCATGAGAGATTTACTTGCATATTATTAACGTAAACTCTCCGTGTTCATTTCAGGGCCAGCCGTGCTGCCCTGTTCTGGGCCAGTTGTAATTCTCTGAGGTGCCTCTTTGTGGCACCTGACCACCTACGACTGAACAGCAGTCCAGGTGCGACAAAACTAGGGCCTGTAGGACCTGCGTTGTTGATAGTGTTGTTAAAAAGGCAGAGCAGAGCATTATTATGGACAGCCTTGGCTGGAATTGGGTCAGAGACCTTGTTTAATTGTGTGTGCGTGTGTGGGTGCGTGCGCGAGGATTGAGCTCAGCTGAGGGCAGCTGCAGCAAGCCCAGACGCTTGCTGCAGGGGTTGTCTGTCTGTCGAGCCCGCAGGATTTGTGTGTGCCTGTGCGTGCGTTTGTGCGCGCTGGAACTGGGTGTGTTGGAACAGGGGGGGGGGGGGGGGGGGGGCTGTTTGACCACATCATGTAGGGTTATTGTGTCTGGTTCTAAAAACACACTTTTGCACACACACACACACACACACACACACACACACACACACACACACACCTTTCAAGCTCATCTTACTCTCATCTGGGAATTTTTATGACAAAAGCATTTTGGTACAGCACTGTATCAACCACGAAACACAGGTATTTCACCGTCCTGCAAAAGACCCTAAACAAAAACACAATTTCTTCTTTCCCCTCCAGTCTCTCACTCACCATCCTCCGTTTTGTTTCTCTCTTTCCTTGCCACTCTGAACATTTTGTGCCTCTTTATGTGGCTGCGGGATCCAGAACTGTTCCATCAACACTGTAACCACAACACCGAGAAGCAGTGATCTGTGTGCTTCACCAGTTGCCTTTCTCTCTCCATTTTACACAGCCCACTCCACACCATAACAGCCCTACTTTCTCTATGAAATAGTTCTCTCTCTCTTCAAAACAACCAAACGGAAGAAGAGTGAGAAAGCGAGGACGAAAGAGAAAGAAAGATCTCAGCCTGCCCGGAGCAGAGGCGGCACATTATTGTTCTGCGAGGGCCTCCATTTTACCATCTTCTTTTTTGGATTACTATATTTATATAGCAATACGCAAACCACATCACAGGCTTTTGAAATCTCACCCCGGCCAAGGAATCTAGGCTCTCTGCTTGCTGCACACAGCTGTTTTACAGGCCGCTCTGCTCTGTAATTCTGGCTTTATTTAGCCTGCCTGCACACACACAAACACTACGGAGAAGCTCCCCAACCTGTTTGGAAGAGATCCATAATATTAACAGAATGTTGCTCCTCTCTCTATATCCCCTGACCCCAGTGAGAGATAATGTAGCAGGCGTAAAATAAGTAGAGAAGGGGCAAGTAGAGATGCCGCTGACAGTGGGCTTGTGAGATGCCGGACATAAGGCACTTTTTTGGAACGTCCCTCGACTCCTGCCCTGTCAACAGACATCCCCCCCAAACAAAAAAACCTGACTCTCAGAGAATGAGTGTACAACTGGTAAATAGTCGCTGATATTCAGTCAGGTGTTTATAGATAACGTTAAACAGAGCCTGACCTCAACAGGAGCATTGTCTGAAATTAAGCTAGCTGTAGTCTTAACAAAAGAGGGTCATATACACTACCGTTCAAAAGTTTGGGGTCACTTAGAAATTCCCTTGTTTTTTTAAAGAAAAGCACCCTTTTTTTGCCCATTAAAACATCAAATTATTAAATTAACTAATTAAAAATGGATCAGAAATACAATGTAGACATTGTTAATGTTGTAAATGACTATTGTAGCTGGAAACGGCTGACTTTTTAATGGAATATCCACATAGGCGTACAGAGGCCCATTATCAGCAACCATCGCTCCTGTGTTCCAATGGCACGCCGTGTTAGCTAATCCAAGTTTATCATGTTAAAAGGCTAATTGATCATTAGAAAACCCTTTTGCAATTATGTTAGAACTGGCCTTCTTTAGAACCAGAATAGAACCCGCAAAACACCAGGCTCAACGTCAACTCCGGGATGCTGGCCATGGCAGAGTTACAAAGAAAAAGCCCATATCACAGACTGGCCAATAAAAAGAAAATTTTAAGATCGGTTAAAGAACACAGACTCTGGACAGAGCAACTCTGCCTAGAAGGCCAGCATCCCGGAGTCGCCTCTTCACTGTTGACGTTGAGACTGGTGTTTTGTGGGTACTATTTAATGAAGCTGCTAGTTGAGGACTTGTGAGGCGTCTGTTTCTCAGTCTAGACACTAATGTACATGTCCTCTTGCTCAGTTGTGCGCCGGGGCCTCCCACTCCTCTTTCTATTCTGGTTAGAGCCAGTTTGGCCTGTTCTGTGAATGAGCATTGTACCAGATCTTCAGTTTCTTGGCAATTTCTCGCATGGAATCGCCTTAATTTCTCAGAACAAGAATAGACTGACGAGTTTCAGAAGAAAGTGCTTTGTTTCTGGCCATTTTGAGACTGTAATCGAACCCACAAATGCTGATGCTCCAGATACTCAACTAGTCTAAAGAAGGCCCATTTTATTGCTTCTTTAATGAGAACAACAGTTTTCAGCTGTGCTAACATAATTGCAAAATGGTTTTGTATTGATCAATTAGCCTTTTAAAATAATAAACTTGGATTAGCTAACACAACGTGCCATTGGAACACAGGAGTGATGTAGATATTCCATAAAAATAATTTCCAGCTACAATAGTCATTTACAACATTAACAATGTCTACACTGTTTTTCTCACCAATTTGATGTTATTTTAATGTACAAAAAAAGTGATTTTCTTTCAAAAACAAGGACATTTCTAAGTCACCCCAAACTTTTGAACGGTAGTGTAAGTTCTCAACAAAATAACTTTGCTTTACAGAAAGTATTGAGACAGACAGTGGTGTGGCAGACTGCAATGCAGGAGGCAAAGGATACACATAGAGAGGAATCAAGCAGAGAGAGAGGTTAGTAATGCAGTGGTTCCCAATCTTGGGATCAGGGACCCATGTGGGGTCCCCTGCAATTGAATGGGGTCACCTGAGAGAATCTGTTATCTTAGCAAAAATATGAATAAGTAGTTTCTCTTTTAAATTGGTATGGAATATAACATTTTCCAGTCAACTAAGGGCCTTTGCACTGTAAGAATGAATGTCTTTATGTGTTGGAACAGCCTGCTGGACCTAATCTCATGTATATACAGCTCTCATGTATTAAACTGCTTAAAAGAGAGTAGTGACACAGTGGTGAGGCAAGCTGCAATGCAGGAGGAGGCAGATGAGACAGAGAGAGGAAGCAGGGTAATATTGAAAGTTCGAAAGTGCTAGACCACCCAGGGGGTGAGATCTCGAGAAGTACTTACATTTCTATGTACTCACTCTGAAGGGCACATGACAAAAATTTGTTTGCACGGCTGAAGGATTAATAGACATCAATTAACTTTTTTGTATTCCCTTTATACCGGGATATTTTACCACATTTCTTTAGTAGATCCTGGATCTCTGGAAGACGAGATAAGGGGTCAAGTATCATGTCATCCGCATAAAGTGACACTTTATGCTCTAAGACCCTTATTGCTATAGCTAACGGCTCAATTGGGAAATAGCAGAGGGGACAGAAGACAACCCTGTCTTGTCTCACGTTAAAGTTGGAAATGTCTTCATATGAGAACTGCGCATTTTAAAGGGTTGTAGAAAAATATATAAAGTAAAAAAGTTCTACCTGATGACATCATCATATTTTTACCACAGATGATAGAAACGCGCCGTCTTCACATGCAGACACTGGTATTGTGCTGGAGATAATGAATATGAGATTGAAAAGTGGCGGAATTGCCCTTTAAACTTTCGCAGGTTATGTGCCATTTTACACATCAAAACACAAATGGCTATAGTGGCTAACGCCCCTGCCCCGAAGCCAGCATCAGTTAGCCAGGCGCATCTCCCGGCGAGCAAACAAAATTACTACAACTACAATTACCTCTTTCGCAATCTGGTATGGACCCTTTGTCGACACGGCCCCCCGCCGTACTACCACGACTGGTCCGGCGACTTAACTCCATCCGCTGCGCCCTCAACCGGCCTTCGCCGCACGTCGGAGCAGACGCTTCTACATACCCCAGCCTGCTAACTTTAAATGGCGTGTCTCCCGCATGCTAGCGTATTAACGACTACCCCGCAGCTTCCCTGTTCCATCTATTGCTGTTCACTGGACCCTATGATCACTTGGCTACATAGCTGATGCCTGCTGGACTGTTCATTAATCACGGTACTCCATTTTGTTTATTTTTTGTTTATCTGTCGGCCCCAACTCAGGCCCTGTGTGTACTGTAGTTAACCGACCCTCTCTGCCCATTCATTGACATTTTACCTGTTGTTGTTGTCTTAGCTGATTAGCTGTTGTTGTCTTACCCGTTGTTGCCTTAGCTAGCTCTCCCAATCAACACCTGGGATTGCTTTATGCCTCGCTTTATGTCTCTCTCAAATGTCAATATGCCTTGCACACTGTTGTTTAGGATAGTTGTCATTGTCTTAGTTTACTGCGGAGCCCCGAGTCCCACTCAACATGCCTCAGATACCTCCTTTGTCCCACCTCCCACACATGTGATGACCTCACCCAGCATAACTAGCCCGTCCAGAGATGCAACCTCTTCTCATCACCCGGTGCCTGGGCTTACCTCCACTGTACCCGCACCCCACCATACCCCTGTCTGCACATTATGCCCTGAATCTATTCTACCACGCCCAGAAATCTGCTTCTTTTATTCTTTGTCTCCAACGCTCTAGGCAACCAGTTTTGATAGCCTTTAGCCGCACCCTCATCCTACTCCTCCTCTGTTCCTCGGGTGATGTGGAGGTAAACCCAGGCCCTGCATGTTCCCAGGCACCCTCATTTGTTGACTTCTGTGATCGAAAAAGCCTTGGTTTCATGCATGTCAACATCAGAAGCCTCCTCCCTAAGTTTGTTTTACTCACTGCTTTAGCACACTCTGCCAACCCTGATGTCCTTGTCGTGTCAGAATCCTGGCTTAGGAAGGCCACCAAAAATTCTGAGATTTCCATACCCAACTATAACATTTTCCGTCAAGATAGAACTGCCAAAGGGGGAGGAGTTGCAATCTACTGCAGAGATAGCCTGCAAAGTAATGTCATACTTTCCAGGTCCATACCCAAACAGTTCGAACTTCTAATTAAAAAAATTAATCTCTCCAGAAATAAGTCTCTCACTGTTGCCGCCTGCTACCGACCCTCCTCAGCTCCCAGCTGTGCCCTGGACACCATTTGTGAACTGATCGCCCCCCATCTAGGTTCAGAGTTTGTTCTGTTAGGTGACCTAAACTGGGATATGCTTAACACCCCGGCAGTCCTACAATCTAAGCTAGATGCCCTCAATCTCACACAAATCATCAAGGAACCCACCAGGTACAACCCTAAATCCGTAAACTTGGGCACCCTCTTAGACATTATCCTGACCAACTTGCCCTCCAAATACACCTCTGCTGTCTTCAATCAGGATCTCAGCGATCACTGCCTCATTACCTGTATCCGCTACGGGTCCGCGGTCAAACGACCACCCCTCATCACTGTCAAACGCTCCCTAAAACACTTCTGCGAGCAGGCCTTTCTAATTGACCTGGCCCGGGTATCCTGGAAGGATATTGACCTCATCCCGTCAGTTGAGGATGCCTGGTCATTCTTTAAAAGTAACTTCCTCACTATCTTAGATAAGCATGCCCCGTTCAAAAAATGCAGAACTAAGAACAGATATAGCCCTTGGTTCACTCCAGACCTGACTGCCTTCGACCAGCACAAAAACATCCTGTGGCGGACTGCAATAGCATCGAATAGTCCCCGTGATATGCAACTGTTCAGGGAAGTCAGGAACCAATACACGCAGTCAGTCAGGAAAGCAAAAGCTAGCTTTTTCAAGCAGAAATTTGCATCCTGTAGCTCTAACTCCAAAAAGTTATGGGACACTGTAAAGTCCATGGAGAACAAGAGCACCTCCTCCCAGCTGCCCACTACACTGAGGCTAGGTAACACGGTCATCACGATAAATCCATGATAATCGAAAACTTCAACAAGCATTTCTCAACGGCTGGCCATGCCTTCCTCCTGGCTACTCCAACCTCGGGCCAACAGCTCCGGCAGCTACTCGCCCAAGCGTCCCCAGCTTCTCCTTTACCCAAATCCAGATAGCAGATGTTCTGAAAGAGCTGCAAAACCTGGACCCATACAAATCAGCTGGGCTTGACAATCTGGATCCTCTATTTCTGAAACTATCCGCCGCCATTGTCGCAACCCCTATTACCAGCCTGTTCAACCTCTCTTTCATATCGTCTGAGATCCCCAAGGATTGGAAAGCTGCCGCGGTCCTCCCCCTCTTCAAAGGGGGAGACACCCTGGACCCAAACTGTTACAGACCTATATCCATCCTGCCCTGCCTATCTATGGTCTTCGAAAGCCAAGTTAATAAACAGATCACTAACCATCTCGAATCCCACCGTACCTTCTCCGCTGTGCAATCCGGTTTCCGAGCCGGTCACGGGTGCACCTCAGCCACGCTCAAGGTACTAAACGATATCATAACCGCCATCGATAAAAGACAGTACTGTGCAGCCGTCTTCATCGACCTGGCCAAGGCTTTCGACTCTGTCAATCACCGTATCCTTATCGGCAGACTCACAACAGCCTTCGTTTCTCAAATGACTGCCTCGCCTGGTTCACCAACTACTTCTCAGACAGAGTTCAGTGTGTCAAATCGGAGGGCCTGTTGTCCGGACCTCTAGCAGTCTCTATGGGGGTTCCACAGGGCTCAATTCTCGGGCCGACTCTTTTCTCTCTATATTTCAACGATGTCGCTCTTGCTGCTGGTGATTCCCTGATCCACCTCTACGCAGATGACACCATTCTGTATACATCTGGCCCTTCCTTGGACACTGTGCTATCTAACCTCCAAACGAGCTTCAATGCCATACAACACTCCTTCCGTGGCCTCCAACTGCTCTTAAACGCTATTAAAACCAAATGCATGCTTTTCAACCGTTCGCTGCCCCGCTCTGTACGCTTGTTTATTCCATGTGTAACTCTGTGTTGTTGTTTGTGTCGCACTGCTTTGCTTTATCTTGGCCGGGTCGCAGTTGTAAATGAGAACTTGTTCTCAACTAGCCTACCTGGTTAAATAAAGGTGAAATAAAAAATAAAATAATAATAATAATAAAGTTGTGCAAAGTAAAGCACGCCCTTCTTTTGGGGTAAAGGTGCAAAGAAATTATTAAATAAATGCAATTTCAGCAGGAGCTCGCTAGCACCCCCAAAATGTCATATTTTGGGTCATATCGGTGGTTTTTCGTCTTATCTCGATCGCCCACTGGAGTTTATAGTTTACCCACTTTTTGGCCACTACATCACTGCTGGCACTAATAACAGTGGTGAGTGCTTGTGTGAGTGTGTGCGAGCGATCTGGGTGAGTAGAGTCAAAATTCCTGCTCGCATTAGCGAATGCCACCAGCACATCTTGCCAACTTGGAAAAGATCAACGTTAACTGACGGGCTTTTCTTTCCTTTAACGAACAAACTTTCACAGAGATACGTCTTTCTTTGATCTCCCATCACTCGGTTGCAATTATTCCCAAACAATACCTTCAAAGATGCCAGATGGTCACAGACACTGTTGTTGCAACACATTTTGTAATCAAAACGTAATCACCCGGGGCCTCATTTTTAACCGATGTGTACATTTCAAACTAAATATCGGCGCATGCCATGCATACACGTTTCCCATTATCAATCACACACGTTTCCCATTATAAATCAGACCTGTCATAAAAATGTACGCCTATGAACAAGCATTAAAAAAAAGCCCTCCCGTTCACCTTTTATGGTGACAATAATGCCCTTTATAATTTGGTGCTATTGGATTTAGGCCACGCCAGTTTGTAAAATAAAGAACAATGGCATATTTGATCACATTCCTGTAGAGGTGTGAGCACAATGTTTTTATATTTTGCAGTGACTTTTTCAAACTAAACATGCATGCTGCCTATAGTAAGTGCCTGTCCGGGCATTCTGCAAGATTGATTGTATATTGGAAACTTTTTAAAAGTAGGCTACTATATCCCCCTACGCGAAGGATAGACTTTATTGTTGTTCAATATTTTGTTCGTCAATAGATTATTTTATTTCTATGTCTTCCCTTGGTATAGGCTGTGAGATTAAATAGGTTTATGGTGTTGTGCACCTATCGCACAGCAATACTTTAACCTACCCATACTACATAAGCTACCGGTCTATTTACTGTGTTGGCAGAATCTTGTATTTTTGTTGTTGTCAGCAGCACGTTTGAATTCAACAACGTTTTGCATCGACTTTTCCCTGAACCTAAATATGTTGGACTGCCCGTGAATTCTGAAACATTGTCTAAGCTACTCAAAACAAAAATTGAAATTACAGTAGGCTACATACAGTAGTAGCATAAATACTTCACAGTAAAAGATCACCTCTCGTGTTCACCAGTCAAATTCGTCTGTAGCCTATAAATGGTGCTGCCTATGGGATCACATACAGCAAAACTTTAAACACGTAGCCTATATGTTTACATACAGTGGTTATTCCTTTAAAAGTTGCGTCATACCATTGCACGCTTGATGAGTGCTGCGGAATGGTATGGCATGTTGGAGTGCATGACGTCATAGTATTTTACTGTCAACCATTGTTGCCATTAATACTAGTTGGACGACCAGAGGGCATCTTTGAGAAGCTAAGTTATTGAAATGACATGGAGCTGTAGGCCTAAGAGTCTTGTTTTCTGTAGCTGTTTTAGTGTAACTTACTTATTGGCATAAAGGCCGACTACAATGTACAGTACATCAATCAATCATTCATTCATTTGTGTATGTCATCACACAGCATACGAGTCATCCATGTCTTTTAAATACAGTCAAGCATTATAGTTATACAACAAATAACAAAGGGAGCCTTGAATAATGAAACAATGAATAAACCGCAACGTGTCGGCTTAAGGGATTGAATTCACGAATGCCTTTGACTGTTTTTAATATTGGCTGTACTAGAGACTTTCAAACCTTTTTTTGTTAGAACAGACTATATGCGATTGATTATTGTATTTGTTGTGCTGTTTATACTGTTATAAATGTAGCTGAATTACATGTATTAATATTATGGTGTTTCTATTCCAAGAAAAGTGAAAATGCATTTTACAGTAGCCTAGGCTTAAAATATGGCTCTGTACAACGTGACAGGTCGGGAGTAGGCCTAGGCTACTAATCGATTGCGAGTGAAGAGCAAAATAATAACAACGCTAATTGTA
The DNA here is from genome assembly GCF_016432855.1 of Salvelinus namaycush. Classification (NCBI taxonomy): domain Eukaryota; kingdom Metazoa; phylum Chordata; class Actinopteri; order Salmoniformes; family Salmonidae; genus Salvelinus; species Salvelinus namaycush. The sequence goes on from NC_052326.1 coordinate 6,410,549, forward strand.
GTCTAACCAATACCCAAACGGAGATTCCGTGAAAAGAAAAATCTGTTTATCAAGACCATTCCCCATGCTGGTCTCAGAGCAGCGCAAAACGGTGCTGAAATAGTTGACCACACTATTGCTATTGCTTCAAATCCTATTATAACAAATGGATGACTTTGGGTGTTCCAGTAAGCAACAATTTGTTACCTTCACTAGCCTACTTTGTTCCATATTTCTGTCATTCAGTCATATTTATTCCCGTAGTAATTTGTTATGGATCCATCGATATGTGGTTAGAAAACAATGCATGTGGTGGGCTGTGCAAAGAGATGGATGAAGTTACATGCCTCGCAAACATCCATTAATACACTTAAAGTCCCTAAACTCAGCAAGTCCATGGTCCCGCTGATAGCGCATCAAGGGTGGATGGCTTATTTTGTATTCCAATTTATTGGAAAGGCTGCTAAACCATTTACACCTGGCCCATCCGCCTGACTCTCTACCAATGCCATCAGATTATTACTTTTATTGTTATCTATTCGGTAACATTCCACAAGTAAATGCAATAAATAAAACACCTACAATAAATAGCTCAAGTCTTGAAAATCTGGGAAACCTTTTAGATTTTTTTTGTATCTGTTTAGTTGCGGAGGCTGTATGGCTTCGCCATCAACTTGTTCATTTAGCAGATATCACTTGCCTATATTCAGTCAACACATATATTTGAAGAATATAATGGACTATAACAGACAATTTTCGTTTCTCTTAAGAAAAAACCTTACAGTGTAACAACAGTTTTAGTAAGTAATAAGCAATGGTCCAGTTACAGCTTCTAATGACAAAGTACAAACAAAAACTTTTTTTTCTTGTTGAGTGGACAGAGGAAGAGCAATTGTTACACTCTTGTTCTAAATTCAATTACTCTCTTCTTCTACATCCTCGCCATTCAGTACATTCAAATTCAATTGTAATACATTTTGTCCCGTTCAACAACTCCAAATCGCTTTTGCATGTGCTCCAAAGGGATAACTTGAAATTACATGATTTAGGTAAATTAAATAATTGAAAGGAACATTTTGATTATTTATTAGCCTCATGTAAAAATCATTGTCAAAAGTGCAAGAGATATTTTTGCATGACAAACTGGTGCTGTTAGATTACAACATAATTTATCTGCCAGTTTGGAACAATGTAAACAATACTAAATCAAGTATTAGTAAAACCAGAGGGTCTGGTCTAATGAAACAAAATGGTAAAGCCTTGTACAGCACAGCAACGTTTGAAAACAGGCGGATTTGTGAAATTGCTTTATCTGACATTTTGCGGTTGCATGAGGCTCGGTGATCACAGAATCAGTAGGATATTAAACTAACTCTCAAACAGGCAACAGAAGCAGGAACAGCATAGAGCTGAGTGACTCACTCATTCCTGGCTTTCGTTCAAAATAAGTTGTATTATAATGCAGGGTTAAAGACACATTCTTTCTGATTGTCCGTAGCATGCAGTATCTCATCTCGCTACAGCTCATTTTGTTTGAATTATTATGTGGATTATAATAAATGTATATATTTGTAGGGGTTGATGCATTTTCTGTTAGGGTAAATCTGGTCTGTGATACTGAATTAGAAGTAAAACTTTAGAGTACTTAAGCATTGAATACATTGCAAGTTTGCCCTTTTTTGGCCATGAGGCTACACTTTACAATAGGACTCAACTCTGACTGAGCACATCATCTATTGGTAGTCTAAACTGTGTCACAAATTGGGGGATTTTTCACACTTAGCCGAGCTATTAGACTACCTTTTGTAAATTAATGGAGGTGTGAATGTTTCAGTCACTCTCTCCTATCGCACTAGAGTCCTGCGTCCCGGAGTTGAGAGAGAACTTGGGTAAATACAATGGCGCAATTACACTTGACATGTGGACAGACGATTTTCGAAAAATAGGATACTTCTGCCTTACAGACCATTACATAAACGAAGAGTGGATTTTATCCACCACGAAGTGGGACAGTGCAGCTCCAAACTATAGATAACATAAGGCCGGCTATTGTGAAATAATACGTGTGGATCTTGTTGTTTTCCTCGATCGTTTCAAGAGGCCTACTGTCCACCTGGTAATTGTGTGGTCCCAAAGGATATAGTGTCACCTTCAGATGGATGTGTGGTTTCAGAAAGAAGCTAGCTGCACATTCTTTTCTTGTGAGCCTTCTTCTGCGAGCCTATGACCAGGCACAGTGGATGACATCCTTTTACTGCACAGCAATTTGAAGAGATCCAGTCATGAATGGACTGTTTTTGAAGTTATTGTTTTAGTATATTTATTTGCTGTCTAATATTAGAAGGCTCTTTAAAGCGATTTGAGTTGTCAATGTGCCGCATTGCATTGTGAAAAAATAATATTCATCTGTTCTTAATTCATGGCATGGTTTCTTTTTAGCCAAATGTTGAATAGACATGCAGGAAAATAGGAATAATATCCTGCTGTCTGTAGTCATAAAAACAATTAGGCAAAATAAATTGATATTATTTTGTTGGGTAACGAATCGGCTCTCTGAACTTTTATCTTCAATATAATCATTAATTCGGAAGGTTAAACCGATAGGTCTTAGCCCTGCAGTAAATTGAAATTAGATCACCAGGTTCATTTTTCATTGGGTTATAATAATCCTTGCCCTCTGGGAATGTTATAAACGTTATGGGTGGAGTTCGAAATGTTGCTGTCAGAAGTATTACAATGGAAATGAACTTTTAATCCAGCTGTCTGCGTTTTTCAAGACATGACATAATAGGGTACAGCGAGATGGGTTGGTCGATACTTTCCTCGTCAATCACCTTGAAAAAAAAAAAAAATTAAAAACTGAAAATCAACCAATGTCAGCCTTTAAATGCTTTATTATCCAAATGTTGAAAGTGCGTGTGGGCGACAGAAAGCAACAAAATGGTGCAGTTTGAGACCATGTGGTGGAGAGTGATGCTGGACGTGGGTCTGGGCAGGTGTGATGTAGTTGTTATTTGTATGTGTATGTTTTGTATTGTCTGAAAAGATCAAATAAAATCTTACCAAAAAAATGTAATAAGGAAAAATTACAAGCTTGCAACACGCATCTGATTATTCTTTTTTAATAGAATTTATTCAATTTATTTAGGTGACATTTTTCATTGTAACCACAATGTCACAAATAATTGAACGCACACAACTTGTGCAGATTAACTTGGTCAAAACATTTATTTTTTAAAGACCATCAGAAAAAATGTTGGTACTTATTTATTTTTGATCCAAAGCCACGAATTAGTTTGTCACTCAGCTTTTATGCTGACAAATATAGCTTTATGCTGCGAAATAGCATACTAAATTGACCAAGCCTAAGCAAATATATTAAATTGCCTAAATAAACTAGTACACTTCATAAATAAATGAAGTAGCTCAGGTCTTGAAAATATGTGCAACCCTTTTCCCCTCCCTATCCTCTCTGGACTCTCTTTCATTCAGTTTCAGAAACTCACTTTATATAGAGGGCCTGTCATTCTTTCACACTGTGGTAAATAAAGCCAGTTTGTTATTTAGAATTTATTTTCGGTCTGGTTTTAGAGGGATAGAAACTGAAAGTCCACAGTGCCTATATTTTGAAAATCGTCAGTCCACATTTGTATTTACAAGTTCTCTCTCAACTCCGGGACCACCCGGCAGCTGATTTTTTTTGTTACTGCTTGATGCAGGACTCTAGTGCCAGAGAAGAGAGACTCTTGGACTGAAATATTCACTCACATTTGCGAAAAGATATTTCAGACTACCCATTCCAAAAATCATCTAATGGCAAATGCCTGAATTTTGTTATTATGTTTCTATTAATAAGCGTGTCATCATATCCCCCATTTGCACAAAATACTTAGGTCTACTTGCCTGCTTTCAAGACAGTTCTTCAACCACCAGAAGACGTGTGAATGCATGGCTTGCTTGGAGGAAATTATATTATCACGTCAAGCTCAGTTTTTATATATTTTTTTATACATGAGGCCCCTGAAGAATTTAACTATCGTCAGGATCATTTTTTTGTGTCTGTCTGTTGGCAGTGCTTCGGCTCAGTCGAGTCCTTTCAGTACACTATCCGCAGGATTAGCTTAGAAGCTAGTCTGCAAACCCAGAGTCCTTTGGCCTTGTTATATTCTGTGTAGCTAGGGCTCTTGGTTTAAAGGATTCTAGGTCGGTAGGACACACAAAAAGCACCCCCATGCGGAAAGAGTGGCAGCTGAACCAATGAGGACACAGGGGCACCTATATTCAATACGGTGCCCCTTTTTAAAGCGACAAGGCCCACCCCTTTCTCTGTACATTTAAAACCCAAAGGATCCTTCACTGCCCATCTGGCACGAGTTCTCACACTCGTTAAGCAGAGGTTCTCCCTCTCTATAAATACAAACCCCCCCCTGTCACTCCAACCCCCCTCCCTACCACCCCTCCCTCCTCTACAGTGTACACTCATAGTCACACTAACCTTCTCTTGCCGCCCAGTGTAAAAGTCACGGAGATCACATGGGGGCCCTCACTATTTTTATACCCATTTACAGGTGGTGTCTCTTTTTGTCATTTAGTTATTATCCACAGTGGCTGGCTGGCAGCCCCGTAGTCCTGTCTGAAACTGGCCAGAATGAATCAGACAAATGTCTACTAATTTAGGGTGGTGGTAAGGGTTAGGATTGAATATAGGTAAACTGAGTGTAGGCTACTGCAGATCTCTATTTAGGGATTCTTTCTACTTTATGTGCACAATGTAGGACCTTGTAGTATAGTAGATTAGGGCAGAAGATGGCTGCCGTTTTACGGGCTCCAAACCAAAGGTACTATGTTGTGTTTTTTTGCCTTGTTTTGTACATAATGTTTCTGCTACTATTTCTTATGACCGAAAAGAGCTTCTGGGTTTCAGAACAGCGATTACTGACCTCGAACTGGACAAATATTTTTTCTTGAACGAGTCGGACGCGAATGATTTACACCAGATACCCGACAAGGCCTAGATCCCTGTCATTCGCGTGAAGAGAATACGCAGATAGAGGGGACGCAAGTCCGGGTGCCTTGTGAGAATTTGTCGGCGATTGGGTAACCCGCCTCTACCATCCGTCCTATTGGCCAACGTGCAATCATTGGATAATAAACTGGATGAGCTCTGTTAAAGACTATCCCACCAATGAGACATTAAAAACTGTAATATCTTATGTTTCACCGAGTTGTGGCTGAACGACGACATGGATAATATACAGTTGGCTGTTTTTTGCAAGACAGAACAGCTGCCTCCAGTAAGACGAGGGGTGGTGGTCTGTGTCTATTTGTCAATAACAGCTGGTGCGCGAAATCAAATATTAAGGAATTCTCCAGGTTTTGCTCACCTGAGGTAGAGTATCATGATAAGTCCCAAGAGCGTTTTCATCTATATTTTTCGTACCTGTCTATTTACCACCACAAACCGATGCTGGCACTAACACCACTCCCAATGAGCTGTACAAAGCCATAAGCAAACAAGAAAATGTTCATCTAGAAGCGGCGCTCCTAGTGGCCGGGGACTTTATTGCAGGGAAACTTATATCCGTTTTACCTAATTTCTGCATGCATTGTACATGTGCAACAAGAGGGGAAAAAAACTCTAGACCACTATTTTCTATACTCCCGATTCCTGCTTACAAGCAAAAACTAAAGCAAGAAGTACCAGTGACTTGCTCAATACGGAATTGGTCAGATGATGCAGATACGAAGCTAGAGGACTGTTTTGCTAACACAGGCTAGAATATGTTCCGGGACTCATCCGATGGTATTGTTGAGTACACCACATCAGTCACTGGCTTTATCAATAAGTGCATCGATGACATTGTCCCCACGTTGACCGTACGTGCATACCCGAACCAGAAGCCATGGATTACAGACAACATCTGCACTGAGCTAAAGGGTGGAGCTGCCACTTTCAAGGAACCCGGACACATAAGAAATCCCAATATGCCCTCAGACGAACCATCAAACAAGCAAAGCGTAAATACAGGACTAAGATGGAATTCTATTCGACTGGCTCCAACGCTCGTCGGATGTGGCAGGACTTGCAAACTATTATAGACTACAAAGGGAAGCCCAGCCGCGAGCTGCCCAGTGACACAAGCCTACCAGACGAGCTAAATTACTTCTATGCGCGCGTCGAGGAAAGCAACACTGAAGCATGCATGAGGGCACACGCTGTTACGGACAACTATGTGATCACACTCTCCGTAGCATTCTATAACATTCACAAGGCTGCAGGGCCAGACGGATTACCAGGATGTGTACTCCGAGCATGTGCTGACCAACTGGCAAGTGTCTTCACTGACATTTTCAACCTGTCCCTGGACGAGTCTGTAATACCTACATATTTCAAGCAGACCACCATAGTTCCTGTGCCCAAGAACACCAAGGTAACTTGCCTAAATGACTTCCGACCCATAGCACTCACGTCTGAAAGGCTGGTCATGGCTCACATCAACACCATCATCCCAGAAACCCTAGACCCACTCCAATTTGCATACTGCCCCAACAGATCCACAGATGACGCAATCTATATTGCACTCAACACTGCCCTTTCCCACCTGGACAAAAGGAGCACCTATGTGAGCTAAGCATTCAACACCATAGTGCCCTCAAAGCTCATCACTAAGCTAAGGACCCTGGGACTAAACACCTCCCTCTGCAACTGGATCCTGGACTTCCTGACGGGCCGCCCCCCAGGTGGTAAGGGTAGGCAACAACCCATCTCCCTGTTCCCCCATGACTGCGTGGCAAAGCACGACTCCAACACCATCATTCAGTTTGCCGACGACACAACGGTGGTAGGCCTGATCACCGACAACGATGAGACAGCCTATAGTGAGGAAGTCAGACACCTGGAAGTGTGGTGTCAGGACAACAACCTCTTCCTCAACGTGATCAAGACAAAGGAGATGATTGTGGACTACAGGAAAAGGAGGGCCGAGCACGCCCCCATTCTCATCGACGGCGCTGTAGTGGAGCAGGTTCAGAGCTGTCCACAACACCAACAAACTATCATGGTCCAAACACACCAAGACAGTCGTGAAGAGGGCATGACAAAACCTTTTCCCCACTCAGGAGACTGAAAAGATTTGGCATGGGTCTTCAGATCCTCTAAAAGTTATACAGCTGCACCATTGAGAGCATCCTGACTGGTTGCATCACCGCCTGGTATGGCAACTGCTCGGTTTCCGACCGCAAGGCGCTACAGAGGGTAGTGCATACGGCCCAGTACATCACTTGGGCAAAGCTTCCTGTCATCCAGGACCTCTATACCAGGCGGTGTCAGAGGAAGGCCTTAAAAACTGCCAAAGACTCCAGCCACCCTAGTCATAGACTGTTCTCTCTGCTACCGCATGGCAAGTGGTACCGGAGTGCCAAGTCTAGGTCCAAAAGGCTTTTGAACAGCTTCTACCCCCAAGCCGTAAACCTGCTCAACAGCTAATCAATGGCTACCCGGACTATTTACATTGACCCCCCCCCCCCCCCCCCCCCCCTTTTTGTTATGCTGCTGCTACTCTCTGTTTATTATCTATGCATAGTCACTTTACCCCTACCTACATGTACGTATTACCTCAATTACCTCGACTAACCGTAACCCCCGCACATTGACTCGGTGCCGGTACCCCCTGTATATAGCCTCTTTATTGTTATTTTGTTGTTGCTCTTTTATTTTTTACTTTAGTTTATTTAGTCAAATAAAAGTTTTTCCTAACTCTTATTTTTCTTAAAACGGCATTGTTGGTTAAGGGCTTGTAAGTAAGCATGTCACGGTAAGGTCTACACACGTTGTTTTCGGCGCACGTGGCAAGTAACACATAGTTAGAATGGCTAGGCTAAGTGTCGCTACACTCTCCAGCTCCCCTCTTTGAATGTTAGCCGGCCACAAAGACTTTGGCCTCTTAATCAGTGGTTTGCAGGTCCCCTGAGTCAAGCCAGCCCCACTATAAACAGAACACCATGTGTTACAAATAGAGCCCAGTGGTGCTATTCATCACACCACCTCCCCTATTCTTTCTCTCTCGTTTTCTCCCTCTCTCTGTTAGTGTTCGTCCCGTCCTCTCCCTGCCCTGTTGTAGTAGATCCTCCTTGAGCCATATGTTGTTCTCCCAGTGACTTTGGTTTTTGGCAGCCCGTGTTGAAGCTCCACGGAGATCAGCTTTGTTTCTGTGCTATTCAGCACTTTGAGCTGGCTGCTGGCATTTGCCTATGGATTTACAGTCCATAAGTCAACTTGAAGGCAAACCTAGTAGGTTTTTAGTTGGGAGTTGGGGGGTATTTTTTGGCACAGGCTTTTGACAAAGAAGACGTAACATATTATTTGATATTCCCATCATCTTTGATAAGGCACGAATAACTTAAGTTGTAGTTTTGGTATGGTGTCTTTGTAAGTTGTACCCTTAAGCGAATCTAAGTTGTGTTAGCGTTAGCAAGGATTTTGGCAAAGGTGTACTGTATATTTTTCCTGAAGGGTCATAATTTATCTTGGTCAGTCACGCCATTCATTGAAAACATGATTTTAAAAGGTCTCATGTCTCACCTGTATAAATATTATCCTAAACCTTAGATGTTTCTCCTCACAAAGGGGTTATTCACTGCGGTGCCTGGACAGTGGAGTGGGTCATGGGAAGAAGTGGAGATGGGAGGGACGTATGTTGGCACAGAAGAGGGCACCTTCCCATCAGAACAAACCAACCCAACCCCCCTACCATTAGACCATTCTGGTAGTCACTCCCCATGACTGGTTGCCACCACTGTTTCAGGAGGGTCGGGGGTTGGGCTGTGGGGTCTGGGGTGGGGTAGCTGTCTGTCCCTCAGTCTCTGCCTCCCCCTCTCTCGCTCTCTGTGTCGTATTGAGCCATATTGGCCCTGGATAGTGCATATGTTCACTTCTGGGAAAGCCCGGAGAACAATGTCTAGCACTCCGGCATAAAATGTCTCTGGCATCCTGGGAGGCTCCTTCAGTTCTGAGTCATGGAATTGAAAGTATGATGTATCTTAGCAAAGTGCGGGCAATCCTCCTCGACTGTGTGTTATGTCAACTTTTGTCATCTGCATTGGGTTGTGTGTGTGTGTCATATTGCCCTGGTTTGCAGTTGAACATGTCCTGAGAAAGGATGTGGGGGACATTTTTCTCCCAATGAAAATATGTTGCACAACTTGCACTGGAGCTCGAAGTATCTGAGCTTTGTAGCAACAAAAAAAAGCGCACGTGTTATTTTTTTGGGACCGCATTGTATCTGTTGTGGGGGAAAAAATTGGACCACCCATGCGGAAAAATTATATAGTTACATTCAGTTTAACAACATGTATGTGCATGTATTTATGTACACGTAAATCACAGATACAGTGCATTCGGAAAGTATTCAGACACCTTGACCTTTTGCATATTTTGTTAAGTTATAGCCTTATTTCTAAAATGGATTTCTTATATTAAATCAATCTACACACAATACCCCATAATGACAAAGCACAAACAGGTTAAGAATGTTTTTCAAATGTATATAAAAAAAAACTTCAATATCACATTTACATAAGTATTCAGACCCTTTACTCAGTACTTTGTTGAAGCAACTTTGGCAGCGATTACAGCCTTGAATCTTCTTGGGTATAATGCTACAAGCTTGGCAGACCTGTATTTGGGGAGTTTCTCCCATTATTTTCTGCAGATCCTCTCAAGCTCTGTCAGGTTGGATGGGGAGTGTCGCTGCACAGCTATTTTCAGATCTCTCCAGAGATGTTCGATCAGGTTCAAGTCCGGGCTCTGGCTGGGCCACTCAAGGACATTCAGAGACCTGTTCCGAAGCTACTCCTGTGTTGTCTCGGCTGTGTACTTGGTGTCGTTGTCCTGATGGAAGGTGAACCTTCGCCTTAGTTTGAGGTCCTGAGCGCTCTGGAGCAGGCTTTCATCAAGGATCTTTCTGTACTTTGCTCCGTTCATCTTTCCCTTGATCCTGACTTGCCTCCCAGTCCCAACTGCTGAAAAACATCCCCACAGCATGATTCTGCACCACCATGCTTTACCGTAGGGATGGTGCCAGGTTTCTTTCAGACATGACGCTAGGCATTCAGGCCAAAGAGTTCAATCTTAGCTTCATCAGACCAGAGAATCTTGTTTCTCATGTTCTGAGAGTCCTTTAGGTGCCTTTTGGCAAACTCCAAGCGGGCTGTCACGTGACTTTTACTGAGGAGTGGCTTCCGTCTGGCCACTCTACCATAAAGGCCTGATTGGTGGAGTGCTCCAGAGATAGTTGTCCTTCTGGAAGGTTCTCCCATCTCCACAGAGGAACTCTGGAGCTCTGTCAGAGTGACCATCGGGTTCTTGGTCACCTCCCTGACCAAGGCCCTTCTCGGCCTGGGTAGCCAGCTCTAGGAAGAGTCTTGGTGGTTCCAAACGTCTTCCATTTAAGAGTGACGGAGGCCACTGTGTTCTTGGGGACCTTCAATGCTACCCTTCCCCAGACCTGGACACAATCCTGTCACGAAGCTCTACGGACAATTCCTTCCACCTCATGGCTTGTTTTTTGCTCTGACGTGCACTGTCAACTGTGGGACCTTATATAGACCGTTGTGTGCCTTTCGAAATCATGTCCAATCAATTGAATTTACCACAGGTGGGCTCCAATCAAGTTGTAGAACCATCTCAAGGATGATCAATGGAAACAAGATGCATCTGAGCTTAATTTTGTGTGTCATAGCAAAGACTCTGAAAAAGGTATTTCAGTTTTTCTTTATTTTATATACATTGACAAACATTTCTAAATAACTGTTTCTGCTTTGTCATCATTGGGTATTGTGTGTAGATTGAGGATTTAATTAAAATATATATTTTAGAATAAGGCTATAATGTAACAAAATGTGGAAAAAGTCAAGGGGTGTGAATACTTTCCTAATACAATGTACAAAACATTAGGACAGACTGACCAGGTGAATCCGGGTGAAAGCTATGATCCCTTATTGATGTCATCTGTTAAATCCACTTCAATCAGTGTAGCTCTGTAATGAACATGATGGGAGACAGAGAGCTGCTTTCAAGCGCAGGGCGCAGCAGGTGTGTATTTGTGAAGGACCACAGGAGGAAGCAGGTAGCTGGGTCCAGGGGCAGGCAGAAGGTCATACACAGGGGGTCCAAAAAGGCAACAGTACATGCAGGGAAAAGCCTAGTAACGTCGTCCGGGAGATCAGGCAATAGGTTAATAACAGGAAATCCGATAGGCTAAAGTACAGGTAGGGAATAGACAAAAGGCATCGTTAGTGAGGCAGGCAAAAACTATCAGACACAGGAGGATTAAATTACGGGAAACACAGCGCTCCGAATAGAAGTGTGTCACAAAACAAACAATACCTCACAATGATGGGGTGCAAAGAACTGAACTAAATAGTGTGTGATGATGACATACAGGTGTGTGAACAGGTGATCAGAATTCAGGTGATTGGGATCTGGAGAGTGAGCTGCGTTCAGGGGATCTATGTGTTTGAGAGTGTGAGCTGGAAAGTGGGCTGGAAAGTGAGCTGCGTTCAGGGGAACTACGTGTTTGAGAGTATGAGTCGGAAGCAGGCGTTACAAGATGAAGAGAGGGAAACAGGTTAAATAAGGATTTTTAAGCCTTGAGACAATTGAGACATGGATTGTGTGTGTGTGCCATTCATAGGGTTAATGGGCAAGACAAAAGATTTAAGTGACTTTGAACAGGGTATGATAGTAGGTGCCCAACGCTGCTGGGTTTTTTCACGCTCAACCGTTTGCTTTGTGTCCACCACCCAAATTACATCCAGCCAACTTGACACAACATGGGCCAGCACATCTTGTAGAGTTCATGCCCACACAAATTGAGGCTGTTCTGAGGGCAAAAAGGGGTGCAACTCAATAAAGCCTTATGTACATATATTTAAATATATGTACAAACATACATGAGCATAGTTGAAATTGGCCTTTTCATGTATCTCTGGGAAATATTTTAAATATTTAAATACAGTGAGGTCGAACAGTATTTGGACAGTGACCATTTTTGTTCTTGCTTTGGCACTGTACTCTAGGACTTTGGATTTGAAATGATACATAACCTGAAAACTACTTATTGTTGGCAGAGAGGTTTGAAACCCTCTTTAATGTTCTATTAATTTCAGCGCCTGATGTCGCTAGGCAGGCCAAAATTCCACCCACGCAAAACAAGCAGAAATTTCAGTAGTAGCAGTGCGTGCGTGGGTAAAATCACTGGGGAAGCCAAGTCAGGGGGGAAAAAAACATATTACAACCCATGTGTGGTGATAATTGCGTTGTTTGCTCTAAAACCGGTTAGTTCATATGCCTTGCTACCGTGATACAGTATATAGGCCTAAGGCCGAGACAATAAGAAGACACTGGAGAATAAATTCAACCACACCTTTGTTTCATCACAAAACCGGAGAACAACCTCTGTCAGGTGAAGTCCACAAAGCATGTTGCATGTAACAAACAGTTTCATGACCAAGCAAGTTAATGTTTCTGACATTTTCAGACTACTAAACAACTATTGATTTAGAACTTCATCGAGTTACCGCAAGTCTCAATTCCAGCACCATTTCAAGATCATCAAATCACCTCTGCTTAGTCTAATACAGTGACAACTAAAAGATACCAAAAACGATTTAGTCAATGTAAGCTAAATATGATGTGACTGTCCATGTTTCTGATGTGTGTGTGTGTGTGTGTGCATGCAAGTAGAAAAACATGTTGACTCACCCTACTTGTCGATAAACGCCAATGCCATCCTTCTCTCTTTCATGTTGACCACACTTGTATTTTTTGTTGGCTGTATCATGTTATGGGTATATTTGTTATTGGCATGGACTAGGGAGTGTTTTGGGATTAAAAGAAATGGAATAGAGCTAAGCACAGGCAAAATCCTAGAGAAAAACCTGGTTCAGTCTGCTTTCCAACAGACACTGGGAGACAAATTGACCTTTCAGTAGGACAATAACCTAACACACAAGGCCAAATATACACTGGAGTTGCTTAACAAGACGAAATGGAATGTTCCTGAGTGGCCTAGTGACAGTTTTGACTTAAATCGGCTTGAATATCTATGGCAAGACTTGAAAATTGCTGTCTAGCAATGATCAACCACCAACTTGACCGATCTTAAAGAATTTTAAAAAGAATGTTGCAAATATTTTGTTGCAAAGCTCTTAGAGACTTTCCCAGAAAGATTCACAGCTGGTATCGCTGCCAAAGGTGATTTCTAAAATGTGTGAATACTTGTGTAAACGAGATATTTCTGTATTTAATTTTCAATACATTTGCAAACATTTAAAAACAAATCTGAGTGCAACACAACAAAATGTGGAATAAGCAGTGACGTGTAGTCATGGATGTCAAGGGAAACCAGGCTTTCCCAAATCATTAACTAAGTAAAACAACATACAAAATAATTTATTTTTCATCTCTCTGTGTTTCATACATTCAGCCTCTTGCAAATTGAAGGAAATGTATCTCACCGGGGAAAGCATCTGAATGAAACTGCGCCCCTCTGTCTCAGTATGTGTAGCCCAACTATCTGATGCTGTCTGGTCAAAAAGAGTATGACATTGTTGCCGCCCGTAGCATTGAATGCAAAGGAAGCCAGCGAGCATTTGGCCTCCCTTGATCATTTTTTCAATAAAATTATAGCCACTCAGTGTTGAGCTAAACTGAGTGAGCTCAGCTGTGATTGTTCCCGGCTCACCCCAAAAGAGTGTCAAGTGAAGCCAGTTTGGCTTTAGCTTTCACATCTATCATATCACCAGAATCCAAACATCATTGACACAAAAAAAAAAATCGTTAAATTTCGTAAAATCGTCACATTCCTAAATTAGCCATGGATGGAGATAGGTATTTGGGCTTGTGGTTTTACTTAATTTGGCCAGTGATTATAACGCCGATTCTGATGCAACCATAAATGTATACATTGTGCCCCTGGCCTGAGAGGATAGTTAAACATGTAGCTAGATGTAGTAGGCCTGGCGTGTCGTTGCCCATGAAAGGAAGTTAGGCTAGCATTTTAGCCAGGTAGCCCAGGACAACAAAAATGAATAGCGTGTACTGTATGACAGAGTCATAGACCGTTTAGGCAACCGGATAGAGGAGAAAAGCATTGCTGGCATTTCTCTACAAATAGGGTGAGTCAACATGTTTCTTTCTACTTGCAGGCATGCACGCACACACAGACAGAAATCCATAGCATGCACAACCACATCATATTTAGCTTACGTTGATTGGACAAAAAAAAAATTGGTATCTTTTGTTGTAACTGTATTAGCTGAGTTAGTGGAGGCAGCGCCTGTTTTCTTTGCGACTTGCTGTAACTCTCCATGGTTCTAAATCAATAGTTTAGTCGTCTGAAAATGTTGGAAACATTACCTTGCTTGACCATGCTGTAGGTCATGTTTGTTACACGAGGACATCACTGGACAGATGCTGCTCTCCGGTTTTGTGATGAAACAATAGCTTGGTTGAATTTATTCTGATACTGTGTCTTCTTATTGTCTCGGCCTTAGGCCTATATATCACGGTGTCGAGGCATATGAACAGGTTATAGGTGATTTTACCCTTGCACCGCTACTGGGAATAAGTCAAGGGGTACGAATACTTTCTGAAGGCACTGTGTGCCACCACCCCAAAAGGGCACTTGGTGAATGGGAGGGCAAAGCGGCAGCTGCTCGGGCACAGGAGGACTCCTATCTGTGCACGTGCCTGCTAAAGTGCAACCATTTTGGCTGCATATGCTCCTAGATATTTTTGTATTTTTAAAAATAAAAAATCACCCAGATAATAATTGTTGTAATGATAGGCTTCACAGTGCAGTTGTTTCAGAGTGCCCTAAAAAAAAATGTGGAGTGCAGATCTGTTTAATCCAAAGCCTACATGTAAAGAATATTAAAGATTGCATCAGTGATTTGTATTTCTTTCTGAAGACGTAACGGCATGGGAATGCCTGTGTCTACCACTTTTGCGTAGCCAGTTAGCGATGCCGAAACAGTCATTTTTAAAGGCTTTCCAAATGAAATGTTAACTGCAAAGTAGGTTTACCTGGCAGAGTGATATGATCTTATGAAGATTTGTATCAATCAGGTGGTCTTTTGTTTTGCAAACTACTGTTGAGCAGCCAAACACCAGTCTCTTGAGGTTCACAATTTAAAAAAAAGAATTGTTTTCTTCCCCTGACCTCAAAAAGTGTCTCCTGAGCTGGGTTAAGCATTGTTGTGGACTTACATAATCCAATTTAGTTGTTTTTCAATTTAAGAAAAATTGATTTTGAGAGTGAAAAGCTGTAAAAAAAGACTCGGGGAAATCCGAAACCTGGGAGAGAAAAAAATCCAGTGTTTTCTGGTGTTATTATGGCGAATAAAATGTTTGGTTGGTAGATTTTATCTGGCTGGTGGACCAAAACATTTGTTTCTAGGCCCTGTTCAGCCATGTCACAGGAAGCCTAATATTCCACAAATGACTTTGTATTTTCAGTTACAGGTTTTTGTATCAACATTTTAGCTTTTTATAATAAACTAATGTCTTTACAGGGTTACATATTTGTTTCTAGAGCACAGCATGTCCTTCAAAAGTGACTACAGTTCAATATGCTATATCTCAATCAATACAATTTTTTTTTTTGTCCTGGTGCTCCTAGATTTGATGTTGTGCTCCTGAACATGTTCATTTAGATCCCTGATTAGAGCAACTAATGAGGTCGAAAACATGTCATGACTCTCATTTTAACTGGCTACACACACAGAACTACTGTAATTCTGTTTTTCTTTTGTGTTATAACTTTGTATGAATGTATGTATATAAGATGTACACAGTCCATAGGACATATCCATTTTACAATGGTGTGCCCGTACATGCCACATTATTCTGTACTTGTAACTCAAAATGGTAGCAATAACACATATAGATGAGCGTTATAAGGCCTATCCAGTTTTACAGCCCTCTGATATAGTGTACTAGGCTGTGAACATTCTTCTCCTATGTGTGGCTTTGGGCTGTCACCTAATAAAACCCAGCTGGACACAAAGACCAGCTTGGAGACCCCCAGGTTACACCTCCCAGTCCCATCCACCATCCCCACTATAATGATTGGAATTCAGATTTATGTAAATGCGGTTTTGCATATGAAACCAGGCTTGGCGTGCATCTGCAGGGAGATGGGAAGGGCCGGTGGGAGTCTCCCGGCAACCTGGCGATGTCTGAGTGGTGAAGGTCAGAGGGGAAAGGTCATTGGTTATTAAGGGGTGGCACCCCTGCACACAAAGCAAAGGGTTCATTGTCACAAAGACTGGGGGTGGGGGCAAGCAGTGCTGGTGTGGTGGGGGTAGTTATTGTTGCCCCAAGACAACAGAGCTAGCCTGAAATCAACCCTACCACCCCCACACACCATCCGTTTTTTTACCCCTGTTATTAATATTGCACTCACAATTGCGGCTGTCATTTCAGACACACTCTAATTTTAAAGGCATTCTGCCCCCCCCCCACACACACACACACTAAATGTCCCTTTCGGTTTGGTCCTCCCAATGGCTGCCAGTTATACATGACATGGGACCAAGTGTTCCTCGATACTAGTCTGCGAGAGATATGAGGATTATGGTAGTCAGTCGCTCAAGTTTTGCCCCAACTTCCCCCCCCATCCAAACTAAAGTCATCTGAACCTGAGTCTCAGGCGCTGACAGAGTTGAAAGTAAAGCCCACTTTTCTCCTCCGCTCAAACGACGCTATAAAAGTAGAAACCCAGGAAGCAGTCCTCTGGGTCTGATGTGCTCTTCCTGAAAACTGCTTGATGTGCCTCCGTCTGGAGCAGAGCAGCAGAGCTGGGCTGCTGGCTGAGGTGTGTGTGTGAGTGTGTGTGGGGGTGTGTGTCTGTGTGTCTGTGTGTGTGGGAGTGTGTATGTCCCAGCTCCCTAACCTCCCAACTGGGACATTGTGCAGAGTGCAACTGAACAGACTCACCCAGCCCATCCTGTCATTGTACTGTACAGCATGTTTAGCTGGCTGTGTCCAGTGTGACAGATCAATCTCATGAGCAATAGTCATACGCATCCGCTTCCTGTGTTCTCTGCCCTATGGGATTCACTTGGGTAGTTGACTTGGACCATTTGTGAAGGTTTGCTCTCTTTCCAGTGATGCAACAAAACCATGATCCTTTATATATTTTTTTATTATAGCTTGAAACTATCGGAGGAAGCGACTGTGTGAACCTTTAACCCGGGCACTATTTATTAAGTGCAACATGGTTGTTGAAACGTAATGAAGTTTAGTTCAGCCGACCAAGGATAACGTCCTCTGAAATCTTAAATGGCAAATGAAATAATTTTTGCACGGCACCAGCTCCCCGATGTCCTAGCTTGACAACTGTACATTTATTATCAATGTTTTTTTTAGCACCGCCGGCTTTGCCACTGTCTAAATGAATTTCCTTGTCAATTACCATTTAGGCTGTCTGCAGTTAGCATCAGCAGCTAATGTGCCACCTAAATAGGTTGGCGTACGTAAGGTAAAGTTCCCCATCCTGATTTTTCCTCTCAAACGTATTAAAATGCTTACAACGTTATACAGTATGTTTATTTAGGAAGCAATCTCTCTAAATGTATTTTTCCTGGTTTTATTATGTCTTTTGACTTTCATGTCTAAAGAACTGTGCAGACGGAGGCCTGACGCTTGTTGTATCGAGTACTTATTCCCCCCCCCACTTTTAAGCCGCTTAGTCTGTGTTGTGGCCAACTATAATAGACTTTCCAGACAGTCACAAAGGGAGGGAACTTTAGATCTGGGTTTTTGTTGCTTTCTGGGTGATTGTTATTGAGTAGGATTTTGAATTTTAAGTCGATTGAATCAAGTCAATGCATGTATCACTCCTGCTCCCTCTGTGGAGTGAAACACGTAACTTCATACTTTGATCAAACGTTGTTGAATTCTGCATTGTTTTTTAAGAGTTTGGCTGCTGTCGTCTAGCTGGTAAGCACAGTAGCACATACACACGTCTTAAAGCCTGTTAATAGTTGGCTGTGAGGGGGAGGGAAGATGTTGAATGTTTATGTCGGTGATGGTGTGTGCTGGGGCTACCCTCCGGTCTGAAGTGGTCATTGTTAGCGGCCTTGTCTAGACTGGCTGCCGGCTGGGTGTTCTTGCTGATGCATGCAGTAAACAATGCAGCATACTGGTGCTGAATGTTAATGTGTGTGTGTGTGTGTGTGTGTGTGTGTGTGTGTGTGTGTGTGTGCGCGTGTGTGTGTGTGGCCCCATAAAGAGGGGTGTGTCTCCTTTACCTAACCTCGAAATAGGAAACAGCTGGGTCTGTTCCGATTTAACAGTGCATTCGGGAAGTATTCAGACCCCTTCCCTTTATACACATTTTGTTATGTTACAGCCTTATTCTAAAATGGATTGAATACACATTTTTCCTTATCAATCTACACACAATACCCCGTAATGACAAAGCAAAAACAGGTTTTTAGATATTTTTGCAAAGGTATAAAAACAAAAAAACAGAAATACTTGATTTACATAAGTATTCAGACCCTTTGCTATGAGACTCTAAATTGAGCTCAGGTGCATCCTGTTTCCATTGATCATCTTTTAGATGTTTCTATAAATTGATTTGAGTCCACCTGTGGTAAATTCAATTGATTAGACATGATTTCGAAAGACACAGACCTGTCTATATAAGGTCCCGCAGTTGACAGTGCATGTCAGAGCAAAAACCAAGCCATGAGGTCGAAGGAATTGGAAAAAAATTATCCTACATCTGAAGAACTTACAATGTGCAATATATTTTTTTACAAGAGACACACCTGCCAGATAGTGGGCACCTCAAGCTCAATAAAACCTGGGCTAATCATGTGTTTTTTTCATCACATAGTTCTGAGAGGAGACGGGAGTAGCTATTCTGATACACAGATCTACCCCATTTTGTTTTGCATGATGAAGTAAAAGCTAAGGAAGGGAGATGCATATTATGGAACTGGTCCATTGCATGAGTGAATGTCTCAATGTGTAATGTAGATGCACCTAATGAGGATAAACCTGAGTTAATAAGGCTGTTTGATTTATGATCATGTAAAGGGGTTGTTTTTGATGGGAGGAGACTAACTGCATTCTATCCGGTCCTGAAGATAAGGCTCCCCCCTCGAGAGCACCCATATACAGAATGAGCCACGCTTTAAGAAATGTCTCGATGGAGCTGGGCCTAGTGGATGTGTTGAGACATTTGAACCCCAATAGAAGAGATTTGACATTTTACTCCCACCTCCATACATGTTATTTTCATATTGATTACTTCTTTACACCAAAAATAAAGCATAAGGGCATGGATAAAAGTAAAGCATGGAAGATGACATTGAGAGATTGGAAACCGTGTATAAACATCCACAATCCCCCACAATCCCCCTCAATCCTCATCCAATTAAAAGAGGCTCGTAATGCACTTGATTCTCTGCTTACCGAAAAGATTGAGGGACATTTGTGATTTATAAAGCAGCTGTAATTCAGAAGGTTAAAACAAATTATGTTAATGCACTCCCTGCAACAAGACCCCAGGATATATCTGAAACCTTTTGCAGAGTTTAAAAAAATAATGTATATTCGGATTTAGATGTCCTGAGCCTGATAAACTACAAGGATTCCTCCGAGGCATTGAAGTCCCTCAGTTGATGAGCTCACCATGGACGGAACTGGATATACCAATATCAGAATGGCTATAAAAAAGATATATATAAAAATTATAATAAGTCCAAGTTCTGATGGGTACATTAATGAATTCTATAAAACCTTCCCATGCCATGTCACTCCAATAATAGTGGAAGTGTTTTCAAATGTACTAGAAACTGGAGAGCTGCCTTACACTCAGTGTTATACATAAAGAAGGCAAAGATGCTACTGACTGTAATTCATATAGACCTATCGCTTTGCTCCAAAACTATTACAAACTGCTTACTTCCATCTTGGCAAAGCGACTAGGAAAGTTCATAACAGATATTATACATCCTGATCAAACAGGGTTCATTGCTGGTCGTCAACTCTCGGATAATATAAGAAGATGCCTAAATGTTATATCATCTGCCCAGACTCAGGGTGGGGAAAATATGGCACTGGCCCTGGATGCACAGAAGGCCTTTTGATTGGGTTTCAAGTGCTGCATGAATTTAGATTTGGCCCCAAGTTCATTAGATGGGTCCAAATCCTTTATTCGACCCCTCACGCTAGAGTCAGAGTAAATTGACATTTATCTGCACTTTTTATCAGTAAAATAGGGGTCTGGCAAGGTTGCCCACCGAGCACGCTCCTTTTTGACTTTAGTACTGAACTTCTTGAATGGGGTCACCCCCCATCAGGTACCCTGCCTGTCAGTTTTCAGGTGGCCTGACAAGGAAATAAAATACCTAGGTGTTGCTATCACTACCTCTCGAGGACCAGTCTAAAACAAACTATACCTAATTCATGAATGTGATAACCATAGATCTTAGATGATGGAAGATTTTACCTCTTTATTTACAGGAAAGGTGGAAACAATTAAGATGAATATTCTCCCCAGGCTGCTATTCCCATTTCAGACTCTTCCTGTTCTGGTCCCAGAATCCATTTTTTAACAATTAGACTGTCTAAGGTTCCTATGGCTAGGTAAAAAACCAAGGGTGGGGTACAAAACACTCCAACTGCCAAAGGAATCAGGTGTCCTAGGATTACCAAACTTTATGTGGTACTACTGGGACACCCAATTGCATCCAATGATCACTTAATCCAGATGGCGTAGTTGGCTAAATTGAACAACTCACTCAGAAAAACGGAGCATGACTCTCGAGTTAGTATAAAGTTGTAAAAAAAAAAAAATTGAATTGTTTGTGAACCGCACATCACTAGTTTAAATGCCAAATTATTGAATACAATAAACAATGTTAAACATTGTGTTTTTACTAAATATTTGTGTTACATCAACATATTTAATCATATTATCAGTAAATCCAACATGGCTATTATTATTTCTCTGGACTTTATGTTTTTAAATATATATATATTTTTTTAAATACAAAAAAACATAGGAAATGAAATATACTCAGTAATATTAAATGTTATTGTGTTACCCACATTTTTGTAGATTCATTTTTACAGTGTACTTTCATGTAGTGGAGTTTGTTTAGCTGGGGTTTGTTTGGTTCTTGTTTAGGTTTGTTTTGTCTAGTTCCCGCCCCAGACGAAAACTAACCGGATTCCTGCCAGAGCTCTTGTAGTTAGACGGGTTTGGCTGTGGTGGTGGAGGTGGTGTTCTCACTCTAGACACAGTGTTATGTCTGGACGAGTGTTGAGTCTGTCTGCAGCTGTGGCTGACAGGCATGGCACGTTTTCAGTGCTGGAGAAACTTGGCAGCCAACTGTTTATAGATGAGGCTGCCATGCTAGCGAACGTCTGTGTTCCCTCCAAGAGACCGTTTACACAGCGCAGACCTGGAACATTAAACCTAGCACCTGTAGCAGCACCTGGAAATGGCCTCTCTCTATCAGCATTTTAGGCCCATGCAGTCATTAGTTGTTCTGTTCCCACAAGCTTTTAAAGTCAACAGTAGAGCAGACTGTTGGGTTTTTATTATCAGAGTGAAAGTGAAACATTTTCACTTGAAGTCTTGAACTTTCTATTCCCATAAGAATCCCTTCCTTTATATGGCCCGGTTATATAAATAGTAGTATTATGTTTTCCCTGCAATTGGCCTGTCATGTCTTATGTCTGGACACCCGTTGGAAAGATTTATTGTAGGGAGGCACTCACAGTGGACAGGTTTTAGGTTTGGATGTCTATGTTTATGGATGTTGTTAGGGGAGACAAAGCAGATCCACCCTATTCAGACTGTAGCCTATATAATAATTATATCTAGCACCACCCCAGCCCAAAACGGGAGTGACTGTCAGACAGAGCGAGGGGTGCTGGAGCTAGCCAAGCGCTGGATGACTTGCTCTTTGCTCCCCAGTCTGGCTCCTCTTTTATCTTATTCAAATGAAGGGGGGTGTGGATGAGTGCCCTTGGTGACAACAGATAAATTAGGTGGTGAGCCTGGGACCGGGGAAGGCGAACCGAGGGCTAGCTCCCTTTGGCTAGAATAACAATGAGCGTCCCCCCCGCTCGGCCCGCAGACAGGCCAGCTGATAACAAGGTTAGATTTTCATACGCTTCAGACATCCAGGTCTGTGCGTACCTGCCGGAAGGTGAGGCAGACTCGTGCCTGTGGTGGGCAGAGGTGCCTGTGCACTAGTCGTCCGCTGAGCTGTGAAGGATGGCACAGAGGAGGAAGCTCCACTTGCGATTCCGCCATGATGCTTTGAAAACATAGGGCGCAGACGTGGCAGATGGCTCTTAAGCTTCCCTTTTCAATCTTTAGGAAGAGATGGTTATTTTTGTCTGTTTAGTACCACTATTGTCAGCTCCATATTGTGACGTTGCTGTCTATTCGTCCATGTTTCAAGGGTGGTGAATCACAGGGAGGGTATGTACTGTACCTTAGGACACAAACATACAGTACACACACAACCCCAGACTATAAAGGCGCTAACCGGCAACCTCCCCTCCAACCCACGGTCTGTCTCGCCAGAACTGGACCTTTTGAAACTCCCCTTTCTGTCCTGTAGCTACAGACTCAAGCAGCCCTATTCTTCCCATTTCCAGGGCTCCTTCACCCATCCAACTCCTATTTGCTTTAGGACACTCTTGTAGCAATGTGGAAGTAGTCAAGTTAATCCAGTGGCCCGGCTCATCCTTTGTTCTTCCCCTCACTTGTTTGTTTCAGTAATTTGCAAGCCAGGCCTCCACTGTGTCTTATGATAGATGGGGTGGGGAGTTAGGGGCGAAATTAGGTGGGGCGGTAGATGGGGGATGTAGTCTAGGATTCCCTGAAGCTGCCAGCTCTGTCTAGTCTGAGAGAGGATAGGGAGGGGGTGACATCTCCCTTGGGACGCATCCGAGATGAGAGAGAAAATGTGCGTTTATTTTGTTTATCCTGCCAGCGAGTGGTGAGTACCAGACATTCAACATATTTCACGAGTTTAAAGTGGCACAGACACGTGAATATGGTAAAGATTGTTTTGCCCCTGGCACCTTGACCTGGTTATGACGAGACTCGAGCCCCCCCCCCCAAAAAATTAAATTCACTCTTCAAAGCCTGACCGATTCAGACAAGCGTCGGCCTCAGTCACAGACCGAAAGTGGGTTAGCACAAGCTGTGCGCTGGAACAAACATTGGCCGTGCTTCTTCGGGTTTGCTTTTCTTCCTTATGGGTCATTCCACCTCGAAAAGCAGAAGAGGGTCTCAGATTGTGCTTTTACCATTGAAGAGGCCAACATTGAAACTATTAGAACTGCCTAATGGTTTGCTTGTTCACCAGGAAGGTTTAACTAATCCAAACCTTTTTTGAAGGAAATAAACCACACACACAGGGGCCGTTTCCTGGACACAGGTTAAGCCTAAGAGAACGACAAACTGAATTGCTTTCATGGAGAAATGCCTTGATTTGTGAGGATGCCCATATAATTGAATTTCATTACGTGCAAAAGCTGTTGGTTTACTACCCAAAGTTGCAAAGAAAACGTTGTGTTCCGTCTAATATACACAAGAGACTAACAATATTGATAAAAAAGGTGTGGCAGACATCTACAGTCGTGGCCCAAAGTTTTGTGAATGACACAAATATTAATTTTCACAAAGTCTGCTGCCTCAGTTTGATGGCAATTTGCATATACTCTAGAATGTTATGGAGAGTGATCAGATGAATTGCAATTAATTGCAAAGTCCCCCTTTGCCATGCAAATGAACTGAATCCCCAAAAAACATTTCCACTGCATTTCAGCCCTGCCACAAAAGGACCAGCTGACATCATGTTAGGGATTCTCTCGTTAACACAGGTGTGAGTGTTGACGAAGACAAAGCTGGAGATCACTCTGTCATGCTGATTAAGTTCGAATAACAGACTGGAAGCTTCAAAACGAGAGTGGTGCTTGGAATCATTGTTCTTCCTCTGTCAATCATGGTTACCTGCAAGGAAACACGTGCCGTCATCATTGCTTTGCACAAAAAGGGCGTCACAGGCAAGGATATTGCTGCCAGTAAGATTGCACCTAAATCAACCATTTATCGGATATCAAGAACTTCAAGGAGAGCGGTTCAATTGTTGTGAAGAAGGCTTCAGGGCGCCCAAGAAAGTCCAGCAAGCGCCAGGACCATCTTCTAAAGTTGATTCAGCTTCTGGATCGAAAGAGCTTGCTCAGGAATGGCCGCAGGCAGGTGTGAGTGCATCTGCACGCAGAGTGAGGCGAAGACTTTTGGAGGATGGCCTGGTGTCAAGAAGGGCAGCAAAGAAGCCACTTCTCTCCAGGAAAAACATCAGGGACAGACTGATATTCTGCAAAAGGTACTGGGATTGGACTGCTGAGGACTGGGGTAAAGTCATTTTCTCTGATGAATCCCCTTTCCGATTGTTTGGGGCATCCGAAAAAAAGCTTGTCCGGAGAAGACAAGGTGAGCGCTACCATCAGTCCTGTGTCATGCCAACAGTTAAGCATCCTGAGACCATTCATGTGTGGGGTTGCTTCTCAGCCAAGGGAGTGGGCTCACTCACAATTTTGCCTAAGAACACAGCGATGAATAAAGAATGGTACCAACACATCCACCGAGAGCAACTTCTCCCAACCATCCAGGAACAGTTTGGTGACGAACAATGCCTTTTCCAGCATGATGGAGCACCTTGCCATAAGGCAAAAGTGATAACTAAGTGGCTCGGGGAACAAAACATCAATATTTTGGGTCCATGGCCAGGAAACTCCCCAGACCTTAATCCCATTGAAAACTTGTGGTCAATCCTTAAGAGGCGGGTGGACAAACAGAAACCCACAAATTCTGATGACAAACTCCAAGCATTGATTATGCAAGAATGGGCTGCCATCAGTCAGGATGTGGCCCAGAAGTTAATTGACAGCATGCCAGGGCGGATTGCAGAGGTCTTGAAAAAGAAGGGTCAACACTGCAAATATTGACTCTTTGCATCAACTTCATGTAATTGTCAATAAAAGCCTTTGACACTTATGAAATGCTTGTAATTATACTTCAGTATTCCATAGTAACATCTGACAAAAATATCTAAAGACACTGAAGCAGCAAACTTTGTGAAAATTAATATTTGTGTCATTCTCAAAACTTTGGGCCAAGACTGTAGTGGGCAAAACCTACTTTCACAATAATTTGTATTAAATATTGCAAGCGACTACAATGGTTAATTTCTCTGAACAGGGTGGTAAAAACCACCAGATCCACAGGGAATACCTTACATAGGATGACGACACAATACTCCAAGCGGCAACTCGATACTACTTGTCAGACATGTAGAACTAATACTGTAGTAATACTCGTTCTAAGTATCTCCCTTATGGTTTTGACAATTTAACGTCTTATCCAATGGTAAGAAGAATTTTGGTCCAAATCGCAGGTTCAGTAGTATATCCAATTCAGTTGTTCAGTATTATATCCAAATTGGATATTCAGTACTACATTTAGTGAATAGTAAATGGATCCTATAAATCAAAAGAGCCAATTTGAGTGCAATCAATTTCTCAGAGATCAAATAAAATATAAAGTAAATAATGTTGCAGGAATGCTAGTCTTATCTGTTTCTAACTACAGAATGGATTTCAGAACAATCTGTGATGGTGGGTGTCATGGCTTGCTGAAAGGACATGGAAAGACTCTAATACAAGTCTGTGTGGGTTTTTTCTAAGCTGTACCTTGAAATCAAGAATCTATATTTATCTAGTTGCAAAGTCTGTAGGCATTCAGATTATACATTTCCTTCATTCCTGGTTTAGGACCAGTTCTTAATTAAGCCACAGCGTTGTGTTCCTTCGGTGGACAGACTACGTTGCACTTTGGAGAGTTCTTGAGGTAGTTTGTTGCCCTTCGTTGGACTGGGATTGTGTGCTGCCTGGCGTAACTTGGCATAGTGCATGAGGGTTCGTGTAGACTAATGGATGGGCCCACAACCCCTGCATCTCGATGGCTCAGTGTCTTCCACACATACGAATGGAGTGATGGTTCGAGTCCCTTCCCGGTGCTTCGTTGCAGTGGCTTTAGTTTCTCTCTCTCTGTTTTGCAATTCCGCTCTTGTGAAAATATATTGGCACCAAAATACATTATAAATCCATTCATGGGACAAGCGTGGTGAAATAAAGGTCAACTGAAAAAAGCACTGCACTGTGTGCTCTCCATATCATTGTGTCAAGTCTGCCTGCTTATCTCCCTTATAGTGTTTGTGTGCGTTATGTCCACTTAGTGTGTGTGTATATTCCCATGCTGTGTGTCCCGTTCGCCTCAGTTGGTAGAGCATGGCACTTGCAATGCCGGGGTTGTGTGTTCGATTCCCATGAGGGACCAGTATGAAAAATGTATACACTCACCTACTACTGTACGTGGCTCTGAATAAGAGCGTCTGCTAAATGACAAAAACATTTGTGTAAACATGTGTTTGTGAATGTCTCTTAACTAGGCCTATGAGTCTCATATTCAGCATCTCAGTAAAACTGGGTTTGAACGGGGTGTGGGTTGCTTCTGAGTCCGGAAATGCTTAACAGACACGCCGGGCAGCAATTGAAAGTCGCTCTGAGGCGTTAAGCTAAGTCTGAAAACATAAAATACAGAGGCAGAAATTTTAAAGAGCAACAATTCTGGTTTTGTTTGTCTTAATGGCCCCCTTTCCTCCTGACTAGTTGACAACCATAGTTCCACGAGACCTGTTTTCCGACAGCTCTTGTCTGGACTCACCGCTCGTTCTATCAAATCCATTTAGACTCCTTCATGCATGCCCCTGTTGTTTGGGTTGAAATAATTACTATAACTTGAGTTTGATTAAAGCACAGTCAGCTTTGTTTATTGAACATTTCCCCCCCCCCCCAAGACTTGTCCAAACAAAGACTCCAGGAAGGTTTCCCATTACTTTGGGCCTTTTCACCCTCTCTCTCTCCCTCTCCCCCACCACCTAACCCACTAGACATGTGTGAACATACACTTAAACGCTCACAAACACCTATGAAGTTCACCAAAGCTCCAGCCATAAGCTGGGTGTTGGGTGGTGCCTGCTTTGCTTGCAGTTCAATTGGCTCTTCTAAGAAAGCGTAATCTCAGAATTTCACTGAAAGCTCCACACACTGGTATTGATTTTTACAATATAGCCTTTAACAATGTTTAGATACAATGCCAGCCAAAATGTAAAGTTGTAGAAGTCAGACGACTTCACTGTATGTTTTCTCCTAGTTTGGTTGAGTATAAATCGACAAAAATATTGTTATATTATATTTGGGACATATCGCCCAGCCCTACTGACTAACCTCTATCTAAGTTCGCAACTTTTTGACTGAGCAGATCGGTGTTAGCATCTACGCTATAATTTCCCTATTTAAGGCAAAAGGTGATTCCTCACAAAACTAAAACAAAACAAAAAATACCATGCTTTTATTGACTTTCACAAAACGTAATCCATAGAAGGGTCCTTTTGGAGGAAGGACAGTTGATTTACTTGACATTTGTAATTTAAGAGAAATTGAGAAATAATGAATTGAAGTTGCAATATTTGTGACATTTTGGCCTTACCCAGGCCTCCTTTAAAACTCCAAAATGTTTGAAGGTGCTAGAAAGATTGGTGTTTACTGCTTTCTCTGTAACATGAGTATTTTTATTTCAATAACAATTTTCTTACATTTAATATTTGAATATTGAAAAATATATTTTCAATATTAATGTTTTTATTTTCCGTTATTCATAAATAAATGCAATTAAATAAAATTGTTATTGAAATCAAAATACTACTCCTATTACAGTGCAGGCGGCAAAGGTTCATATGACACAAATGTTTGCTTTGTAGCACCTACAGAAGAAGCATTATGTAGTCTTAAAGGAGGCCTGGGTAAGGCCAAAATGTCACAAATATGTCAACAATCCTTCCTCCAAAGGACTGTTCTGTGGATAACATTTTGTGAAAATCCCTTACATCATGACTTTTTTTCCCTTTTAGTTTTGTGAGAAATCACCCGAAAGCTAAATAATTCACTCAGCCCAACTTCCCCCTTGCCACTCCTTTTTTCCTCACCCGTATCAATAGTGTGAGTATCCCAGTCTAAAGTTCCCACACTTGTTGGTTGTGTGACTGTGGCTCCAAAGTCAATGAAAAGTGATGTGCTTTGTCCCCCCTCGTGTCTCTCTATCACTCATCTCTGTCTAGGTCTCTCGCTGCTCTGCCCTTCTCAGTGACTCTGCACAGTGCAAACCTGCCCTGTCTGCTCTGAGCACTGCAGCCCCTTTCAACGCAGTCTTTTCTCATCTACAACCCCCTCTGTCACAGACACACACAGGCATGCGCACACACACACACCCCTCCTTCCTGCCCATGTGAACAGACAGTTTTACAGACTGATAACCCCCACCCTTCCTTGTACACACACACACACAAACTGCTATCTGGCCACTCCCAACTTCCCACGACTAAAGGCCTCCACATGCTTCTGTTTGGCAGGCACCTAACACCGAAACGAGTGCGCTCGCTTACTCCCTTAAAATACCTTTGTTTGAAAAATGAGAAAAGGTACTGTTTGTCCATCTGTTTCTTACTGAGGAGATCTTAGTCGTACAATTTTTCATCAAACTAAAATGTAAAACGAGTCATCTATCGTTGAATGACAACAAACACTTAAAGACTGTTGACCAATGACCAACAAAGGGGCGTAGACTTTTTGCACGAACAGCTGAAAAAAAACTTGCCAAAGACCAAAACGGAACTAAACTTCACAAGATGTCTCAATAATATATGTACGAACTGTTCCAAACGGTTTTGGATGGGAAGTGCACAGACCTTTTGGGGGGTCGTGTGCTCCAAAACAACAAAAATCACGCGACTGCGGTCAGAGACTCGTTGAGCAATTGTTACAAGAGGGGAACGCAGCACAATCTGATGGACGTGTTTTGCCAAACTATTTTGACCTGGAATAAATGCTGCCCTTAACAATGACCAACACAATTTCAGTCAAAATAGAAGATTGCAAGAAATAATGGGCTACCATGACTATATCCAACCCAACTCCATTTTTTTGCCACTTTCATGTATCCCGGTGGTTTTCTAACTTTTTGACCCGTGGCCCCCAAAAAGGAATGGTTAAGAACGTGGGAACATGCACGCACAATCACTGTACAAATGTAGCCTGTTATTACAGCCATAAACAGGGATGCATTTTCAAAACGCAAGATAGGCTACAGAAATAAACTGCATTTTACACCTGCATTTGGAGCTGAAAGTCATTCATGTTAGCGGCCAATATGAACTAGGGATATAGGCCTATTACGTCACTTCTCTGGAGTCCAGAAGAGAAAAATCAAGAAAAATCAAATGCGGTTGGAGGATCGGATGGAAAAGCATGTTCTCTCTGCACTGTGCCATCACTTTGGAGGGCAGCCTGCCTGCAGTGTGCTCGTTGCCAGCCGGGTAGCCCTGTTCTTCCTCACAAATATCGTGATAAATTTGCCAGAATGTTAAATCTTCATCCCGTAAGATTGAAGGCAGTGTGATGTTACAGCTGCTTATTTTATAGCCAGTATCTACCCAAACTTGGCCTATCAGTGGCATAACGCAGAGAGAAAAGTGTGCAGTTTTATAGCTAATTTTAACAAAGTACACCAGTTAATTGAAATGCATTCCAAGTGACTACCTCATGAAGCTGGTTGAGAGAATGCCAACAGTGTGCAAAGCTGTCATCAATGCAAAGGGCGGCTACTTTGAAGAATCTCAAATATAACATATATTTATATTTGTTTAACACTTTTGTGGTTACTACATGATTCCATATGTGTTATTTCATAGTTTTGATGTCTTCACTATTTTTCTACAATGTAGAAAATAGTAAAAGCAAAGAAAAACCCTTGAATGAGTGTCCAAACTTTTGACTGGTACTGTATGTAAATAAAGTATTTCTGTTTTTTATTTTTAATAAATTTGCTTTTCTAATTTTTTTTTTGCAAAATGTGGAAATAGTCAAGGTGTTTGAATACTTTCCAAAGGCACTGTATATGTAATATTATTTATTTATTTTTCTTTAAAACAACAATAAAATACTATACAATACACAGACAATAAAAATGTCCGCTCCCATCCGTAGGTGCTCTGGTCAGTGTGTGCGCTCGCTCCCACCTTCCCAGAGACGCCGGCAAGGCAAGGCCCTGCTCCCGGCCCAAAGGGATTTTCTAAGGTAGGGGAAAAACCAAGCTCCACCCGTCGCCCGGGCCGGCATGGAAGCGAGCGCACCCATAACTGCCATGACCAGAACACACACCGCTCACAGCATGAAACCAAACCATAAAACATAAATAGCAAAATGCAAAACCTACAATAATCACATCCCCACCCTCACTCCTGATTTTAGAGGAACTCAAACATTTAGATTGTACATTCATGTATATAATTATTCCAACACTCTTCAATTACACCCTTCAGACAGCCACAGATCAAACAATCTTTCCCAATAAATCGTCATTCTACCATTTCCTCTCGCAATACATCCCTCCATTCTCCCATGGTGTCTTAATAGAGACTTGCACCTCCCCAGCTGCAACATTTCTTCCGAAAAAATAAACCCTAAAAATATTTTTTTTACCCAAGAGCACAATGATATTTCCCATTGACTGACTGTGGTCCTTCAAATCCCCCAGCAATACAGTTTGCAGGTCCAACCGCACGCACCCTGATATCATGGGATAACAACCATTCCTGGACCAGACTCCAAAAACATTACCATTTGCATTCCTCAAGGTAAGCCAATCAGGAGCATGAAGGGGAGCGCGGCTGAATCAACGATAAGATGAATCACTTCCATTTCGCTTGCCTTTCTCATAACAATATTACTTCTCTCATGCAATGGTTCGTCTGTTAAAATGACCCAGAAACGATAGATAGAAAATGGACTACTGGAATAAAGTGCATTATTGTACGTCAATTGTAAAGTCTTTTGTCTGTAATGTCTTTTTCATTATGTGTTGGACCCCACTAAGACAGACTAGCTGTCTCCATTGGCATCGACTAATGGGGTTCGTAATAAATCAAATCAAAATATCAATTAATACCAACACAAAAAGACTTCTCACAAGACACAATGTTGGTTGTAGACGATGTAGCTGGCTTCATTGTTGCTTTGATATATAGCCTCTGATATGATGTAAGCCTAGCCTATGACATAGGGTACCCAATAACACCATGTCCCTGGATTCTACATGATATAATATCCCAAATAGACATGTCAGTGGAACCAGACATTTGGCTCTGTCTATGGAACCCCCAAGGGGGGGAGAGTGAGTGTTTGGGCTGGAGAGCTGAAGCCCAGCTGGATAGGGAGAGAGGGGGCCTAGGGAGGGGGGTGAAGAAAGGGAGAAAGCAAGCCAGTGGGCACTGCGATGCGGTCCTATAACTAGGCCACTCCGGAACATTCAATATCGTCTTGGTAAGCATCTCCAGTATATATTTGGCCTTGTGTTGTATGTTATTGTCCTGCTGAAAGGTGAATTTCTCTCGCAGTGTCTGGTGGAAAGCAGACCGAGCCATTCCGTTTATTTTTATCCTAAAAAACTCCCTAGTCCTTACCAATGACAAGCATACCCATAACATGATGCAGCCACCACCATGCTTGAAAATATGAAGAGTGGTACTCAGTGTTGTGTTGGATTTGCCCCAAACATAAAGCTTTGTACTGAGGACATAAAGTTCATTTCTTTGCCATTTTTTCCCACGCAGTTTTACTGTAGTGTCTTATTGCAAACATGATGCATGTTTTGTAATATTTGTATTCTGGACAGGCTTCCTTCTTTTCACTCTGTCATTTAGGTTAGTATTGTGGAGTAACTACAATCTTGTTGATCCAGCCTCAGTGTTTCTCCTATCCCTGTTTTAAAGTCACCATTGGCCTCATGGTTTCCTTCCTCTCTGGCAACTGAGTTAGGAAGGACGCCTGTTTCTTTGAAGTGACTGGGTGTATTGATACACCATCCAAAGTGTAATTGATATTGCTAAATTGATTTTCACCATGCTAAAAGGGATATTCAATGTCTGCTTTTTTCATTTTTTCCCCCCATCTACCAATTGGTGCCTTTTATTGGAAAACCTCCCTGGTCTTTGTGGTTGAATCTGTGTTTGAAATTCACTGCTCGACTGAGGGACCTTTACAATTATCTGTATGTGTGGGGTACAGAGATGAGGTAGTCATTCAGAAATGTTAAACACTATTATTGCACACAGAGTGAGTCCATGCAACTTATTATGTGACTTGTTAAGCAAATGTTCAGGCTTTGCCATAAAAGTGTTGAATACTTATTGACTCGAGACATTTCAGCGTTTCATCTTTTATTTAATTGTAAAAAACATAATTCCACTTTGACCTTATGGGGTATTGTGTGTAGGCCAGTGACACAACATTTCAATTGAATCCATTTTAAATTCAGGCTGTAACACAACAGAATGTGGAAAAAGTCAACATAAAAAAAGAATACTTCATGAAGGCACTGTATTTGTGTTTCTTTACCATAACAGTTGACTTTAATGACTTGAGGAATTCTAGTAACATCTGTATTATCTGCAGTTTTGTGTATTTAAGGTTGTAAATAAATGTGTTATGAAGAAGTGTAATTTACAGGAAATTAATAAATATATAGGAATGTGCTTTGCAGTGGTAATGCTGGTAATTTCCTTTCTCTAATTTCAAGTCAAATTAACTCGATCAAAAAAATCAGTCTAGACTCAATGGCTTGGGCCACATCTGATCTCTCTTTTTTTTCACCCTCCTCATCCCTCTCCCTCTTTCTGTCTTTCTCATATCATTATTCCCTTCATCTTTGACCCATCTGTCTTTCTGTGGTCTGTCCTACCACTCCCCCTATCCCGCTCTCTCCCTCTGGAAAACGAGGTCTGTTTGTTCTCTTTCGTTGACTCCTCCCTCTACTTGCCCCCCATATTTCTGAGCGAGGGGGGAGGGGGGTTGCAGGAAGTCAGCTGTTGTGTCTGTCGAGGAATGTGTGTGAGAAAAAGTGGGGACAAGGCTGCAGACCTTTTGTGAGTCGCAGTGTGTGTGTCGTCTCGCTCTCGCTCACCAAAGTTCAGGTTCAGGGGGTAACACGATGCAGCCGGTTTCAGGAGGTCCCCACCACCACTATAACTGCGTTCAAACTCCATGTAGAGGTGAGTTGTGCATTCTTGGATTTGGGATTTGAATATTTGTGTATCTTGTATTTTAATGATTGTGTAAAGTTCATAATGCATTTGGAGTTTTTATTCCCAAGTCAAAAGTGTAACGCGATGAGTCATTGTGCTCTTTTTCTAGACTTTCTCGAATTTCAGTACCTTTTCCAATTGTGTGGTTGTCTGTGTTTAACTACTGCGATAAAAGCCTTTGTTGATGTGTGAGGATGGCAAACTCTCCTTGAATGCAGCTGCAACTCAGACAACGTTGTGTAATAGTTGCTGGTAAGAGTTTTATGGAATTTTGGAACAAACTATTATCAAGTCTGTCCAGCCTGCGAGAGCATTTCAGTATCTGGGTTATGTGCACACTCTTTGCATAGCTTGGTCTCTTTGTCATCTTGAATAGAATAGGTTAGACTGTTTCATAGAGGAAGCTACTGTGTTATCTTATGCTTTGCTTATCTGTTTAGTTAGGCTGTCTGTGTTTGATGGAAGTAGTTGCTTGGGGCAAAAGTCCCTGCTGGTTTTTTGTATGTAGGGCTGTCCATGAACTTTCTCTCTCTTTCTCTCTGACTGCTGAAGTGTCACCAAGTGTGTCTGAGTTAGAAAGAGTGGATGTTTGTGTGTGTGTGTGTGTGTGTGTGTGTGTGTGTGTGTGTGTGTGTGTGTGTGTGTGTGTGTGTGTGTGTGTGTGTGTGTGTGTGTGTGTGTGTGTGTGTGTGTGCATGCTCTGTCTGTCTGGGGTCACATGGGGGAGGGGAAGGTCAGGCTGTCCTGCCCTGTCTCCAAACAAAGATTGCTCTGTCTGTCTGCATCGACACTGTTGTGAACTCTGCTGGGGAAAAGAGCTCCCATGGCCTCAGGATCAATAGAGCCTCTAAGCTGACCAATAACTTCACTCTTTTCACTTCACATGCACAGACAGACAGACAAACAGAGACGCACAGGCACAAACATACTGTACACACACACCTTTTGGAGTGTATCACTATGGTGATAATCACTGGTGATATTCAAACATAAGAATGTCTTAAGAATGTCATAAGCATTTCACACCTGTTGTATTCGGCGCATGTGACAAATACATTTGATTTGATTTATTTTTTTATTTTTTATATAAATTTTCTCCCCTTTTCTCCCCAATTTTCGTGGTATCCAATCGCTAGTAATTACTATCTTGTCTCATTGCTACAACTCCCGTACGGGCTCGGGAGAGACGAAGGTCGAAAGCCATGCGTCCTCCGAAGCACAACCCAACCAAGCCGCACTGCTTCTTAACACAGCGCGCCTCCAACCCGGAAGCCAGCCGCACCAATGTGTCGGAGGAAACACCGTGCACCCGCCCCCCTCGGTTAGCGCGCACTGCGCCCGGCCTGCCACAGGAGTCGCTGGAGCGCGATGAGACAAGGATATCCCTACCGGCCAAACCCTCCCTAACCCGGACGATGCTAAGCCAATTGTGCGTCGCCCCACGGACCTCCCGGTCGCGGCCGGCTGCGACAGAGCCTGGGCGCGAACCCAGAGACTCTGGTGGCGCAGACCACTGCGCCACCTGGGAGGCCCTACTTTTGATTTGATTTTAAAGGATTCTGTTGGTATTGGGCAAGATGTCACCCAAGTTGGGATTTTCCAGGAAGTAAATAACACACTTTTCACTGGAAGCAGCCAATCAATTTAAATAACATTTTATTTGTCACGTGTGCCGAATACAACAGGTGTAGTAGACCTTACCGTGAAATGCTTATGACATTCTTAAGACATTATTTTGTTTGAATATCACCTTACCATGTAATGCTTACTCACAAGCCCTTAACCAACAATGCAGTTGAAGAAATAGAGTAAAGAAAACATTTACAAAATAAACAACATTTAAAAAAAAATGTAATAAAATCAAAAAGTAACACAAGATTTACATAACAGTAACAAGGCTATATACAGGGGGTAGTCCGGGTGGCCATTTGATTAATTGTTCAGCAGTCTTATGGCTATGCGGTAGAAGCTGTTAAGGAGCCTTTTGGTCCTAGACTTAGCCCTCCGGTACCGCTTGCCATGCGGTAGCAAAGAGAAAAGTCTATGACTTGGGTGACTGGAGTCTTTGACAATTCTGTGGGCCTTCCTCTGACACCGCCAAGTATATAGGTCCTGGATGTCAGGAAGCTTGGCCCCAGTGATGTACTGGCCCATACGCACTACCCTCTGTAGCGCCTTATGGTCTGTAGCGACTTAAGCCCTCTTCACGACTGTCTTGGTGTGTTTGGACCATGATAGATCATTGGTGATGTGGACACCAAGGAACTTGAAACTCTCGACCCGCTCCACTACAGCCCCGTTGATGTTAATAGGGGGCCTGTTTGGCCCGCCTTTTCCTGTCGTCCACGATCAGCTCCTTGGTCTTGCTCACATTGAGGGAGAGGTTGTTGTCTTGGCACCACACTGCCAGTTCTCTGACCTCCTCCCTATAGGCTGTCTCATCGTTGTCAGTGATCAGGCCTACCACTGTTGTGTCGTCAGCAAACTTAATGATGGTGTTGGAGTCATGCTTGGCCACGCAGTCGTGGGTGAGCAGGGAGTACAGGAGGGGACTAATGTTTTTATATATTTTTTTATTTCAACTTTATTTAACCAGGTAGGCCATTTGAGAACAAGTTCTCATTTACAACTGCGACCTGGCCAAGATAGAGCAAAGCAGTGCGACATAAACAACACAGAGTTACACATGGAATAAACAAACGTACGGTCAATAACACAATAGAAAAGTCTATATACAGTGAGTGCAAATGAAGTAAGATTAGGGAGGTAAGGCAATAAATAGGCCATAGTGGCGAAATAATGACAATTTAGCAGTTAAACACTGGAGTGATAGATGTGCAGACGATGAATGTGCAAGTAGAGATACTGGGGTGCAAAGGAGCAAAAAAATAAATAACAACATGGGGATGAGGTAGTTGGGTGGGCTATTTACAGATGGGCTATGTACAGGTGCAATGATCTGTAAGCTGCTCTGACAGCTGATGCTTAAAGTTAGTTAGGGAAATATGAGTCTCCAGCTTCAGTGATTTTTGCAATTCGTTACAATTCGTTACAGTCATTGGCAGCAGAGAACTGGAAGGAAAGGCGGCCAAAGGATGAATTGGCTTTGGGGGTGACCAGTGAAATATACCTGCTGGAGCGTGTGCTACGGGTTGGTGCTGCTGTGGTGACCAGTGAGCTGAGATAAGGCGGGGCTTTACCTAGCAAAGACTTATAGATGACCTGGAGCCAGTGGGTTTGGCGACGAGTATGAAGCGAGGGCCTACCAACGAGAGCATACAGGTCGCAGTGGTGGGTAGTATATGGGGCTTTGGTGACAAAACGGATGGCAATGTGATAGACTGCATCCAATTTGTTGAGTAGAGTGTTGGAGGCTATTTTATAGATGACATCGCCAAAGTCGAGGATCGGTAGGATGGTCTGTTTTACGAGGGTAGCATGAGTGAAGGATGCTTTGTTGCGATATAGGAAGCCGATTCTAGATTTAATTTAGGATTGGAGATGCTTAATGTGAGTCTGGAAGGAGAGTTTACAGTCTAACCAGACACCTAGGTATTTGTAGTTGCCCACGTATTCTAAGTCAGAGCCGTCCAGAGTAGGGATGCTGGACGGGCGGGCGGGCAGGTGCGAGCAGTGATCGATTGAATAGCATGCATTTAGTTTTACTTGCATTTAAGAGCAGTTGGAGGCCACGTAAGGAGAGTTGTATTGCATTGAAGCTCGTCTGGAGGTTTGTTAACAGCGTCCAAAGAAGGGCCAGAAGTATACAGACTAAGCACAGGAGGGGCCCCAGTGTTGAGGATCAGCGTGGCACACGTGTTGTTGCCTACCCTTACCACCAGGGGACGGCCCGACAGGAAGTCCAGGATCCAGCTGCAGAGGGAGGTGTTTAGTCCCAGGTCCTTAGCTTAGTGATGAGCTTTGTGGGTACTATGGTGTTGAACGCTGAGCTGTAGTCAATGAACAGCATTCTCACATAGGTGTTCCTTTTGTCCAGGTGGGAAAGGGCAGAATGGAGTGCG
This sequence comes from Salvelinus namaycush, assembly GCF_016432855.1. Classification (NCBI taxonomy): domain Eukaryota; kingdom Metazoa; phylum Chordata; class Actinopteri; order Salmoniformes; family Salmonidae; genus Salvelinus; species Salvelinus namaycush. The sequence continues at coordinate 6,447,859 of NC_052326.1, forward strand.
ATTTGAGATTGCGTCATCCGTGGATCTGTTGGGGCGGTATGCGAATTGGAGTGGGTCTAGGGTTTCCGGGATGATGGTGTTGATGTGAGCCATGACCAGCCTTTCAAAGCACTTCATGGCTACTGACGTGAGTACTATGGGGCGGTAATCATTTAGGCAGGTTTCCTTCGCTTTCTTGGGCACAAGAACTATGGTGGTCTGTTTGAAACATGTAGTTATTACAGACTTGGTCAGGGAGAGGTTGAACATGTCAGTGAAGACACTTGCCAGTTGTTCCGCGCATGCTTTGAGTCCACGTTCTTGTAATCTGTCTGGCCCCGCAGATTTGTGAATGTTGACCTGTTTTAAAGGTCTAGCTCACATCGGCTATGGCGGGCATGATCACAGTCGTCCAGAACAACTGGTGCTCTTATGCAGTGTTGCTTGCCTTGAAGCGAGTTTAAAAGGCATTTAGCTCATCTGGTAGGCTCGCGTCACTGGGCAGCTCACAGCTGAGTTTCCCTTTGTAGTCCGTAATAGTTTTCAAGCCCTGCCACATCCGACGAGCGTCAAGAGCCGGTGTAGTAGGATTCAATCTTAGCCCTGTATTGATGCTTTGCCTGTTTGTTGGTTCGCCTGACGGCATAGCGGGATTTCTTATCAGCGTCCGGATTAGTGTCCCACTCCTTGAAAGCGGCAGCTCTGGCCTTTAGCTCGGTGCGGGTTTTGCATGTAATCCATGGCTTCTGGTTGGGAAATGTACATATGGTCACTGTGGGCACGACGCCGTCGATGCACTTATTGATGAAGCCGGTGACTGAGGTGGTATACTCCTCAATGCCATTGGATGAATCCCGGAACATATTCTAGTCTGTGCTAGCAAAACAGTCCTGTAGCGTAGCATCCATGTCATCTGACCACTTTCGTATTGCGCAAGTCACAGGTACTTCCTGCTTTAGTTTTAGCTTTTAAGCAGAATCAGGATGATAGAATTATGGTCAGATTTGCCAAATGGAGGGCGAGGGAGAGCTTTGTATGCGTCTCTGTGTGTGGAGTAAGGGTGGTCTAGAGTTTTTTTCCTCTGGTTGCACATATGACATGCTGGTAGAAATTAGGTAAAGCGGTTTTAAGTTTGCCTGCATTAATGTCCCCGGGCCACTAGGAGTGCCGCTTCTGGATGAGCAATTTCTTGTTTGCTTATGGTCTTATACAGCTCGTTGAGTGCAGTCTTAGTGCCGGCATCGGTTTGTGGTGGTTAATAGAGGGCTACGAATAATATAGATGAGAACTCTCTTTGTAGATAGTGTGGTCTACAGCTTATCATGAGGTATTCTACCTCAGGCGAGTAATACCTCGAGACTTCTTTAATATTAAACATTGCACACCAGCAGTTGTTGACAAATAGACACACACCCCCGCCCCTCGTCTTAACAGACGTAACTGCTCTGTCCTGCCGATGCACGGAGAAGCCAGCCAGCTCTATATTATCCATGTCGTCTTTCAGCCACATCTCGGTGAAACATAAGAAATTACAGTTTTTAATGTCCTGTTGGTAGGATAGTCTTAATCGTAGATTCTCCAGTTTGTTTTCCAATGATTTCACATTGGCCAATAATACGGAGGGTAGTGGTGGTTTACCTACTGGTCTGTGAATTCTTACAATACACCCCGCCATTCTCCCCTTTTTTCTCCGTATTTTCTTGACACTGACGACGGGGATTTCGGCCTTGTCTTGACAAAGCAGTATATCCTTCGTGTCGGACTCATTAAAGAAGAAATCTTTGTCCAGTTTGAGGTGAGTAATTGCTGTTCTAAAGTCCAGAAGTTATTTTTGGTCATAAGAGACGGTACCAGCAACATTATGTAAAAAATGCGTTACAAGCAATGCAAAATAAACAAACAGAATAGTACAGTTGGTTAGGAGCCTGTAAAACGGCAGCCATCCCCTCCGGCGCCATTACTATTGATAATCATGATGACAGTATAGGTTGTCAGATCAATAACATCATACCTGTCATAAATTATACTTGAAATGTGTTTCATGTCATTGTGATGATGTTGTACCCCCTAGAGCAGGGGTGGGCAACTTTGATAGGGGTCTGAACTCTGAACTTTGATAGGGGTCTGAATAGGGGTCTGAAAAATCTGAACTCAAATCATGGGGGGGCTGCAGTGGCTCACGGGTCTGCGTATCCACATCCATACCCACACGTAGTCAGAGCCGGTCCTAAGCAAAAAATAATACTTTTTTCACGTTTCATTTTGCCATGGGGTATAGAGAAAATGTTGCAGTTTTAAAGCAAATTTGCAGCAAATCTAAACATTTTGCCTGTAGGTATGGATAAATGTTTGCAGTTTTTAATATGATATCTGTGTGAGAGTGACTAACAAAATCAATGGGGGCCCCCGGTCAGTAATTCAACCATGATTACTACAAGTTTAGATAGCTGGCCGCTAGACTAACTTATCAGTCAGTCTTTTTTGTTGTTGCTGACATAGGCTCATTGAGTGACTGTCAGTGACTGACATAAGAAAACAACTGCTGATGCACTACTATTCTAATGTTCCACATTAAGTTGAGACCCTGACTGAGTCCCCCCCCCCCCCCCCCTTTGGAAATTGATCTGCGGGCCAGTTGCCCATCCCTGCCCTAGAGTCTGCAAAGCTAACTTAAGGAATTGTTTTAAGATGGTCATACCAAGTGTACAAAACATTAAGGACACCTGCTCTTTCCATGACATAGACTTACCAGGTAAATGCAGGTGAAAGCTATGATCCCTTATTGATGTCACCTGTTAAATCCACTTCAATCAGTGTAGATGGAGGGAAGGAGACAGGTTTAAAGAAGGATTTTTAAGATTTGAGACAATTGAGACATAGATTGTGTATATGTGCCATTCAGAGGGTGAACGGGGTATGGTTTGTGTCAAGAACTGCAACTCTGCTGGGTTATTCACGCTCAACAGTTTCCTGTGTGTATCAAGAATGGTCCACCATCCACAGGACATCCAGCCAACCTGACAAACTTGTGGGAAGCATTGAAATCAACACGAGCCAGCATCACTGCGAAACGTTTGCGACACCTCGTAACCTTGTAGAGTCCATGCCCCCGACGAATTGAGGATGTTCTGAGGGCAAAGGGGCGGGAGGGGGTGCGCAACTCAATATTAGGAAGGTGTTCTTAATGTTTTGTACACTCAGTGTATGTACAGTATATATATTTAATGAAACATTGAATTTGGCCTTACTGCTATTATTAGCCCATATAAATGCATTGAATAACATATTCATATATGGCATAACAGATAGTCAGTCCAATTTTTTTTCAAAAGGAAGTATATTTTGAAGTATCTGATAAATAAATATAAGAAAGCTCAGGAAATAGTTTTTATAAATGATTTACCCATATGCCTTACTTCCATACATTTTTGAAACCGATACTGGGTTGTCTTCAGACGAGTCTTCTGAAGCTTTTTGGGGGTCATAGAGCAAAACAACCGACATGTACGTGCTTGTGAGTCTCAGCTTTCCATGGTGGGGTCATTCTAGTCTGTAGCCCAAACCGTGCGGATTCTACAGACAGAAGTTGGCACATCGGCTGTACCAACTTCTGACGAGTCCCGTGACACTTGTAGGGGTCGTAGATCACGGAAAACAGCACCGTGTTTGTGAGAGTCTCAACTTTCCATAGTGGGGTGATATTAGTTTGTAGCCTAAACCGTTCGACTGATTTTCGGGATGTCTCATGGTCTGAAAAACACCACTCTAGCTCTGCCACCTTCCAACACAGATGCGGAAGGCTGACATAGGTGGATGTGGTGGATTGAGAAGCAGCCCATGCAAAAAAATCTGCTTAAAACAGAGAGATTTGGATGGGACATGTTTCATTTTGCAAATTTTTTCCCCACCTGGTTGCGGACATTGACTCTAGTTCATGTTTTATGCTTTATTACATAGTTATAACCTCATAAGTAGCGTAATTGATGTAGCTAAACTTACAGCAAGTTATAACATACAATGAACTGAGACAGATTAGGAATGAGTTGGCCATGCGTGCTTACATTTCAGTTGAGTTGTGAAAACTCATGGCCGCAACAAAATCATTTCTACAATATTGGTTTCTAGGCCATCAGTAAAAACGAGCTAGTTGCTTTTCGTAACACCGGATTAAGTCGTCATGACCTTCAATTACCATGGTCCCAAACACCCTTTCCCAATAAACTGTGCAATGTGCATATCCTTATATCTGTCCACTTGGGTTCTCTGCTCCAAAATGTGATATTTTGATGAAGCTTAGGTGATGCAATCAGAACGTCTTCCACTAGTTCTAACCTGTCCCCCCTCTCTCTCTCTCGTCTCTCTCCAGCCCAGTTGGAGTTTGTGCAGATCCTGGTGATCGTTGTGGTGATGATGGTGATGGTGGTAGTGATCACCTGCCTGCTCAACCACTACCGCCTGTCGGAACGCTCCTTCATGTCCAGGGACAGCCAGGCCCGCAGGCGCCACCTACCACTGCCCTCTGTAAGTACTCTACCCTGACCAGGGCTGTGAACTAACTTTGCAGTCTTCATACAGACTAAGGGGTAGACTTACAGCCTCCACACAGACCAGGACATAGACTTTACTTTACAGCATTTACTCCACACAGACCAGGGTGTAGACTACTTTACAGCCTCCACACAAACCAGGGCATAGACTTAATATGAAACTAAAACCACCATGTTTCTACTTGGAAATAGGCAAGCCATAGTACAGGGTCCTATTTGGACATCATGGCAGGCCCGAACTAGCCATGTCAGAAAAGCAGATCATTTTTTACTAATGCAAACACACGTGATAAACAGACAATGGAATTCAGTTGGACCTGTATACTATATACAGTATATGTGTTGATGTCGGTGTTTCTTTCTTTGTGTCTCTTTGTGAGACAGAGGCTCACTGGAGACGGGTTGTCTGCCACATGTCTGCCACATCGCTCAGTGCAGTGATCTGGAGATTCCAGGACCATATGACTGCACTGCTGCTTTCTGAGTCACACACAAACACATACTGTTGCTTTCTGAATCACCTAGCCCGGGATTCATCTGTTAGGAAATATGGGGCAGGATGCTGTGTGTGTGTTATCAGGTTTGTGTTTGATTCAGAATTGTGGAATTGACTCCCATTCAACTCAGGAGTTGGAATTAGAATTGCATTGGCCACACCCCACAGGACATAGAATTTGAGTTTAAGTGACAGGACATAGAATTGAATTCAGTGCAATTCAATGAAATTCCACTCAGTTATCCAACATGAGAGTTTCATTGAATCTGACAGGTTACACTTCAAGATACCAAATAATATATCACTTTACTCCAGAAACAATGTTCAAATATTATTTTAACCTCAGTGCTTAGAATAGCTAATTCTATTTCCACCATTCATTTCATTGGTTTGGCTTCTTTTTGAAGGCTTTAGGGTCAACTTGAGGGCTGACCTAATGCATTCTGGGAAATGTAGTCTTTCCCCCATATTGAACAAAATTTAAGTGATTCATGAAATATAATAACTTAGAATATTCACATATTTCAATACAATAGGCTTACACCTAATGTAGAATAGACGAAGGCATTTGAATTTCACTGAGTTCAATTATATTTCCTTTAATTCAAATTGCAATTTTGTATCCTGTTTACGGCTTCGATTCAAATTCAAGAATGTAATTGGAATTTATGAGGCATTCTCAATCCAATTCTGAATTGAGCACAACCCTTTGAGCTATGCAGACTTCTGCGTACTCTGCAGGAGGGGGTATGAGTCATAGATGACAGAGCGTCTCCCCCCCCTCTCTCTCTCTCTCTCTGTGTGTGTTGGGATTGCTTCTGTGAAGACAACAGGGATTAATCTCATCCACCCACCCTATGCTCTGTGGTTGGCTCTTTGGCTGGAAAGGGAAGACCTCCACCTAGTGGCACAACATGGTATCCATTGACATGATACATGCTCTCTGTCTCTTTCTTTCTCACAGGATGGGAGTCTGTGGTCCTCAGATGGCCCAGGGCACGCCAGTGGAATGAGCGAGGTAAAGTGGATTATGGGTGGGAGTGGGCAAACTACTGCCCGTTCAATTTGTCCCACAGGAGTTTTACTTTTGGGGGGGCAATGATTATAATGGGCAATAAAAACATTCCAAGCCACTCCTGAACGTCTAAAACTAGATAGTAAGAATGTAGAAATGGTAATGGGCCTATATATTTATAAATAACTGCACATTTTCTGACAGCAAATTGATTTTGACTAACAAATCGTGACCAAAGAAATCTTTGCCACCCTCCGTTCAACTACAAAATCCCGATGTGGCCCTCGAGCCAAAACATTTGCCCACCCCTGCTTTAGGTCTATAGGGGTCATCCCTAAACACAGGGACCTTGTCTGGGCCTTATTCCCTTTAAAGTGCACTACTTTTGACCAGGGCCCCAAAAGTAGTGCACTGTATAGGGAATAGGGTGCCATTTGGCCCGTAACCCTAGACTTGAAGAACCTACCCAGGAACCTGGGAACACTACTTGTGTTTGTCCGGAAATTAATTATGGATTTGTCCTTGGATATTAGAGCAGATGGGCTATGAGAGTTTATTGATGTTCATAGCATAGCAATGACAACAATGGTGCTGTATCAATATACCCTCACACTAAGTCACTGTGGATAAAAGAGGGTTCTGAACAAGGAGATGACATTGGAAATACCTTGTTAAACTTTTTTTGTGTTGTCCTCACGAAGATGAATGACCAAATATAAATGTGTGTGCTACTTTTCCTGTCCTCCTCCCTTACAGCAGCAGGTGTACACCACGCGTCCCCCGGACCGCGTCCCCTCCTATCTGCAGAGGGAGCGTCTGGCCCGCTTCCAGCCCACCTACCCCTACCTGCCCCACCCCATCATTGACCTGCCGCCCACCATCTCGCTGTCGGACGGCGAAGAGCCTCCGCCCTACCAGGGCCCCTGCACTCTGCAGCTCCGCGACCCTGAGCAGCAGATGGAGCTTAACAGGGAGTCGGTGCGCGCGCCCCCCAACCGCACAGTCTATGACAGCCACCTCCTCGACACCTCCCTGTGCCCACCGCCCAGCCTCAACCCCGGGGTCAGCACTACCACGGTAGCCACGGCTGCCCAGGCCTACTCCAGCCGAGTGGAAGGGGCACCACCAACTTATAGCGAGGTGATAGGGCACTACTACCACCCCTCTTCACTACCCAGGCACCACCACCAGACTTCCAGTGGCGGCAGGGGCACGGGGCGTGGAGTCGGGTTAGGAGGCCCGGGTACCTCGTCGCCGTCCTTGCTACTCCACGGGATTCTCAAGCAGGCCCACCTGGGCAGCCTGGAGAGCAGGAATGTGAGCAACAAAAAGGAGAAGCAGACGCCTGAACAGGTGTGACGACAGTGTTGGTCTCGGGCGTTGTTTCCGAGGCTGCTTTCTCCTTCTCGGCGCACTTTAGCTGAACTGTTGGTGGCAAGCAGGGTTGGAGAGGGCGACATGCAGTGGCAGGGGGGGGCAGGCGCACAAAGACAAAGGACTGCACTCCCCTCTTAACTTTACCCACGGTCACCGTCTTACTGAAACCCGTCACCCCTAAACTTACGTTGTATAAATATTTACTTGTTTTTTTCCCCTTGCTTTCAGCTTTTTTTCTGTACTGGCAAATGCAAAAACAACAAAACAAAACAATATTCTCTCCAAGTATTTAGGTTTATTTTGTTTTTGTGTCCCTTTGCATTGGGCTTCACAACAAACTGCATCATTTTCTAGTTACTTATCTCCTCGTAGTTTATCCTTAGTTCCTCCGGGAGTCTTTCAGAATGACCAGGACTTCCTTTTTTTGAGATGCAGATGGTTATTTTAGTGAGCCTCCCCCTAACCCCTTTCTGGCTTTGAATACTGTCTGTGTACCTGGCTTGTACAGGGAGGGCCTTGATAGCACTCTTGTAACAGGTTGACAGGTTCAGGCTCTCACGGGTTCCAAGATTTAGATTCATACGTTAGCCCGAGTTAGCCTCTCAGCTCATGACCCAGTTAGCCTCACTGCCAGACAGATCCCCGTCGCTCCTCATCAATCCGCATCAGAGGGTGCGGTGGTCAACGTTGGCATCTATGGAAACACATGATTGACAGCTGACTGGGTTTGTGATGTCAGGCCATGTGTGTCAACATGAGTACTGGATTAGAGTCCTGAGTCTGGGTCAATTGAGTTCAGCACTGTGCCCACTGAAGTGATATATATCCATCGTACTATCTGGACCCATCTGAGGTTAGTTCTGTACTTTAGTTCTTTGTCTATTTGAGTTTAGTACTGTCTGTGTGTCTTTGGCCAGAGAAGTTCAGGAGTTCCTCTGTGCAAATACTCTTCTTGTTTTTTTATTATGATCTTTTTTAAAGAGATGTTTGCACAAGATTCAAGACTGTTTATCTGGAGAAAAATAAAATCAATCTGCAATATGTATCATAAGAGAGGAGAGCGGCGGTATTTTTGTAAACAAATGGATTCTAAAGATAAAAATACGTTTTTTTTAAAAATGTTTTGTCTCCTCTAGAAGAAAAGGTAAAAACGGTAATCTGTTGGTGTGCCAACTCAAACGTGTTTAACATTGTGCTATCTATACATATACAAATTATTGGCACCCTGATAAAGATAAGCAAAAAAAGACTGTATAAAATAAATAATACAATAATTATTTATTGTATGCAACAACAAAAAAAGATTATTAAGTTATTTTATACTAATACAATTGCTCAGAGAAAGAGATTTTGTTTAACAAGTACTTTTTGGCACCCTACAGATTCTTAGAAGTAAAAACAAACAACATTTTATCTGTAATATCATTCTACTTTTTAAAATTAATCTCAGTTTAAGGAACTTTATTATGGCCTTCCAAGAATTCCTGATTCACCGGGGTATAAAAATGAGGTAACATGCATGTAAAATCCCTTTGTCATCTATCACCATGGGGAAAGGCAAAGAACTCACAAATGAAAAGAGACAAATGGTTGTTGACCTTCATAAATCAGGCAATGGGTACAAAAGAATAAGCACACAAAAAACAAATATACCACTTACCACTATTAGGGAAACAATTAAGGAGTTTAAAACCACTGGAGCAATGGTCAACTTGCCTGGTATTGGATGCATGTGTATCTTGTCCCCATGCACAGTGAGGAAGATGGCTTAGGAGGCAGTGAACAATCTAAAGGCCAAAATTGGAGAATTACAAAACTTGGTCGCATCTACGATTATACGCCACTTCCATGCCAATATGTCTTTGGGAAGGGTTGCTAGAAAAAAAGCCTTTATTGAAAGCAATCGACAAATGTAAACGCCTGGAATTTTCTAAATGGCATTGGCACAGATTGGTACCTGTGCTATGGTCAGATGACATGAAAATAGAACTCTTTGGCCATGCACACCAGTGGTGGTTTGGCGTTGAGAGAAGGATGCATATACAGGAAATAACCTCATTCCTACTGTAATATATGGTGGCGGGCCTTTGACGTTAACTTGGCCGCAAGTGGACATTCAAGCAAGACAATAACCCCAAGCACACATCAAAATCCACAGAGAAGTAGTTAATTGACCAGAAAATCAACATTTTACAATGGAAATTAAAAGTCTCCGGACTTGAACCCCATTGAAAACCTATGGTTTGAATAAGAGGGCAGTCCATAAGCGCAGGCAAGATATATCAAGGATCTGTAAAGATTCTGTATGGAGGAATGGTCTAAGATCCCTCCCAATGTGTTCTCCAATCTCATAAAACAGGGTGCCGGAGTATTGAAAACAGGGGTGAAAATAATTTTGCCACCTATCTTGCATCTCTGAGCTATTGTATTAGTATAAAATAATGTAATTTCCCAACTTTTTGGTAGCATACAATATAGCGCAGTATTTGCAGTATTTATTTTAGTAAGGTTTTTGCTCATCTTTATCAAATGTGCCAATTATTTTAGACATGACTATATATGTATCAATGTATGTGTGTGTGTGTGTGTTCTATAAACAGTACCAGTCAAAAGTTTGGACACACCTACTCATTCAAAGGTTTTTCTTTATTTTTTACATCGTAGAATAATAGTGAAGACATCAAAACTATGAAATAACAGATATGGAATCATGTAGTAACCCAAAAAGTGTTAAAAAAAACGACATATGTTTTATATTTGAGATTCTTCAAAGTAGCCGACCTTTGCCTTGATGACAGCTTTGCACACTCTTGGCATTCTCTCAACCAGCTTCATGAGGTAGTCTCCTGGAATGCATTTTAATTAACAGGTGTGCCTTGTTAAAAGTTAATTTGTGGAATTTCTTTCCTTAATGCGTTTGAGCCTATCAGTTGTGTTGTGCCAAGGTAGGGGTGGTGTGCAGTCGCAGAAACCATCAAGCGCTATGATGAAACTGCCTCTCATTAGGACCGCCACAGGAAAGAAGACCCAGAGTTAGCTCTGCTGCAGAGGATAAGTTCATTAGAGTTACCAGCCTCAGAAATTGCAGCCCAAATAAATGCTTCACAGAGTTCAAGTAACAGACACATCTCAACATCAACTGTTCAGAGGAGACTGTGTGAATCAGGCCTTCATGGTCGATTGCTGCAATTAAACCACTACTAAAAGACACCAATAATAAGAAGAGACTTGCTTGGACCAAGAAACACGAGCAATGGGCATTAGGTGGAAATCTGTCCTTTGGTCTGATGAGTCGAAATTTGAGATTTTTGGTTCCAACAGCCGTGTCTTTGTAAGACGCAGAGTAGGTGAACAGATGATCTCCGTGTGTGTGGTTCCCACTGTGAAGCATGGAGGAGGAGGTGTGATGGTGTAGGGGTTCTTTGCTGGTGACACTGTCAGTAGTGTATTTAGAATTCAAGGCACACTTAACCAGCATGGCTACCACAGCATTCTGCAGTGATACGCCACCCCATCTGGTTTGCACTTAGTGGGACTATCATTTGTTTTTCAACAGGACAATGACCCACCACACCTCCAGGCTGTGTAAGGGCTATTTGACCAAGAAGGAGAGTGATGGAGTGCTGTATCAGATGACCACAATCACCCACCATCAACCCAATTGAGATGGTTTGGGATGAGTTGGACCGCAGAGTGAAGGAAAAGCAGCCAACTAGTGCTCACCATATGTGGGAACTCCTTCAAGACTGTTGGAAAAGCATTCCAGGTGAAGCTGATTGACAGAATGCAAAGCGTGTGCAAAGCTGTCATCAAGGTGTAACTACTTTGAAGAATCTAAAATATATTTAGATTTCTTGTAACACTTTTTTGCTTTCTAAATGACTCCATATGTGTTATTTCATAGTTTTGAAGTCTTCACTAGTATTCCACAATGTAGAAAATATTAAAAATAAAGAAAAACCCTTGAATGAGTAGGTGTGTCCAAACTTTTGACTGGTACTGTGTGTATACAGTTGAAGTCGGAAGTTTACATACACTTAGGTTGGAGTCATTAAAACTTGTTTTTCAACCACTCCACAAGTTTCTTGTTAAAATGTTAACAAACTATAGTTTTGGCAAGTTGGTTAGGACATCTACTTTGTGCATGACACAAGTAATTTGACCAACAATTGTTTACAGACAGATTATTTCACTTATAATTCAAGTCTGGTTCATCCTTGGGAGCAATTTCCAAATGCCTGAAGGTACCACGTTCATCTGTACAAACAATAGTACGCAAGTATAAACACCATGGGAACACGCAGCCGTCATACTGCTCAGAAAGGAGACGCGTTCTGTCTCTTAGAGATGAACGTACTTTGGTGTGAAAAGTGCAAATCAATCCCAGAACAACAGCAAAGGACCTTGTGAAGATGCTGGAGGAAACAGGTACAAAAGTATCTATATCCACAGTAAAACGAGCACTATATCGACATAACCTGAAAGGCCGCTCAGCAAGGAAGAAGCCACTGCTCCAAAACCGTCATAAACAAGCCAGACTACGGTTTGCAACTGCACATGGGGACAAAGATCGTACTTTTTGGAGAAATGTCCTCTGGTCTGATGAAACAAAAATAGAACTGTTTGGCCATAATGACCATTGTTATGTTCGGAGGAAAAAGGGGGAGACTTGCAAGCCGAAGAACACCAAGCTGTTTAAAGGCACAGTCAATTTAGTGAATGTAAGCTTCTGACCCACTGGAATTGTGATACAGTGAATTTTAAGTGAAATAATCTGTCTGTAAACAATTGTTGGAAAAATGACTTGTGTCATGCATGAAGTAGATGTCCTAACCGACTTGCCAAAACTATAGTTTGTTAACAAGAAATTTGTGGAGTGGTTGAAAAACAAGTTTTAATGACTCCAACCAAAGTGTATGCAAACTTCCGACTTCAACTATATATATATATATGTATTTGTATGTGTATATATATATATATATCTATGTGTGTATATATATGCGTGTATATATGTGTGTGTATATATATATATATATATATATGTGTATATATATATTTACACATATGGAAACAAATAAACTAACTTAAAAATGGCGATTTTAGAGTTATTTATATCGCCTAATTGTTCAAAGGAATTGCACTATTTTTTATTATAATGAAATGGAACGAGAAATAAAAATTCACCTCTATTGTCAAGGAAACGTGGGGCCTCATTTATAACCGTTGCGTATATTTTACTCTCAATAGCTGCGTGCTCTATTTCTGAAAAAAGAAATGAAAATGATACACTTGGAGCACGCCATACATGTGCATGTTTCCCATTAAAAATCTGACCTGTCGAAAAAAACTGTGCACATGTGAATTGAGCATTATAACTGCGCCTGAATAACACTCATCATTCACCTTTTATCGTGACAATAATAGCCTTATTTGCTGTATAATTTGGTAGTATTGAAATTAGGCCAATACATTATATCTAAAGGAAATATACATTTGTGAACTTGATCAAATGTCTTTGGAGGTGTTGTCAAAATGTCTTTTTTTTTCAGTGACATTTGCTGTTTGACCATTTCTGAACCACAAAAACAATTGCAAATTGTTGTGGACTTGTAAACAGATCGTTTTTATTCAATAATGTTTTGCATTTACTTTCGCACGAACCTACATGTGATGCACTGTCCACGAATTCGGAAAAACATTTAAATTACAGTAGGTCTACTTACAGTGGTAGCCTACACACTTCAATGCAAAAGATCAACTGTCTGTTCACCTGTTAAATTCTACTGTATGTTATAAACTGCGCTCCATTTCGGCTGCATTGAGCAAAAACGTATACAAAAATGAAATTATAATAGCCTTTCTAATAGGCCCAATTAAATGAGAGATGTGCATGGTCATTTGTTGTATTGCTACTTCGGGAATATGAACTATCATGGCCAGAAAAGGTGCAGTCGTTATGATATTATGCATCATTTTTACAAATAAAATATTGTTTAGGCTGGTCGAGAAATTTGACATTACAGTATTCAGATGTAGTATTCAAACGTCAATGGAAATGGTGAGCCTTCTTCTACTGTTAAACTGCACATCCGATCGAATAGAGCAAAATACTTCAAATACCGGTAGCTTATCTTTTTACTATTATGAAGTGGTCCAATTAAATGAGAGATGGGACGAATGGTAGCCCATCCTATCTTGTTGTAGACTTATAGGCTATTTCGCTAGTATGAAACCATCACAGTCAGAAAAGGTGAGGAATTTATTCTGCGATTATCATGGAAACTAAATGAATAATCGGAAATAGATTTCAAATTATTTTAGAATGCAAAGATGAAGAAAAATTGAATTTTGCTCTTCTCACTAACAGCAAATGATTGCATCTTATTATTATATTTAGCTACCTGTTTTTTTGTTATGAATAAGTCATTATATATTCCCAATTTGCACAAGGCTACTAGGGTACATTTGCCTTCTTGCAATGCAATACTTCAACCACTAAAAACTGTGCTTACCCATGGTCTAGAGTTTGTGGGAGAATAAGCACATTCAATTGTTAAGGTCAGTTTTTATGAATGCCAACTTTTGCGTGAAAACTGGCGCATGCACATTTTGTACACGCACAATGTTTATAAATGAGGTTCCTGGAGGTTTGTGTACATGTGTGATCATGAATGACAGAGCCATCATACCTTTAAACTCCAGTTCGAGTCCTTTATCTGCAGAGAGCCCAGATGGTCTGACCAGAAGTAGGGTGAAATTGCCCCAAGACGCCGAGGGAGAGAGGTAGTGAGGATAGGAAAAGAAAGGGAGAGGGAGAGAGATTAGCAGGCAACTGTACGCTGGACACATCCGCCTACTGTCTGGGCTTCTCTCCAACAGGCATCTCTTAGCACTTTAATTAAGAAGGAGAGAGACACAATCTCCCTCTGTCAGCACTTCTCTATTGACATGATTCAACTTCTTCGTCCGAGGCAAGACTCAAACTGCAAGGTGTCCCAACTGAAGCTGGTATCACAGCACAGAAGAGAGAGGGAGGGAAGAGAGGACAGAGGTCGACGGGAAAAAAACACCAGACAAGGCTGTCCGCTCGCCCCTCTCGCTTTCTTCCCATCTGCCCTGCTTAATTTATTTTGTACTGTATCTTTACATTCAATTTGAGGACAAATACCTAAATCAAAAGAAAAATGTCTGACCCCTCATAAGCAAGCAGCTAAAGGATTGATCTAAGAGGCGTGGCTCTTTGACTTCTCACCCCTGGTGACATCTCATGATGCAGTTTGATGACCTCAGAGGGGAGCTTGTGTAGGTTTCCTGGTTGGATTCCAGTCTTTTCTTCAGGGAAACCAGTGCTGACTGATAACTATGCAGGCAGGGTGGGAATTGACCCATTAGAAACGAAGAAGGAGGACCCACTATTGGCATACCAAACCATACTGCTTTGTAATCTTGACATAACACTTGGCATTATGCCCGTCGTAACATTGCATGACTGTTCATTACAACAACCTTTTTTCGGCACTTGAAATGAAATGTCATGGATAATGACGACAGACGTTAAGGGATGTTAATGAAAACAACATAATGTGGGTATCATGTCAAGTTGCATCAAGTAAAGAGCAACTTTTTCCTCAGAACTTAACTTTTCAACATATCTGCTAATACAATGTACTTCATAGAGAAATTTAAGTCATTGCGAGATCCAATGTTTTTCATTCTCCCATAACATGTTTGTTTGTGTTGGTAATGTACGCTGCCTTGCCCCGCTAATGAACTGTACCCTCTAGACCGGGTGCTCAGATGAAAGCAAACCAGAACCACTCAGACAAAACAGATAATCCCAAAGATTTCAAATGGTGTGCCTTTAGGGTTGACTCGATCACCCCCGTTCCCTGTCTGTAATGAGCTCTTCCTGTTCCATAGAGATGCCTGTGTTCAATGAGGGAGTCCCACACAGACCCGCTTGTGCTGCCATAGGCTGGCTGTCGGTCCCATTGAAAATGTTCGGTGTTTGTGTGCCTGCCTGTGCTGACAGATTGGGCTCCATCTGTACTATCAATCTGCCTAGACTGGCCCTAGACTGACTCACATATTGACAGAGACTTATAGTTGATGATAACAATCATGATAATGTTGATAGAGGTGTCAAGGAGAGCGTTGCAATATACCTAATCTTTGCCTTTTGATAATGTAGTCGTTGTTTAACTTGGAGAAATGTAATGATTGTTTTCTATGTTGTTGTAAAAAAAAAAATATGTTTATACATTTTGCTCCAATTCATTGTACATGTGTATGAGGGTTTTGCTGTATAACTCACAAATGAATAACAGAACATGTATTCCATGGTGTGACCACCAGGTGTCTTCACAAGCAATACTGTCTACCATAGTGAGTCAGGCTTTGGAGACAATTGCCCAAACTAGGTTGGGCATCACTTTGTTTCAATGTATCCAGGACCACAAGTTTCTGCACTTAAGTCAAACTGGTAGAGTTGATGGGAAGTACTATTAGGTGATCGATCAGGTGCCAGAATGATGCCTTTGCTACTATTCACCCTTAAGTTGTCGTCAACATGCTCTGTAGTTTTTAATGTGGAAAATGTTCCTCTAGCTTTTGGGGGTGCCATTTTGAAAATGAGTACGAGGAGAAACCAGATGGGGTCAGGTGTAGAGGCATCACCCTGGGTAAGAACTTTATTTACCTTCCTCCACCCTTCCAACTACAGTCTCCTTGGCCAGTGTGAGTAGTACGGTGTCCATATTAGGACAGCAGCGATTGAGGCTGTCCTAATATTGACACTGTAGAGTGGACCTGACTGGGTTCAAATCTGCCATATTACCCAATGGTCTACATACCCAAATCACGATAGATTCCCTTCTCCACCACATGCTCAGTTCTAGATGTGTGCCTTCTGTGGTTGAGACATTTTATGTCATGCGTTATAGTGCCATTTTTTTGGCTCTGGATTCTTTTGCTTTTTCACATGAAACAAATCGCCCTTCTTATTTGCAATACCAAAAAAAATACAATAAAGAATTGACTCCCTGTTCTATCATAAGATGATAATTTCCAACTCCACTGCATACATACCGATAAGAGTAAATGTCAAACTTGAAGCACTAAAGTAAACCAAAAGGGAGAAGCGTGGGATGGACAGGTTCCTAAGGACACAGCTCTATGAATATACAGTAGAACATAGCAAACAGAACTTGTACTAGTATACAATACATGTCCCTCTACTGCATTATTAAAAAAAAAAAATGTACTTAATCATCTGTTTTAGATTGTTATTTGCATTATTTCTTTCAATAAGTTACTGTTGAGGGTTTCAGTGTGAAAAAAAAGGCATTTTCAAAGAAGGAATAAACCTAACCAGAATCTTTTGGACTGGGCTCTTTTCCTTTGTTTTGACAGTTAACTGTTCTGTTGCTTTGTTTGTTTCGCCCTTCAAATCAGTGTTGCTTTGCGACTTTTAAAAATATAAATACATTTTTTTTTTACACGAGTGATGATTGTTTTGTTTTTTTAAACATAAGGTTGCAGTTTAAGCATATTTATAAAACTCTTAAGCAACTTATTAACTGTACAGAAAAATGGACGATCCTGGTGCTTGTTTTGTTATGACGCTTTGTGTACTGATGAAGAGGTAATACTGTCAATATAAAATCAGTTCTATTCTATAACAAGCTCCATGCCGAGATGTATTGCAGTAAATATATAGGTCCTACAATTGTCGACAATAATTGCTTACGTGTATCAACATTGTTTATTTTAATATACAGTACCAGTCAAAAGTTTGAACACACCTTCTTATTCCAGGGTTTTCCTTTATTTTTTACTATTTTCTACATTGTAGAATAATAGTGAAGACATCAAAACTATGAAATAACACATATGGAATCATGTAGGAACCAAAAAAGTGTTAAACAAATCAAAATATATTTTATATTTGAGATTCTTCAAAGTAGCCACCCTTTGCCTTGATGAGAACTTTGCACACTCTTGGCATTCTCTCAACCAGCTTCATAAGGTTGTCATTTCAATTAACAGGTGTGCGTTAAGTGAATTTGTGGAATTTATTTCCTTCGTTGAGCTAATCAATTGCGTTGTGACAAGGGAGGGGTGGTATCCAGAAGATAGGCCTATTTGGTAAAAGACTAAGTCCATCATTACTTTAAGACATGAAGGTCAGTCAATCTGGAAAATTTCAATAACTTTTTGCTGCTAAGAAACCACTACTAAAGGACACCAATAATAAGAAGAGACTTGCTTGGGCCAAGAAACATGAGCAATGAACATTAGACCGGTCTTTGGTCTGATGAGTCCAAATTTGAGATTTTTGGTTCCAACCGCTGTGTCTTTGTGAGATGCACAGTAGGTGAACGGATGATCTCTGCATGTGTGATTCCCAGGTGAAGCATGGAGGAGGAGGTGTGATGGTGTAGGGGTTCTTTGCTGGTGACACTGTAAATGATTTATTTAGAATTCAAGGCACACGTAACCAGCATGGCTACCACAGCATTATGCAGCGATATGCCATCCCATCTGGGTTGTGCTTAGTGGGACTATCATTTGTTTTTCAACAGGACAATGAACCACCACACCTCCAGGCTGTGTAAGGGCTATTTGACCAAGAAGGAGAGTGATGGAGTGCTGTATCAGATGACCACAATCACCCACCCTAAACCCAATTGAGATGGTTTGGGATGAGTTGGACCAAGGAGAGTGATGGAGTGCTGTATCAGATGACCTGGCCTTCCCAATCACCCAACCTCAATCCAATTGAGATGGTTTGGGATGAGTTGGACTGCAGAGTGAAGGAAAAGCAGCCAACTAGTGCTCAGTATATGTGGGAACTCCTTCAAGACTGTTGGAAAAGCATCCCAGGTGAAGCTGGTTGAGAGAATGCCAAGAGTGTGCAAAGCTGTCATCAAGGCAAAGGCTGGCTACTTTGAAGACGCTAAAATATATTGGTTACTACATGATTCCATATGTGTTATTTCATAGTTCTGATGTCTTCACTATTATTCCACAATGTAGAAAATAGTTTTAAAAAATTAAGAAAAACCCTTGAATGAGTAGGTGTGTCCAAACTTTTGATTGGTACTGTATATTGGATCCTTAAAGTGTTGGTGGGTTTGTATCTATATTTGATAAGAACAAGAGACAATGTATATTACAGAACATGCTATGAATCTGACACATTTCAATTATACCCCAATTAAACTAATAAAAACATTTTATAAAAACTGTCTGCTTGTCTTTTTACTCTCTCACTTTCACATCACTGACCATGAAGAGTAAAATACAGACATTAGTCCACAACTACACAATTTCTTATGAGGCATAATGTCAATGTACCACCTCCCTTATGGAAAGAATTTACATACATTTTTATAAAGTAAATCTTATGAGTATGGCTTTCTATAAGAAAACACAACATATATGATTATTACGCAATTCCTATGTTTGTCAAATACAGTGAGCTCAAAAAGTATTAGGAGAGTGACACATTTAACCTCATAGTCATTGTATCATTTCAAATCCAAAGTGCTGGAGTAGAGAGACAAAACAACAACAAAATTGTCACTGTCCCAATACTTTTGGAGCTCACTGTACATGTGACAACATCATAAGGAAAACATTTGGTTCTTATATTATGGCTGTGTATGAATGTGCCCTACTTAATTTAAGACATATAGCAGTTATGGTTCTTGCTACATGTTGCAGGAGTACCCATATAAGAATTCTTAAATTATTCTTATGGGATGACAATTTCTCAGGTTGCATTTCACTGTTTAGAGGCTATAGAATATGAGTAAAGTCCTTTACTCAACCTGTTTAATTAAAGTCTTGCTCATTTAATAGTGATAGTAAATACTACAAAAAAATACTTGCACACTTGTCTTTTCTGTGGTATGTGGTTGTCTCACCTACTGTAGCTATCTTCACAGGTGACTCTAACTCTGGATAAGAGTGTCTGCTAAATGACTAAAATGAGAACATTTACTACCACAAGATGGCAGTCATACACATTTGTTGGAGCATTACTCCACTGCAGCTTTCCCACCATGCTTGTGTAGATACAGATGGTCCATTATGTGGACCAGATACACCATTGGCCGCTCCAACAATGAAAAGCCAGTCGGGAGGAAGCAAGATCAGGTGGGACCATTCTAGCCAATGAGAGGGTAGATACGTGTGATAAGTTTCCGGGATGTCACGTGTCCTACTTATATCAGTACACTCGTAACAATTTAAGCATAACGAAACATATATTTGATTAAATAAGCCACACTTGGCAAATAAGCAATTACATTTATTGTTTACAAAATTTGACTCTCATTGACCATACAAAAACTGGTTGATTGGTGAGCGAAACATTTGTTTTAATCGCCACCTGCTGGAGAAGACAGATTTTGGGCACAGTTATCCCTCTCGTTGTGCCTCTTCCTCTCTGGTGTAGGCATTGACACTCAGTATCCAACAGGAGGTAGGTAGGCTTTTATAATGTATTATTATAAATAGACCACACACAGTAGCCTACACAGAGACTGAGGACTAGTTGGATACTAATTCTATATTCCAAATTGACCTGTAGCCCCTACTCCCCAGCCAACCAAACAAAGAGAGCATAGGTAACTAAACTAAATGACAATTGTCCCATAGCACTCTCTTCTGTCATGAAGTGCTTTGAGAGACTAGTCAAGGATCATTTCATCTCTACCTTACCTGACACCCTAGACCCATTTCAATTTGCTTACCGCCCCAACAGATCCACAGACAATGCAATCACCATCGCACTGCACACTGCTCTATCCCATCTAGACAAGAGGGATACCTATGTAAGAATGCTGTTCATTGACCATAGCTTAGCATTCAACACCATAGTACCCTCCAAACTCATCATTAAGCTTGAGGCCCTGGGTCTGAACCTTTCTGACGGGCCGTCCCACGTGGTGAAGGTAGGAAACAACACCTCCACTTCGCTGATCCTCAATACTGGGGCCCCACAAGGATGTGTGCTCAGCCCCCGCCTGTACTCCCTGTTCACTCATGACTCCGTGGCCACGCACACCTCCAATTCAATCTTCAAGTTTGCTGACTACACAACAGTAGTAGGCCTGATTAACAACAATGACGAGACAGCTACAGGGAGGAAGTGAGGGCCCTGGGAGTGTAGTGCCAGGAAAATAACCTCTCACCCAACGTCAACAAAACAAAGGAGCCGATGGTGGACTTCAGGAAACACCAGAGGGAGCACCCCCCTAAGCATCCCCCCATCGACAGGACCGCAGTGGAGAAGGTGGAAAGCTTCAAGTTCCTCGCCGTACACATCACTGACAAAGTGAAATGGTCCACCCTCATAGTGTGGTGAAGAAGGCGCAACAGCACCTCTTCAACCTCAGGAGACTGAAGAAATTTGGCTTGGCACCTAAAACCCTCACAAACTTTTACAGATGCACAATTGAGACCATCCTGTCGGGCTGTATCACCGCCTGGTATGGCAACTGCAACGCACGCAACCGCGGGCTCTCCAGAGGGTGGTGCAGTCTGCCCAACGGATCACCGGGGTCAAACTACCTGCCCCCCAGGACATCTACAGCACCCAATGTCACAGGAAGGCAAAAAATATAATCAAGGACAACAACCACCCGAGCCACTGCCTTTTCACCCCGTTATCATCCAGAAGGCGAGATAGTACAGGTGCATCAAAGCTGGGACCGAGAGACTGAAAAACAGCTATCTCAAGGCCATCAGACTGTTAAATAGCCATCACTAGCATATTAGAGGCTTCTGCCCTATATATATAGACTTGAAATCACTGCCCACTTTAATAATTGGAACACTAGTCACTTTAATAATGTTTACATATTTTGCATTACTCATTTCATATACTGTATCCTATTGTCCTATTCAACTGTATCTTAGTCTATGCCGCTCTGACATTGCTCATTCAAATATTTATATATTCGCAATTCCACTATTTTACTTTAGATTGTGTGTATTGTTAGATATTACTTGTTAGATATTACTGCACTGTTGGAGCTAGAAACACACGCATTTTGCTACACCTGCAATAACATCTGCTAAACACGTGTATGAGACAAATACATTTTGATTTGATGTCTAAATATTTAATTTTGTTGCTGAAATGTAACTTTAACCTGACAAACTCTAGCAGTTACAGCTACACTGAAGCATATAAACCTCCAGCATATTCAAATTCACAATCCTGTTTCTGGCTATTTCAATTGACAATATACCGTGGATTCTTAAAGGCTATAACTTACACATCGTAACCCTAAATCAAAAGTTGTATACTTCCATTGTTGATTTTTTTGTTGTCATTTGAGTCTTTGTAAATAAAATGTATAGCTTCAAAATCTGTTTAAAACTATCATTTTGATATCATGGACTGTCAGTCATTGCATTCATAGCTCTTTGGATTTTAGTTTCCCGGTGGTACTGTTAAGATCGATAAGAGACAGTACCGTGCAGCTGTATTCACAGACCTGGCCAAGGCTTTCGACTCTGTCAATTCTTATTGGCAGACTCAACAGCCTTGGTTTCTCAAATGACTGCCTCATCTGGTACACCAACACCTTCTCAGACAAAATTCAGTGTGTCAAATCGGAGGGCATGTTGTCCTCTGGCAGTCTCTATGGGGGTGCCACAGGGTTCAATTCTCGGGCAGACTCTTTTCTCTGTATACATCAATGATGTCGCTCTTGCTGCTAGTGATTCTCTGATCCACCTCTACGCCGACGACACATTCTGTATACTTCTGGCCCTTCTTTAGACACTGTGTTAACTAACCTCCAGACAAGCTTCAATGCCATTCAACTCTCCTTCCGTGGCCTCCAACTGCTCTTAAATGCAAGTAAAACTAAATGCATCCTCTTCAGCAGATCGATGCCCGCACCTGCCCGCCCGTCCAGCATCACTACTCTGGATGGTTCTGACTTAGAATATGTGGACAACTACAAATACCTAGGTGTCTGGTTAAACTGGTAACTCTCCTTCCAGACTCACATTAAGCATCTCCAATCCAAAATTAAATCTAGAATCGTCTTCCTATTTCGCAACAAAGCATCCTTCACTCTTGCTGCCAAACATACCCTCGTAAAACTGACTATCCTACCGATCCTCGACTTCGGCGATGTCATTTACAAAATAGCCTCCAACACTCTACTCAGAAAGTTGGATGCAGTCTATCACAGTGCCATCCGTTTTGTCACCAAAGCCCCATATACTACCCACCACAGCAACCTGTATGCTCTCGTTGGCTGGCCCTCGCTTCATATTCGTCGCCAAACCCACTGGCTCCAGGTCATCTATAAGTCTTTGCTTGGTAAAGCCCCGCCTTATCTCAGCTCACTGGTAACCATAGCAGCACCCACCCGTAGCACACACTCCAGCAGGTATATTTCACTGATCACCCCCAAAGCCAATTCCTCCTTTGGCCGCCTTTCCTTCCAGTTCTCTGCTGCCAATGACTGGAACGAATTGCAAAAATCACTGAAGCTGGAGACTCATATCTCACTCATTAACTTTAAGCACTAGCTGTCAGAGCAGCTCACAGATCACTGCACCTGTACATAGCCCATCTGTAAATAGCCCACCCAACTACCTCATCCCCATACTGTTATTATTATTATTTTTTGCTCCTTCTCACCCCAGTATCTCTACTTGCACATTCATCTCCTGCACATCTATCACTCCAGTGTTTAATTGCTAAATTGTAATTATTTCGCCACAATGGCCTATTTATTGCCTTACCTCCCTAATCTTACTACATTTGCACACACTGTATATAGACTTTTTCTATTGTGTTATTGACTGTATGTTTGTTTATTCCATGTGTAACTCTGTGTTGTTGTATGTGTCGAACTGCTTTGCTCTATCTTGGCGAGGTCGCAGTTGCAAATGAGAACTTGTTCTCAACTAGCTTACCTGTTTAAATGAAGGTGAAAAAAACCACCCCTCTGACTTTAGAGCTATTGTTTGCTGGTGGGACTAAGCTTCGTGCACCTTGGCGTTTTAATACGCGCTTGCTGTCTGATGAAGGTTTTGTCAACTTTGTGACTGCTCAGATTTATGTTTTTATAGCTACTAACGACATCCCTACGTTTCAGTTTAAGGCCTACATTAGAGATCAAGTCATGTCATATGAGTGGCAGAGCGATCTAAGGCACTGCATCTCAGTGCTAGAGGCCTCACTACAGACCCTATTTCGATTCCAGACTGTATCACAACTGGCCGTGATTGGGTGGCGCACAATTGGCCCAGCATCGTCTGGGTTAGGGCTTGGCCGGGGTAGGCCGTCATTGTAAATAAGAATTTGTTCTTAACTGACTTGCCTAGTTAAATAACTGTTAAATAAAATGAATAAAATATAAAAATATACTAGTTTTGAAAGCAAAACAATTGAAAAAAGAGACTCTGAACTGACAATTAGTATTTTGCATTTAGACAATACTTACGCTACCTCACCATCCCCGAATGTGTACAGGGATCGTCTCTCTTTACAAGCTGAATTCGATACCTTGTCAACAGGCCAAATTGAGGAACAGCTGCTTAAGTCGCAACATACTCACTATGAGTAAGGTGACAAGGCAAGTAAATTGCTTTCTCATCCACTTCACCAGTCTTCCTCTGCTCAACACATCATTCAAACGCCTACAGGTGCAACAATAGATCCCCACCTAATGAGTAACAAGTTTAAGGACTCTTTATACACTTCGGAAACAGTCGGCTGACCCCTCGGCTTTTGATACATTTTTTAAATACTCTGTCGTGACTTGACTTTAACATTAATCTGAAGACTATTGTTTATCTAATTAACTATGTTTAATTGTTACCCGATTAAATTAATCATGTAACAATTAACTCATTAGGATCTGGAGCACCACGAGAGTGGATCTTTAAAGAGTTACCATCTCCTGAATTAAACTCTAAAAGGTCTTACCTACCTATCACATCTATAAACAGTCAACTTATTAATCATAACCTCAAATCAAATCATCATTCTGAACAGTCGTAACCTCCTTCCATCTGCAAAAACCCGAGCCTTACTTATGATTCAGTACTACCCAAATTGGTTTAATTATTTATTTACTAGCTAATTAAATGGGAACACAGGATAAACATACACACTTTGCATCGGTTATTGACTGGAGACGTAATACGCTGAAAACAGGTCTCTAGCGGAATGACAACAACATGGCTGCATGTTAAAGAAGAGATGGAGAGGGAGAGAGAGGGACATTGACACTTAACATTGGTACATTCAGAAAATACTCACCTACAGTAACCATATACTTTGCACATAAACCACCTCCTGCTTTGAGTAAGAAATCATGATTGTATTTACGTAAAATGCCTGGGTTTGCCGGGGAACTCTCTCGGTGAACAGGACAGCCTTGGAAAGGGAGTTGGCATTTTCACGGCAATCTTGTAAGGCTTTAATTGTCCAAAATGGTTCCAACCTTCTCTGTAGTTGTCCGGTATCCGGTGACTTGTCATGTAGTCCTGAACAGAACTACAGAGTTGACTTTCCTTTCATTCACTCTTGAAGAGGTTTCTTTGAAGATAGGCTAGCCAGCCGTATCGATGGTTTGACAGAGTAACAGGATGGTCCTACTTAAAAAAGGGGTGGTTTTGGCAGGCTGATACGCTCTCTGACCTCACTCAGGGATGGTGACTACTTACTGTGCAAAGTTATAAAAACAATTATCTCTTATAGCTTCTCAAATCACATCCCTCTCAACAAAAACACGTTCATCATTTTTATTTTACATGCACAACGCATAGTATGGAAACTTCATACATGCAGTGGGTATACTTTCCAAGTTACAGTATTTACTTTATAACAAAATAACAAACAAAATTACATTAGTGTTCTATAGATTGCCTCTGACCATTCCCCATGTTCTATGTTAGAACTATTGTTCCGGTATTCGCTTTTGAACGTGTTAGAGTTTCAGCTGGAAAAAGTCTGTTGAAACAAAGCTCATTCCTTTGGTGAATCTTGAGTGCAGACCGGAATCTTCTGCCTTGATTTACAACAGGGTGTGAGTTGTTAACCCCTCCTAGTTATTTACTTTCCCCTCTAGGGTAAAAGGAGGTCTGATTGAAGTTTTTCATTGCAAACCTGATCTGACCTATTTGGATTCTTGCAGACTGTCATGACAACTCTAACTGTCCCAACAATTGATTCAGTCTCCAAACTTCAATTGGAGGAACCTATCCCCATGGAAGAGATTTTGGAGGTGGCACATGCAATGCAAGGTGGTAAATGTCCTGGACCAGATGGATACCCAATATAATTTTATAAGAAGTTTCTGTATAAATTAGACCCGCTCTTGAATAGTATGTTTATTGAATCCTCTGAATCAGTCTCTCTCCTTCAAACCTTAACACAAGCCTCCAGTTCATTTATATTGAAAAATAATAAAGACCCTCTCTCCTGCAGGTCCTATTGCCCAATCTCACTGTTCGATGTAGATGTTAAGCTCTGAGCTAAACTACTAGCTATGCGTTTGGAGTCTTGTTTTACCATCTGTTATTTCCTCTGACCAAACAGGATATATAAAAAATAGACATTCTTTCTTAAATATCAGACAATATATGTAGAATCCTTCAATCTCAAAGTAGCCAAAGATTCTAATCTCTCTAGATGCTGAGAAGGCTTTTGAGAGAGTGGAGTGGGGCTACCTTTTTCATACTTTAGAAAAATGTGGCTTCGGTAAAAAATGGATTGCTTGGATCAAGTTACTATACACTTCTCCACTTGCATCTGTCAGAATGAATAACACCAACTCACACTATTTCCCTCTCTTCATACGCTCTAGACAGGGGTGTCTAAGGTCCCTCCCTTTTTTCCATTGCCATCGAGCCCCACGCTATTGCATTTAGAATCAACCCACATATAAAAGGAGTGTTCAGAGGTGACATCGAACAAAGAGGCTAATGTTATGCTGATGACTTGCTTCTCTATAACTCAAACCCCTATGTATCCTTACCCATTGTGCTATCTGTTCTTAATGCATTTGGCCTAGTCTCTGAGTACAAGGTAAAGAT
This sequence comes from Salvelinus namaycush, assembly GCF_016432855.1. Classification (NCBI taxonomy): domain Eukaryota; kingdom Metazoa; phylum Chordata; class Actinopteri; order Salmoniformes; family Salmonidae; genus Salvelinus; species Salvelinus namaycush. Next base: position 6,474,356 of record NC_052326.1, read on the forward strand.
AGAATCTTCCTCATGTATGCCATCCTCAGCTTTGGCACATTCCCCTATTCAGTCTGCTACTTCAGGTTAACATTTTGGTAAAAACCACTCTCAAGATCTGTAACCAGTTTAGACGTCACTTTCGTTTGCAAACCTATTCTTTAAAAAATAAATGTATTTAACCTTTATTTAACTAGGCAGGTCAGTTAATAAGAACAAATTCTTATTTTACAATGATGGCCTACCCCGGCCTTACCCTCCCCTAACCCAGACGACGCTGGGCCAATTGTCCACTGCCCTATGGGACTCCCGATCACAGCTGGTTGTGATACACCCCAAGATTAAACCAGGGTCTGTAGTGACGCTTCTAGCACTGAGATGCTGTGCCACTCGGGAGCCCCCTATTAAGGGCCCTTCTACTCAGAAATCAAGTTTTTCATCACTTCCCTATTAGATGGAGCCGCCCAGCCAAGCTGAGCAATCGGGGGAGAAGGGCCTTGGTCAGGGAGGTGACCAAGAACCCGATGGTCACTCTGTCAGAGCGCTAGAGTTCCTCTGTGGAGATGGTTGTCCTTCTGGAAGGTTCTCCCATCTCTGCAGCACTCCACCAATCAGGCATCTCCGGAGAGACCTGAAAACAGCTGTGCAGAAACGCTCCCCATTCAATCTGACAGAGCTTGAGAGGATCTGCAGAGAAGATTGGGAGAAACTCCCCAAATACAGGTGTGCCTAGCTTGTTTGTTTTTTAAAAATATAAATTAGTAAACATTTCTAAAAACCTGTTTTTGCTTTGTCATTATGGGGTATTGTGTGTCGATTGATGGGGGGGGGGGACAATTTAATCAATTCTAGAATAAGGCTGTAACCTAACAAAATGTGGAAAAAGTCAAGGGGTCTGAATACTTTCTAAAGGCACTGTACATGTAGCCTGTTAATATTTGTCATGGTTTCACAGTCCAACCATTGTTATGCTACTTTGTAGATAAATCAACACACACAGCATTTAAATACTTTGATGGCTCATAACTTCCTACAGCTAAATTAAGACAAGACCGAGGTACTTATTATTGGAACCAAAGCACAGAGAGAATCTGGCTGTCACGTTCTGACCATAGTTCTTGTGTGTTTTGCTTGTTTTAGTGTTGGTCAGGACGTGAGCTGGGTGGGCATTCTATGTTGTGTGTCTGTTTCTATGTTTGGCCTAATATGGTTCTCAATCAGAGGCAGATGTTTTGTGTTGTCTCTGATTGGGAATCATATATAGGTGGCTTGTTTTGTGTTGTGATTTTGTGGGTGGTTGTTTCCTGTCTTTGTGTTTTCTCTGCACCAGATAGGGCTGTATCGGTTTGCCACATTTTGTTATTTTGTATCGTTGTAAGTGTTCACTGTTTAGTTTTATTAAACATGTTGAGCACTGGCTACGCTGCGTGTTGGTCCGATCCCTGTTACACCCTCTCTTCTCGTGAAGAGGAGGAAGGCTGCCGTTACAGAACCACTCACCAATCTCGGACCAAGCAGCGTAGCAACGGGCAGCAGCGGTACCAGGAGGAATGGACTTGGGAAGAGGTGTTGGACGGAAAGGGTTGCTACACATGGCAGGAGATCCTGGCTGGTAAGGATCGCCTTCCATGGGAACAGGTGGAGGCAGCTAGGAGAGCGGAAGCAGCCGCGAAGGGGAACCGGTGTTATGAGGGAACACGGCTGGCCAGGAAGCCCGAGAAGAAACCCCAAAAATTTCTTGGGGGGGGGGGGGGGGGGGGGGGGGGCTAAAGGGGAGTGTGGCGAAGTCAAGTAGGAGACCTGCGCCAACTTCCCGGGCTTGCCGTGGAGAGCGAGAGTACGGGCAGACACCGTGTTGTGCGGAAAGGCGCACGGTGTCTCCTGTACGTGTGTATAGCCCGGTGCGGTACATCCCAGCTCCACGTATCGGCCGGGCTAGAGTGGGCATCGAGCCAGGTGCCATGAAGCCGGCTCAACATATCTGGGCTCCAGTACGCCGGTGTACATGGCACCAGCCTTACGCATGGTGTCCCCGGTTCGCCAGCACAGCCCAGTGCGGGCTATTCCACCTCGCCGCACTGGCCTGGCTACGGGGAGCATTAAACCAGGTAAGGTTGGGCAGGCTCGGTGCTTAAGAGCTCCTGTACGCCTTCACGGTCCGGTATATCCGGTGCCACCTCCTCGCCCCAGCCCAGTAACACCAGTGCCTACACCACGCACCAGGCTTCCTGTGCGTCTCCAGAACTCTGTTCCTCCTCCACGCACTCTCCCTGAGCCTCTCTTCTTGTGAAGAGGAGGAAGGCTGCCGTTACACTGGCTGCACATTTTAATTCACGGCCAATAAAGATAAAACACCAGGGGGAAAAAATTGTATAATTTTAGATTCTGAAGAATGTGATAAATTGCTTTTTACCACCTGAGGAACATTGCCAAGGTACATCCGTTTCCATCTCAGGCTGATACAGAGAGACCCATCCATGCTTTTATCACAAGCAGGCTTGACTACTGTAATGCTCTCCTATCTGGTCTACCGAAGAAAGCCATTGGTCAACTGAAAAACATACAGAATGCTGCAGCATGGGTACTGACCAAGACCAGACAGAGAGCACACATTATATCGGTTTTGAGGTCTCTGCACTGGCTGACTGTAAGTTTAGGACTTAATGTTAAGATTCTTCTACTGGTTTTCAAATCAATCCACAATTGTGCACCCCGATACATATCACAAGCATTTCGCTACACTCCCATTAACATCTGCTAACCATGTGTATGTGACAAATAAAATTTGATTTGATATCAGATATGCTTTGAAGTTATGTATCCAGTAGGGCCCTCAGGTCCTCTGGCACTGGCCTTTTAACTAGCCCAAAGCCTAGGACCAAGAGGCATGGAGAGGCAGCTTTTAGTTACTATGCCCCCTGCCTCTGGAATAGCCTCCCAGAGAACCCGAGGGGGGCTAAAATTGTGGACACATTTTAAGAGATCTTAAAACACACCTTTTTAGCTTTTCCTTAGGGTTATTTTTTTGTCTTAGTTTTACATTACATTTTTATCCTCTTGTGTAGTAAATATGTGTTTTTATTTCATCGTTTTTTCCTGTGAAGTGCATTGTGTTGCATTCATGTCTGAAATGTGCTATATAAATAAAGCTTGATTTTATGTATTACTCTGTTCCAGAATAAATGGTCTTTGGAATAACTCTGGTTCTTCCTCCACTGCAGTCTCCTCAACAGTTTATTAATTCCTTTGTAGAAACAGACTTTGTGGCTTGGAAAGGGTAGTGACTATTAATACATTCCTCTTATAATCAAACAGATTGGGTTTTGGAAAAGTAGGTACTTTAGTAAACACAACCCCATCTAGTGGTTGTATAGTGTCACTAGAACGAGGAGGAAATCACTATTCAAGACACAGGCTGGAGGAACTTATTTCTATAAAAGAATGAATAAACGATGGAGGGGATTTGTTTTCACATGGATTTATAGCTTGTTACTTCAGAGGTGAGTTGTTGATATCCAGACAATAGAAATGTAAAAAGGTCAACTGTAATCATCGCATTGAGCTCTAGAATTGCATTTGTTTGTCATCACAAGGAGTCTGTGTAGTGCAGTGAGTCAGTTTGATCCTCAGCTACAATCTGTAGGACACTTTTCTGATGTCAATGACAACAGAATTTGGTTTTATTGCTCACAGTTTAAAAAAAATGAAATGCATTCTGAATTTACAATGGAAATTGCATATAAATACACACTAAGAGCCAAATATGGACTACACAATGATTGACACAGTATGCATCCCAAATTAGTCCATGGGCCAGAGGGCCAAATTTCCCCACTTTGCTGTGGCAAAGTCTAATGATGATTTTCATTAAAAAAATGGGATGCATGCCAGCAAAGCCACTACACAACACTAAACAATACATTAATTGCACTATAATGGTGACACACGGTGCCCACAAACTGTTAGGGCCTACATAAAGAGAGAGTCCCAAAAGCAGTCCCAACACCTTACCACTGCTACACCTGGCTATCAGCGGAGCCTTGTCTGGCAGTGAAACAGTTAATTTAGCCTCATTTACTGCCCTTTAAAAAAACAGCTGATGTGGCTGACTTGGTTAAACAAATGTGATTTCTAGAGACAATAGAGATGTACAAACTATGTCATAAGTGGATAGGAGGCAATCCATCATTTCGATGTAGACGTCAATGAGCAAGCGACGATGGCCGCTTGCTGAACAATAACTTTGTTCAGCACTTTTGAAATGCGCAGCAACAGAATTCAGAACATGGTCCGTTCTTACATTGTACTACTGTCAGTAAGCACTGTCAAAGCTATACAAAAAAAGTTTGCAAACAAGTACACACCTGCCACGAACGATGTGTTTACAATACCGCGTTGGTGAAAATAGACCAACTTATTAGGGTGAGGCATATGGGCTACTAACAGCTTACTACACAGCAAACACTTAGTATTACTTTCTTAGCTACAGTGTACATAAACTCAACAAAAAAAGAAACGTCCTCTCACTGTCATCTGCGTTGATTTTCAGCAAACTTAACATGTGTAAATATTTGTATGAACATAAGATTCATTCAACAACTGGGACATAAACTGAACCAGTTCCACAGAAATGTGACTAACAGAAATGGAATAATGTGTCACTGAACAAAGGGGGTTCAAAATCAAAAGTAACAGTCAGTATCTGGTGTGGCCACCAACTGCATTAAGTACTGCAGTGCATCACCTCCTCATGGACTGCACCAGATTTGCCAGTTCTTGCTGTGAGATATTACCCCACTCTTCCACCTAGGTACCTGCAAGTTCCCAGACATTTCTGGGGGGGAATGGCCCTAGCTCTCACCCTACGATCCAACAGGTCCCAGACGTGCTCAATGGGATTGAGATCCGGGCTCTTCGCTGACCATGGCAGAACACTGATATTCCTGTCTTGCAGGAAATCATGCACAGAACGAGCAGTATCGCTGGTGGCATTGTCATGCTGGAGGGTCATGTCAGGATGAGTCTGCAGGAAGTGTACCACATGAGGGAGGACGATGTCTTCCCTGTAATACACAGCGTTGAGAATGCCTGCAATGACAACAAGCTCAGTCCAGTGATGCTGTGACACACCGCCCCAGACCATAACCGACCCCCAGCCAAAAACGATCCCGCGCCAGAGTACAGGCCTCGGTGTAACGCTCATTCCTTCGACGATAAACGTGAATCCGACCATCACCCCTGGTGAGACAAAACCGCGACTCGTCAGTGAAGTGCATTTTTTGGCAGTCCTGTCTGGTCCAGCGATGGTGGGTGTTACGCTGTTGCCGGTGATGTCTGGTGAGGACCTGCCTTACAACAGGCCTACAAGCCCTCAGTCCAGCCTCTCTCAGCCTATTGCGGACAGTCTGAGCACTGATGGAGGGATTGTGCGTTCCTGGTGTAACTCGCCATCCTGTACCTGTCCCGCAGGTGTGATGTTTGGATGTACCGATCCTGTGCAGGTGTTGTTACACGTGGTCTGACACTGCGAGGATGATCAGCTGTCCGTCCTGTCTTCCTGTTGCTCTGTCTTAGGCGTCTCACAGTACGGACATTGCAATTTATTGCCCTGGCCACATCTGCAGTCCTCATGCCTCCTTGCAGCATGCCTAAGGCACGTTCACGCAGATGAGCAGGGACCCTGGGCATCTTTCTTTTGGTGTTTTTCAGAGTCAGTAGAAATGCCTGTTTAGTGTCCTAAGTTTTCATAACTGTGACCTTAATTGCCTACCGTCTGTAAGCTGTTAGTGTCTTAATGACCGTTCCACAGGTGCATGTTCATTAATTGTTTATGGTTCATTGAACAAGCATTGGAAACAGTGTTTAAACCCTTTACTTGGATTTAAGTTACTTGGATTTTTACGAATTATCTTTGAAAGACAGGGTCTTATAAAAGGGACGTTTCTTTTTTTGCGGAGTTTATATATGTATATATATATATATAGAATTTACAAAATCACCACATTTATGATTTTGTATGGGAATCAAAAAGCTTTCATGAATGTTCACCATGTGCTAATGTGCTCAGCACTGTCAACAGACCCCATTATGACATCACAATGTAATGGAAGCCTTGCCATGATGTCATTGCTGGTTCCATCTGACAAGCAACATTTTATTTCCACTCATTTCATGATAGATCTCTCACAGAGATAGGTTAAGTTCTTATTTTGAGAGTGTTCATATTTATCATCAATGGCTTATCGAGGAAGAAAATCAAGTGAGTTTGACAAACTCCAGAAGGAGAACTCTCAGATGAAAATTGTCATCGAAAACTTGAGGAAGCAAAACATGGCTTTAAACCAACAGGATGACCAGGACAAGTTTTCAAGTTATGTAAGGCTCATCAGTTTTTCAAAAGTTTTTTCAAAAATATCACTGTGTTTATTTTGTGGTTTCATAGACATACAGTAGGCCTACATCCATAAAATCTTTAGCTACAAGCTTTTTGACACACTGTAGAAACTATTTTGACTACTTCACTTCTGCTATTCATTACTGTACCACTGTGATCCAGGGCTATCAGGAGAGCTACCCAACCCCAGAGGGCCATCGTGGCTTCATCAGTGATGCCAGACTTCTGCAGATGCAGAGAGCTGAGAGAGAGGCCATGGAAGTAAAGCAAAGAAAGATAAGTGCTATCCATGAGAATTATGTCCGGACTGCTCTCATCGGGGTTGGCAGCACCTTCGCTCACCACTTCGTCCCCTCTATTCAGTGCATTCCGCGGCCGAAAGCTCCACCGAGACCTTTGCCACGAAGGCTTGAACACATAGCTCTGGCCCCACTGAAGAACGTGGTAGGGGTGGACGGAGCCCAAGTTCGACCCGGATCTCACTCTCTGGAGTCCATCCAGGTAAATGAGTCATTCAGCAGCAGTAGCGTGTGGCCTGTTCCCGTCCCTCCCACTGGAGCTCCCTCCAAGAGGGGCAAGAAGAAGAAGGGCAGGCGGGGAGTCAAAGCCCTGAAAGTCCAGTCGGATCAGGGCTGTGCTGACAACAACGGACCCATTGACCTGACAGAGGAGGTGAGGGACATCGAGACTCACCTGAAGGAGGAGGCCTGGAAGGTAGGATGGACTTCGAATTTATTGTAAATGTGAAAATGTGTAGTTCAGAATAATACTTGGACTGATAAATTGCCAAAACAGATAGTGGTTCCATGTCTTAAAATCAAATCAAACTGTATTTGTCACATGCGCCGAGCACAACAAGTGTAGACCTTACCGTGAAACCAACAGTGCAGTTCAAGAAGAGTTAAGAAAATATTTACCAAGTAAACTAAAGTAAAACATAATAATAATAAAAGTAACACAATGACATAACAATAACGAGGCTATATACAGGGGGTATCGGTACCAAGTCAGTGTGTGGGGGTACAGGTTAGAAAGGATACTCTCTTTGACAGCATGATAGAATAGATCCTAGAATACAGGATCTCTCTGTGTATTAGTTTATGTATATACTAGTTCTATATGTATTTCTATGATGGGAGCATTCTTTTCTGGTCTACGCCAAAGGTGGTACATGAGGTGAAGGCCATGGGCAGGAGAAGTTTGGGCTCGGCCATGTCCATGGGGGAAATAGCCACCAGCTCTCTGGAAAGCCTGAGCTCAGTGGATATGAACACCCCTGCGGAGCTCCGTGACTACTTGGATGTCGGGACCCCGGTCCAGTCGCGTGACAGCCCACCCAGGCCTGCTCCCCCTCTTACCAAGCCCAGGAGCAAACTGCCTCGGCCTATAAGGTTCCTTAGCCTGCCAAAGGCTGCCACCGACTCAGGTCAGTCCCTCTCATGTACTCACACTAATGTAAATTAGACAGGGAGATGAAGCTAGGTAGATTGATAGAAAGACAGTAGGAAGGGAAGGGACACAAATGGCTTTAGCCCAGGGCTAAGACATTTTCCCACACTTGCTTTGCCTGTTTCTCAGTGAGATAACCTTTACTCAAGGCTAATTGGACCCTGCTTCTGAGCAGGGTGAGCACCAAGATGTTCTAGTGTGAACTAAGATGTTCTAGTGTGAACTAAGATGTTCTAGTGTTAAAAGCTAAACAGATATGGAAATTAGTAAATACATAAATAAATACATACAGTTCACAGAGAGATAGATGTCTGCTGTCAACCCATAGACAAGAAGGCAGTCAGTGAGCCAAAGGGCCAAATAAAGAAGAGTCAGGACCAGGCCAGATTGCAGCCCCTGTCCAACCCAGAGCAGGCCCTGACTAAGACCTTCAAGCTGCTCCACTCTGCCTCTGATGACTGGTGAGCATTCACTGTAGACAAGACCAATGGAGCTAGGCTAAAGGAAGCACAGTGTAGTGTCCTTGGAAATGTAGATTTGACCTACAGAGCGTAGAAACTTCTGGAATTAAGAGACCAGAGTCCTAATTGATGAACATCATTATAATGTTTTTGGAAAATGTTGTAGAAATTGTGTACGTTTCTTTCACTGAATTGCAGGGAGAAGAAGATCGAGGGCTTGACCTCTCTTCGTGTGATGGCTCAGAACCACATGGACATACTGATGCCTAAACTCCATGATATCTGCCATGCCATTATAAATGAGGTAGCTGTATTCATTCACTGCCCTATTCATTCATCTGCACAAATCTGCTACATTTGGAGAACAAGTCAAATGATTGTGTCATGTTTCTGATGTTCGTAGGTTGTACTGCTCAACATTAATAGCTGGCCCTGTGCGTGTTATTATGATTCAGGTGAAGAACCTGCGCTCTGCAGTGTCCTGTGCTGCCATGGCCACACTGGGTGACATGTACGTCCACCTCCAGAGGGCCATGGACAGTGAGGTGGAGGGGACGGCACGCGTGCTGCTGCACAAAGCCAGCGAGGCCAACACATTCATCCGGCAGGGCGCCAACTTTGCCCTGGGTCACATGGTGCAGAGCTGCACCCCTACCCGTGTCATGAATGCCCTGCTGGTCGGTGGGCTGAGGTAAAGAGGGAGAGGGGTCAATTAACACTCACTAAGGGGTAGATCCGGACTTCCACAAATGTTCACTTTGTCTCACATTGAAAGTTTGACTCGAGTGGAAGTTAGGATTCACGCCAAACAGCCCTGATGTGACAATGCAATAGATAATTGATATGTAGTGAACTTTCTGGTGCAAAATGGTTAGGTATGACACACATTAGATTAGATTCAACTTTATTGTCATTGAACAAGCACAAGTACAGTACAACGAAACGCAGTTAGCATCTGACCAGAAGTGCAAATAAGACTGCAAAAAATGTACAAGTAAAACAATTAAGTACAATGTATGTTATTAAGTGGGATGTATAAATGTGCCATGAAGGCAAATGGCAAGTACAAATGGCAAGTCTAAACGTGCAATGAAGGCAAATTGAAAGTGCAATGAGGCATGCAAATGAAATGCAGGGATAGCAGCAATGGAGCTGGGCACCAGTGATGTGCTGGGTGGTTTTCACCACCCGCTGCAGGGCTTCCGGTCGGCCACGGAGCACCCGCCAAACCACACTGTGGCGCAGTTAGTCAGATTACTCTCGACCGTGCAGTGGTAAAAGTTCACCAGGATCTTGGGAGACAGGCAGGCCTTCTTCAGCCTCCTCAAAAAGTACCTGTGCTGCTGCACCTTTTTGACCAGGGTTGAGATGTTGAGGGTCCAGGAGAGGTCATCGGAGATGGAGACACACAGGAATTTGAAGCTGGGCACACGCTCCACTTCAGTGCCATCAATGAGAACTGGGGCGTGGCTGCAGCTTTTAGACTTCCTGTAATCCAAAATGCATTTGCATTGAGGGCCAGATTGTTGTCAGTTCACCATGCAGCCAGGTGCTTGACCTCCTCCCTGTAGGCTGTCTCGCCATTGTCACTGATCAGACCTACCACCATGGTGTCGTCTGCGAACTTGACGATGGTGTTGATACCGTGCACAGGAACTCAGTCGTAGGTGAAGAGGGAGTACAGGAAAGGGCTCAGCATGCAACCCTGTGGCACACCAGTGTTCAGGTTCAGGGTTGAGGTGGTGAAGTTGTCTAACCTGACAGACTGGTTGGTCAGAAAGTCCAAAGTCCAGTTACAGAGAGAGGGGCTGATCCCTAGGTCATGGAGTTTGGTGACCAGCCTAGAGGGAATGACCGTATTGAATGCTGAGCTACAGTCTATGAACAGCATTCTCACATAGGTGTTGGTTTTGTCAGGGAAGAGTGTAAAGCTGTGGAGATGGCGTCCTCTGCAGACCTGTTAGGTCGGTAGGCAAACTGGTGGGGATCCAGTGTTGGAGGGAGACCGGACTTAAAGTAGGCCAAAACCAGTCTTTCGAAGCACTTCATGATCATGGGGGTGAGTGCAACAGGTCGGAGGTCATTCATGCTTGATGCGGTCGACTGGCACAATGGTTGCGGTCTTGAAGCACGTGGGGACAACCGCCTGGGCCAGTGACAGATTGAAAATTAGTATTAGGGCCGGGACAATACCAGTATCGCAATATATTTTCAATGGCAAAAATTAAAAATTAAAACACAAAGCACATCTCACTCTTTGGTCCTTTAAAAACCTGCTGTATGTAAAATATTGTGTGATATAGCTTGGAAAATAAATTAATATTACTCAGGATGACAACATAATGATATTTGTTTCCAACATTACGTCTGTTTTCCTAAAGAAGTTAAATCCGCTTCGTGTTTTGGATACTGGTATCGTCCCGGACCTAATTAGCAGGGGATGTGTGTCATCTCTACACAAGAACATTTGTTAACACTTCATATGAAAGTGATGCTCCAGAGCAGGGCCGGCTCTAGCCTCTTTAGCCTCTTGGGGAGATTTGGTTTGGAGGCCCCCCCACCAAGAGGGCCCCCAAAAATTATGGCACCCCTCTTGACGGTGGAAAGAAACATGTGCATATTAAAGTAAATTTTCTGTAATTCGACACTACAGTGAATGGTGACCCCGATGTGATATATCTTACAGATACTTTGGACTAAATTTGAGTTTATTCTATTATATTATTCAATTGGGGCAGCAGGTAGCCTAGTGGTTAGCGCGTTGGACTTGTAACTGAAAGGTTGCAAGATCGAATCCCCGAGCTGACGAGGTAAAAATCTGTCCTTCTGCCCCTGAACAAGGCAGTTAACCCACTGTTCCTAGGCCATCATTGAAAATAAGAATTTGTTCTTAACTGACTTGCCTAGTTAAATAAAGATAAAATGAACATGTGGCCTATGTGAAGGCGAATATGCAAGCAATCTATATTTTTGAATTATGGAAATTGACTCGTATTAATGATTTGATCAAGAAAGGCAAGAATGATCTCACATTTGATTCGAATAGGGATGAAATTCTTTAGTACTGGCAATATACACTGAGTATACCAAACATAGGGGGGCGGGGGGGTCTGGTGAACACGACAGGGTTCTATGGCCGCAGGCAGAACAGCAGAAACAGGGTCAGCAGCACGACCAGGTGGACTAGTGACGGGGACAGCCAGGAGTCGTCAGGCCAGATAGTCCTGAGGCATGGTCCTAGGGCTCAGGTCCTCCGAGAGGGGGGAGAGAGAGAGAGAGATGGGAGAATTAGAGGGAGCATATATAAGATCACACAGGACACCAGATAAGACAGGAGAATTACACCGGATATAACAGAATGACACTAGCCCCCCGTTCAAAGGCACTTAAATATTGTCTTGCCCATTCACCCTCTGAATGGCACACATACACAATCCATGTCCACATTGTCTCAAAACTTAAAAATCCTTATTTAACCTGTCACCTCCCATTAATTAAATACTGATTGAAGTGGATTTAACAAGTGACATCAATAATTGGATTCACCTGGTCAGCCTGTCATGGAAAGAGAAGGTGTTCTTATTGTTTTGTATACTCAGTGTATTGACATGCATAAGAAAAATACAAGAGAATGTTAATTCTAAAGCTTGCTGTGTTTTTACTCGGGAAAAACAAATAGCAACACAGCAAACTACTGATGAACTTCCCAGAGGACATCAGAGCGCAACATAGAGCAATTGCAAGCAGAACTTCAAGCATACGAAAAAGAGCATGATCTGACTAGGTCATTTCTACATGACGCGCAGCGAGATTTGTTAGAACAGAGCACAAATAGGCACCAAAGCGACATGTCTGACAGATACAGATAGCTGCACAGTCAGTCCCACCTAGGGTGTGGTGTGAGCGGCCATGCCAGAGTATGTGAGCGGAGTGAGGAGTGGAGCTTGCCCTATTTGACTGGAGCGTGGAGTGAGTTTCCCAGAGGCTGGAGTTTCGGCTTTCTCGCCCCCTCCAATTTGTCTCCAGGAGTGCTCCAGTAGCACTCATTTTACAAGCTCAGGGCATGCCCGGCCCAGCATGCATTTGTAGTCTACTTGTGTGCTGCTATAGCACCTTGCTTTAGCTACTGTCATCTAATATTCTAAATATCTTCATAAAGAAGCTGATAAAACACACAGGTGATAAATCAAGGTGACTTAAAAAGATGGAGGACCAAGAGCAAGAGAGGGAGTGTGGTTATGTAGTGTCCAGAACTAAAGAATGAAAAGACAGGTATCCCGAAAGCATGTACTTACTACGTGGACATGCTAACAGAAAGGAACAAGGTGGGTAGCTAGCAAAGTGTGTCATTTTAGCACATTATTTATGAACAAAAAATGATCTCTAAAAAGTTCCGTTAATTTTCCTTCTATTATCTATACAATATGCCATCATTGATGACATGTTAACTAACTCTATTACCTCTTTCAAGGAGCGTTCTGTTTTGATAGGGATATTTGACCTAAAATTCTTTAGGCCTACCTACAGAAAAAAATACAAATGACTATACATCCCTGCCCAGCCTTGCATTAGTGGCCCAAGCGGTGTTTAGCATCCCAAGTGGCTCTGCAATGGCTGAGAGGGTATTCTCTGCGGCTGGCCTGCTCTCCAGGCACAATCACATGATCCTGAAGCTACAGACTCTGGCCAAACTCATATTTCTAAAAATGAATTCAAAGGCACTGTAGACTGAGCCTAATGAGGCATTTTTCATTTAATTTGTATTTAATTCTAAGTAAGTCAAACAGCATGTATGTGCAATTTATAGACTATAATGAATTATTAAAACAAAATGTTGTTTAAATGCTTAGTGCCTAATGTTCCTGCCAGCCTACACGGAACCCAAACTAGCTGCACACGCCATCGTGCATCAATTTATTTTGTCCCCTTAGACCAAACACGATCACGACACGCAGGTTAAAATATGAAAACAAACTCTGAAACAATTACATTAATTTGGGGACAGGTCGAAAAGCATTAAACATTTATGGCAATTTAGCTAGCTTTAGCTAACTTTCTAGCGAATTTGTCCTATTTAGCTAACTTGCTGTTGCTAGCTCATTTGTCCTGGGATATAAACATTGAGTTGTTATTTTACCTGAAATGCACAAGGTCCTCTACTCCGACAATTCATCCACACATAAAACGGTCAACCGAATCGTTTCTAGTCATCTCTCCTCCTTCCAGGCTTTTTCTTCTTTGAACTTATATGGTGATTGGCATCTAAACTTTCATAGTATTACCACGATAACCGAAAACACAGTTCGTCTTTCAGTCACCCACGTGGGTATAACCAATGAGGAGATGGCACGTGGGTATCTGCTTCTATAAACCAATGAGGAGATGGGCGAGGCAGGACTTCACAAATAGAACTGACTTCTATTTTAGCCCTTGGCAATGCAGATGCTTGTGCACACGACGCAAGCTGTGTAGTCAGGGTATCAGTGTGTCGCACTCGCAAATGCTTCACAACTGATTTATTTGTAGGCTATCGACTTGAAATAATTGAAACAATATAGCCTAAATAATACATTTCGTATTAGGCTACATGTCTGACTCCTGACCTATTTAGAGTGTTTATATGCTGTTTAACCTCTAACGAGCCTCAACCCCGGATCCGGGATCACCCCCCACCCCCCCCCACACTGATTAGCATCGCTAGCATAGCGTCACAATTAAATAGTAGCATCTAAATATCATTAAATCACAAGTCCAAGACACCTAATGAAAGATACAGATCTTGTGAATAAAGCCACCATTTCAGATTTTTAAAATGTTTTACAGGGAAGACACAATATGTAAATCTATTAGCTAAACACGTTAGCAAAAGACACCATTTTTCTTTGTCCACCATTTTTTCTCTCCACCAGTAGCTATCACCAATTCGGCTAAACTAAGATATTGATAGCCACTAACCAAGAAAAAACCTCATCAGATGACAGTCTGATAACATATTTATGGTATAGGATAGGTTTTGTTAGAAAAATGTGCATATTTCAGGTATAAATCATAGTTTGCCATTGCAGCCACCATCACAAATCTCACCAAAGCGACTAGAATTACTACAGAGAGCAACTTGTATTACCAATTTACTCATCATAAAACATTTCTTAAAAATACACAGCACATAGCAATGGAAAGACACAGATCTTGTGAATTCAGACAACATTTCAGATTTTCTAAGTGTTTTACGGCGAAAACACAATAAATCGTTATATTAGCATACCACATATGCAAACGTTACCCGAGCACTGATTCTAGCCAAAGAGAGCGATATCGTATCATCGCCAAAATATATTAATTTTTTCACTAACCTTCTCAGAATTCTTCAGATGACACTCCTGTAACATCATATTACAACATACATATAGAGTTTGTTCGAAAATGTGCATATTTAGCCATAAAAAACCGTGGTTATACAATGAAAATAGTAGCAAAACAAGCCTGGAAATGTCGGTCGCCATCTTTGAGTGATCTAGTTTAATCAATAGCTAATCATATACTTGACTAAAAAATACAGGGTTGACAGGAATCGAAAGACAAATTAGTTCTTAATGCAATCGCTGATTTACATTTTTTAAATTATCCTTACTTTTCAATACAGGTTGCGCCAAGCGAAGCTATACAAAACAAAATGGCGGCGTAAGCGTTTAACATTTTTCGACAGAAACACGATTTATCATCATAAATTGTTCTTACTGTGAGCTGTTCTTCCATCAGAATCTTGGGCAAAGAATCCTTTCTTGGGTCTAATCTTCTTTTGGTCGAAAGATGTCCACTTGTCCGTCGAAATGCCCACTAACGTACGACCGGGACCCCGAAACGTGCCCAGCGCTTCAAAGTGCACAACAAAGCAATGCCTCAAAATCGCACTAAAAGGATATAAATTGCTATACAACGGTTCAAATTAACTACCTTATGATGCTGTTAACACCTATAACGGGTAAAAACATGACCGGAGAAATATTACTGGCTAAACTAACGCTTGGAAGGAGGCGAGTCCGATGTCCTTCGCGCGCAAGGCGCAGGCAGCAAAGGGAAGCTACTTCCGGTATTTGCTGTTTTATACAGCCCCTGATTGCGCAATCGACTCCATTCAAAGCGTCATCACGCACTGACATCCAGGGGAAGACGTAAGAAGTGTCTGTTTCTTCATAGCATTTACACGGACCTTTAAACTGACTCCAGATCAGTGGCCAAAATGTTTGAAATCTGACTCGCTATCATGAAAAGTGCTGTAGATTGAGTTCTGTTTCACTCAGAGACAAAATTCCAACGGCTATAGAAACTAGAGAGTGTTTTCTATCCAATAATAATAATAATATGCATATTGTACGAGCAAGAATTGAGTAGGAAGCCGTTTAATCTGTAGTGCAAATTATGCTAATGCGAAACAGCACCCCCTATATTCGCAAGAAGTTAATACGACATGTAGCCTATTTGAAATTATGAGTGCTTCTTACAGTCACTTTTTCCTGTTGTTTACTTAAATACTTAATTCAAATCATATGGTTTGGTTTCAATATTTCTAGCCAAATGGTTGGTTATATACCACGGCTTTCAGCCAATCAGCATTCAGGGCTCGAACCACCCGGTTTATAATTTCAATTATCTCACCAACCCCCTCGTCATCACTCTGGGTAGCAGAGTTTCAGTTGTGTTGACATCTGCAGGTCTGATATCTGATTGGAAGTTCACTTTTATAGTAGCATATTGGTCAACAACTCACATGTTTTTATTCTAACAACTCAGAGGCTTTTATACGAGTCTTAGATTCATTGTCTCTCTCTTTTTCTTTGTTCCTGACCTGCATGGCCTTTCAGGCTATGACTTCTTTCTCTCCCTCTTTGGTCATGCATAAGGTATTGCATTGTAATGTTTGTTAATGCCTTGTATATGATTTCATAATGTTAAATACCTTTCCACTCTCAGTCCAATTCTTGCTAGTCAATGTCAACTCATTGCCTAATGCTTGCTTGCATATTTTAAGTATCTTTATAGCGTAAAAGATAAACATTTTAATGTATATATAGTTATATATCAAAAACTACCACACTACAAAGTCAATCAATTTAATATACCATCACAAATGTTTTCATTTAGGCAGGTCTTAAGAAACATGATGATATTAAAACCTCTACGGGATCAGTGTCCACCCCGCGGGACGGTTGAGCTAACGTAATGTGATTAGCATGAGGTTGTAAGTAACAAAAACATTTCCCAGGACATAGAAATATCTGATGGGCAGAAAGCTTAAATTCTTGTTAATCTAACTGCACTGTCCAATTTACAGTAGGTATTACAGTGAAAGAATATCAATCTATTTGTTTGAGAAGAGTGCACAATTTATTGATGAACCAATTAGGCACATTTGGGCAGTCTTGATACAACATTTTGAACAGATATGCAATGGTTCATTGGATCAGTCTAAAACGTTGCACTGACACTGCTGCCATCTAGTGGCCAAAATCGAAATTGCTCCTGGGCTGGAATAATACGTTATGGCCTTTCTCTTGCATTTCAAAGATGATCGTACAAAAAACAAGTTATTTTCTATGTATTATCGTTTACCAGATCTAATGTGTTATATTCTCCTACATTAATTTAACATTTCCACAAACTTCAGTGTTTCCTTTCACATGGTATCAAGAATATGCATATCCTTGCTTCAGGTCCTGAGCTACAGGCAGTTAGATTTGGGTATGTCATTAAAATTGAAGGGTCCGATCCTTAAGAGTTTCTTTCAAAATAACAGAATAGCATATTGTGAGTTTAATTATGTTACTGTGCTTAGTTAGCCAAAGCTCGACTTCAAGTTCCGTCTGCCATCAAGTCGAAACGGTCCTATGGCAATATGTTTTCACCGTGGTGACGGAAAAGGGATATGGTTTGAAAACGTATCTCAATCCAGGGATGGAAGATATCGCTGTACTCCTAATTGTTCCATTATCCAAGCCTCGAAATCGAGAAGATTGAAATACTGCTAGTTTTTAATTAGCTGCCTTTTTCATCAGCATGCTAGGTTATTCCACAACACTTCCGGCAACAACTCACCCCAACGCTAGACCTCACATTTGAATGGAGTCACATTTTTTTGTTATGTCTTATACTTCCTTGTGTTGTGTACTTCTTAATTTACCATTGTGTTATTTAGATTATTTTTAGCCATTGGTGGAGAGGTACTGTCTACTGATGTGTGCTACCCTTTGGGGAGTAACAAGTCATTTATAAACATTTATAAAGTATATATAGTGAACACTTTAGATCAGGGGCTATTAGTGAGGCACTGAGGTATTAGTAAGTGCATGTACTCACATTCATAAATGCACTCATTAATAAATACACCATTCGTGACATTTATAGATGCATTTAAAAATATGTATATAAATGGTGAGTCAAATTATTAATCAACCATTGACAAATGCCTTGACAATAACTCCTTTATAACTGGTTTATAGTACATTAGTAGTACATTATTAATCATTTACAAATTGTGAACATACTATGATCAAACACCTCATTAATTATCTGATAAATCATGAACAAATCATTTAAAATAGCATTTATAAATGTGTAAATAACTATTTATAGATTTCTTATTGACATTTACAAAAGTAGGAATAATGATTAATAAATGGTAGGTAAACTCTTTACAAACAGTTTATAAATGGTATATTAAGGGACCTTAATATAAAGCCTTACCGAACATTTTGATCCATCGATGAGACTTCATCAATACAATCCATTATCATTTGTCTCCTAACTCATGTATCTCTATGACATGTAACTGATGTGCTCTGTTTTTCCTTCCTCAGCCACCGTAACGCTGCGGTGAGGAGCTGCACTGCTCAGCACCTGGAGAGACTGGCTGAGGTCATGGGGATGGCTCGTCTCCTGTCGGGGAAGAAAGACCTCACTGACCGTTTCTTGATTGCCGTCAGTAAACTGGCTGTGGACCCTGCACAGGAAGCCAGGTGGGAAGTTCCTCCTGTAAAGTAGCTTGCTTCAACATAACAGTTAAGGCCGGGATTCAATCCATTGGCTCGCTATAGCACTAGATCGCCGACAATGCAGCTTTTAAAGGTAATTTACTCGAGTCAACATCTGCAGCGTTTACCTCGAATATAAATTGAAATTGCATTTAAAAGCCACATTGTCGGCTGTATACAGCATCTATGCTAAAGGGTGTCATGGATTGAATTGCGGATTTCAGGTATTCCAAAACAACCACAGGTAGTAACACAAATAAGTGCTATGTGGCACAGGAAAATCCAAGTCCAGGCACTCATGTGGGTTTGGAAGTTAAAAAGCCAAAAGCTTAGCCGGGATGTTTGGCCGGCAGGGATGTTCTTCTCCCATCGCCAACTAGCGACCTCCTGTGGGGGGGCGGGGTGCAATGCACGCTGACACGGTCGCCAGGTGTATGGTGTTTCCTCCGACACATTGGTGCAGCTGGCTTCCAGGTTAAGCGGTCATTGTGTCAGAAGCAGTGCGGCTTGGCTCGGTTGTGTTTCGGAGGACGCACGGCTCTCGACCTTCGCCTCTCCAAAGTCCTTACGAGAGGTGCAGCGATGGGACAAGATTGTAACTACCAATTGGATACCACAAAATTGGGGTAAAAATTACAAATGTAAATGAGTCCAAATAGTCAGTACCTGATTCAGTTTCCTTCCTTCTGTTTGGTGCCTAATGAAGACAACCCTACTTGATCACAATGGTCGGCCTGAGCAAAGCACTGTGCAGATTCGCTAAGATTTTCATATTAACGAACGGTTAATACCCAGTTGTTAGATAGTTGAGATGATTTGTAGATCAGGTAATGCGGTGCATTACTCAAACCGACCCTCTTGCAAATTCTACCTAATGTATGTCTTATTTTGATGGGATATTTTTTCTCAGGTTGCCATCAATTGAGTACTGTTTTTAATCACTGACAGTAGAAATTATTTGATATGTTGCACGTTTAAGATGATATTAATATATTTTTCCACAGGCATCATGGTCGCAATATCTTGAGAAACCTGGCCACCAATGGCGACTTTGCTAAAATGTGGGACAAATTCGCTCCGAGAAAAGAGCGAGAATCCTTGAGGGAGGTCATCTCAAAGGTTAACCTCAAAGAAAGGTACATTCTCTCTGGATGATTAGAAGAAGTGTGACAAATGAGCTGATATGATTACAGAAATCCAATCCCACTGGGCACAGATATCAGTTCAATGTCTAGTTTTGATTTACATTTGGGAACTCAACCAAAATGTGAAATCAACCAAAAATGCTGGTTAAAAGTTGGGTGAAAAAAATCCAATTGTTTTCCACGTTGATTCACCGTCATCACTGTAAGATTATATCTTTGTCTTTTCTCTTTCTCAACAGGAATATCTGAATAATCCCCAACTTGACTATATATTTGTATCTAAATATTTGCACATTTCCCAACTTGACTATTATCCCCTCCGGTCCCCAAACTCCAATATTTTCGCTCATTCTAAGAAATGTGACACTATCATCCAAACCCCCATGTAAATGCATCTTTAAACTGCATTGACTCCTTGTCCAAGTCCTGAATCCACTATAAGGCAATATGAACCACATTCAAAGCACTATATTACCTTTCCTCGAAGCTCCTATCTGATCTACCAGCTCAATAGTGGTCTACTGAAACCATACTCACCATCTCAGGGGGTGCTCAGATCATCAACCACTGACCTCCACACCATCCTCAAAACCAGCAGTCCTCTTTTGGAGGCAGATTGTTCAGTGCTCCTGTATGGCCCCAACATTGTGGATTTTCATCCAATACTTCTGGACTATGAGAACATTCTTTGGACAATAAAATTTGGTAAAATGGAAGCTGGCTACAGTCTCAGTTTTATCCTCCAAGACAGTGTGAGGATGTGTAACAACAATACCTGTGGTTTAACTTGATGATCAGGGCCAGATTACCGAATGGGCACGCAGGGCACCTGCCTTGTGGGCCCTGACCTCCAGGGAATATCATCAAAATATCCAAAACTAAAAGTATAGTGGATGTATATTACAGTACTTGGACGTTTTACAATTCGTGAGCTCGTTTCATAGTTTGTATCCATGTTTTATATACATTCGTGCATATTTTGTAGAAATTCGTGAGCATTTAATTTTTTTTTTGTGGGGATGTTTCATATCAATTTTCTTACTGGTGCTCTTCAATGCCGTCCCTAGGAGGGGTGCGTCACTTGGGTGGGTTGAGTCACTGACGTGATCTTCCTGTCTGGGTTGGCGCCCCCCCCTTGGGTTGTGCCGTGGCGGAGATCTTTGTGGGCTATACTCGGCCTTGTCTCAGGATGGTAAGTTGGTGGTTGAAGATATCCCTCTAGTGGTGTGGAGGCTGTGCTTTGGCAAAGTGGGTAGTGTTATATCCTGCCTGTTTGGCCCTGTCCGGGGGTATTGTCGGATGGGGCCACAGTTTCTCCCGACCTCTCCTGTCTCAGCCTCCAGTATTTATACTGCAGTAGTTTGTGTTGGGGGGCTAGGGTAGTCTTTTATATCTGGAGTATTTCTCCTGTCTTATCCGGTGTCCTGTGTGAATTTAAGTATGCTCTCTCTAATTCTCGCTTTCTCTCGTTTTCTTTCTTTCTCTCTCTCGGAGGACCTGAGCCCTAGGACCATGCCTCAGGTCTACCTGGTCTGATGATTCCTTGCTGTCCCCAGTCCACCTGGCTGTGCTGCAGCCCAAGTTTCAACTGTTCTGCATGCGGCTATGGAACCCTGACCTGTTCACCGGACGTGCTCCCTGTCCCAGACCTGCTGTTTTCAACTCTGTAGAGACAGCAGGAGCGGTAGAGATACTCTGAATGATCGGCTATGAAAAGCCAGCTGACATTTACTCCTGAGGTGCTGACCTGTTGCACCCTCGACAACCACTGTGATTATTATTATTTGACCCTGCTGGTCATCTACGAACATCTTGGCCATGTTCTATTATAATCTCCACCCGGCACAGCCAGAAGAGGACTGGCCACCCTTCATAGCCTGGTTCCTCTCTAGGTTTCTTCCTAGCCACCGCGCTTCTACACCTGCATTGTTTGCTGTTTGGGGTTTAAGGCTGGGTTTCTGTACTGCACTTTGCGATATCAGCTGATGTAAGAAGGGCTTTATAAATAAATTTGATTTGAAATATGCTCCTTAAAACCAATGAGGAGATGGAAGATGCAGGACTTGCAGTGCATCCAGTGTCAAAAACAGAACCAAGTTCTATATTAGCACCTGGCTATGCAGATGCTCAGTGTGGGTGCAATGATTGAATAACATGTATGTGTATATTTATTTTGCAACGCTCGCACACGCGACCCGTCTGGTCTGGTCAGCATGTTACAGAGACAGGACTCCAGTCATGTCTAACTGCAAAACACCACTAGATGCCGGACATACCATTTGCATAGATGGGACTAACCAAGAATTAATGTGAAATCCATTCATGAGAAAATGTAAAGAAAGGGAAAGGGTGATAGCTAGTTAGAGCACAAGTGGAAAAGTGTTGTCACTGGTGGGGACAAAAATAATGATTGCTTCTTTCCGCCTCACATTACAACAGTGGTTGTATTTTCTGTTCTGTTTGATTAGCACTTGATTTGGGCTTTGTTGCCCTTGTTTAGTGACCTAGATGAAGCTCAAGTAAAAGATGGTGCCTCACAAAAACAACCACCCAGAGTTTATACCATTGGTTTCTACATCCAGCTTCTAATGGTGCATTTACATACAGGATTTTACCCATGGATCTGGTAGACCTGCTCTCACTTGGGGCCAAGGCAATGCTCTGTGCTCTTTTCAGCTGTCTTTTACATAACAATGGCTAACTGTGAACTTTAACACATTCTCACAAAGCAACAGACTTGAATGATGTGGAGATTGTTGATGCCCTCGCCATAAGTCTTTAGAGCTGGCATTAACAAAACCCTGGTGTGGGTAAGTCTATATGGAAAAGCACCACTAGAGGGAGCCACATTCCAACATGTGATCCTGGATCCACAAATCTATCACCAAGAGTCAAAATTCCTGCAAGGTCTGTCTCACATCAGAATTAGACGTTTGTCCATGTGTCTCAAATTTCAAAGTTTTTCCAAACATAAATCTCAAAGTGTTTAAGATTAAATTTAGGCATTAACTCCAAATGGTTAAGGTAAGGGGTAAGGTTTGGGATAGGCTTAAAACAAAACTATCAAAAATGACTTTCTATCGCTGGATTCAACCATGAAACCTTTGGAATTAGAGGCAGATGCTTATCCACATCCACAATGTCCTAGAAATACCAGAACTTACGTAAAGGTAACAGCGCTCACTGTTGGCACCTAGTGGCCGGTTTCCACGTCATATCCTGACATCCTCAGCCATGGATGGATGTCGAATACTGACTTGTATCACGGGTGATCTGCCTGCAAAACTCTGATTCCATTCCAGTCTGGCTCAGCTCAGCAAATTTAGTAATTGGACATTTGAAAATGTCAAAAATCCAATTCAATGATATTGTTTCCTGAACTCATGAACTGCATTTGACTTCATTTTCAGAGTTAATTGAGTTTAAATGGAATGAAGGCCAACCCTGCTAACCATGGTCCTTCCCTGTAAAGTCTAGACCTTTCCCATCAAAACCCCAAGCCCCCATCCTTGTCTACAGTGCCTTCAGAAAGTATTCATACACCTTGACTTATTCCACATTTCGTTGTGTTACAGCCTGAATTCAAAATGGATTAAATATATGTTTCTCTCACCCAGCTACACAATAATGAAAAAGTGAAAACATATAAAGAAATGTTTGCAAATGTATTGAACATTTAATACAGAAATATCTCATTTACATAAGTATTCACACCCTTGAGCCAATACTTTGTACAAGCACCTTTGGCAGCGATTACAGCTGCGAGTCTTTCTGGGTAAGTCTCTAAGAGCTTTCCACACCTGGATTGTGCAACATTTGCCCATTATTCTTTTCAATATTATTCAAGCTCTAACCCAGGCAGTGTCAGAGGAAGGCCTTAATTGTCGAAGGCTCCAGCCATCCAAGTCATAGACTGTTCTCTCTGCTACTGCACAGCAAGCGGTCCTGGAGAGCCAAAAGGCTCCTTAACAGCTTCCACCCCTAAGCCATAGCAATGCTGAACAGTTATTCAAATGGTTACCCGGACTATTTGCATTGACCCCCTTATTTTATTCATATTTGTTATTATTTTCTGCACTGACTCTCTTGCACAGGCTCGATATACACTCACTGGACTCTAACCATACACTTACACATACTACACTGACACTCCAAAACACACACACAAAATGGCTTAAGGACAACAAAGTCAAGGTGTTGGAGTGGCCATCACAAAGCTCTGACCTCAATCCCATAGAACATTTGTGGGCAGAACTGAAAAAGCGTGTGCGAGCAACGAGGCCTACAAACCTGACTCAGTTACACCAGCTCTGTCAGGAGAAATGGGCCAAAATTCACCCAACTTATTGTGGGAAGCTTGTGGAAGGCTACCCGAAACGTTTGACCCAAGTTAAACAATTTAAAGGCAATGCTACCAAATACTAATTGAGTGTATGTAAACTTCTGACTCACTGGGAATGTGATGAAAGAAATACAAGCTGAAATAAATCAATCTCTCTACTATTATTCTGACATTTCACATTTTTAAAATAAAGTGGTGACCCTAACTGACCTAAGACAGGGAGTTTTTACTTGGATTAAATGTCAGGAATTGTGAAAAACTGAGTTGAAATATATTTGGCTAAGGTGTATGTAATCTTCCGACTTCAACTGTATATTTCCCCTATAGGAAACAATGGGACGACCTCAGAGTTCCATGAGCAATTTTTTGTTGTTGTTTACGTTACAACGTGGGCAGGTCTCATTGCCAACAATAGCGAAGCAGGCATTGTGACGTAGAACAATGGGCTGGGAATAGTACATTCGGAAAGCGTGTTGGTGCCACGGTGCTCAATAGAACTAATAGGAGCTGGCAGGGTGAAAAATGCCCTAAAATAAGGCCTGTTTTTTGTGTGATTATTTCAAAACTACGGCAAGCAGCTGGGATATGGTAATATTATGAAACTGGGCTCCACGGCGGATGCAATGAACTAGTTTTTTTATCAGAAAAAAGCATTGTTAAAAATGTCATGAGTCCAGCCTAACTGGAGCATCTAGGCTAGTCACTTCTCAGGGAAAGGATGCTCTTCAGTCGGCCTCTTGTCCACGAAGTGATAGGAACACACATAGGGTCGGTTTGGTGGTTTCTTCAAGTTCAATGCTTTGAGCCAAAGCCAAAAAGACTCCTCATCCATAGGAGGTGGGTGCAAATCAAAAGGTGCACAGCTGCACAACTGCACTCCAATCTCAAAAAAGTTTGGTGGTCAAAATCGTCCTGCTCCATGAACAGCTTCAGTTTCTGCCAGTTATTGTGGCATCCCCTTACCGAACATTAAATGCCCGTTTTGCATGAATCCATGTTTGGGAAGTTATTTGAGTTAGTTAGCTGCGAACTACTGGCCGGAAGTGCTTAACCGGAAGTCCCCCACAAAACAAATATAAACAGACCCCGACCATATTTCCGTTGAAAACGGGACAGAACCAAACCAATCAGTTATAAGTATATAGTGGGTGAAGGCATTCACAGCCGACCGCTCAGTCGGGTGAGGGCATTCCAGCCAACCATTTTTTACTTGGTCATTCTAGACAGATTTAGGTACCACCAGTTTTTTACATGGTCCGTCATTTCTCCTTATTTAGCTACCAATAGATTTGACAGATAACCAAGATACATGTAATACAATTGTTTGAACCAAGTATTGAGTTTATTCTTGTTAAAAACAAGTATTGCATTTATTTGTTATAATTAATTGGTATTATATTTAAAAGGTGATTGAATTGCTCCTAAATTGTAATGTTGTTAATGCATTTCTTTTTGAATAAATATTTATTTAATGTATCAGTGAATAGTTGGGTTTACTTTGACGTTTAAGTTTTGACCAATAAGGTCGCTTGTTAAGCTGTGGCCAATGGGAGAGTGAACCTGGTTAATGGGAGGCTTGGGAAAAAAGAGAGGGAGAAAAGGATGGACGTTTTACATTAGAACCGTTGGTGAAGAAAATTATAAAAGACGACAAAACCCATACCAGACATGAAGGGAAATACCGATTTTATAAGAGTTGTTATAATTTTGTTTAGACTTAGTAAAGACTGAAGCTACCGTCTCGTCGTGGAGGTATTTGACAGCCTTGAGGTTAGCCTAGCATCGTTTAACACCGAGAGATAATTGCTTGGGAAAGCTTAACCGTGTTCCCATGGGATATCGGTTACGGCTAAGGAGTACTGTCTGCATTGATAGCGGTGCTTGCTGTGGATTTTGTGAGGAAACCTGCAAGGAACTGACATACTTCGCTGAAGGAATATCTACAAGTAGTGAGTAATCACAACGTGAGATGCTTCTGGACTTTGTCATCGTTTTTTTTACGGGTTATTGTAGCGACCCGCACAGACAGCGGTGTGTTATGTGGTAGGCTATTAGTGGGTTGTGTTGTACTTACCAGTGTTCGCGGGGTCCGACATGCCAATCAACCTGCTATCTGCCAATCACGGGGATGCCTGGAATGTTCTGATGCCGGGCATCCTGGTGTTTGGCGGAGTGGCGTGGAGGGGGGTTGGGCAGGGGGATGGAGCATTGGAAGTTAAGACCAGGTTTAGCCATTGTTCTCTCTCTTACGTCTGGGTTTCACAAGAGAAGGTCACGGTTGGCTTGTGGGGTATCTTTCGTTTATTTGGCGTGGGCTACGGCCAAACAGTAGCCAGTGTAAAGTTGCGTTAATAAACCGTCAATTCGTAAACTCAAACCTCTGTCTGGACAATTGGGGTGGGTATAATTTGTGGAACGTTCCAACAGGAATCCGTTCCAAAAACTCCGTAAATATCAAGGTTGCCAACAAAAAACGCATACAGTCGTATAACAGTAGAATGACATACCGGGTAGGGAGTGAGCTATGTAATTACGTTTTTCACTCACCACGTTTATTCGGAAAAATGTCTCTTCGTTCTGGTAGCCTCCATCATTTCTCGTTCGTTGGTTTAGTTATTATTTCCGGTGTTCCTGCATTTGCCGGTGAACTCTGTTGCGCCTCAATTAGGGAATCGCTGTGGTTGAAATGTAACTAATGACCGCTAGTCCCAGTATTTTTTTAGCTAGGTGTCTTGTACACAATTGTTACCGATGATACTGTATATACCTACTCTTACTACAGAAACATGCATTTTGCCAAGTTCTCTCTGTGTTAATCCTGTTTCCCAAATATAGCAGGTAACTTGTGTCTGTCGATGTTGTTGAGTTCATCTTGCCTAGTTAAATAAAGATTAAATAAATTAGAACATTTAAAATATATACTTTGACCTATTTCAGGTAACCCCAAGATGCTTGATTCACTACAGCTGCTTTTGAATAACTTTCCAGTCGTTTTTGCTTTACATTCCGACTTTTGAACGTCTGTTTATTGGACATATATATTAGTGTGTAATAAAAAAGAGCAACTTATGTAAAGCATCCTATCTGTTTTAAGGTTATAGTGTGTGTGTATATGTGTGTGTAGTGTAGGTCCTCTTGATGTCCACTAGGTGTCAGCACAGCTTCAATAATGTCACACCAGGTTCACAACATGTTTTCATGTGTCACAAATCAAATTGTATTTGTCACATGCGCCGAATACTACATGTGTAGACCTTGCAGTGAAATGCTGAAATTAAGCCCTTAACCAACAATTTAGTTGTAAGAAAAATAAGAAATAAAAGTAACAAATAATTAAAGATCAGCAGTAAAATAAAAACAGCGAGCCTATATACATGGGGTACCGGTACAGAGTCAATGTGTCGGGCACATGTTAGTCGAGGTAATTGAGGTGTTCCTTTCAAGTCCAGTGGTGTAAATTACTTAACAAAAATGTATTTAAACTACTCCACTACATTCCGTTTATATCTGTTTTTTTTTGTATCTGTACTTTTACTCTTTCTGTTTCTTTACAACATTATATTTTACTTCACCACATTTCTAAAGAAAATAATATTTTTTTTACTCCATACAGTTTCCCTGGCACCCAAAAGTACTTTTTGCATTTTGAATGCTAAGCCGGACAGGAAAATGGTCCAATTCACACACTTATCAAGAGAACATCCCTACTGCCTCTGATCTAGCAGACTCACTAAACACATGCTTCGTTTGTAAATTATGTCTGAGTGTTCCCATGGCTATTTCTTAAATAAAAATACAAGAGAATTGTGCTGTCTGGTTGGCTTAATATATGGAAGGTCAAATCATTTATACTTTTACCACTGATACTTAAGTATCTTTTAGCAATGACATTTACTTAGTATTTTACTGGGTGACTTTTACTTGAGACATTTTCTATTAACATATCTTTACTTTTACTCAAGTATGACAATTGGGTACTTTTTCAACCACTGTTCAAGATGTTTAGCACCCAATATCCAACATTCACTTGGTGGCTTGAAGTAGGAGTGCTGAACTAGGATCTGTTTAGCATTTGTGAGTAGAATGAATAACATTACTTTGACGGGGGGTGGGGGGTAGTGATTCCAGTTCAGCACTCTTAGCCTGAGACATTTCATAAATGCGTACAGAGGAGCACTTTTTTACAATCAGCTTTGCCTAGATCATTCTGACTCAGTTGTCTCTGGAATAAGATTATATGGACAGGGGTGGGTTTGATCATAGATCAGCACTCCTACTCAACACCAGTTGCTGTACCCTAACATTTTATAATCCAATTTCCCTTGCTGTCTATGTCCTTCCGGAACCCCACCTCAACATTGTTCTGTCAAGGCAACAAAAGCAAGTTGGCATGCTCTTGAAAGGAATTTAACTCACAACCTCTCCTTTGGGAATTCACCACCATAACTACTACTACAACTATTTTTAAACTATCTTAACATGTGGCTTTCTTCAGGGGGACCAAAACTAGGAACACCTTTGAATGGTCTACAAAGAATGGCCCCAGGTAAAAGTTGGCTTTTGCAGAGTATGGTTGTATTGTTACTCCACAGCATAGTATGTAATCACAACTCTATTGAAATTACACTTGAAACAAGGTGTCACTTCATTCTTGCTATTTGATGGGAACTAGCCCCTTTTCCCCTACATACCTCTTGTTTGCTCTTTCAGGCCCACAAAGGCAACACGAAAGAAGTTGCTACATTAACTGTTTCTCTGGGATTTGAACTCTCAAACTCTGGCTTGGGGAGCATCCACCATGGTTCGGGAAGCAGACGTCATAACCACTACTCTAGCAGACAGACATAGACTAAATATTAAGGGGTACATGAAAATGCACACATCAAAGACAACATTTCAGAGGTTGGAGAATGGCGTGGGGGCTTGTACTTCTTGGGTCCACCAACCGTTCCTCAATCTTCTTCTGATGATTACAAGCATAGATTACGAATCTTCAAAACCTACACTATAGGATGGATGTGTTTAGGAACGGGGGACGAAATTCAAAAGGGACGTGTTTCCAATTACCAGCAAATAAACCCTAGAAATGTTATTTAAAAATCTTAATATTGGAACTTTGTCACTTCATTTGCCTACTACTGTCTATAAGCTATCATGACATGTGGGTTTTTTCTTGGGGACAAGGTATCGGAACGCTTTTGAATGGTCTACAAAGCATGCCCCCAGGTCAAAGTTGGCTTTTTGCAGACAAGGTTTGTATCAAATGCAAATGAAGGTTTATTGTTACTCCATGACATAATCTGATACCACAACACTATTGAAATGACATTCTTTACAATGTGACTTGAGTCTTTCACTATTTTTTAGCCCTTCCTCTGACACCGCCTAGTATATACAGTAGGTCCTGGATGGCAGGAAGCTTCTACCCAGTGATGTACTCGGACATAAGCAATCAAATTTTATTCATAAATCCCTTACAACATCAGCCTATGTCACAAAGTGATATACAGAAACCCAGCCTAAAACCCCAAAACAGCAAGCAATGCAGATGCACGGTGGCTAGGTAAAACTCCCTAGAAAGGCAGGAACCTAGGAAGTAACCTTGAGAGGAACCAGACTCTGAGGGGTGGCCAGTCCTCTTCTGGCTGTGCCGGGTGGAGATTATAACAGAACATGGCCAGTCCTCTTCTGGCTGTGCCGGGTGGAGATTATAACAGAACATGGCCAAACGTTAATAGATTACCAGCAGGCTCAAATGATAATATTCACAGTGGTTCTAGAGGGTGAAACAGGTCAGCACCTCAAGAGTAAATGTCAGGTCCAGGATAAGGTAGCACGTCCGGTGAACACGTCAGGGTTCCATAGCCGCAGGCAGAACAGTTTAAACTGGAGCAGCAGCACGACCAGGTGGACTGGGGACAGTGTGATCAGGCCAGGTAGTCCTGAGGCATGGTCCCAGGGCTCAGGTCCTCCGGGATAGAAGGGAGAGGGAGAGAGTGAATTAGAGGGAGCATACTTAAATTCACACAGGACACCAGATAAGACAGGATAAATACTCCAGGTATAACTGACTGACCCTAACCCCCCTACACAATCTATTGCAACGTAAATACTGGGGCCTGAGACAGAAGTGATCGGGAGACACTGTGGCCCCGTCCGACGATACACCCTCAGTAGCGCCTTACGGTCCGATGCCGGGCAGTTTCCATACCAGGCGGTGATGCAACCGGTCAGGATGCTCTTGATGGTGCAGGGGTATATTTGAGGATCTGGGGACCCATGTTTTCAGTTTCCTGAGGGGGGAAAGGTGTTTTCATGCCCTCTTCACAACTGTGTTGGTTTGTTTTGACTATGATAGTTCGTTGGGGATGTGGACACCAAGGAACCTGAAATTCTCAACTTCAGGCCTGTCCATGTTAATGGGGTCATATTCTGCCCTCCTTTTCCTATAGTCCACTATCAGCTCCTTTTGTCTTGCTCACGTTGAGGGAGAGGTTGTTGTCCTTGCACCACACTGCCAGGTCTCTTACCTCCTCCCTATAGGCTGTCTCATCGTTTTCGGTGATCATGCCTAACACTGTTGTCATCTGCAAACGTAATAGTGTTGGAGTTGTGCTTTGCCATGCAGTCATGGGTGAACAGGGAGTACAGGAAGGGACTAAGCACTCACCCCTGAGTGGCCCTAGTGTTGACGATCAGCGTGCCAGATGTGTTGTTGCCTACCCTTACCAACTGGGGGCTGCCCGTCAGGAAGTCCAGGATCCAGTTGCAGAGAGAGGTGTTGAGTACCAGGGTCCTTTGCTTAGTGATCAGCATTGTTGGCACTATGGTGTTGAATGTTGAGCTGTAGTCAATCAACAGCATTCTCAGAGGTTATCCTTTTGTCCAGATGTGAAAGGGTAGTGTGGAGTACAATAGAGATTGCATCATCTGTGGATCTGTTGGGGTAGTATGGCAATTGGAGTGGGTCTAGGGTTTCCGGCATGATTGCTTTATGTTAGCCATTACTAGCCTTTCAAAGGACTTCATGGCTACCAATGTGAGTGCTACGATGCGGTAGTTATTTAGGCAAGTTACCTTTGCTTTCTTCGGCACAGGGACTATGGTGGTCTGTTTGAAACATGCAGGTATTACAGACTCGGTCAGGGAGAGGTGGAAAATGTCAGTGAAGACACTTGCCTGGTAATCAGTCTGGCCCCGCCTCTTTGGGAATGTTTACTTGTTTTAAGGTCTTGCTCACATCGCCTATGGAGAGCGTGATCAGACATTCTTCCGGAGCAGCTGGTGCTCACATGCATGCTTCAGTGTTGCTTTGCTCGAAGCG
Source organism: Salvelinus namaycush (assembly GCF_016432855.1). Classification (NCBI taxonomy): domain Eukaryota; kingdom Metazoa; phylum Chordata; class Actinopteri; order Salmoniformes; family Salmonidae; genus Salvelinus; species Salvelinus namaycush. The sequence goes on from NC_052326.1 coordinate 6,505,478, forward strand.
AGCATAAAAGGCTTTTAGCTCATCTGGTAGGCTCTCATCACTGAGCAGCTTGTGGCTGGATTTCCCTTTGTAGTCATGAATATTTTTCAAGCCCTTCCACATCCAACAAGCATCACAGCCGGTGTAGTAGGATTCAATCTTAGTCCTGTATTTACGCTTCAGGAGGTGTCTCTGACTTTTCTTGAATGGGCCAGCCAAAACCCTGACTTGAACCCAATCTAACATCTCTGGAGAGACCTGAAAATAGCTGTGCAGCAACGTTCTCCATCGAAATTGACAGAGCTTGAGGATCTACAGAGAAGAATGGGAGAAATTCCCCAAATACAGGTGTGGCAAGCTTGTAGCATCAGACACAAGGCTGTAATCACTGCCAAAGCTGTTTCAACAAAGTATTGAGTAAAGGGTCTGAATACCTATGTAAATTTAATCACATTTTGATTTAATAAATTTGAAATAATTTCTTAATGTCACACCCTGATCTGTTTCACCTTTCTTGTGATTGTCTCCATCCCCTCCAGGTGTCACTTATTATCCCTAGTGTATATATATATTGTCTTGTATGCATTTCAAGGCAACCAGCATTTTCCCTTACTCCTGCTTCTATTCTCTTTTGCTAGTCCTCACGTTTTCTGGACTCCGTACCCGCCTGCCTGCCCTTACCTCAAGCCTGCCTGCCACTCTGTACCTCCTGGACTCTGAACTGGTTGACATTTTGCCTTTCCACGACCATTCTCTTGCCTAGCGCTTTTGGATTGTTTAATAAATATCAAGACTCAAACCATCTCTCTCCCATGTCTGCATCTAGGTCTCGCCTTGCTCTTATACTAAACCTGCTTTTGCTTTTACATTGTTTGCTATTGTGTGTATATTGGTGAGAAAACCAATGTCATCAATTGTAGAAGGCTGTAACGTAAATAAATGTCAAACAAGTCAAGGGGTCTGAATACTTCCCGAAGCACAGTAAAAATATATAAGTCACCTTGTACCAAATATTTTTTTTACCATATAGTTAAATTCAGAAATGGTAGGTTGAGACTAATACAGTCAGGATAGTATAACTTATCCCATCATCCAACACAGTCTCACATTCAATTCGTGCATATATGTACAAAATGTATTTCAGCAGATTTCGTGCGTTTTTAGTGCGTTTTCGTCTGGCTTAATTCGTGAGAAAAGACACGAATTGATGTGCTTCTTAATTCGTGCGAAAAGACACAAATTTAACCAGTAGGCTACACAAGCCTTTGCAACAACCATATAGACGCGATAATTAGTATTTCATTTTTGTTCTTCTTAATGGCTGATTCAACGTCATGAATATACAGAAATGTTGTCTTTGTTTAACCATGTTTTAAAATGTGTCGTTGTATGCCTATATGTACTGTTTTAGACTTGCTGAACAGAATTTGAGAAAAGACGCACATTTACGTGCGACTTAATTCGTGGGAAATATTGTTTTATTAATGCCAATGCTGTTTTCTGTGCTTGAATTCGCTTAATACTTTGGATATGGGTGCACTTGTAATCAGAACGCCTTTTCGTCATGTAGGCAACCATACACGATTTTCTTCATAACCCATTTAATATTTCGTGGAGCCTAAATTACACCATTTTCTTCATAATGCATGTATTACATGTTAATGTAAAATAATGAATTATGTTGACTTACACTTATGGCCTTTCCATACCTTAAGGGAACATTTTAGCACTCGCCATATGGTTAGTGAGAAACGCCACATTGCAAATGTACGGTCCCTTACTAGACGACCTGCAAGGTTTCTAAAATTCGCGGACGGCGTCGGGCCGTGCGCGGGGGAGAGATCTTTCAGGAAGTCATCAAACGAAATCTCTCGGACGTTCGGTTTCCGTTTTATAAAAATAACAAATTTTGGTCATTTTTCCGCAGTCTCGGAAATTCCCACCAGAGGGAAAATAAATAATATTGCAAATGCACAAGCACATTGCAAATGCATGTGGCCTTTTCTCCGAAACTGAAAATATTTCGAAGACGTAATGGACAGTTGGCCCCGAACAAGATGGCGTCGAGGCCTCAACACTTTTTGAGTTATGGCCATTTTTCTGGGATTAAAGGTCAAAAACGCAGTAGGGTGCTAATTTGACCGCTTCACGTCAAAGTACATAAGCATACGGTGTCAGGAAAAAAAGAACCAGACATTTATCTATCGTAATTTAAGAGAAATCGTACATCGACAAATTGGTAATGTTCACAAAAAGGAGTAAAAAAAAAAAAGTTACAGATCCAGTTGCAGTGTGTTCAGACGAACATTTTTTAAGTGGGTCTCGAAGCTCTGCCAGAATTCTGTGATTTTATGTGATTTTATGAAATAACACACACTCATTTAACCCTCTGTAAATAAGTCAGTTCTTAACATAAAGACTTAAAACTCAATATTATATAAGAGCCTACCCCAAGGAGGATATGTGTTAACTTTCAGCTTCCTATGTCAACCGGAAGTACCTTCAAATGGTGCCATAGGGTCAGTTTCGAAGGGTTAAAAAGGTCAGATCTGCCTCCCGGGTGGCGCAGTGGTCTAGGGCACTGCATTGCAGTACTAGCTGCGCCACCAGAGTCTCTGGGTTCGCGCCCGGGCTCTGCCGCAGCCGGCCGCGACTGGGAGGTCCGTGGGGCGACGCACAATTGGCCTAGTGTCGTCCGGGTTAGGGAGGGTTTGGCCGGTAGGGATACCCTTGTCTCATCGCGCTCCGGCGACTCCTGTGGCGGGCCGGGCGCAGTGCGCGCTAGCCAAGGGGGCCAGGTGCACAGTGTTTCCTCCGACACATTGGTGAGGCTGGCTTCTGGTTTGGAGGCGCGCTGTGTTAAGAAGCAGTGCGGCTTGGTTGGGTTGTGCTTCGGAGGACGCGTGGCTTTCAACCTTCGTCTCTCCTGAGCCCATACGGGAGTTGTAGCGATGAGACAAGATAGTAATTACTAGCGATTGGATACCATGAAGAAAAGGGGATAAAAGGATGGAGTGAAAAAGTATGGTGCTTAAAGACACATGCCGTGCCGAGTTCAACGAGATGCCCCGCTTGACCGTAGCTCGCTCGGTCTGAGTGCAGCGACAGGGACAAGAAGAAGGACCCAAATGACCCTTTGACCTCAATTTCATATTGTTTTGCTTTGGGGAGACAGAGAGAGAACCGTTAAGGTTAGAAGCACAATTTGACCTCAGGAACGTTCCTAAGGTCCTCCCGATCTGTGCAAGCCCAACATTGACCGTGTGGCATTAACCCTTAACAGTTAAAAGAAGGTGTTTACATCAAACAGTTTACAATGACATGTCTCCCCATAGGAATACATTGCCTGCTCCCCTAAATTCAACCTGAAACCTATGTGGGTTAATAATGCCTTATGAACCTGTCTTCGATGACAATTCATCAGGCCACTATGAGGTCTACCTGTGTCGATTCTAAGCTTCCTGGAGCAACCGGAAGTGGTTAAATCACCCTAAAAGTGTTTGGCATACCCAACCTGCAGTTTGTGATATATAGTGCATTCAACCCTGTGTAAATCAGTCAGTTCTTAACGTATAGACTTAAAACTCAGGATTCTGTAAAAGCATACCCCGATCAGGATATGTATTTACTTATAGCTTCCTGTGCCAACCGGAAGTGCCTTAAAATGTGGTCATAGGTGCTGTTCCGAAGGTTTAAAAAAGTCAGATCTTTCCAAAACTTTAAATATGTGAATCGGTCAACCCTCATGAATTGTAAATCAGTAATTTCTCTAAACAGATGTCAAAGAAAAGCTCTCTCTCACACACACACACACACATGATGGAGTGAAAAAGTATGGTGCTTAAAGACACACAGAGCCTTAAATGCTTTTAGGGGGGATCCAGACTTCCATACCCGCTCTGGGAGCGCTATACTACCGCCCCAAATCAATGGGTGCTGGCCTGAGTGATTTATGGAGGTTTTCAAAAAATATTCTATGTTTTTTCTTCTGGAAAATATTTTATGTTTTTTCTTCTCGAGTCAATGGCCTGAGTGATTTATGGAGGTTTTCAAAAAATATTCTAAGTCCCAAACTTTTCGTGCACCTGGTATTTTTTTTGGGTTACCAGGCGTCATTTTTCAAAACGGTTGAAATTGCTTTTAGGGGGCATCCAGAGTGTCACATGACCGGATAAGGTAACTATTCTTGTTCTTCTTGTAACTTTCCGATAGGCTAGAAGCTTTCCGGTGTTTTGCTGCTCGACACAGGTCGACGCAGGTATTGCACTTGATTTATCGTTATCGTAACCGTAGGTGCAGCAAGTGGAAATATGAAAGCTTTCTAGCTATTTCGCAATGACGGTAATTTGAACACAAGAACGTTTCTAGTGAAAAGGTGCTTACACTCAGAGCCATGTATTTACACTCAGCCACCCTAGCCTTATTAGGTTAACGTTTTGGGAATTTTGGTTGGCCAACAAAATGTAAGACTACAATGACGCATACGTTTCCCCAAATGTTATACAGCAAGGCTGCCATTGTATTTTCAGTTACATTCTGTCAATAAAAATGGTACACGTTTATTTTTTTTAAAACATGGAACTACAACAGAATAAAACACCATTAACCATCATGCATTGCTTACATTCATTCTATACTGAAAAGTTCGTTCAGAAAAATCGAAAACAGTACATATAGGCATAAAACCACAATGTTTTAATAGGGATTAAAAAAAGACTATATATATATATATATATATATATAACCCTTATGGTATATGGTTAAAAAAAAAAAAAAAATCTATATATTCATAACGTAAAATAAATAAATACAGGGCGATCGTGTCTATGGTTGTTGCAACGGCGGTGTCGCCTACTGGTTAAATTAGTGTCTTTTCGCACGAAATAAGTAGCACAGAATAATAGTGTATTTCAAACGAATTGAACCACCCAAAAATGCAAAAAACGCACGAAATCTGCTGAAATACATTATGTACCATATATGCGCGAATTGAATGTGAGGCTGGGCTGCATCATCATCAAGACATTTAGTACAGTCTTCCAATACATTAATCATGAGTCAATTACTTTATACACATTATGGTAATTAAGGCTTTTTAATGCCACTGATGGTAAAACAACTTTGTGTCCAAATTCCTTTTCATCAATATAATGGTTAACGTTCTCTGTAGAAGTTGCAGAAAGGAAAATACCTACTGTAGCTATGTAGGCTTCCTGCTGGCTACCAATTGTCACAACAACAAAAAAAACATAGCTTGTTTTTTTAATCGAAATTAAACTAGCATGTGCAAAATTATCAGGTGTGAAGGTAAGACCCAGATGCAGACCATGTCGAAGAAACAATAGTTTAATACTCAAACAGGGGCAAGCAATAGTAACTTAAGTTAACTCTACCTACATGAACCTACTACCTCAACTAACCGGTGCCCCCGCACATTGACTCTGTACCGGCACCCCCCTGTATATATGTTATTTTTAATGCTGCTCTTTAATTACTTGTTACTTTATCTATTATTCTTATGTATTTTTTTTTAACTGCACAGTTGGTTAGGGGCCGTAAGTAAGCATTTCACTGTAAGGTCTATCTTATCCTGTTGTATTCAGCGCATGTGACTAATACAATTTGATTTGACAGTACAAGGAGGCAGCGGTCAGTAACCAGAGGTGTGGCAACGGTACCGGACGGCAGGCAGGCTCAGGTTTGGGTCCAGGTTTTGGGTAGGCAGAGGTCAGAAACAGGAGACAAAGAACTTGGTACTATGAGTTTAACTTGGAAACATTAATGGTGGGTATATACGAAGAGTACGGAGCAACAGAAGATGAACAGCAGAGGACCTAATAATCTGGAGATGGGAAATGGGCCAATAACCTGGGGGGAGAGTTTGGGAGATCCACCCGGAGTGGCAGATCCCGGTTGGACAACCATACCTTCTGCCCTAGCCGATACTGGGGAGCTGGGGTCCGATAGCGTCCTCTTGTCTTCGATACCTTGAGGGGGTATTGAGGGCCAATGGGCTTCCTCAGGTAAAACTACAGCTGCGGACAACACTCTCGGCAGAAGGTATGCGAACTTCTTCATCCTGCTCGGGGAAGAGCGGAGGCTGAACCCCAGGACACACTTGAACGGAGATAGGCCCGTGGCAGAGCAGGGTAGGGTGTTGAGGGCGTACTCGACCCACAACAGCTGCTGGCTCCAGGTGGTGGGGTTGCCGAGACCAGGCAGTGCAGAGTAGTCTCTAGATCCTGGTTTGCTCGCTCCGAATTGCCATTGGACTGGGGTGGAACACAGAGGAAGGCTGGCCAACGACACAATGAGGGCACAGAATGCCTTCCAGACCGGGATGAGAACTGAGGCCTCCGGTCAAAGACCAGGTCCACCGGCAGCCATGGATCCGGAAGACGTGCTACACCATGGCTGGCCCGTCTCCTTGGCAAGGGAGTTGGGAGAGAATGAAGTGTGGGCTTTAGAAAACCGGTCGACCAGTCAGGATGGCAGTGTTGCCCTCAGACGGGAGGGTGGGGGGGGGGGGGACCGTGACAAAATCCAGGGATATGTGGACCAGGGGTTGTGGGGGTGACAGGCTAGCCTGGAGGAATTGGCCCACTCAAGACCGCGGAGCGGAAAAGCGTTAGACACGAACATCTGGTTCTTGACCCCCCCCAGGTTTTGGCTAGGACCTGTTCCCCTATACCCAGCTGAGTGTCGTCGCCAGGCGAGGTAGGAAGGGTTGTCTGTGGCTCCGGGGTGGTAGCAGGGGTTATAGCGGTGAGAAAAAACATTCGGTGACGTCTTAGGCGGTAGAAGGGGGAAAAGTTGAACTGGGTAAACAGCCCCCATTTCGCTTGCCTGGAGTTGAGGCGATTGCGGAGTGGAGATACTATAGATTTTTGTGGTCTGTACCACACAATGAACAGATGCTCCGCCCCTTGCAAGCCAGTGCCTCCATTGCCATAATTCCTCTGTGGCGTTGAGGCGGTGGAGAATGCGGTGCAGGATGCAACTTCCAATCCAGGCAGAACGTTGCGACAGAACAGTCCCCACTCCGAAGCATTAGCATCACCACCAAACTGACAGGAAGGTCCGGATCAACCAAGATCAGAGCTGTTGTGAAGCGCTATTTCAGGTCCCGGAATGCCGGTCAGCGGCCGGCAAGGTGCTGTAATCCCAGATAAAGTGGAGAAAAAGTGGTATAACACAAGGAGGTGTTGGTGGAGTGGTGGGCGATGGAAATCGCTCCAGAGGCGCTGGAGATCCTGCGGACATGGAGCATGGAGCATGCAACAGCAAAATGAATTCATCAAACAGTGTGCTAAGCATCAGACAAGCTCAGGGCATATTAGTGAGTTTCTTCAAACACATAGGGTGTGTGTCTATATATGGAAAAAAAAACATTTTAACATTTAGACCAATCGATTGGGGGAAAGAACAGGAAGACTAAGTACAACCCAGATTTTTCCCGTTGGGGACATCCCTAAAATTATACCATCTACTGAAGTTGTAAATCATTTACACTTTGGACAATATATAGATTTGACACAGTATCAACCCAATAGTAGCCTTGGTGTGCAGGTTTTCAATTGTGGCAGGGTGGGCATATCCATTGTAAGCAGGATTCTCCATGTGTCGATGGTAAATGCTGTGGATACCCCAGCACAGGAGGTGTGGTACCACTGGAGCATGTGGAGCATTCCATCTGTGAAAGTACAAGTCAATTAGGCCATTGATTCCATCATATGATGTCACAGCTGAAAGGATAGCTCAGCAATCCACGATTTGGTTTGTTTAACTAACCACTGCCATTCAATTCTAGTGAAAATCATTGACCGACATCCATTCAAGAGATGATGGAGCCATTAATGTGGCGAAGAGGGGAAATTGACAGTTAGGTGAAGAAATTACAATTAGCATTTGTTGGCAGTGACTTGTTAAAAAAAATTGAAGTCTGCTTTAAATAATAAAACGTTTAAATGAGTGAAATTACTTATCCATCCTTTAAGGTTATGAACATAATTTACTACAAAAATCAACACCCCCTTAGACCACAGTAAAAGAAAGACCACAGCAATTGCTGTGTACAATGATTCTCACCCAGTCTCCCCCCTCATCTGTTGCACAAAACTGCAGTAGAGTTTCCTTTCAAGTTCTGAAAGAAAAAAGGAAACATGTCAGCTATTACACTATTGCCTTAGGATAATATACTATATACAGTTATTGCCAAAATATGGCCACCCTTACAATTTTCTGAAATAAATTAGTTATTTCTTCTAAAAGATACAAAAATGTTTACGTGGATTGAGAAGTTTAGTTGGCCCTTTGCCTCTTCAGCAGTGGGTCTTTGTGTTACCAAAAACCAAATAATTTACAAGAAAATGACAACCTCCCTACAATCAAACATGGGAGGTTATGTTAGGTTATAGACTAATGAGGAATTATAATGTATTCGGTCAGCTACTTTGACATCCAGTAGGCTGAAACTACAACAAAATGTTGCCAAGCTCAAACATGTCAGGTAAAACAATAGTGCTATCCAACATTATTAATAGTCTATTAAAGGGGGCCAGGACAATGTAGCAACAGTAAATTAGATAATGCAGCAGTGACTTGGTCTTGGCTGCTGGCCTCAATCACCTTATTTCCATCACACGGTACTGACACAAGGAGCAGTGTATGTGTAGACTAGGCTACAGTCTTCAACTTTACATTGTCCGATTGTAAAAAAGTGATAGACAATCTCACCTTTGTCCACGGATCTCTTTGGCCACCTCCATTCTTGGCACCAACGATGTTAACATGCATTGGGACAGTGTCGGGTCACGTAGGCCTTCTCCCTCTGCATTAACTTCTGGCCATCTAGGTAGGCCATAAAGTGACAGACAATGGGATAAATATGTCTACCTTCTATAGGGCCATTGGGAATTATAAGATCGTGTGAAAGCAGGCCTCCAACTGCCTTGTCATCCTAACAATAAATCATCTGATTCATTGTGTTAATCTTACACTTTGGAAAACCTTTGTTGCTGTAATCATGAAATCAAGGCAGCACACTGGTGATGATTTGATGATATTACACCAACATTTAATTTAGTGTTTGTCACATAGCAACCAAGTTCTCTATTGACCTGGGTCATATTCATTAGTGGACACCATAGCACATTGGTTAGCAACAGAAAAAAACTGTTTCTTCTTGAACACATGCACATGGTTCCCTTCCCATTTCAGACCATTTTCTTAGGCATGCACATGACAGGTGGGAAATTTATACTAACTTGTTATGCTAATCTAATCCTTTCAATGGAATGACTTTGGCTAAACCCTCAAAGATCTGTTAATGTGAACATTGGGTGCATTTGCTTTTGAACCACTTTTGGTGGCCTACCATTAAGGGTTATGCACAGATTTCTAAGATAACAAATTTGCCTACTGATTTATCCTGGGAACTATTTAGCATATGAACTCACCAGCAGCACATAAACTCCACAATTGTAGCCGTCGCTCTGCTTGGTGTGTGGTATTGTTGTCGCCTGCCAGGGAACATTGCTGAAAACAGATTCTGTCCCAGTTCTGCGGGTTCGTTCGTCAAACCAGTATCTGTTTGGGGAGGAAAACATGAATTGTTTGTACATAGCCCATGACATTCTCTCACTGTTATACTTCCAAAAACATTCATACACCTGCATAACACATGAATGGCTGCTCATGAATGAAAATGGGATGCCTTAACTGAAATCAATAATGCTTTATAATTGTGTTCATACCATTACAACATTCATAACATGAACACATAGGCTAATTAAGTCAATATGCAAACCGGACCATAAATGTTAAAGTAGTCTCAAACATGGACAGCTCAATTTAACTTGTATGGCGGATATTGGAGAAATGGTCAAACAATAGTTTTGCCTGACCATACAATAGATGTACTCAGTGGTGGAATAGTACTGGGGTGGAGAAATCAGAATTAGCTAAGTAACATAGATAATTAAGATGCCTTATCTGCAGAACATGCTTATATAATTGAACTGTTGAACTCGTCATTAGAATATCTTCTTTCCGACTTTGGTGTTGGCAGCTGCACTGCCTCCATCATATGGGCCTCAGTCACCTTTGGCCCAGAGAGGGGAGAAGTCAGGCTTGTCTTTCACATGTCCCCATTGCAATGCAGAATATCAGCAAGGAATATGGCAAAGGAGGTAAGAAGGAAACATTGCTTCCATATATGAACATTGCATCCTTCACTCATGCTGCCAAACATACCCTTGTAACACTCACCATCCTACCGATCCTCGACTTTGGCGATGTCATTTACAAAATAGCCTCCAACACTCTACTCAACAAATAGGATATAGTCAATCACCGTGCCATCTGTTTTATCACCAACGCCCCATATACTACCCACCACTGCGACCTGTATACCCTTGTTGGCTGGCCCTCGCATCATACTCGTCGCCAGGACCCACTGGCTCCAGGTCATCTAAAAGTCTCTGCTAGGTAAAGCCCCGCCTTATCTCAGCTCACTGGTCACCATAGCAGCACCCACAGCACGCACTCCAGCAGGTAAATCTCACTGGTCACTCCCAAAGCCACTTATTCCTTTGGCCGCGTTTCCTTCCAGTTCTCTGCTGCCAATGACTGGAACGTACTGCAAAAAAAAATCACTGATGCTGGAGACTCTTATCTCCCTCACTAACTTTAAGCACCAGCTGTCAGAGCAGCTCACAGATCACTGCACCTGTACATAGCCCATCCCCATACTGTATTTATTTATCTTGCTCCTTTGCACCCCAGTATCTCTACTTGCACATCTACTATTCCAGTGTTAAATTGCTGTATTGTAATTACTTTGCCACCATGGCCTATTTATTGCCTTACCTCCCTTATCCTACCTCATTTGCACACTGTATATAGACTTTTTCTACAGTATGTTTTTTTATTCCATGTGTAACTGTTGTTTTATGTGTGGAACTGCTTTGATTTCTCTTGGCCAGGTCGCAGTTGCAAAACTTCTCAGCTAGCATACCTGGTTAAATAAAGGTAAAATAAATACAATTATTAAAATGATCTTTTTACCATCTTAATCTTTTATTTTTATTGGCCTTTCTGAGATATGGCATTTTCTTTCCAACTCTGCCTAGGCCAGCATCCCGGAGTCCCCTCTTCACTGTTGAGACTGGTGTTTTGCGGGTACTATTTAATGAAGCTGCAAGCTGAGGACTTGTGAGGCGTCTAGTGTCTAGTTTGAGAAACAATGTACTTGTCCTCTTGCTCAGTTGTGCACCGGGGCCTCCCACTCCTCTTTCTATTCTGGTTAGAGACAGTTTGCGCTGTTCTGCGAAGGGAGTAGTACACAGCGTTGGACGAGATCTTCAGTTTGTCAATTTTTCGCATGGAATAGCCTTCATTTCTCAGAACAAGTATAGACTGAGGAGTTTCTGTAGAAAGTGCTTTGTTTCTGGCCATTTTCTACCTGTAATCGAACCCACAAAGGCTAATGCTCCTGATACTCAACTAGTCTAAAGGAGGACAGTTTTATAGCTTCTTTAATCAAATAGCCTTTTAAAATTATAAACTTGTATTAGGTAACACAAAGTGCCATTGGAACACAGGAGTGATGGTTGCTGATAAAGAGCCTCTGTAGATATTTCATACAAAATCTGCTGTTTCCAAAAGTTATTTACAACATTAACAATGTATTTCTGATAAATGTTATTTTAAATGGACAATTATTTTCTTTAAAAAACAATGACATTTATGTGACCCCAAACTTTGGAACGGTAGTGTAGTTTAAGTATAACTCACACTTGTGTGATAAGTGTGTCTCTCCTCATTTGATAGTATTTAGAATTTCCACCACAGTATCCAATTGTCATATTTGAGTAAAAGTAAAGAACTTCATATAAAATGACTGAAGTAAAAGTGAAAGTCACCCAGTAAAATACCACTTGAGTAAAAGTCGAAAAGTGTTTGGTTTTAAATGTACTTAAGTATCAAAGGCAAATTTAATTGGTCAAATATACTTAAAAAACGGAAAAGTTCAAGGATAAATCATTTCGATTTCCTTATGTCAGCAAACCAGAAGGCAAGATTTTCTAGTTTGTTTGAATTTACAGAGCAAGAAGCACACGCCAACACTCAGACATAATTTACAAACACAGCATGTGTGTAGTGAGTCCGCCAGATCAGAGGCAGTAGGGATGTTTGAATGGGACAATTTATGTCCTGCTAAGCATTCAAAATGTAACGAGTAGTTTTGGTGTCAGGGAAAATGTATGGAGTAAAAACGACATATCTTTAGGAATGTAGTAAAGTAAAAGGGGTAAAAAAAATATCAATATCAATAGCAATGTAAAGTACAGATACCCCTAAAACTATTTTTACACCACTAGATTGACCATACCTGATGTGCTTCACCAGGTTCTCGCTCATATGGCTCTCTGTGTTAGGGGAACCAGTAGGGTCCAGGACAATGGCAGAGTGGGTCCTGCGATTGACATACTAAACAAACACAAGCGGTAATTCCAAGTCAGTATATCAAAATGGCCTCAAACATAACATATTCAAGAATAGTACTGTGTAATCTCTAACTAAAATGGTAAATCTTGTGGAGCTTACCAAGAGTATCCAGTGGTAGTTTCCCACGTTGCAAACTCCAATCAAGCAACTGTGCTGCTCCAGACTGGTCTACAGGAATAGGAGTGAAGATACATTTATACGATGTGGCAGGCAATATTTTGTCAGGAAGGTGGCAGTACTCCCTACATTGACCAGTCTAGCCTCTTATTTAGAAACATGACACAAAAGCAACTCTGCGGACATGCCTTTACCTTTGACAAGGTGTTCTTGCGCATCGCCACCTTATCCCCATGCAGGATTATCCCTGCCACAAAGTGATCCACAATAAAAACGTCCCCCTCCACTTGAAGGTCAACCCTCTTCAGTGGGAGGTAGAAGTCAATTACCTAAAGCAGAATGGCATATGGTTGGTCAAAGTTAACATGATGCCCAGGCAATACAGTCAGCTCAGGCAACAAATCTAATTGTACTTTATACCAACTGCACGCATGGAAATTTCATACAATTCAACCATAACATGTGGGGGACCTTAACATACCTCCCCACTAAGCCACTCATTGGGCTTCAACGTCAGGAAGTCATGGAGGTGCAGGATGGCAACGGATCCCTCCAACAAAATCCTTGCGGTTGCCCTGTCCACTCCATCCGACGACATTGCCCACAGTTGCTTCACCTATACAAACAGATTTTGGCCTTCAAAAATGGGGTCCAAACTGCCTGACTGTACAGATGCAATCAACATGCAGTAGGAAAACATGCAGAATATAACAAAAACAGTCCCATTCCACTTACTCTATTCTCCAATTTGTCATCCCTGCTGGGGTGTTTCTCAGACAGAGACTGTTGGAATTGGTCACCCTATTGAATAATGGTTACAGTTCAGTTTGGGACAGATCTGCATTTTGTGTTCACGGATATACATTAAACCCATGAGGATCACATGGCTTAGTAAAATGGTTACCATTTTAACATACCCAAATAAGAAATGTAACTAAATAGCAACACATAAGACCGACCTGTTGATGAACTGTCGATTGCTCTTCCTGGTGTTTGGTGCCCGTCTGGACATGCTCCTTGGTGGCACACTTATGGCCAGAGCGTTTTGCGGCCAGATGCCTTGTCCTCAGCTTAATTGGCATAGGACTGTCCACACTTCCGCCAATGGCCAGTACAGCTGCCAGTCGGTGGACACACCTCTGGGCACTGTCAGATGCAGAGCAGGAGCACGTCTCCGTTGGCAACAGAGTAACCACATGCTGCTTGTCGGAGAAGCCCTGGTAGAGGAACGATTTGGTGCTTGGCACCAGGAGGATTCGTCCTTTTGCCACAATCATCCTGGCTAAGGCCTCCGCTCCAGTTTCTGCCATGACAACCTCGTCCTGTGCCACACAGAACTGGATGCCTTCGGCAAAAGATACCATGTCTTCCTCTGACATGTGGTAGGGGAAACTGGTGGTGGGCATTCGCCTGGAAAATTGCTCATGGCACTCAGGGGTCAGGTGGAAATTCCCTAGATTACAGTAGGCCCGCAGCACCTCCCTCAAGGCATTGGTTTGGAGTTGGTAGAGTAGATAAACCAATTTATCTACTCTGACCTTCTTCCATCCAACCAATGCCTTGAGGACAGCACTGAAGCTCTCTGAGCAGTTGTTAGTAATTCCATCTGACTGGATGCCCAAGCTGTTGAGCACATATTGTGCGCTCTTGTCCATGGCATCAGAGAGCGACTGATCGAAATAAGCCTTGAAATCAGGGCTCCAGTGAAGGCACACACTCTCCAGTGTGCATTCGTATTCACTCCTTGTTTTTGTTGCCAAGAGCTCTTTGATGGCCTGCTGGTAATCGGCCACAGCTTCAGCACCCTCTGACCCCATCTTGTGCTTCACATTGTTGGAGATGTGGTTCCAGCAATTAACAATCCTGGCTTGCGGCAGCACAGACTGGATTGCTCCTTCAATAGCCGCCTCACGGTCTGTGCAGAAGATTGCTGTGGATAGTTGGGGAAGGAGTGAAAGGATGGTGCGAAAGAACTGTTTGTGGTTTTCCATGTGCCGGGTGGTGTGAATGAGGAATGCCAGGGGAAGGATAGGTGCCTCTTGAAATGCAACATGACGGAAAACAAGGGGTGAAACATAAAAATTCCCCAGGTCAAAAGTGGTGTCATAGTGAAAAATGTGTGCTCCTTGGTGTTTGCTTTTAATAACTGCCTTGGCCTCTTCAACCATTTCTGGTGCTGCCACCACCAGAAGGGTTGCGGGTCTAGTCTCCATATGGGTGATAAATCCGGGGAGAATGTCACCCATCATATGTGTTGCCACCAACTCGTTCCGGTCCAAAACAGTGACATCCCTTGCTCGACGAATTGTGTTTTTCACTTGTGCCAAGTTGCGAGGTTGGTAGACTGGCATGAATGAAGCATTTGGGGGTGGTGGTGGGTTATTGGTCATGTCTGAGTATACTTTACCAGGTGTTTCAGTCTTTCGCCGGCATATTTCATCCATAATTGAGGTAGCCGATCGGATGAAATCCCTTGCTTGCTGCTGTTGGCTGTTGCCGTGGGGGTGGGGGACATTGGAGGGTGCCTCCTCACCAAAGTAGTGAATTAGCACAGGAGAATCAGGCTGGTGAAGCAACTCATACTCCCTTTTTTTTAACCCTGGTGCTTCCTTTCCTGCATAGTACCGCACCCTTAGTTTTGGTAAACGGCGAGGAAGGCTGTGGGATCCCTTCTGAATCCATCTTTTTTGGTCCGCCTTCCAGTCCTCACATGACAAGGAACTACCTGCAAACAGAAAAATGTCTCCAGGCTTGGGGTGGAGTGGTGGAAGGTGGGATACCTTAGCAGGATCAACCGTTTCAATCATTTCAGCTGCTTGTGCTGGTGTTAAAGGCAGCTGCCGCGTGGTGTATACTTGCTGTGGTAGTGATTGGAAGACCTGGGGTGGTGATGGGGCAATCTGGGAGACGGAGTGGGCTTGTGCATTGGCCAACCTTCCCTTACTCCATACGTCGTAGAGTTGACGGCGATAGCTGAGGGTGTTAGACCTTTCCAGTTCAATTACTATCACAGAAAATATTCCATTTTCCTGATGGTAGCTCGCTGCTGTAACTTCCTCTGGTGAGAGGCCTAGCCTTTCAACAACTGAGGCAATGTCATCAAAAGTTGGGGCCCTCTTTCTCTTTGGCATTCTGACAAGGAAAATGACATTGGTATAACTATTGATATTAAGACAGTTAACTAACTATATGGAATGTTATATGGAAAAATATCCCTAGTGCTTCAAATAGTTTACCAAGCCAGACTGGAGTACATTCAGAATGAAATTGAGACCCGTTACATTCTACATAAATTACATCATTTTTATTTAAAATCTGCATGCAGAATTTGACATTAAAGGTAAAGGATTTAAAGTGAATTCTATCATTTGATCAAATTAACCATATCCCCCCTGTAATCAGTGATCATTTCTAAATACATGACTTGCCAAATCATGTCTAATCAATGATTACTTCCAGGGAGGATGGAATTACGCTATCATTCCTAACCAGTGGGCTGCAGGTATAAGGGACATAAGCAGTAGCTAGGGGACCACCTATCATTATTATTAGGATGTATTAACTAAAGAATTCAGTCACTTACTATTGTATTAGAATAGTAAAATACACAAGGTGAAATTGAGATTTGGTTATGAATCAGCAGTTGGTGTGTAACATACACAGTAATACCTAACAAAACGTTAGTTTGTAGCTCCCACAATGCAGCAATACCTAACAATAGAAAACACAATCTTAAAAAAGTATATAAGAAATATCATAACAAGTTGTGTAAGTCACTGAGTCACATGTCAGCTACAAACATTTAGATAGGTAAGTTAGTCTAGCCAGTTAAACTTCTAGTAATAATGCCCCAATACGGATTTTGTTAAGTCACTCTCACTCAGATATGGTTAACAAACATAAGTCTTGGTAAATGTGTAAAATTTAAGGAAATTCCCTGCAATACTGCTCCATGGCAAAATGAGTGTAATTGCATGAAATGTTTTATAAATGTTTATTTCTCTCCACAGTCAGGGAGGGGCCTAAAATGTTTTGCCAGTGAGGTGGGGGCGCACCCCAACAAAATCTCAGTTAGGGCCCCCAAAAGGCATGTTAAGATCCAAATGAACATCAGAACATAAACAGAGGGGGACCTGGGACTTCATCCACAAATCATCTCAGAGTCAGTGTTGATCTAGGACGTGTCTCATCTTATTCTTGTTGTAAACTGCAAAACTGATCCGAGAGGAACACTTCTACTCTGACACAGTTGATACGTAAGGCCCCAGGTTAGATTGAATGTTGACACTTGACCCCTGGGGATGAGTGGGGTTATATGGGTATCAAACTTCATGCTAATGAATTTACCTGGAGTTGGAGTGATGAGTTATTGCTGACGCGGATGACGCAGAGGCTCAAGTGTTTCCACTGTACGAGATATCTGTGGAATGGTACAGACAGTATACAGGTCAGAGGTGAAAAGTATATTATATGCAAATAAGACGATTGGGATGTTGAGCTGACAATAGTGGCTTGCTCAATCTTTACATATATCCCTCCTTTCTTCCTTCCTAAAAGTAATCACTGATTATAAATAACTACAAGGGTTAAACCCATGTAGTGCAGCACTTGGTTTGACCTGCCCAATCCTGTCTAAGCAGTGATAGCTTTATTGAGGGAGGAAGGAGTTGGGCAGTAATTAGTACCAAATATCTCAGTTCTCCCAAAGTGCACCCATTAAATTCTCAGCATGTAGAGGAAATATGGTTCAAAGTCATTTTAGGCCATGCATGTGCAAATCTAAATGCTTTTACACATATGGCAAATGATATTATGTGCGCCCTTCAGGAGAAGTGAGTGTTTGATGTCATTAAACTGAATTGAAATCATGATCATTAGTTATTTGTTACACAGACATCCTACCAAAATATGTACAAATATTTACAGGCCACTCAAAACAACAAATGAATAAAGACTACAAACGAAATGCTTCACCCACATATTAAACATATTCAACGTATGTCTACATGAACAACTAGTGATATTCAGATAATATATGCTATTTCAGTTGTCATTGATTGGCATTTCCCCTCATCCCAATTCACATGTTATGTCTACATCGTGTACAACCATTCCATCTAACTGCATAATAGGCCTGCCAACATTGGACAAGTGCCGGAGAAAAAACAGTCACATGCTAGATCAAACAGTGAAATACCAAAGTTTGTCGGGATGTCATCTAGAATGTGGAAATTTAAGGCCATATGCAAGGGGTCAAAGGTCACAATTGGCCAGAATGGGAAGTATCATCAATAACCAGACACTGGATGCATTATTAGTATATTTATTTACCACAAATTGTCAGATATAGTTTTAGTAGTTCATGAATGTCTTTGTACAGGAAAGTTGTGGTTAGCTAATGGGCCACTTTCAACAAAAAGGAGACAAGAAAGGTTTGTTTTTTGTATAAAAGCTAAAAATTACTAAATGTTTTCTGATAGGGTATCCTACATCAAAGGAGAATTGTCCTTAGTGGTGCTGCAGACCACCAAAATGTACATTTCCATAACTGTACAGGCAAAAGATTATTAGGGTAATTCATGCATGTTTGTCTGATAAAGCATTCAGTCATTCTGGTAAATTAAAGGGTATTTCACCTGCATGTGTTACATTCTGGGCCTAAAGATAAGAAATTGGACCGTTGACCCATTGATCATTCTAAAATCCAGATGACCTCCACCCATATGGTGTTCATCACCCTATCATTTCATATAGCATGGATGACTGACTGCAAAAATTAAGGGAAATGACACTGAAATATAATTTGGTGAAATGTTTTCATTACACTACTTTTGAAATGTGAAGAAAAGTCTTACATTTTAGATTGGAAGGTCACATCCTTTCACTTCAATTAGATGGCATGTGTATGTTAAAATTATATTTACAGGATTTTTGGCATGTCATGTGTAAAATGTAATGCTATAACAAATAAATCTTACCAGTCACAACGGTGTCAATGAATTGTTGGAGTCACGTTCCAGATTGCAGATGATTTTTAAGGCAAATGGAGACTGATTAGATTAACCTTGATTTATAAATAACTACTTAATATTATTTGTAGCTCAGTAATTCACTCACAGTTCACCCTTGATCGATCACAGTCTTTATGCTCTAGAACACAGCAAAGGAGTCAATCTATGATTTCAAGCACTTATAACGAGCACCTAGACTACACACACCTGTGTAGCATTGACTGCACTTCTTCTTGCACTAATGTGTGGTCAATTAGACATTAATGACAAGAAATGACTAGACACCTTGTAAATACTTGACTTAACCATTGTGTATTCTTAACATTCTGTTTACTCCCCTTGTTCCAAGGGTCAAAAATTACCCGCATTCACTGAACCACTCAAATAAAGCAATAAAGTCCAAATCTATTTTGAATGAATAAACAACCTGTCATTCATCACAAACTTTGTGAATATCTGGGGTTTCCAGAAAAACTGTATTTAGTCAGTGGACACCACTTGTTTTTATTACAACACACCTGTCATTATTGTTTTCTTTACTAAAGTAGAGGTTTATTATTATTATTATTATTAAGGTATTGCAAAGGTATAAAAAAAATTTTTTCAAGAGAGAGCACTTGTGTAGCCTAAGACAGTAGCAGAAATGTGCAGAAAGTAGTTTTGAAATAATTTTATTGAAGGGAACAATAACAGTCTTGAGCTTTTTTGAAAAAATTGTGATATATTCTGATATACAAGTACAATGAGGAAGTCTTCTCTAGTCTTCTCCCATTTTTTTTTTACCATTGTCCTCACCTGCAAGGTGTATAAACAACAAGAATAAATAAGAATAAAATAAGATAATAGATACAAAACAAAAATGTGATGACCATAAATCAATCAACTCTAATTAGCACATGTAGGACAGTATGCAAGTGTGTGTGCGTGGACTTTGCAGATGTATTTCTCACATGTGCAGCACATAGCATTTGTTTTACAGCTGTTCTTTGGGGGGCAGAATTGGCATCTCCTCCTCTTGCCTGCCCCATCTGCAGCCTCAGGTGGATCAGGACAAGATTCAGCCCCCTAAACAGCTTTTTCAAGCACTGCAGAGGCTGCTGTGAGGTGGAGGCGCTCCCTTCTTTGAATGTGTGGGGTTATAAGTGCCTTTCCCAGCTGCTCCAAGAACACCTTCATGTTGTTCATTTTATCAGGTATCCAGGTATGGTTGATCTTGTTCAATATCCCGAAGGCATTGTATGAGGAAACATCAGTCATCCTCCCGCAGCTGTAAGTTCCAATCACCTTGTCCAGGTTGTCCACGCCTCCTTTGTTGTGGTTGTAGTCCAGGATGATGGCTGGCTTCCTGTCCTCACGATCACTGATCTCAGCCGTTTTGTGCAGTCTCCTCAGGAGGACCACATTCTTGTTCCTCTTTGGCAGTGCGTATCTGGTAGCAGGGAAGTATCTGGTAGCAGGGAAGTATCTGGTAGCAGGGAAGTCAGACGCAGGAGAGCAGAACTTGGTAATAGCCAGAGCAGTTTAATAAAAAAACGTAACGGCATTAAAATTAACAAAGACATATGGGTAATATAACCCGTGGTGCACCAGAACACAAGTGCACAAGCACTTACAATAAACAATTACCGACAAGGACATGGGGGATACAGAGGGTTTTAAATACAACATGTAATTTGGGAATAAAAACCAGGTGTGTGTAAAACAAGACAAAACAAATGGAACATGAAAAATGGATCGGCGATGGCTATAAGAACGGTGACGTCGACCGCTGAACACCACCCGAACAAGGAGAGGCACCGACTTCGGCAGAAGTCGTGACAGTGGTGGTAAGGGTGAAGGCAAACTTTGATGAGAAGGCCTCTCCCCCCTTGTTGCGTGGAGTGCAGGGGGGAGCTAAGGCTTGTTCTTTCTAACTGTGCCAACCATGGTAATCTTCCTCTTCAGGAGCTGCTGGCTGAGTTCATAAGAGGTAAAGAAATTGTAACACGTGACATTGTGCCCCCTCAGTCCATCTGTCACATCAAGCACAAGCCGCATCCCCTGGTTCTTCTCCGGGCCTCCACTGGTCAGCTTCCCTTTGTAGACTCGACCCCGCCCTGTGCAACTGGGTACTGGACTTCCTGATGGGCCGCACCCAGGTGGTGAGGGTAGGTAACAACATCTCCACTCCGCTGATCCTCAACACTGGGGCCCCGCAAGGGTGCGTTCTGAGCCCTCTCCTGTACTCCCTGTTCACCCATGACTGCGTGGCCATGCACGCCTCCAACTCAATCATCAAGTTTGCAGACGACACTACAGTGGTAGGCTTGATTACCAACAACGACGAGCCTACAGGGAGGAGGTGAGGGCCCTCGGAGTGTGGTGTCAGGAAAATAACCTCACACTCAACGTGAACAAAACAAAGGAGATGATCGTGGACTTCAGGAAACAGCAGAGGGAGCACCCCCCTATCCACATCGACGGGACAGTAGTGGAGAGGGTAGTAAGTTTTAAGTTCCTCGGCGTACACATCACGGACAAACTGAATTGGTCCACCCACACAGACAGTGTGGTGAAGAAGGCGCAGCAGCGCCTCTTCAACCTCAGGAGGCTGAAGAAAATCGGCTTGTCACCAAAAGCACTCACAAACTTTTACAGATGCACAATCGAGAGCATCCTGTCGGGCTGTATCACCGCTTGGTACGGCAACTGCTCCGCCCACAACCGTAAGGCTCTCCAGAGGGTAGTGAGGTCTGCACAACGCATCACCGGGGGCAAACTACCTGCCCTCCAGGACACCTACACCACCCGATGTCACAGGAAGGCCATAAAGATCATCAAGAACAACAACCACCCGAGCCACTGCTTGTTCACCCCGCTATCATCCAGAAGGCGAGGTCAGTACAGGTGCATCAAAGCAGGGACCGAGAGACTGAAAAACAGCTTCTATCTCAAGGCCATCAGACCGTTAAACAGCCACCACTAACATTGAGTGGCTGCTGCCAACATACTGACTCAACTCCAGCCACTTTAAGAATGTAAAAAATGATGAAAAAATGTATCACTAGCCACTTTAAACAATGCCACTTCATATAATGTTTACATACCCTACATTACTCATCTCATATGTATATACTGTACTCTATACCATCTACTACATCTTGCCATCTTGATGTAATACATGTATCACTAGGCACTTTAAACAATGCCACTTTTATATGTTTACATACCCTACATTACTCATCTCATATGTATATACTGTATTCTATACCATCTACTGCATCTTGCCTATGCCGTTCGGCCATCGCTCATCCATATATTTTTATGTACATATTCTTCATTCCTTTACACTTGTGTGTATAAGGTAGTTGTTGTGAAATTGTTAGGTTAGATTACTCGTTGGTTATTACAGCATTGTCTGAACTACAAGCACAAGCATTTCGCTACACTCGCATTAACATCTGCATGTGACAAATTAAAATGGATTTGATATAATTTGATTTGGAATTGATTTGATCTTCCAAGCGTAGCTGGATTGTGCGTAACAGGCCACCCATATCATGATGCAATACTTTGCTGTCTTGCTCGTCATATACTGCCGAAAAGGACAGCAACCTTTTGACAAAAGAAATCAGTAATTATTATCAGCATCACAGAAAACAATCACATAAATCAATGATATTATAGCAATACATAATACAATTAACAGTGAAAATCACTTACGTTACAGATATGAAAATACAAATGTACCTCTGAATGGAACCAGTTGCTCATCCACTGTTACTTCAGGCCCAGGGTTGTAGAGGTATGGCAGACGCTTCTCACCCACTTCTCCCAGACCTCTCTTCTTGCCGCCAGATTGTCTCTCACACGTCTTGCAAGTCTTGACTCACGGTTATCAAATCGTACTATTCTTGAGAAATTGTGAAAAACATTCAGTGGCATCGTGACACGGACAATCGCCCTTCCACTCTCTGCATCCTAAATGCTGCCATCCTGCCCTGGTTGTCATATGGTGACAAGGACCATGTTATTTTGCTGTTTAAAAAAAAAAAAAGATCTCTTTCACCTTTGGGGATTTCTTCTTCATCTGAAGATGATGCATTGTACTCTGGGTTGTATTATTCCCCATCTTCTTCTTCAGATACCTCTTCCTCTTCTAAATCATCGTTCTCTTGTTCCTCCTGGACAATTGAAAAAAACAGATCTACGACCTGTTGGGGACTGAAACGTGAACTCATGGCTTCAGCCAAGAGAGAACTGGGGGGACTGTCATCTGCAGCACCTTTATAGCCTCTGACTGCATTCCCCACAACTAAACAATGGATGGTTTTGTTGCAGACCAATAGATTGAGTCCATTTTGTCTGAAATAGCTTTTATTTTGTCTGTGACTCATGTGTGGGGTTGTGGAGGGGAGATGTTGCAAATTAACCAGAAAGTTATAGTTTTGTCGGAATCAGTAGCACACATAATCTCTATTTCTCCTTGTGTGTCTGTCTGTGTGTGTGCGTGTGAGAGAGAGAGAGTCTTTGGGGTTTTGTGTTGTGTGAATGATTGTATAAATGCCGTGTAAAAAAATGACCTTAAGACAATCTTTGTACCCTGGTGGTGTACAGTTTTAATGGGAATATCAACAAAGGCGATGTTTCACTTTTTCTAATGTTGGGGTCACTCTAGGAAAAGTAATCAAATATCAGGTTGAAAAAATATTATTTTGAGGGTTTTCTCTGCTGATGAACACAGTGGTGGGTAATTTTATACTCTTAAGACATCACAAGGGTTAAGAGGCAGGGATGGGGTGAATTCCATTTCACTCATCAATTCAGGAAGTACAATGAAATTCCAATTGCCAACCTCTTGAATGCTTTCAAAAAGGATGTTTTTTTTAATAGGATTTGGAATTTGGTTTATTTTCTGAATTGGATGGAGTCACTGGCTTACTGGTGCTCTTTCATGCCGTCCCTAGGAGGAATGCGTCACTTTAGTGGGTTGAGTCACTGACGTGATTTTCCTGTCTGGGTTGGTGCCCCCCCTTGGGTTGTGCCGTGGCAGAGATCTTTGTGGGCTTTACTCTGCCTTGTCTCAGGATGGTAAGTTGGTGGTTGAAGATATCCCTCTAGTGGTGTGGGGGCTGTGCTTTGGCAAAGTGGGTGGGGTTATATCCTTCCTGTTTGGCCCTGTCCGGGGGTATCATCGGATGGGGCCACAGTGTCTCCTGACCCCTCCTGTCTCAGCATCCAGTATTTATGCTGCAGTAGTTTATGTGTCGGGGGGCTAGGGTCAGTTTGTTATATCTGGAGTACTTCTCCTGTCTTGTCCTGTGTGTCCTGTGTGAATTTAAGTATGCTCTCTCTAATTCTCTCTTTCTCTCTTTCTTTCTCTCTCTCGGAGGACCTGAGCCCTATGACCATGCCTCAGGACTACCTGGCATAATGACTCCTTGCTGTCCCCAGTCCACCTGGCCGTGCTTCTGCTCCAGTTTCAACTGTTCTGCCTGAGGCTATGGAACCCTGACCTGTTCACCGGACGTGCTACCTGTCCCAGACTTGCTGTTTTCAACTCTCTAGAGACCGCAGGAGCGGTAGAGATACTCTTAATGATCGGCCATGAAAAGCCAACTGACATTTACTCCTGAGGTGCTGACTTGCTGCACCCTCGACAACTACTGTGATTATTATTATTTGACCATGCTGGTCATTTATGAACATTTGAACATCTTGGCCATGTTCTGTTATAATCTCCACCCGGCACAGCCAGAAGAGGACTGGCCACCCCTCATAGCCTGGTTCCTCTCCAGGTTTCTTCCTAGGTTTGAACTTTCTAGGGAGTTTTTCCTAGCCACCGTGCTTCTACACCTGCATTGCTTGCTGTTTGGGGTTTTAGGCTGGGTTTCTGTACAGCACTTTGAGATATCAGCTGATGTAAGAAGTGCTATATAAATACATTTGATTTGATTTGATTTAAAATGGTATTGAACGCAACCTGGCAAAAATATAATCCTTGTCTGCAAAAGCCAACTTTGACCTGGGGGCATGCTTTGTAGACCATTCAAAGGCGTTCCGATACCTTGTCCCCAAGACAAAACCCACATGTTATGATAGCTTATAGACAGTAGTATGCAAATTTATGGACAAAGTTCCAATATTAAGATTTTGGAATAACATTTCTAGGGTTTATTTGCTGGTAATTGGAAACACGTCCCTTTCGAATTTCGTCCCCCATTCCTAAACACATCCATCCTATAGTGTAGGTTTTGAAGATTCATAATCTATGCTTGTAGTCATCAGAAGAAGATTGAGGAACGGTTGGTGGACCCAAGAAGTACAAGCCCCCACGCCATTCTCCAACCTCTGAAATGTTGTCTTTGATGTGTACATTTTGAAGTAGCCCTTAACATGTATTCTCTGTCTGTCTGGTAGAGTAGTGGTTATGGTGTTTGCTCCCCAAACCAGAGCTTGAGAGGTCAAATCCAGGGAGAGCAATTTTTAGACAGCCATTTTTGATGTTGCCTTTTGTGGGCATGAAAGAGCTAACTTGAGGTGTGTAGGGGGGTAGAGGGTAGTTCCCATCAAATAGCAAGAAATGAAGTGACACCTTGTGTAGAATGTCCTTTAATAGAGTTGTGATAACATATTATGTCGTGGAGTAACAATATAATCCTTGTCTGCAAAAGCCAACTTTGACCTGGGGGCATGCTTTGTAGACCATTCAAAGGCGTTCCGATACCTTGTCCCCAAGACAAAACCCACATGTTATGATAGCTTATAGACAGTAGTATGCAAATTTATGGACAAAGTTCCAATATTAAGATTTTGGAATAACATTTCTAGGGTTTATTTGCTGGTAATTGGAAACACGTCCCTTTCGAATTTCGTCCCCCATTCCTAAACACATCCATCCTATAGTGTAGGTTTTGAAGATTCATAATCTATGCTTGTAGTCATCAGAAGAAGATTGAGGAACGGTTGGTGGACCCAAGAAGTACAAGCCCCCACGCCATTCTCCAACCTCTGAAATGTTGTCTTTGATGTGTACATTTTGAAGTAGCCCTTAACATGTATTCTCTGTCTGTCTGGTAGAGTAGTGGTTATGGTGTTTGCTCCCCAAACCAGAGCTTGAGAGGTCAAATCCAGGGAGAGCAATTTTTAGACAGCCATTTTTGATGTTGCCTTTTGTGGGCATGAAAGAGCTAACTTGAGGTGTGTAGGGGGGTAGAGGGTAGTTCCCATCAAATAGCAAGAAATGAAGTGACACCTTGTGTAGAATGTCCTTTAATAGAGTTGTGATAACATATTATGTCGTGGAGTAACAATATAATCCTTGTCTGCAAAAGCCAACTTTGACCTGGGGGCATGCTTTGTAGACCATTCAAAGGCGTTCCGATACCTTGTCCCCAAGACAAAACCCACATGTTATGATAGCTTATAGACAGTAGTATGCAAATTTATGGACAAAGTTCCAATATTAAGATTTTGGAATAACATTTCTAGGGTTTATTTGCTGGTAATTGGAAACACGTCCCTTTCGAATTTCGTCCCCCATTCCTAAACACATCCATCCTATAGTGTAGGTTTTGAAGATTCATAATCTATGCTTGTAGTCATCAGAAGAAGATTGAGGAACGGTTGGTGGACCCAAGAAGTACAAGCCCCCACGCCATTCTCCAACCTCTGAAATGTTGTCTTTGATGTGTACATTTTGAAGTAGCCCTTAACATGTATTCTCTGTCTGTCTGGTAGAGTAGTGGTTATGGTGTTTGCTCCCCAAACCAGAGCTTGAGAGGTCAAATCCAGGGAGAGCAATTTTTAGACAGCCATTTTTGATGTTGCCTTTTGTGGGCATGAAAGAGCTAACTTGAGGTGTGTAGGGGGGTAGAGGGTAGTTCCCATCAAATAGCAAGAAATGAAGTGACACCTTGTGTAGAATGTCCTTTAATAGAGTTGTGATAACATATTATGTCGTGGAGTAACAATATAATCCTTGTCTGCAAAAGCCAACTTTGACCTGGGGGCATGCTTTGTAGACCATTCAAAGGCGTTCCGATACCTTGTCCCCAAGACAAAACCCACATGTTATGATAGCTTATAGACAGTAGTATGCAAATTTATGGACAAAGTTCCAATATTAAGATTTTGGAATAACATTTCTAGGGTTTATTTGCTGGTAATTGGAAACACGTCCCTTTCGAATTTCGTCCCCCATTCCTAAACACATCCATCCTATAGTGTAGGTTTTGAAGATTCATAATCTATGCTTGTAGTCATCAGAAGAAGATTGAGGAACGGTTGGTGGACCCAAGAAGTACAAGCCCCCACGCCATTCTCCAACCTCTGAAATGTTGTCTTTGATGTGTACATTTTGAAGTAACCCTTAACATGTATGCTCTGTCTGTCTGGTAGAGTAGTGGTTATGGTGTTTGCTCCCCAAACCAGAGCTTGAGAGGTCAAATCCAGGGAGAGCAGTTTTTAGACAGCCATTTTTGATGTTGCCTTTTGTGGGCATGAAAGAGCTAACTTGAGGTGTGTAGGGGGGTAGAGGGTAGTTCCCATCAAATAGCAAGAAATGAAGTGACACCTTGTGTAGAATGTCCTTTAATAGAGTTGTGGTAAAGTATCAGTGATAAAAGTATAAATTATTTGACCTTCCATATTATTAAAAACCAGACAGCACAACTTTCTTGTTTGTTTATTTAAGTAATAGCCATGGGAACATTCCAACATTCAGACATAATTTACAAACAAATCATGTGTTTAGTAAGTCCGCTAGATCAGATGCAGTAGGAATGACCAGGGATGTTCTCTTGATAAGTGTGTGATTTGGACCATTTTCCTGTCCGGCTTAGCATTCGAAATGAAACAAGTACTTTTGGGTGCCAGGGAAACTGTACGGAGTAAAAAAAATATTATTTTCTTTAGAAATGTAGTGAAGTAAAATCAAAAGTTGTAAAGAAACAGAAAGAGTAAAAGTACAGATACAAAAAAACACAGATATAAACGGAATGTAGTGGAGTACTTTAAATACATTTTTGTTAAGTAATTTACACCACTGGACTTGAAAGGAACACCTCAATTACCTCGACTAACCGGGGCCCCCACACATTGACTCTGTACCGGTACCCCATGTATATAGCCTCGCTATTTTTATTTTACTGCTGCTCTTTATTTATTTGTAACTTTTATTTCTTAATTAACCAACAATTTCCTTTTTAGAAAAATATGTGTTAAGGGCTTGTAAGTCAGCATTTCACTATAAGGTCTACATATGTAGTATTCGGCGCATGTGACAATTTGATTTGTTACACATAAAAACATGTTGTGAACCTGGTGTGACATTATTGAAGCCGTGCTGACACCTAGTGGACATCAAGAGGACCTACACTACACACACATATACACACACACTATAACCTTAAAACAGATAGGATGCTTTACATACGTTGCTCTTTTTTATTAGACACTAATATATATGTCCAATAAACAGACGTTCAAAAGTCGCAATGTAAAGCAAAAACGACTGGAAAGTTCTTCAAAAGCAGCTGTAGTGAATCAAGCATCTTGGGGTTAACTGAAATGGGTCAAAGTATATATTTGAAATGTTCTAATTAATTTAATCTTTATTTAACTAGGCAAGATGAACTCAACAACACAACACAGACACAGTTTACCTGCTATGTCTGGGAAACAGGATTAACACCGACAGAACTTGGCAAAATACAATGCATATTTCTGTACTACGAGTAGGTATATACAGTATCATCGGTAACAATTGTGTACAAGCCACCTAGCTAATAAAATACTGGGGCTTGCGGTCATTAGTTACATTTCAACCACAGCGATTCCCCAATTGAGGCGCAACAGAGTTCACCGGGGAATGCAGGAACACCGGAAATAATAACTAAACCAACGAACGAGAAATGGCGGAGGCTACCAGAACGAAGAGAGACATTTTTTCCGAGTTAAAAACGTAATTACATAGCTCACTCCCTACCCGGTATGTCATTCTACTGTTATACGACTGTATGCGTTGTTTGTTGGCAACCTTGATATTTACGGAGTTTTTGGAACGGATTCCTGTTGGAACGTTCCACAAATTATACCCACCCGGACAATTGTTCCTTTATGATCTTGTCAGGTCATTACATTATTAAGCAAGCTTTAAATAATTTGGACATGGATTGTGCACGACTCATTGGGGTTGATCATTTTTATTTATTTTTGATGTTGTGCTATGAAAATGTAATCATACACATATTGAACCTTATGTGTGTTGCCTTGGTGGAGTCATGGGAGCAATGACTGTTTCGCCTAAATTACACTATATTGGCATCGAAATACGATGACATTGCTAAAGTAGGCAAATATTTAGTAGGAAACGACTGCCATTATCATCATGTCATGAAATTTACTTTTGACAGATGGCAATGTTGTCATTAGTTAGCAAAGTTTGTAAGAAAAAAATGTGGGTCTCCACTCAATCTCTTAGCTAGCTAGCTAACGTTACACTGCAACTAAAGTCAATCAGGAGACATCAAAATGAAGACACAAGGTTTTCCTACTAATAAGTTGCCGTCTTTAGAAATTGCATCATGTTTTTAAGCCACAGTAATGCACTTTAGACCAAATCTTCATCAGTGCCTATTAAGGATGTATTGAGTAAATGTTCAACCGGCCGTCCTGGCAGTCCTAAAACAAATGTTCAAAACAATATTGTGATGAAACATGCAACCCATGTATAGCTCAGTAGTCTCAGAACCAAAATTTGCATGCATGCTGGCCATCTACCAGATTTTGTTCTGGGGGCAGACCAACCTGGTCTCAGCATTTCATATTCTAGTTTTTTGTTTTATTAACCTCTATTTAACTAGGCAAGTCAGTATGTATTCTGTATGTCAATCCGGGACACCCCAGTTAGTATGCTATGTTAAGTTTCGTATGTATTCATTTCTGATTGTCCATCACCCATTTTGTATGATATGTTACAATTCGTATTATGTTCCAAATTTGCAAAACGTACAATATGTTACAAATATGGTACACTTATTATATATTAGGATTTTTTTTAAACGTATGATATGCTACATTCTAGCTAGGTGGGTAGCGTTAGCTTACCTGGTTGGAATTAGCTAGGCTAGGGGTAAAGGTTAGGGTCGGGAGTTAGGTTTAAAGGGGAAGGGTTAGCTTAAAGTAGAGGTCGACCGATTATGATTTTTCAACGCCGATACCGATTATTGGAGGACCAAAAAAAGCCGATTTAAAAATAAAATATATATATAAAAAATTATAATAATATATATATATTTTTTAAATCGGTCAAACCATTCCGATTAATCGGTCGACCTCTAGTCTCTAGCCTGAAAAATAGACCACAGACCAGATTGGTCCAGTGACATTTTATTTGTATGTAGTTAACAACCCTTAAAGTGTTCTCGTCTAAACTGTGAGCCTCTTACCAATGAAAACGACCGTGCATTGACAGGCGATGTAGTTTTAACTAACGTACTTTAGCTTCAAACTATAAATGGCAGGTAGTTAGGTACCGTTAGCATTATTTTATGTAGTTACTTTTTTTTGCAGCTGTTACACCACTCACTCTCAACACCTACATTAGCAAGCTAGCTAACATCAAGTTAACTTTACCTGGCTATTGATGGTTGAAGTCCATTTCTTCTGTCCGTGAGCAGCAGTCTGGTGCAATCAGAGATGGTAGACATACAATTTTCGAGAAATTGGGCAGCCATTATTAACTAGATAGCTAATTTTACCCCGGGAAGAACAGAAGTTGAGTGAACGTCTTTCATCAATACCTGAGAATTGGGAGGAGTCCAAACAAACTTTATGCAAAAGATATCATGTGACAAAATCTATAACTCATAGCATACGTATCGGTGATTCGTGGTGACATATGAAATACGAGTGAGTGTAATAACTACGTAAAAAAATTATGAACGTGTTAAATTATTATGTGACTTGGAGTCATATTCAGCTCCTGATTGGTCAAGAAGCTTATTTGAATCGTCAAATAGTGTTATTTGACATGTTAAATAGTGTAATTTGAAGTGCAGCTTTTTAACACGCAAAGACCCAAACAGCGTTCCATACGGTTGATACAAGGCTGCTGTGAAGTCTAAAGAATTTGGTAGTAGCACACACACAGTATGACTGTTTGCACAACCTGGTCTCAGAGCATTTTGTATTATTCTGTATGGAAATCCAAACCTCCATTTAGTATGATATGTTATGTTTCGTATGGTTCATAAGACAAATGGTTACTTAAGGCAAAAATGAAAGTACAGTGGTTGGTCAGAGTAGATAGGTGGGCGTATAACGTGAACGTCTAGCAACCCAAAGGTTGCGAGTTCAAATCTCATCATGGACAACTTAGCTTTTTAGCGACTTTTCAACTACTTACTAGAGGTCGTCCGATTAATCGGAATGGCCAATTAGGGCCGATTTCAAGTTTTCATAACAATCAATCATTTACACCTTTGTTTAATCTTTATTTAATTAAGCAAGTCAGTTAAGAACACATTCTTATTTTCAATGACGGCCTAGTGGAACAGTTTAAAATGACAATTTCTTTAACTGCAAATCAGTTCAGTATATGCATTACCTGCCTTGTTGCTCTTGTTTTGATTTATTTTATGTTATCAGACTGTCATCTGATGAAGTTGTTTCTTGGTTAGTGGCTATATATATTTATTTGGTCGAATTTGTGATAGCTACTGATGGAGTAAAAAATGAATAAATACATTTTTTACTCCACCAGTTTTTTACTCCATCAGTAGCTATCACAAATTCGACCAAATAAATATATAAATAGCCACTAACCAAGAAACAACTTCATCAGATGACAGTCTGATAACATATTTATTGTATAGCATATGTTTTGTTAGAAAAATGTGCATATTTCAGGTATAAATCATAGTTTACCATTGCAGCCACGGTGGGTTAATAACTGCCTTGTTCAGGGGCAGAACGACAGATTTTTACCTTGTCAGCTCGGGGGATTCAATCTTGCAACCTTATAGTTAACTAGTCCAACGCTCTAACCACCTGATTACATTGCACTCCACGAGGAGCCTGTCTGTTACGCGAATGCAGTAAGCCAAGGTAAGTTGCTAGCTAGCATTAAACTTATCTTATAAAAAACAACCAGTCAATCATTATCACTAGTTAACTACACATGGTTGATGATATGATATTACTAGATTATCTAGCTTGTCCTGCGTTGCATATAATCGATGCGGTGTGTGAACGCTGCGTGTAACACATCCGGTGTCAGGGTAAATAAAAAGCAAGGTCTGCTAACTTTCTTTAATTATGTTTAATTACCGCAAACAATGAATGGCAAATGCAATTTTCGTATATACGGGTTCGCTGTATCACCACACAGGGTAAACAGGGAACTGGCAGGAAGTACGTAAACAGCTGTTCTTATACCGTGATGACGTAGTTCCAACGCGTCTGTTGGCCTATCACAGTAGAGGTTGGGCGCGGTTTAAACTTTGCCCCGCCTTTGCTGGCCCTCGGACTTGTCCAATCAAACTTTAATTAAATCACACATGTAAGATACCAAATTAAAGCTACACTCGTTGTGAATCCAGCCAACATGTCAGATTTAAAAAAGGCTTTTCGGCGAAAGCATAAATTGCTATTATCTGATGATAGCACAACAGTAAACAAAGAGAGTAGCATAATTCAACACTGCAAGCACGACACAAGACGCAGAAATAAAATATATATCATGCCTTTGACGAAATTATTTTGTTGGCACTCCAATATGTCCCATAAACATCACAAATGGTCCTTTTGTTTGATTAATTCCGTCGATATATATCCAAAATGTCAATTTATTTGGACCGTTTCATCCAGAAAAACACAGCTTCCAACTTTCGCCAAGTCACTACAAAATATATCAAAAGTTACATGTAAACTTTACCAAAACATTTCAAACTACTTTTGTAATACAATGTTAGGTATTTTTAAACGTTAATAATCGATCAATTTGAAGACGGGATGATCTGTGTTCAATACAAAAAGAAAACAAACTGACGCAACTTTTCGTAACGTGCCTCTTCTCAAAAAATTTACTTCATGTGACCCTCATTTACGATAGCCCTACTTCTTCACTACACAAAGGAATAACCTCAACCGATTTCCAAGGACTGGTGACATCCAGTGGAAGCAGTAGGAACTGCAAGCAAGTCCATTAGAAATCTGGTGTCTCTAAGAAAACTCATTGAAAGACAGTGACATCAAAAAAATACAAATTCTGAATGGTTTGTCCTCAGGGTTTTGCCTGCTACATAAGTTCTGTTATTCTCAGACATGATTCAAACAGTTTTAGAAACGTTTGAGTGTTTTTTATCCAAATCTAATCTTATATTCTGGGGATGAGTAGCAAGCAGTTGAATTTTGGCATGCTATTTTTCCGAAAGTGAAAACTCTGCCCCCTGCCCTCAAGAAGTTAATAACCTGTTGGCGCGCGTTGGAGATATATATAAAAAAAAAAAGACGAAACACAAAGTCCAGAAGCACCTCACGTTGTGATTACTCACTACTTGTAGATATTCCTTCAGCAAAGTATGGCAGTTCCTTGCAGGTTTCCTCACAAAATCCACAGCAAGCACTGCTATCAATGCAGACAGTACTCCTTAGCTGTAACCGATATCCCATGGGAACACAAACTCGTTAAGCTTTCCCAAGCAATTATCTCTAGGTGTTACACGATGCTAGGCTAACCTCAAGGCTGTCAAATACCTCCAAATTATAACAACTCTCTAATAAAATCGGTATTTCCCTTCATGTCTGGTATGGGTTTTGTTCTAGTTTTGTCATCTTTTATAATTTTCTTCAACGGTCCTAACGTAAAACGTCCATCCTTTTCTCAACGTCTCTTTCCCTCTTTTTTTCCCAAGCCTCCCATTAACTAGGTCCACTCTCCCATTGGCCACAGCTTAACAAGCGACCTTATTGGTCAAAACTTAAACTTCAAATCAAACCCAACTATTCACTTATACATTAAATAAATATTTATTCAAAAAGAAATGCATTAACAACATTCCAATTTAGGAGCAATTCAATCACCTTTTAAATATAATACCAATTAATTATGACAAATAAACTCAATACTTGGTTTTAACAAGAATAAGCTCAATGCCTAGTTGAAACAAGGGTGTTACATGTAACGTAAACTCACCCCATTCCGTACAAATGTGCGTAACCGCGACATTCAAACGAGGCTACAAAGGAAACTATTGTGACTCTAGCAACTGTGTTGACTTCAAAATCGGGGGTGTGAACTAGGTTTCTATTCAAGCGTTGATCGACATGGTAATGGCTCTATAGTATTGGAGAAAAGTTAAAAAAACGGACCCTCCGTTACATCTTGACGTGTCATGTTGTAACGTACAGCACTCATAAAGCAACTATTTCTGTCTTACAATCTCTCTCAACCAGGTGTAGCACTTCTCTTATCGTTTAAAAACAAGAAATGGACAGTGACGGGGGTAAGGGGGATACCTAGTCATTTTTTTCATCATCATTGCATGCGATCATCATTCTCAAAGCCGCTGTTTACATCTGAAGATCACTTTAGCACTGCCCTAAATACTTGATTCAAATTCGATACAAACCTTCAAATAGGTATGTAATGACACATTATATAAACTCTTTATAGTGTTTTATTTACATTTTAGAGGCGATAAGTTGTACAGATCGAGTGAAAAAAGCAATTTTCCCACATCTGTCCTTCTCACTATCACGCATTAGTTTCGCTTCCCCCCCCCCAGCCATTTTTAAAAAGACCCGACGGGGCTCATTGCCTATTTGAATTATGCAGAAAAGGGCAGTGTTTAGGTCATGAAATTGATTTTTTTGGAAAGGGGAGAAATTGTGCTTTACAATGGTATTGACATTACAGTTGATCTGGAAGTATTACGTTTTTGGGGCGCTAAAATGAGGGCAATTGTACGGACCAAGGCGATGTACGAGTTTACGTTATCTTGGTTATCTGTAAAATCTATTGGCAGCTAAATCCAGAGAAATGACGGACCATGTAAAAAAAAAAAAAAAAAAAAAAAAAACTGTTGGGACCTAAATCCTTCTAGAAGGACCAAGTAAAAAATGGTTGGCTGGAATGCCCTCACCCGACTGAGCGGTCGGCTGTGAATGCCTTCACTCACTATATACTTATAACTGATTGGTTTGATTCTGTCCCGTTTTCAGCGGAAATATGGGCGGGGTCTGTTCATTTCTTTTGTGGGGGACTTCCGGTTAAGCACTTCCGGCCAGTAGTTCGCAGCTAGCTAGCTAACTCAAATAACTTCCCAAACATGGATTCATGCAAAACGGGCATTTAATGTTCGGTAAGGGAATGCCACAATAACTGGCAGAAACGGAAGCTGTTCATGGAGCAGGATGGTTTTGACCACCAAACCTTTTTGAGATTGGAGTGCAGTTGTGCAGCTGTGCACCTTTTGATTTGCACCAACCTCCTATGGATGAGGAGTCTCTTTGGCTTTGGCTCAAAGCATTGAACTTGAAGAAACCACCAAACCGACCCTATGTGTGTTCCTATCTGTTAGGGTTGCGAATGTTCAACTGAGATAGGAACAATAGCACACCTGAACTTGGTTAAAATAATTGTTTAATTCAAAAGTTAATAAATGGCAAATACAATTTCCGTATATACGGGTTCAATGTTTCATCACGCAGGATAAGACAGAGAACTGATTTGTTTCTGACAAAGATATTATATTATACTCTGACAGAGGTTAGTTCCCGCTTCCGAGCCGGCCTGTCAGAGTAGAGACTGGGCGTGGTTTAGACTCACCCAGCCTATCGTTGATGTTGGCGCCTTAAGCCAGTCCTGGCCCCTTAGCGCATGTGATGTCCCGACGCTGTTGCTGTGTAGATTACGCTCCTTCACCCCAAAGACTGGGGTCAGACAGTTTTATAACATTGTCTGAGATATCTGCACCTGTATACATTGTCCACTGTTCTCGCTCAAGGCTAACTACAGCTTCCCAGCTTCTTATCTGAGCTAACTGTTACTTCCAGCACACACACACACAGACATCCAGGCGCCCAAACAGTTTATCAATATCAAATCACATTTGTTATAGTATTCAATCACATATAATATAGTTGCTGATCACGTTTATAGTATTGGGTTATAGTGCATGACTCAGAACCTCACATGTGTTTTTCGTGTGTATAGTTTATCTGTTATTGTCTATTCAGCAGTCTCCTGATTCACCCCCCTCCTGTGTCTCTCTAAGATTAGCACAGTCCCGGTCACACAGTACAGCGCCCACACTACTGATACATTTGTTGCATACACACACATATTTCATACAGTACAGCGCTCTCTTTAACACACACACATTTCAGGCTGATATTCATGGTTAGACAGAGCACTGGTAAGAGTAGAGACTAATGGAAAATGCAGGTTCACAAGAGTCAGCAATTCAAACTTTAATGCATAAGAATAGTTAGTTAAGCATGTCAAAAAACCTTATAAAAACCCCACATATCACTTCGAGGACAAGAGGCCGACTGAAGAGCATCCTTTCCCTGAGAAGTGACTAGCCTAGATGCTCCAGTTAGTTTTAACAAGGCTTTTATCTGATAGAAAAATGTTCATTGCATCCACCGTGGAGCCCCGTTTCATAATATTACCATATCCCAGCTGCTTGCCGTAGTTTATAAATAATCACACAAAAAACAGGCCTTATTTTAGGGCATTTTTCACCCTGCCAGCTCCTATTAGTTCTATTGAGCACCGTGGCACCAACTTGCTTTCCGAATGTACTATTCCCAGCCCATTGTTCTACGTCACAACGCTATTGTTGGCAATGAGACCTGCCCACGTTGTAACGTAAACAACAACAAAAAATTGCTCATGGAACTCTGAGGTCGTCCCATTGTTTCCTATAGGGGAAATATACAGTTGAATTTGGAAGTTTACATACACCTTAGTCAAATACATTTAAACTCAGTTTTTCACAATTCCTGACATTTAATCCTAGTAAAAACTCCCTGTCTTAGGTCTGTTAGGATCACCACTTTATTTTAAAAATGTGAAATGTCAGAATAATAGTAGAGAGATTGATTTATTTCAGCTTGTATTTCTTTCATCACATTCCCAGTGAGTCAGAAGTTTACATACACTCAATTAGTATTTGGTAGCATTGCCTTTAAATTGTTTAACTTGGGTCAAACGTTTCGGGTAGCCTTCCACAAGCTTCCCACAATAAGTTGGGTGAATTTTGGCCCATTTCTCCTGACAGAGCTGGTGTAACTGAGTCAGGTTTGTAGGCCTCGTTGCTCGCACACGCTTTTTCAGTTCTGCCCACAAATGTTCTATGGGATTGAGGTCAGAGCTTTGTGATGGCCACTCCAACACCTTGACTTTGTTGTCCTTAAGCCATTTTGTGTGTGTGTTTTGGAGTGTCAGTGTAGTATGTGTAAGTGTATGGTTAGAGTCCAGTGAGTGTATATCGAGCCTGTGCAAGAGAGTCAGTGCAGAAAATAATAACAAATATGAATAAAATAAGGGGGTCAATGCAAATAGTCCGGGTAACCATTTGAATAACTGTTCAGCATTGCTATGGCTTAGGGGTGGAAGCTGTTAAGGAGCCTTTTGGCTCTCCAGGACCGCTTGCTGTGCAGTAGCAGAGAGAACAGTCTATGACTTGGATGGCTGGAGCCTTCGACAATTAAGGCCTTCCTCTGACACTGCCTGGGTTAGAGCTTGAATAATATTGAAAAGAATAATGGGCAAATGTTGCACAATCCAGGTGTGGAAAGCTCTTAGAGACTTACCCAGAAAGACTCGCAGCTGTAATCGCTGCCAAAGGTGCTTGTACAAAGTATTGGCTCAAGGGTGTGAATACTTATGTAAATGAGATATTTCTGTATTAAATGTTCAATACATTTGCAAACATTTCTTTATATGTTTTCACTTTTTCATTATTGTGTAGCTGGGTGAGAGAAACATATATTTAATCCATTTTGAATTCAGGCTGTAACACAACGAAATGTGGAATAAGTCAAGGTGTATGAATACTTTCTGAAGGCACTGTAGACAAGGATGGGGGCTTGGGGTTTTGATGGGAAAGGTCTAGACTTTACAGGGAAGGACCATGGTTAGCAGGGTTGGCCTTCATTCCATTTAAACTCAATTAACTCTGAAAATGAAGTCAAATGCAGTTCATGAGTTCAGGAAACAATATCATTGAATTGGATTTTTGACATTTTCAAATGTCCAATTACTAAATTTGCTGAGCTGAGCCAGACTGGAATGGAATCAGAGTTTTGCAGGCAGATCACCCGTGATACAAGTCAGTATTCGACATCCATCCATGGCTGAGGATGTCAGGATATGACGTGGAAACCGGCCACTAGGTGCCAACAGTGAGCGCTGTTACCTTTACGTAAGTTCTGGTATTTCTAGGACATTGTGGATGTGGATAAGCATCTGCCTCTAATTCCAAAGGTTTCATGGTTGAATCCAGCGATAGAAAGTCATTTTTGATAGTTTTGTTTTAAGCCTATCCCAAACCTTACCCCTTACCTTAACCATTTGGAGTTAATGCCTAAATTTAATCTTAAACACTTTGAGATTTATGTTTGGAAAAACTTTGAAATTTGAGACACATGGACAAACGTCTAATTCTGATGTGAGACAGACCTTGCAGGAATTTTGACTCTTGGTGATAGATTTGTGGATCCAGGATCACATGTTGGAATGTGGCTCCCTCTAGTGGTGCTTTTCCATATAGACTTACCCACACCAGGGTTTTGTTAATGCCAGCTCTAAAGACTTATGGCGAGGGCATCAACAATCTCCACATCATTCAAGTCTGTTGCTTTGTGAGAATGTGTTAAAGTTCACAGTTAGCCATTGTTATGTAAAAGACAGCTGAAAAGAGCACAGAGCATTGCCTTGGCCCCAAGTGAGAGCAGGTCTACCAGATCCATGGGTAAAATCCTGTATGTAAATGCACCATTAGAAGCTGGATGTAGAAACCAATGGTATAAACTCTGGGTGGTTGTTTTTGTGAGGCACCATCTTTTACTTGAGCTTCATCTAGGTCACTAAACAAGGGCAACAAAGCCCAAATCAAGTGCTAATCAAACAGAACAGAAAATACAACCACTGTTGTAATGTGAGGCGGAAAGAAGCAATCATTATTTTTGTCCCCACCAGTGACAACACTTTTCCACTTGTGCTCTAACTAGCTATCACCCTTTCCCTTTCTTTACATTTTCTCATGAATGGATTTCACATTAATTCTTGGTTAGTCCCATCTATGCAAATGGTATGTCCGGCATCTAGTGGTGTTTTGCAGTTAGACATGACTGGAGTCCTGTCTCTCTGTAACATGCTGACCAGACCAGACGGGTCGCGTGTGCGAGCGTTGCAAAATAAATATACACATACATGTTATTCAATCATTGCACCCACACTGAGCATCTGCATAGCCAGGTGCTAATATAGAACTTGGTTCTGTTTTTGACACTGGATGCACTGCAAGTCCTGCATCTTCCATCTCCTCATTGGTTTTAAGGAGCATATTTCAAATCAAATTTATTTATAAAGCCCTTCTTACATCAGCTGATATCGCAAAGTGCAGTACAGAAACCCAGCCTTAAACCCCAAACAGCAAACAATGCAGGTGTAGAAGCGCGGTGGCTAGGAAGAAACCTAGAGAGGAACCAGGCTATGAAGGGTGGCCAGTCCTCTTCTGGCTGTGCCGGGTGGAGATTATAATAGAACATGGCCAAGATGTTCGTAGATGACCAGCAGGGTCAAATAATAATAATCACAGTGGTTGTCGAGGGTGCAACAGGTCAGCACCTCAGGAGTAAATGTCAGCTGGCTTTTCATAGCCGATCATTCAGAGTATCTCTACCGCTCCTGCTGTCTCTACAGAGTTGAAAACAGCAGGTCTGGGACAGGGAGCACGTCCGGTGAACAGGTCAGGGTTCCATAGCCGCATGCAGAACAGTTGAAACTTGGGCTGCAGCACAGCCAGGTGGACTGGGGACAGCAAGGAATCATCAGACCAGGTAGACCTGAGGCATGGTCCTAGGGCTCAGGTCCTCCGAGAGAGAGAAAGAAAGAAAACGAGAGAAAGCGAGAATTAGAGAGAGCATACTTAAATTCACACAGGACACCGGATAAGACAGGAGAAATACTCCAGATATAAAAGACTACCCTAGCCCCCCAACACAAACTACTGCAGTATAAATACTGGAGGCTGAGACAGGAGAGGTCGGGAGAAACTGTGGCCCCATCCGACAATACCCCCGGACAGGGCCAAACAGGCAGGATATAACACTACCCACTTTGCCAAAGCACAGCCTCCACACCACTAGAGGGATATCTTCAACCACCAACTTACCATCCTGAGACAAGGCCGAGTATAGCCCACAAAGATCTCCGCCACGGCACAACCCAAGGGGGGGGCGCCAACCCAGACAGGAAGATCACGTCAGTGACTCAACCCACCCAAGTGACGCACCCCTCCTAGGGACGGCATTGAAGAGCACCAGTAAGAAAATTGATATGAAA
Organism: Salvelinus namaycush; assembly: GCF_016432855.1. Classification (NCBI taxonomy): domain Eukaryota; kingdom Metazoa; phylum Chordata; class Actinopteri; order Salmoniformes; family Salmonidae; genus Salvelinus; species Salvelinus namaycush. Next base: position 6,545,657 of record NC_052326.1, read on the forward strand.
CATCCCCACAAAAAAAAAATTAAATGCTCACGAATTTCTACAAAATATGCACGAATGTATATAAAACATGGATACAAACTATGAAACGAGCTCACGAATTGTAAAACGTCCAAGTACTGTAATATACATCCACTATACTTTTAGTTTTGGATATTTTGATGATATTCCCTGGAGGTCAGGGCCCACAAGGCAGGTGCCCTGCGTGCCCATTCGGTAATCTGGCCCTGATCATCAAGTTAAACCACAGGTATTGTTGTTACACATCCTCACACTGTCTTGGAGGATAAAACTGAGACTGTAGCCAGCTTCCATTTTACCAAATTTTATTGTCCAAAGAATGTTCTCATAGTCCAGAAGTATTGGATGAAAATCCACAATGTTGGGGCCATACAGGAGCACTGAACAATCTGCCTCCAAAAGAGGACTGCTGGTTTTGAGGATGGTGTGGAGGTCAGTGGTTGATGATCTGAGCACCCCCTGAGATGGTGAGTATGGTTTCAGTAGACCACTATTGAGCTGGTAGATCAGATAGGAGCTTCGAGGAAAGGTAATATAGTGCTTTGAATGTGGTTCATATTGCCTTATAGTGGATTCAGGACTTGGACAAGGAGTCAATGCAGTTTAAAGATGCATTTACATGGGGGTTTGGATGATAGTGTCACATTTCTTAGAATGAGCGAAAATATTGGAGTTTGGGGACCGGAGGGGATAATAGTCAAGTTGGGAAATGTGCAAATATTTAGATACAAATATATAGTCAAGTTGGGGATTATTCAGATATTCCTGTTGAGAAAGAGAAAAGACAAAGATATAATCTTACAGTGATGACGGTGAATCAACGTGGAAAACAATTGGATTTTTTTCACCCAACTTTTAACCAGCATTTTTGGTTGATTTCACATTTTGGTTGAGTTCCCAAATGTAAATCAAAACTAGACATTGAACTGATATCTGTGCCCAGTGGGATTGGATTTCTGTAATCATATCAGCTCATTTGTCACACTTCTTCTAATCATCCAGAGAGAATGTACCTTTCTTTGAGGTTAACCTTTGAGATGACCTCCCTCAAGGATTCTCGCTCTTTTCTCGGAGCGAATTTGTCCCACATTTTAGCAAAGTCGCCATTGGTGGCCAGGTTTCTCAAGATATTGCGACCATGATGCCTGTGGAAAAATATATTAATATCATCTTAAACGTGCAACATATCAAATAATTTCTACTGTCAGTGATTAAAAACAGTACTCAATTGATGGCAACCTGAGAAAAAATATCCCATCAAAATAAGACATACATTAGGTAGAATTTGCAAGAGGGTCGGTTTGAGTAATGCACCGCATTACCTGATCTACAAATCATCTCAACTATCTAACAACTGGGTATTAACCGTTCGTTAATATGAAAATCTTAGCGAATCTGCACAGTGCTTTGCTCAGGCCGACCATTGTGATCAAGTAGGGTTGTCTTCATTAGGCACCAAACAGAAGGAAGGAAACTGAATCAGGTACTGACTATTTGGACTCATTTACATTTGTAATTTTTACCCCAATTTTGTGGTATCCAATTGGTAGTTACAATCTTGTCCCATCGCTGCACCTCTCGTAAGGACTTTGGAGAGGCGAAGGTCGAGAGCCGTGCGTCCTCCGAAACACAACCGAGCCAAGCCGCACTGCTTCTGACACAATGACCGCTTAACCTGGAAGCCAGCTGCACCAATGTGTCGGAGGAAACACCATACACCTGGCGACCGTGTCAGCGTGCATTGCACCCCGCCCCCCCACAGGAGGTCGCTAGTTGGCGATGGGAGAAGAACATCCCTGCCGGCCAAACATCCCGGCTAAGCTTTTGGCTTTTTAACTTCCAAACCCACATGAGTGCCTGGACTTGGATTTTCCTGTGCCACATAGCACTTATTTGTGTTACTACCTGTGGTTGTTTTGGAATACCTGAAATCCGCAATTCAATCCATGACACCCTTTAGCATAGATGCTGTATACAGCCGACAATGTGGCTTTTAAATGCAATTTCAATTTATATTCGAGGTAAACGCTGCAGATGTTGACTCGAGTAAATTACCTTTAAAAGCTGCATTGTCGGCGATCTAGTGCTATAGCGAGCCAATGGATTGAATCCCGGCCTTAACTGTTATGTTGAAGCAAGCTACTTTACAGGAGGAACTTCCCACCTGGCTTCCTGTGCAGGGTCCACAGCCAGTTTACTGACGGCAATCAAGAAACGGTCAGTGAGGTCTTTCTTCCCCGACAGGAGACGAGCCATCCCCATGACCTCAGCCAGTCTCTCCAGGTGCTGAGCAGTGCAGCTCCTCACCGCAGCGTTACGGTGGCTGAGGAAGGAAAAACAGAGCACATCAGTTACATGTCATAGAGATACATGAGTTAGGAGACAAATGATAATGGATTGTATTGATGAAGTCTCATCGATGGATCAAAATGTTCGGTAAGGCTTTATATTAAGGTCCCTTAATATACCATTTATAAACTGTTTGTAAAGAGTTTACCTACCATTTATTAATCATTATTCCTACTTTTGTAAATGTCAATAAGAAATCTATAAATAGTTATTTACACATTTATAAATGCTATTTTAAATGATTTGTTCATGATTTATCAGATAATTAATGAGGTGTTTGATCATAGTATGTTCACAATTTGTAAATGATTAATAATGTACTACTAATGTACTATAAACCAGTTATAAAGGAGTTATTGTCAAGGCATTTGTCAATGGTTGATTAATAATTTGACTCACCATTTATATACATATTTTTAAATGCATCTATAAATGTCACGAATGGTGTATTTATTAATGAGTGCATTTATGAATGTGAGTACATGCACTTACTAATACCTCAGTGCCTCACTAATAGCCCCTGATCTAAAGTGTTCACTATATATACTTTATAAATGTTTATAAATGACTTGTTACTCCCCAAAGGGTAGCACACATCAGTAGACAGTACCTCTCCACCAATGGCTAAAAATAATCTAAATAACACAATGGTAAATTAAGAAGTACACAACACAAGGAAGTATAAGACATAACAAAAAAATGTGACTCCATTCAAATGTGAGGTCTAGCGTTGGGGTGAGTTGTTGCCGGAAGTGTTGTGGAATAACCTAGCATGCTGATGAAAAAGGCAGCTAATTAAAAACTAGCAGTATTTCAATCTTCTCGATTTCGAGGCTTGGATAATGGAACAATTAGGAGTACAGCGATATCTTCCATCCCTGGATTGAGATACGTTTTCAAACCATATCCCTTTTCCGTCACCACGGTGAAAACATATTGCCATAGGACCGTTTCGACTTGATGGCAGACGGAACTTGAAGTCGAGCTTTGGCTAACTAAGCACAGTAACATAATTAAACTCACAATATGCTATTCTGTTATTTTGAAAGAAACTCTTAAGGATCGGACCCTTCAATTTTAATGACATACCCAAATCTAACTGCCTGTAGCTCAGGACCTGAAGCAAGGATATGCATATTCTTGATACCATGTGAAAGGAAACACTGAAGTTTGTGGAAATGTTAAATTAATGTAGGAGAATATAACACATTAGATCTGGTAAACGATAATACATAGAAAATAACTTGTTTTTTGTACGATCATCTTTGAAATGCAAGAGAAAGGCCATAACGTATTATTCCAGCCCAGGAGCAATTTCGATTTTGGCCACTAGATGGCAGCAGTGTCAGTGCAACGTTTTAGACTGATCCAATGAACCATTGCATATCTGTTCAAAATGTTGTATCAAGACTGCCCAAATGTGCCTAATTGGTTCATCAATAAATTGTGCACTCTTCTCAAACAAATAGATTGATATTCTTTCACTGTAATACCTACTGTAAATTGGACAGTGCAGTTAGATTAACAAGAATTTAAGCTTTCTGCCCATCAGATATTTCTATGTCCTGGGAAATGTTTTTGTTACTTACAACCTCATGCTAATCACATTACGTTAGCTCAACCGTCCCGCGGGGTGGACACTGATCCCGTAGAGGTTTTAATATCATCATGTTTCTTAAGACCTGCCTAAATGAAAACATTTGTGATGGTATATTAAATTGATTGACTTTGTAGTGTGGTAGTTTTTGATATATAACTATATATACATTAAAATGTTTATCTTTTACGCTATAAAGATACTTAAAATATGCAAGCAAGCATTAGGCAATGAGTTGACATTGACTAGCAAGAATTGGACTGAGAGTGGAAAGGTATTTAACATTATGAAATCATATACAAGGCATTAACAAACATTACAATGCAATACCTTATGCATGACCAAAGAGGGAGAGAAAGAAGTCATAGCCTGAAAGGCCATGCAGGTCAGGAACAAAGAAAAAGAGAGAGACAATGAATCTAAGACTCGTATAAAAGCCTCTGAGTTGTTAGAATAAAAACATGTGAGTTGTTGACCAATATGCTACTATAAAAGTGAACTTCCAATCAGATATCAGACCTGCAGATGTCAACACAACTGAAACTCTGCTACCCAGAGTGATGACGAGGGGGTTGGTGAGATAATTGAAATTATAAACCGGGTGGTTCGAGCCCTGAATGCTGATTGGCTGAAAGCCGTGGTATATAACCAACCATTTGGCTAGAAATATTGAAACCAAACCATATGATTTGAATTAAGTATTTAAGTAAACAACAGGAAAAAGTGACTGTAAGAAGCACTCATAATTTCAAATAGGCTACATGTCGTATTAACTTCTTGCGAATATAGGGGGTGCTGTTTCGCATTAGCATAATTTGCACTACAGATTAAACGGCTTCCTACTCAATTCTTGCTCGTACAATATGCATATTATTATTATTATTGGATAGAAAACACTCTCTAGTTTCTATAGCCGTTGGAATTTTGTCTCTGAGTGAAACAGAACTCAATCTACAGCACTTTTCATGATAGGGAGTCAGATTTCAAACATTTTGGCCACTGATCTGGAGTCAGTTTAAAGGTCCGTGTAAATGCTATGAAGAAACAGACACTTCTTACGTCTTCCCCTGGATGTCAGTGCGTGATGACGCTTTGAATGGAGTCGATTGCGCAATCAGGGGCTGTATAAAACAGCAAATACCGGAAGTAGCTTCCCTTTGCTGCCTGCGCCTTGCGCGCGAAGGACATCGGACTCGCCTCCTTCCAAGCGTTAGTTTAGCCAGTAATATTTCTCCGGTCATGTTTTTACCCGTTATAGGTGTTAACAGCATCATAAGGTAGTTAATTTGAACCGTTGTATAGCAATTTATATCCTTTTAGTGCGATTTTGAGGCATTGCTTTGTTGTGCACTTTGAAGCGCTGGGCACGTTTCGGGGTCCCGGTCGTACGTTAGTGGGCATTTCGACGGACAAGTGGACATCTTTCGACCAAAAGAAGATTAGACCCAAGAAAGGATTCTTTGCCCAAGATTCTGATGGAAGAACAGCTCACAGTAAGAACAATTTATGATGATAAATCGTGTTTCTGTCGAAAAATGTTAAACGCTTACGCCGCCATTTTGTTTTGTATAGCTTCGCTTGGCGCAACCTGTATTGAAAAGTAAGGATAATTTAAAAAATGTAAATCAGCGATTGCATTAAGAACTAATTTGTCTTTCGATTCCTGTCAACCCTGTATTTTTTAGTCAAGTATATGATTAGCTATTGATTAAACTAGATCACTCAAAGATGGCGACCGACATTTCCAGGCTTGTTTTGCTACTATTTTCATTGTATAACCACGGTTTTTTATGGCTAAATATGCACATTTTCGAACAAACTCTATATGTATGTTGTAATATGATGTTACAGGAGTGTCATCTGAAGAATTCTGAGAAGGTTAGTGAAAAAATTAATATATTTTGGCGATGATACGATATCGCTCTCTTTGGCTAGAATCAGTGCTCGGGTAACGTTTGCATATGTGGTATGCTAATATAACGATTTATTGTGTTTTCGCCGTAAAACACTTAGAAAATCTGAAATGTTGTCTGAATTCACAAGATCTGTGTCTTTCCATTGCTATGTGCTGTGTATTTTTAAGAAATGTTTTATGATGAGTAAATTGGTAATACAAGTTGCTCTCTGTAGTAATTCTAGTCGCTTTGGTGAGATTTGTGATGGTGGCTGCAATGGCAAACTATGATTTATACCTGAAATATGCACATTTTTCTAACAAAACCTATCCTATACCATAAATATGTTATCAGACTGTCATCTGATGAGGTTTTTTCTTGGTTAGTGGCTATCAATATCTTAGTTTAGCCGAATTGGTGATAGCTACTGGTGGAGAGAAAAAATGGTGGACAAAGAAAAATGGTGTCTTTTGCTAACGTGTTTAGCTAATAGATTTACATATTGTGTCTTCCCTGTAAAACATTTTAAAAATCTGAAATGGTGGCTTTATTCACAAGATCTGTATCTTTCATTAGGTGTCTTGGACTTGTGATTTAATGATATTTAGATGCTACTATTTAATTGTGACGCTATGCTAGCGATGCTAATCAGTGTGGGGGGGGGGTGGGGGGTGATCCCGGATCCGGGGTTGAGGCTCGTTAGAGGTTAAACAGCATATAAACACTCTAAATAGGTCAGGAGTCAGACATGTAGCCTAATACGAAATGTATTATTTAGGCTATATTGTTTCAATTATTTCAAGTCGATAGCCTACAAATAAATCAGTTGTGAAGCATTTGCGAGTGCGACACACTGATACCCTGACTACACAGCTTGCGTCGTGTGCACAAGCATCTGCATTGCCAAGGGCTAAAATAGAAGTCAGTTCTATTTGTGAAGTCCTGCCTCGCCCATCTCCTCATTGGTTTATAGAAGCAGATACCCACGTGCCATCTCCTCATTGGTTATACCCACGTGGGTGACTGAAAGACGAACTGTGTTTTCGGTTATCGTGGTAATACTATGAAAGTTTAGATGCCAATCACCATATAAGTTCAAAGAAGAAAAAGCCTGGAAGGAGGAGAGATGACTAGAAACGATTCGGTTGACCGTTTTATGTGTGGATGAATTGTCGGAGTAGAGGACCTTGTGCATTTCAGGTAAAATAACAACTCAATGTTTATATCCCAGGACAAATGAGCTAGCAACAGCAAGTTAGCTAAATAGGACAAATTCGCTAGAAAGTTAGCTAAAGCTAGCTAAATTGCCATAAATGTTTAATGCTTTTCGACCTGTCCCCAAATTAATGTAATTGTTTCAGAGTTTGTTTTCATATTTTAACCTGCGTGTCGTGATCGTGTTTGGTCTAAGGGGACAAAATAAATTGATGCACGATGGCGTGTGCAGCTAGTTTGGGTTCCGTGTAGGCTGGCAGGAACATTAGGCACTAAGCATTTAAACAACATTTTGTTTTAATAATTCATTATAGTCTATAAATTGCACATACATGCTGTTTGACTTACTTAGAATTAAATACAAATTAAATGAAAAATGCCTCATTAGGCTCAGTCTACAGTGCCTTTGAATTCATTTTTAGAAATATGAGTTTGGCCAGAGTCTGTAGCTTCAGGATCATGTGATTGTGCCTGGAGAGCAGGCCAGCCGCAGAGAATACCCTCTCAGCCATTGCAGAGCCACTTGGGATGCTAAACACCGCTTGGGCCACTAATGCAAGGCTGGGCAGGGATGTATAGTCATTTGTATTTTTTTCTGTAGGTAGGCCTAAAGAATTTTAGGTCAAATATCCCTATCAAAACAGAACGCTCCTTGAAAGAGGTAATAGAGTTAGTTAACATGTCATCAATGATGGCATATTGTATAGATAATAGAAGGAAAATTAACGGAACTTTTTAGAGATCATTTTTTGTTCATAAATAATGTGCTAAAATGACACACTTTGCTAGCTACCCACCTTGTTCCTTTCTGTTAGCATGTCCACGTAGTAAGTACATGCTTTCGGGATACCTGTCTTTTCATTCTTTAGTTCTGGACACTACATAACCACACTCCCTCTCTTGCTCTTGGTCCTCCATCTTTTTAAGTCACCTTGATTTATCACCTGTGTGTTTTATCAGCTTCTTTATGAAGATATTTAGAATATTAGATGACAGTAGCTAAAGCAAGGTGCTATAGCAGCACACAAGTAGACTACAAATGCATGCTGGGCCGGGCATGCCCTGAGCTTGTAAAATGAGTGCTACTGGAGCACTCCTGGAGACAAATTGGAGGGGGCGAGAAAGCCGAAACTCCAGCCTCTGGGAAACTCACTCCACGCTCCAGTCAAATAGGGCAAGCTCCACTCCTCACTCCGCTCACATACTCTGGCATGGCCGCTCACACCACACCCTAGGTGGGACTGACTGTGCAGCTATCTGTATCTGTCAGACATGTCGCTTTGGTGCCTATTTGTGCTCTGTTCTAACAAATCTCGCTGCGCGTCATGTAGAAATGACCTAGTCAGATCATGCTCTTTTTCGTATGCTTGAAGTTCTGCTTGCAATTGCTCTATGTTGCGCTCTGATGTCCTCTGGGAAGTTCATCAGTAGTTTGCTGTGTTGCTATTTGTTTTTCCCGAGTAAAAACACAGCAAGCTTTAGAATTAACATTCTCTTGTATTTTTCTTATGCATGTCAATACACTGAGTATACAAAACAATAAGAACACCTTCTCTTTCCATGACAGGCTGACCAGGTGAATCCAATTATTGATGTCACTTGTTAAATCCACTTCAATCAGTATTTAATTAATGGGAGGTGACAGGTTAAATAAGGATTTTTAAGTTTTGAGACAATGTGGACATGGATTGTGTATGTGTGCCATTCAGAGGGTGAATGGGCAAGACAATATTTAAGTGCCTTTGAACGGGGGGCTAGTGTCATTCTGTTATATCCGGTGTAATTCTCCTGTCTTATCTGGTGTCCTGTGTGATCTTATATATGCTCCCTCTAATTCTCCCATCTCTCTCTCTCTCTCCCCCCTCTCGGAGGACCTGAGCCCTAGGACCATGCCTCAGGACTATCTGGCCTGACGACTCCTGGCTGTCCCCGTCACTAGTCCACCTGGTCGTGCTGCTGACCCTGTTTCTGCTGTTCTGCCTGCGGCCATAGAACCCTGTCGTGTTCACCAGACCCCCCCGCCCCCCTATGTTTGGTATACTCAGTGTATATTGCCAGTACTATAGAATTTCATCCCTATTCGAATCAAATGTGAGATCATTCTTGCCTTTCTTGATCAAATCATTAATACGAGTCAATTTCCATAATTCAAAAATATAGATTGCTTGCATATTCGCCTTCACATAGGCCACATGTTCATTTTATCTTTATTTAACTAGGCAAGTCAGTTAAGAACAAATTCTTATTTTCAATGATGGCCTAGGAACAGTGGGTTAACTGCCTTGTTCAGGGGCAGAACGACAGATTTTTACCTCGTCAGCTCGGGGATTCGATCTTGCAACCTTTCAGTTACAAGTCCAACGCGCTAACCACTAGGCTACCTGCTGCCCCAATTGAATAATATAATAGAATAAACTCAAATTTAGTCCAAAGTATCTGTAAGATATATCACATCGGGGTCACCATTCACTGTAGTGTCGAATTACAGAAAATTTACTTTAATATGCACATGTTTCTTTCCACCGTCAAGAGGGGTGCCATAATTTTTGGGGGCCCTCTTGGTGGGGGGGCCTCCAAACCAAATCTCCCCAAGAGGCTAAAGAGGCTAGAGCCGGCCCTGCTCTGGAGCATCACTTTCATATGAAGTGTTAACAAATGTTCTTGTGTAGAGATGACACACATCCCCTGCTAATTAGGTCCGGGACGATACCAGTATCCAAAACACGAAGCGGATTTAACTTCTTTAGGAAAACAGACGTAATGTTGGAAACAAATATCATTATGTTGTCATCCTGAGTAATATTAATTTATTTTCCAAGCTATATCACACAATATTTTACATACAGCAGGTTTTTAAAGGACCAAAGAGTGAGATGTGCTTTGTGTTTTAATTTTTAATTTTTGCCATTGAAAATATATTGCGATACTGGTATTGTCCCGGCCCTAATACTAATTTTCAATCTGTCACTGGCCCAGGCGGTTGTCCCCACGTGCTTCAAGACCGCAACCATTGTGCCAGTCGACCGCATCAAGCATGAATGACCTCCGACCTGTTGCACTCACCCCCATGATCATGAAGTGCTTCGAAAGACTGGTTTTGGCCTACTTTAAGTCCGGTCTCCCTCCAACACTGGATCCCCACCAGTTTGCCTACCGACCTAACAGGTCTGCAGAGGACGCCATCTCCACAGCTTTACACTCTTCCCTGACAAAACCAACACCTATGTGAGAATGCTGTTCATAGACTTTAGCTCAGCAGTCAATACGGTCATTCCCTCTAGGCTGGTCACCAAACTCCATGACCTAGGGATCAGCCCCTCTCTCTGTAACTGGACTTTGGACTTCCTGACCAACCAGTCTGTCAGGTTAGACAACTTCACCACCTCAACCCTGAACCTGAACACTGGTGTGCCACAGGGTTGCATGCTGAGCCCTTTCCTGTACTCCCTCTTCACCTACGACTGAGTTCCTGTACACGGTATCAACACCATCGTCAAGTTCGCAGACGACACCATGGTGGTAGGTCTGATCAGTGACAATGACGAGACAGCCTACAGGGATGAGGTCAAGCACCTGGCTGCATGGTGAACTGACAACAACCTGGCCCTCAATGCAAAGAAAACCAAGGAGCTCATTTTGGATTACAGGAAGTCTAAAAGCTGCAGCCACGCCCCAGTTCTCATTGATGGCACTGAAGTGGAGCGTGTGCCCAGCTTCAAATTCCTGTGTGTCTCCATCTCCGATGACCTCTCCTGGACCCTCAACATCTCAACCCTGGTCAAAAAGGCGCAGCAGCACAGGTACTTTTTGAGGAGGCTGAAGAAGGCCTGCCTGTCTCCCAAGATCCTGGTGAACTTTTACCACTGCACGCTCACTGCACCGAGGTTTACCTCGGTAACCTCATTGCTGCTATCCCTGCATTTCAGTTGCATGCCTCATTGCACTTTCAATTTGCCTTCATTGCACATTTAGACTTGCCATTTGTACTTGCCATTTGCCTTCATGGCACATTTATACATCCCACTTAATAACATACATTGTACTTAATTGTTGTACTTGTACATTTTTTGCAGTCTTATTTGCACTTCTGGTCAGATGCTAACTGCTTTTCGTTGTACTGTACTTGTGCTTGTTCAATGACAATAAAGTTGAATCTAATCTAATGTGTGTCATACCTAACCATTTTGCACCAGAAAGTTCACTACATATCAATTATCTATTGCATTGTCGCATCAGGGCTGTTTGGAATGAATCCTAACTTCCACTCGAGTCAAACTTTCAATGTGAGACAAAGTGAACATTTGTGGAAGTCCGGATCTACCCCTTAGTGAGTGTTAATTGCCCCCCCCCCTCCCTCTTTACCTCAGCCCACCGACCAGCAGGGCGTTCATGACACGGGTAGGGGTGCAGCTCTGCACCATTTGACCCAGGGCAAAGTTGGCGCCCTGCCGGATGAAGGTGTTGGCCTCGCTGGCTTTGTGCAGCAGCACGCGTGCCGTCCCCTCCACCTCACTGTCCATGGCCCTCTGGAGGTGGACGTACATGTCACCCAGTGTGGCCATGGCAGCACAGGACACTGCAGAGCGCAGGTTCTTCACCTGAATCATAATAACACGCACAGGGCCAGCTATTAATGTTGAGCAGTACAACCTACGAACATCAGAAACATGACACAATCATTTGACTTGTTCTCCAAATGTAGCAGATTTGTGCAGATGAATGAATAGGGCAGTGAATGAATACAGCTACCTCATTTATAATGGCAAGGCAGATATCATGGAGTTTAGGCATCAGTATGTCCATGTGGTTCTGAGCCATCACACGAAGAGAGGTCAAGCCCTCGATCTTCTTCTCCCTGCAATTCAGTGAAAGAAATGTACGCAATTTCTACAACATTTTCCAAAAACATTATAATGATGTTCATCAATTAGGACTCTGGTCTCTTAATTCCAGAAGTTTCTACGCTCTGTAGGTCAAATCTACATTTCCAAGGACACTACACTGTGCTTCCTTTAGCCTAGCTCCACTGGTCTTGTCTACAGTGAATGCTCACCAGTCATCAGAGGCAGAGTGGAGCAGCTTGAAGGTCTTAGTCAGGGCCTGCTCTGGGTTGGACAGGGGCTGCAATCTGGCCTGGTCCTGACTCTTCTTTATTTGGCCCTTTGGCTCACTGGCTGCCTTCTTGTCTATGGGTTGACAGCAGACATATTTCTCTCTGTGAACTGTATGTATTTATTTATGTATTTACTAATTTCCATATCTGTTTAGCTTTTAACACTAGAACATCTTAGTTCACACTAGAACATCTTAGTTCACACTAGAACATCTTGGTGCTCACCCTGCTCAGAAGCAGGGTCCAATTAGCCTTGAGTAAAGGTTATCTCACTGAGAAACAGGCAAAGCAAGTGTGGGAAAATGTCTTAGCCCTGGGCTAAAGCCATTTGTGTCCCTTCCCTTCCTACTGTCTTTCTATCAATCTACCTAGCTTCATCTCCCTGTCTAATTTACATTAGTGTGAGTACATGAGAGGGACTGACCTGAGTCGGTGGCAGCCTTTGGCAGGCTAAGGAACCTTATAGGCCGAGGCAGTTTGCTCCTGGGCTTGGTAGGAAGGGGAGCAGGCCTGGGTGGGCTGTCACGCGACTTGACCGGGGTCCCGACATCCAAGTAGTCACGGAGCTCCGCAGGGGTGTTCATATCCACTGAGCTCAGGCTTTACAGAGAGCTGGTGGCTATTTCCCCCATGGACATGGCCGAGCCCAAACTTCTCCTGCCCATGGCCTTCACCTCATGTACCACCTTTGGCGTAGACCAGAAAAGAATGCTCCCATCATAGAAATACATATAGAACTAGTATATACATAAACTAATACACAGAGAGATCCTGTATTCTAGGATCTATTCTATCATGCTGTCAAGGAGAGTATCCTTTCTAACCTGTACCCCCTGCACACTGACTTGGTACCGATACCCCCTGTATATAGCCTCGTTATGTCATTGTGTTACTTTTATTATTATTATGTTTTACTTTAGTTTATTTGGTAAATATTTTCTTAACTCTTCTTGAACTACACTGTTGGTTTCACGGTAAGGTCTACACTTGTTGTGCTCGGCGCATGTGACAAATACAGTTTGATTTGATTTTAAGACATGGAACCACTATCTGTTTTGGCAATTTATCAGTCCAAGTATAATTCTGAACTGCACATTTTCACATTTACAATAAATTCGAAGTCCATCCTACCTTCCAGGCCTCCTCCTTCAGGTGAGTCTCGATGTCCCTCACCTCCTCTGTCAGGTCAATGGGTCCGTTGTTGTCAGCACAGCCCTGGACTGACTGGACTTTCAGGGCTTTGACTCCCCGCCTGCCCTTCTTCTTCTTGCCCCTCTTGGAGGGAGCTCCAGTGGGAGGGACGGGAACAGGCCACACGCTACTGCTGCTGAATGACTTATTTACCTGGATGGACTCCAGAGAGTGAGATCCGGGTCGAACTTGGGCTCCGTCCACCCCTACCACGTTCTTCAGTGGGGCCAGAGCTATGTGTTCAAGCCTTCGTGGCAAAGGCCTCGGTGGAGCTTTCGGCCGCGGAATGCACTGAATAGAGGGGACGAAGTGGTGAGCGAAGGTGCTGCCAACCCCGATGAGAGCAGTCCGGACATAATTCTCATGGATAGCACTTATCTTTCTTTGCTTTACTTCCATGGCCTCTCTCTCAGCTCTCTGCATCTGCAGAAGTCTGGCATCACTGATGAAGCCACAATGGCCCTCTGGGGTTGGGTAGCTCTCCTGATAGCCCTGGATCACAATGGGACAGTATGAAATGAATAACCGAAGTGAAGTAGTCAAAATAGTTTCAACAGTGTGTCAAAAAGCTTTTAAGCTAAAGATTTTATGGATGTAGGCCTACTGTATGTCTATGAAACCACAAAATAAACAGTGATATTTTTGAAAAACGTTTGAAAAACTGATGAGCCTTACAAAACTTGAAAACTTGTCCTGGTCATCCTGTTGGTTTAAAGCCATGTTTCGCTTCCTCAAGTTTTCGATGACGCTCTTCATCTGAGAGTTCTCCTTCTGGAGTTTGTCAAACTCACTTGATTTTCTTCCTCGATAAGCCATTGATGATGAATATGAACACTCTCAAAATAAGAACTTAACCTATCTCTGTGAGAGATCTATCATGAAATGAGTGGAAATTAAATTTTGCTTGTCAGATGGAACCAGCAATGACATCATGGCAAGGCTTCCGTTACATTGTGATGTCATAATGGGGTTTGTTGACAGTGCTGAGCACATTAGCACATGGTGAACATTCATGAAAGCTTTTTGATTCCCATATAAAATCATAAATGTGGTGAATTTCTAAATACTATATATATATAACTCAGCAAAAAAAGAAACGTCCCTTTTTTTAGCACCCTGTCTTTCAAAGATAATTTGTAAAAATCCAAGTAACTTCACAGATCTTCATTGTAAAGGGTTTAAACACTGTTTCCCATGCTTGTTCAATGAACAATAAACAATTAATGAACATGCACCTGTGGAACGGTCATTAAGACACTAACAGCTTACAGACGGTAGACAATTAAGGTCACAGTTATGAAGACTTAGGACACTAAACAGGAACTTCTACTGACTCTGAAAAACACCAAAAGAAAGATGCCCAGGGTCCCTGCTCATCTGCGTGAACGTGCCTTAGGCATGCTGCAAGGAGGCATGAGGACTGCAGATGTGGCCAGGGCAATAAATTGCAATGTCCGTACTGTAAGACGCCTAAGACAGCGCAACAGGGAGACAGGACGGACAGCTGATCATCCTCGCAGTGGCAGACCACGTGTAACAACACCTGCACAGGATCGGTACATCCAAACATCACACCTGCGGGACAGGTACAGGATGGCAACAACAACTGCACGAGTTACACCAGGAACGCACAATCCCTCCATCAGTGCTCAGACTGTCCGCAATAGGCTGAGAGAGGCTGGATTGAGGGCTTGTTGGCCTGTTGTAAGGCAGGTCCTCACTAGACATCACCGGCAACAGCGTCGCCTATGGGCACAAACCCACCGTCGCTGGACCAGACAGGACTGCCAAAAAGTGCTCTTCGCTGACGAGCCGTGGATTTGTCTCACCAGGGGTGATGGTCGGATTCACGTTTATCGTCGAAGGAATGAGCGTTATACCGAGGCCTGTACTCTGAAGAGTGGGGAAACATCTCACAGCAAGAACTGGCAAATCTGGTGCAGTCCATGAGGAGGGGATGCACTGCAGTACTTAATGCAGTTGGTGGCCACACCAGAAACTGACTGTTAATTTTGATTTTGACCCCCCCTTTGTTCAGGGACACATTATTCCATTTCTGTTAGTCACATTTCTGTGGAACTGGTTCAGTTTATGTCTCAGTTGTTGAATCTTGTTATGTTCATACAAATATTTATGTTAAGTTTGCTGAAAATAAACGCAGTTGACAATGAGAGGACGTTTCTTTTTTTGCTGAGTTTATATATATATATATATATATATACCGTATACAGTTGAAATCGGGAGTTTACATACACCTTAGCAAAATACATTTAAACTCAGTTTTTCACAATTCCTGAAATTTAATCCTAGTAAAAATTCCCTGTCTTTATTTTCACTTTATTTTATTACCACTTTACTTTATTTCAGCTTGTATTTCTTTCATCACATTCACAGTGGGTCAGAAGTTTACATACAGTCAATTAGTATTTGATAGCATTGCCTTGAAATTGTTTAACTTGGGTCAAACGTTTTGGTTAGCCTTTCAAAAGCTTGCCACGATACATTGGCAGAGCTGGTGTAACTGAGTCAGGTTTGTAGGCCTTCTTGCAAGCATACGCTTTTTCAGTCCTACTGTTAGGATTTATGTTTATGCACTATAGCCTGTTAGCATATTGTTTGAAGATGAATATTGTTTTGTTACACACACACACAAACAATACAGATGGGTGTGCGTGTAGGTGTGTAAGGACTGACCAACACAGGCCATAAAAGCTGTGGTCAGTCTGGAGAGGGGAGGGGTGCATCACTCTAGGCCAACCAGGGAGGTTGGGAGACTGATCAGTACCATATTAGGAATTGTTTGAGTGAAGATTCAAGGGGGAGACACAAGACGGAACTAATCTACCCAGCAACCAGATGTGGACAAAGGAAAGCGCCAAGGGGCTTGGACAAGTCCGGGTGCCCCCAAAGGCGGAGCAAGAGTCTAAACCATGCTCAGCCTCTACTGTGATAGGCCAACAGACGCGTTGGAACTACGTCATCACGGTATAAGAACAGCTGTTTACGTACTTCTTGCCAGTTCCCTGATCTATCCTGCGCGGAGATACAGTGAACCCGTATATACGAAAATTGCATTTACCATTTATCGTTTGAGTTTAATTAAAATACTTAAAATATATTCGGTGACTCTGAATCACATTTTGTCCTGATGCCAGATTTGAACTGATGCAAATCTCTTTCACTACCCACACATTTTCTATAGGCTGGAGGTCAGGGCTTTGTGATGGCCACTCCAATGCCTTGCCTTTGTTGTCCTTAAGCCATTTTGCCACAACTTTGGAAGTATTCTTGGGGTCATTGTCCATTTGGAAGACCCATTTACGACCAAGCTTTAACTTCCTGACTGATGTCTTGAGATTTTGCTTCAATATATCCACATAGTTTTCCTGCCTCATGATGCCATCTATTTTGTGAAGTGCACCAGTCCCTCCTGCAGCAAAGCACCCCACAACATGATGCTGCCACCCCCGTGATTCACGGTTGGGATGGTGTTCTTCGGCTTGCAAGTCTCCCCCTTTTTCCTCCAAACATAATGATGGTCATTATGGCCAAACAGTTCTATTTTTGTTTCATCAGACCAGAGGGCATTTCTCCAAAAAGTACGATCTTTGTCCCCATGTGCAGTTGCAAACCATAGTCTGGCTTTTTTATGGCGGTTTTGGAGCAGTGACTTCTTCCTTGCTGAGCGGCCTTTCAGGTTATGTCAATATAGGACTTGTTTTACTGTGGATATAGATACTTTTGTACCCGTTTCCTCCAGCATCTTCACAAGGTCCTTTGCTGTTGTTCTGGCATTAATTTGCACTTCTCGCACCAAAGTGCGTGCATCTCTAGGAGACAGAACGCATCTCCTTCCTGAGTGGTATGACGGCTGCGTGGTCCCATGGTGTTTATACTTGCGTTCTATTGTTTGTACAGATGAACGTAGTACCTTCAGGCGTTTGGAAATTGATCCCAAGGATGAACAGTTGTAGTTATGTGACTAAATAAAGTACATTTTCGTAAATAAACTGTGAACAACGATGAAGCCATGTTTTTGTGTGTGTGTGATGATCTAATATTTAATTGTGTAATATTACACACTCTCTGTCTTGCAATGTATAACATTTCACTCAATGCATTCTAAAGTAACTCTGTCTGTCTCTGTCTGTCTGTCTCTCTCTCTCTCTCTGTTTCTCTCTCTCTCTGTTTCTCTCTCTCTCTCTGTTTCTCTGTCTCTGTCTTTCTCTGTCTCTCTCTCTATCAATTCAATTGACTTTATTGACATGGCAAGTTCATTATTACTTACATTGTCAAAGTATACATATCGAAAAATACAAATCAAATATATATGTATATATATATACAAAATATATATATATTTATATATAAATAAATGGTGGGACCAACAGCAATAATAATAGTAGTAGTGGACATGGGATTACCATTAACAACAACTACAACAACAATATTAATCAGAACAACAATACATTAAAGCAACAGTAGTAGACCAGTCTCAACATGACTGAGAAGACACATGACCTGGTATGAAAGACAAAACAAGATGGGAAAAATTATCAACATTACTTTGCACTTTTCACTGGCTGTCCCTCAGGTTGTGGCAGGAGGACACATATTTGGCTGCCAAAACTGCACATTTTGGCTTTTCACCCAATAAATATTTGTTTTTTTCTTCATCTTTTAAAGTTTCAAATTCTTTGTATTGAATTATAATTTTGGGAAAGAAGGTCTGAGTATTTGTCACAGTGTAATAGGAAATGCAGCTCTGTCTCTACCTCTCCCCTGGAGCAGAGTGAGCACAGCCTGTCCTCTGGGCAGCCAGGTTTGTCTGTGACAACCGGTCTCTATAGCCAGACTGTGATCACTGAGTCTGTACCTAGTCAATGTTTTCCTCCGTTTTCTATCAGTCACAGTGGTCAGATAGTCTGCCACCATGTACTGTCTATTTAGAGCCAAATAGCATTGAAGTTTACTTTTGATTTTTTGTGGTGTCTTTCCAATAGGTGATATATTTTTCTTTTTGTTTTGTGATGATTTGGTTGGGCCAGATTTTCTGAGGGCTGGCCTGAGTGTAACGCTCGTCTTCCTCCTCGTCTGAGGAGGAGCAAGGATCGGACCAAAATGCAGCGTGGTTTGAATACATACTTTTAATAATATCAACGAAGACGAAAAACACTTGATAAACTACAAAACGACGTGAACAGACCTGAACATGAGAACATAAAACATGAACGCACGAACAGGAACGAACGAACGAACGAAACGAAACAGTACCGTGTGGCGAACAAACACAGACACAGCAACAATCACCCACAAACAAACAGTGAGAACAGCCTACCTTAATATGGTTCTCAATCAGAGGAAACGTAAAACACCTGCCCCTGATTGAGAACCATATCAGGCTAGTTGAATGAACCCAACATAGAAACACATAACATAGAATGCCCACCCAGCTCACGTCCTGACCAACTAAACAAGACTAAACAATGGAAATAAGGTCAGGAACGTGACAGTACCCCCCCCCCCCCCCCCAAGGTGCAGACTCCGGCCGACTCCGGCCTGAACCTATAGGGGAGGGTCTGGGTGGGCATCTGTCCACGGTGGCGGCTCTGGCTCTGGACGTGGTCCCCACCCCACCATAGTTAATCCCCGCTTCCGTGGCCTCCTCCTAATGGCTACCCTCCATATTAACCCCACTGGATTAAGGGGCAGCACCGGACTAAGGGGCAACACCGGACTGAGGGGCAGCACCGGACTGAGGGGCAGCTCCGGACTGAGGGGCAGCTCCGGACTGAGTGACGGCTCTGGCAGGTCATGGCTGGCTGACGGCTCTGGCAGGTCATGGCTGGCTGACGGCTCTGGCAGGTCATGGCTGGCTGACGGCTCTGGCAGGTCATGGCTGGATGGCGGCTCTGGCAGCTCCTGTCTGGCGGGCGGCTCTGGCAGCTCCTGTCTGGCGGTCGGCTCTGGCAGCTCCTGTCTGGCGGTCGGCTCTGGCAGCTCAGACGGTGCTGGGCAGACGGGCGGCGCTGGGCAGACGGGCAGCGCAGGGCAGACGGGCAGTGCAGGCGACGCTGGGCAGACGGACAGTGCAGACGGCGCTGGGCAGACGGCAGACTCTGGCCGGCTGAGGCGCACAGTAGGCCTGGTGCGTGGTGCCGGAACTGGTGGTACCGGGCTAAGGACACGCACCTCAAGGCTAATGCGGGGAGCAGCAACAGGGCACACAGGGCTCTGGAGACGCACAGGAAGCCTGGTGCGTGGTGTAGGCACTGGTGGTAATGGGCTGGAGACACGCACCACAGGGCGAGTGCGTGGAGGAGGAACAGGGCTCTGGAGACACACTGGAAGCCTGGTGCGTGGTGTTGGCACTGGTGGTATTGGGCTGGGGCGGGGAAGTGGCGCCGGATATACCGGACCGTGCAGGCGTACTGGCTCCCTTGAGCACCGAGCCTGCCCAACCTTACCTGGTTGAATGCTCCCCGTAGCCCGACCAGTGCGGGGAGGTGGAATAACCCGCACTGGGCTGTGTTGGCGAACCGGGGACACCATGCGTAAGGCTGGTGCCATGTATGCCGGCCCGAGGAGACGCACTGGAGACCAGACGCGTTGAGCCGGCTTCATGGCACCTGGCTCAATGCTCAATCTAGCCCGGCCGATATGTGGAGCTGGAATGTACCGCACCGGGCTATGCACACGTACAGGAGACACCGTGCGCTTTACCGCATAACACGGTGTCTGCCCGTACTTTCACTCTCCACGGTAAGCTCGGGGAGTTGGCGCAGGTCTCCTACCTGACTTCGCCACACTCCCTTGTAGCCCCCCCCAAGAAATGTTTGGGCTTGACTCTCGGGCTTCCTACCGTGTCGTCGTGCTGCCTCCATTCGCCGGTATCCCTCCTCACACTGCTCCAGAGAATCCCAGGCGGGCTCCGGCATTCTCCCTGGGTCGATCGCCCACCTGTCGATCTCCTCCCACGTAGTGTAATCCAGACTCTGCTCCCATGTCCATTCCTCCTTGCGCTGCTCCTGCTGCCGCTGCCTTTTACCACGATGCTTGGTCCTTGGTTGGTGGGTGATTCTGTAACGCTCGTCTTCCTCCTCATCTGAGGAGGAGCAAGGATCGGACCAAAATGCAGCGTGGTTTGAATACATACTTTTAATAATATCAACGAAGACGAAAAACACTTGATAAACTACAAAACAACAAAACGACGTGAACAGACCTGAACATGAGAACATAAAACATGAACGCACGAACAGGAACGAACGAACGAAACGAAACAGTACCGTGTGGCGAACAAACACAGACACAGCAACAATCACCCACAAACAAACAGTGAGAACAGCCTACCTTAATATGGTTCTCAATCAGAGGAAACGTAAAACACCTGCCCCTGATTGAGAACCATATCAGGCTAGTTGAATGAACCCAACATAGAAACACATAACATAGAATGCCCACCCAGCTCACGTCCTGACCAACTAAACAAGACTAAACA
This sequence comes from Salvelinus namaycush, assembly GCF_016432855.1. Taxonomy (NCBI): domain Eukaryota; kingdom Metazoa; phylum Chordata; class Actinopteri; order Salmoniformes; family Salmonidae; genus Salvelinus; species Salvelinus namaycush. Next base: position 6,566,536 of record NC_052326.1, read on the forward strand.
ACGGAAATAAGGTCAGGAACGTGACACTGAGGCTCTATGGGGTTGGTTTTGGTTGGTGAACTGAGCCTCAGAATCAGCTGGCTGAGGGGACTCTTCTCTGGTTTCATCTCTTGACATTGTAGAGCTGTGTGATGGAATGTTTTGGGGTCACTTGTTTTTAGATGGTTGTAAAATTTGATGGCTCTTTTTTCTATTCGAATGAGGAGGGGGTATTGGCCCAATTCTGCCCTACATGCGTTATTTGGAGTTTTTCTTTGTACTTGCAATACAGTCTTGCAAAACTCTGCATGCAATATTTCAATTGGATGTTTGTCCCATTTAGTAAATTCTTTATTAGAGAGTGGACCCCATACTTCACTGCCATATAGAGCAATTGGTTCTATAACTGATTGAAACATTTTGAGCCAGATTCTAATTGGAATTTCAATTTTGATGTTCCTTTTAATGGCATAGAATGCTCTTCTTGCTTTGTCTCTCAGCTCATTCACAGCCATGTGAAAGCTACATGTGTTGCTGATATTTAGTCCTAGATATGTGTAGTTTTTGGTGTGTTCTAATAGAACTGTGTCCAAATAGAGTTTATATTTGTCATCCTTATTTCCGGACCTTTTTTGGAATATCATTATATTTGTTTTTTTTAGGTTAACGGTCAGAGCCCAGGTCTGACAGAACCTGTGAAGACGATCTAAGTGCTGCTGTAACCCCTCTTTAGTGGGAGACAGCAGCACCAGGTCATCTGCGTACAGCAGACACTTGATTTCAGTGTTGTGTAGGGTGATACCAGGTGCTGCCGATTCTTCTAATGTTTTTGCCAATTCATTAATGTAGATGTTAAATAATGTTGGACTTATTGGGCAGCCCTGTTTCACTCCCCGCCCCTGAGAGAAGAAGTCTGTTTGCTTGTTGCCAATTTTAACCGCACATTTGTTTTTAGTGTACATTGATTTAATAAAATCATATGTTTTCCCTCCAATACCACTTTCTATTAGTTTATAAAAAAAGACCTTCGTGACATTTACATTTACATTTAAGTCATTTAGCAGACGCTCTTATCCAGAGCGACTTACAAATTGGTGCATTCACCTTATGACATCCAGTGGAACAGCCACTTTACAATAGTGCATCTAAATCTTTTAAGGGGGGGGGGGGGGGGGGGGTCAGAAGGATTACTTTATCCTATCCTAGGTATTCCTTAAAGAGGTGGGGTTTCAGGTGTCTCCGGAAGGTGGTGACAAATTGAATCAAATGCTTTCTTGAAATCTACAAAACACAAGTAGATTTTGCCTTTGTTTTGGTTAACTTGTTTATCAATTAGAGTGTGGAGGGTGTAAATGTGGTCTGTTGTACGATAATTTAAAAAAAATCCAATCTGGCTTCTGCTCAGGACGTTGTGTTCGTCAAGGAAATGATGTAGTCTGCTATTTATAATACTGCAGAGGATTTTCCCCAAGTTGCTGTTAACGCAAATTCCTCTGTAATTATTTGGGTCAAATTTGTCTCCATTTTTATAGATTGGTGTGATCAATCCCTGGTTCCAAATATCGGGGAAAATACCTGCAGTGAGGATAATGTTGAAGAGTTTGAGTATAGCCAATTTGAGTTTGTGGTCTGTATATTTGATAATTTCATTTAAAATACCATCAGCACCACAGGCCTTTTTGGGTTGGAGAGTGCAAAAGTTTTTCCAATAATACTTGTTCTGTAATTGGGGTATCCACAGGATTCTGATAGTCTTTGACTGCTAATTCAAGGATTTGTAATTTTTCTTGTATATCTTTTTGTTCTGGGCTCTTTGTTATATTGCTGTAGAGGTGCAAAGTGATTTCTCCACATATCCCCATTTTGGATAGCCAATTCCTCATGATGAGGTATGTTTAATTTATTCCAATTCTCCCAGAAGTGGTTTGATTCTATGGATTCCTCAATTCCATCCAGCTGATTTCTAATGTGCTGTTCCTTTTTTGTTCTTAGGGTGCGTTTGTATTGCTTCAATGTTTCCCCATATTGAAGGCGTATATTTTTGTTGTCTGGTTCTCTGTGTTTTTGATTAGATATATTTCTCAATGACTTTCTTAGATTTTTGCAATCATTATCAAACCATTTTTCATTATCTGTTATTTTTGGTTTGCTCTTATGCTTCTTTAGATTAGCCAAGGAGGCTAATTTGTCAAATATAAAGTTTATGTTCCTAACGGCCAAATTTACACCTTCATTGCTGAAGGAGAATGTTAAGGCTAAAAAGTTGTCCAGGAGAGATTGTATTTTTTGGCTACTAATTGCTTTTTGGTAGATGTCTGTACTGTTTGCACTCCATCTATAGGCCTGTTTAGTACCATGCAATTTATTGGGCTGTGATGCTTCATGGTTGGGTTCTGCTCTTCTCAGATACACTGTGATTTTACTGTGGTCTGAGAGAGGTGTTAGTGGGCTGACTGTGAAGGCTCTGAGAGATTCTGGGTTTAGGTCAGTGAGGAAGTAGTCTACAGTGCTGCTGCCAAGGGATGAGCTGTAGGTGTACCTACCAAAAGAGTCTCCTCTCAGCCTGCCATTGACTATGTACAAGACCCAGTGTTCGACAGAGCTTCAGGAGCTGTACTCCGTTTTTGTTTTTCACTTTGTCATAGTTGTTTCTGTGGGGGTATGTGGGGAGGGAAAGGTTGTTGCTTCCTGGTAGGTGTTTATCCCCATGACTGTTAATCGTGTCTTGTTCTTCTGCTGTTCTAGCATTCAGGTCTCCACAGACCAGTACGTTGCCTTGGGCCTGAAAGTGACTAATCTCCCCCTCTAGAATGGAGAAACTCTCTTCGTTGAAGTAGGGTGATTCTGAGGGGGGAATGTATGTGGCACAGAGGAAGACGTTTTTATCTGTCAAGATGGCCTCCTTGTTGATTTTTAACCAGATAAAGAATTCTCCTGTTTTGATCAATTCGATTGAATTAATTAGTTCAGATTTACACCATATTAGCATTCCCCCTGAGTCTCTGCCCTGTTTGATTCCTTTTAATTTAGTGGATGGTATGACTATCTCCCTATAACCTAGTGGACATCCAGTGGAAACATCCCCTCTGCACCATGTTTCCTGTAGTACTACAATATCAACATCATCAATTTCTTTCAGGAAGTCTGGGTTTCTGCTCTTTAGCCCAAAAGCAGAGGACTTCAACCCTTGTAAATTCCAACATGCAACGTAAAAAGATTTCATAACTTTTTTTTTCTTTTTTCTTTACCTTCAAAATGAGACAAACACTCACAATCCAACAAGAACTATTAAAATAGGATTTTTCAATTAAAGTAAACTCTTATTTTGCAAATGTGATTTGTTTATCATGTAAGATAGAATTTGTGTCATGCCACTTGGGTGGATGTAGTGTGAGGATGGTGGAGTTCTTATGCTCATCTTACCATGACCCTCGGCCTATCACATGTGAGCATAGTAGACTCAGCATTTGTTTGTCACTCATTTGGTTGGTGGGGGCTGGGCCAGTTGCTCCTCTCACAGCCTGTGCGTAGCTCTGCCTGCTGGGTTGTGACTCCTCCAAGTGTGGGTCTGCGGTGGGGGGCAGGGGGGGTGGGATGCCTCGTCTGGGTGGCTCTGAAGCTGGGCTGGGGTGGTCTGTGCTGCGCTGTCTGTGGTGGGCATTGAGGTTGGTGGTGCTGTGGTCGTGGCTGGGGGTTCCAGGGTGTTGGTCCGGGGTGTTGTCTCGGTGATCTCGGCGGGGTGGAGATTGCTCCGCTGTTCCTGGGTGGAGAGGTCGGGCTGCGGTTTAAAGCGATGTCCTTGAGAGTCATGGCAAGGATGGGGACTGTCTCCCTGTACAGGTCAACATGGTCATAGAGACAGTCCAGATCGAGGGTGGGACGGTGGGCCAGGTGTACATTGGGTCGCAGGGCACAGTCCCAGGATAGGCTGGCGTTTATTCTTTGGATTGTGGCAGGGTGGAAGTCCCTCCTCTGTAGAAGGGTTGACACTATGATTCTTGAGTTGGGGAAGATTGCGGAGGCCTTCTCAATCACTCCCCGTAGTGAAGTCGCCACCCTCTCCTGCTAAGCACGCAGGTCGTTGCTTCCGGTAGGTATGATTATGTGGCTTGGCGACCCGAGATGGGCCTTATCAAGCAGCTCCATGGCACTCTGCGTTGTTGGGCACCACACTTTTCTCGTTTTGTGTCTAGGGAAAAGTTTCTAATCCTGAACATACTTCCCATTTGAGTCCATTAACAGGACGATGTCAGCCAGTGTTTCTTCTGGACTGGGGGGGGGGGGGGGGGGCAGGTGGGTGTTGGAACTGGGGTGTGGCTGGTCTGTGTCGGTACCACTGTCAGTGGGAGGCTGTTCTGTGGGTTGGGGAGGAGGGGTGCAGCAGGCAGGGCTGGGGAAGTCTGGCTGGTTGAGCTGGGCTCCTCTGCTGTGTGAGGGCAGGTCATAGGGTGGTGATCTAGCTGCTCCTGCAGCCTGTCCTCTGTTCTCTTTCTCTCCTGCAGTTCCTCTCTTAGTGTGGTCAGCTCCTTATTGCTGCTCTGCCTGTCTTTTTGGAGCTCTCTCACCTCCTTTGTTAGATCAGCCAGCTCTCTCTTGAGTCTGTCTCTCTTGCTGAACCTCTTTCAGCTGTGTTGCAAGGCTGCTGTCCTGCTCTGTCCTCACCTTGGTTAGGAGCTCCTCTAAGGTGTGGTTGTCTGGTTGCTGTTTGCTCACGCTCTCCCTGAGCAGGACCACATCCCCCTCCAGTTTGGTGAACTCATCCCTCATGGCAGCCATGGTGGTGAGGAGGGCCTGAGCCTGCTCTGCACTGAGGGGGTCGCTCTCCTCCTGGGGCGTGTCCTCCACTATGGTGGGAAGAGAGGTGCTGGATGTGCTTTTTTGGGTGGGGAGAGTAGGGGTGAGGGTGGTGCTGGTGGAGTTTGTCTTGTGGGAGGGCATGTCACAGGTGGTGTCCTTCTCTCGCTCCGCTCTCTCGTCTGTTTCAAACAGCCTAATGTTACCTTGCACCATGACAGTCCCAGTCTTGTAGAGGTTGATTGTTATCATGATGCTGTCAGGGTCGTCTGTCTCTTTGATTTTCAGCTTCCACCCATTACAGATTCCCTCTTTCTTTATGGATGGGTAGTGAGAGCACACTGCTGAGCGCCATGCATTTGGCTGGTCAGTGAGGAAGATGAGATTACTCACGTCACCGTTTTTGTAGAGGTCTGCAAAAAGGGTTTCTGGCCTCTCCTTTAGTAGTTTCTGTTTAAAAGCTTTCCTCGTTGTGTCATTTTTGGCCTCTTTAGGGTAGAGAATGGATTCTGCGCTGAGGGGGAGTGGGGACATGGTGCCTGTGGGCTTTGCTACTACTGCTGCGCTGTTCTGCTGCCCCGTTGCCATGGCAACCGATTTGTTCGTCTGCTGCTAGCGCTAATTTAGTTCAAAAAACAGCAAAAATAGTGACAAATCCTCACACAAAAAACTGAAGATATGTTTAAAGTTAGTCCGTGCTCCTTTTTGGTTTACTCACTCAGTTTGGTCGTTTGACGTAGTTGTATTAACTGCCCTTGCTAGGTTTGTTCTAGCTCGTTTCTTCTGGCTAGCTTGTTAGTCTGCTGGCTAGGTCTTTGTTGTGTAGCTAGCTAGACTCAAAACTTCTTAACTTGAGGCGCAAAGTTACTTTTTTTCTATTCTGAACGAATAGAGTTGTTGTTCATCACTTCTTGTCTGGAATTCTTTTTCGATTAGAGTGTTTATCTCATTCTAAAAACAAAAAAAACATGAAATATATCAGGAGCTCATGTTCAGCATGACTCTCTGTCTCTGTCTCTCTCTTTCTCTCTCTCTCAGGCTATGAAAAAAGACAACAGACATGGCATTGACTCAAATCAAATTTATTTATAAAGCCCTTCTTACATCAGCTGATTTCTCAAAGTGCTGTACAGAAACCCAGCCTAAAACCCCAAACAGCAAGCAATGCAGGCGTAGAAGCATGGTGGCTAGGAAAAACTCCCTAGAAAGGCCGGAACCTAAGAAGAAACCTAAAGAGGAACCAGAATTTAAAAAAAAAATTAAAAAAAATGAAAGGACCAGGGCTGAGCATGGACTACATTGGCATTTGTACTTTGGTCCTTGGGCCTTTAAGGTTAGAAAGTCTGTTTTGAAACCACTATCTGTTTTGGCAATTTATCAGTCCAAGTATAATTCTGAATTGCAAATTTTCACATTTACAATAAATTCGAAGTCCATCCTACCTTCCAGGCCTCCTCCTTCAGGTGAGTCTCGATGTCCCTCACCTCCTCCATCAGGTCAATGGGCCCGTTGTTGTCAGCCCAGCCCTGGTCTGACTGGACTTTCAGGGCTTTGACTCCCCGCCTGCCCTTCTTCTTCTTGCCCCTCTTGGAGGGAGCTCCAGTGGGAGGGACGGGAACAGGCCACACGCTACTGCTGCTGAATGACTCATTTACCTGGATGGACTCCAGCGAGTGAGATCCGGGTCGAACTTGGGCTCCGTCCACCCCCACCACGTTCTTCAGTGGGGCCAGAGCTATGTGTTCAAGCCTTCGTGGCAAAGGCCTCGGTGGAGCTTTCGGCCGCGGAATGCACTGAATAGAGGGGACGAAGTGGTGCGCGAAGGTGCTGCCAACCCCGATGAGAGCAGTCCGGACATAATTCTCATGGATAGCACTTATCTTTCTTTGCTTTACTTCCATGGCCTCTCTCTCAGCTCTCTGCATCTGCAGAAGTCTGGCATCACTGATGAAGCCACGCTGGCCCTCTGGGATTGGGTAGCTCTCCTGATAGCCCTGGATCACAATGGGACAATATGAAATGAATAGCAGAAGTGAAGTAGTCAAAATAGTTTCTACAGTGTGTCAGAAAGCTTTTAAGCTAAAGATTTTATGGATGTAGGCCTACTGTATGTCTATGAAACCACAAAATTAACACAGTGATTTAAAAAAAAAAAAAAATTAAACTGATGAGCCTTACAAAACTTGAAAACTTGTCCTGGTCATCCTGTTGGTTTAAAGCCATGTTTTGCTTCCTCAAGTTTTCGATGACGCTCTTCATCTGAGAGTTCTCCTTCTGGAGTTTGTCAAACTCACTTTGTTTTCTTCCTCGATAAGCCATTGATGATAAATATGAACACTCTCAAAATAAGAACTTAACCTATCTCTGTGAGAGATCTATCATGAAATGAGTGGAAATGAAATTTTGCTTGTCAGATGGAACCAGCAATGACATCATGGCAAGGCTTCCGTTACATTGTGATGTCATAATGGGGTCTGTTGACAGTGCTGAGCACATTAGCACATGGTGAACATTCATGAAAGCTTTTTGATTCCCATAGAAAATCGTAAATGTGGTGAATTTCTAAATACTATATATATATATATATATATAAACTCAGCAAAAAAATAAACGTCCCTTTTTTAGGACCCTGTCTTTCAAAGATAATTCGTAAAACTTCACAGATCTTCATTGTAAATGGTTTAAACAATTAATGAACATGCACCTGTGGAACGGTCATTAAGACACTAATTGCCTACCGTCTGTAAGCTGTTAAGGTCACAGTTATGAAAACTTAGGACACTAAACAGGCCTTTCTACTGACTCTGAAAAACACCAAAAGAAATTTGCCCAGGGTCCCTGCTCATCTGCGTGAACGTGCCTTAGGCATGCTGCAAAGAGGCATGAGGACTGCAGATGTGGCCAGGGCAATAAATTGCAATGTCCGTACTGTAAGACGCCTAAGACAGCGCAACAGGGAGACAGGACGGACTGCTGATCATCCTCGCAGTGGCAAACCACGTGTAACAACACCTGCACAGGATCGGTACATCCAAACATCACATCTGTGGTGTGATAGGCTTCCTAGTAACACAACTTTTTCAACATTTCAAGATAGCAGTTTGTTCAATAGGAGAACAGGGCTCTGGCGGGTTAGGTTTAGGTTTAGGAGAAAATGGACCTCAAAGAGGACAAAATACACGGGCACATGTTCTCCAACTCTATTGCTCCTTTGGATATATCTTTATGAAAGCTATTCTACTGGAAGTGAGGAGACATTCCCAAAAGGAGGGGGTAAATGTTATTGCAGAATAAAAAGGTAAAAGGAAAATTTTCACATGTATGAGGAGGAGGGCCGCCGCGGTGAGAACGGAAGCCTAGGGCGCGGGCCCGGGTGGAGCCGCCGCGTGTGCAGATCTTGGTGGTAGTAGCAAATATTCAAACGAGAGCTTTGAAGGCCGAAGTGGAGAAGGGTTCCATGTGAACAGCAGTTGAACATGGGTCAGTCGGTCCTAAGAGATGGGCGAACGCCATTCGGAAGGGAGTCGGGTTCAGATCCCCGAATCCGGAGTGGCGGAGATGGGCGCCGCGAGGCATCCAGTGCGGTAACGTGACCGATCCCGGAGAAGCTGGCGGGAGCCCCAGGGAGAGTTCTCTTTTCTTTGTGAAGGGCAGGGCGTCCTGGAATGGGTTCGCCCCGAGAGAGGGGCCCAAGACCTGGAAAGCGTCGCGGTTCCGGTGGCGTCCGGTGAGCTCTCGCTGGCCCTTGAAAATCCGGGGGAGAGGGTGTAAATGTCTGGAGGTGTTTCCCAAATGGTCAAAGTTTCCCAAATGGTTTCAAATTATAGGTCTAGTCACACTGGAACAGAGCATGTGTAATACATCACTGAGATTGTCCAATTTATAGAGTTATTCACCCTTAAGAACTGTCTCGTTTTTGCTGAAAACTCAATTCATGTTTGTTTTTTCAAAATTGTCTTGGTATGTAAAAAAATCTCCAATGTTTCCCCAGATGGTCTCAAATTATAGGTCTGGTCATCCTGGAACAGAGCATGTGTGATATATCACTGTTTCTTTCCTATTTTGGGATATATGCAGCCTCAAAACATGATTGTTTTTGCTGTATGTTCAAATCATGGCCTATTTGTCTAAATTGTCTGGTGTTTATAAATCGATAGAAAGCTCCTATGTTTACACAAATGGTCTCAAATTATAGAACTAGTCACACTGGAACCAAGCATGTGTGATACATCATTGTCACTGTCCAATTTATGGAACTATGCACCCTCAAATCTGGCTTGTATTTGCTGAAAATTAAATTCAGGTATGTTTATCAAAATTGCCTGGGGATGCATAAAAATCTCAAAAAAGCTCCAATGTTTACACAAATGGTCTCAAATTATAGCTGTAGTCACACTGGAACAGAGCATGTGTGATACATCACTGAGACTGTCCAGTTTATCGAGTTATTCACCCTCAAAACTGTCTCGTTCTTGCTGTAAATTCAATTCAGGCCTATTTTTCAAAATTGTCCGGGGTGTATAGAAATCGTAAAAAAGCTCCAATGTTTACACAAATGGTCTCAAATTATTTAAATTTGTTTTTACTCCTTGTAGGCACATAGATACAGAGGCTCAATTTTGCTTCGATTCTAATGCACCTCTATGGGCGTCCAGAATTGGGAAAATATTATTTAAAAATAGTTCCTAATATGCAATTGCATTGAGTTCTGTCTCTAAAGCCTTGCCATTGAGAAGGGTAGACACTGTAGAGGAAAGGCTGTGCAACCACTGCACAATAGCAGAACCTGAGACGGAGCTGCATTTCCTGACAAAATGTAAAAAATATAAAACAATTAGAGAGTGTCATTTCCCCAAATTTGAAACCCTTATTCAAAGACCTCTCTAATGAGAGTAGGCTACCAGTCCTGTTGGGGGAAGACGCAGAGAGCTGTGGGTTGGCAGCGCACTACATTGCTGCCTGCCATTGTTACACCCCTGAAAAAGGGGCGAAAGAATCACGATTGTGATACGGAATGTTTACTCATTGAACTTTTAGTGCAATGATTTTACATAAGTAACACATTTTACAGAATAACAGATCTACAGGAAATAGATAGTTTTGTAGGGTACAAGGCTTATTCAAGTCACAACAGTATACACTGTACATCACTGAAACAAATACTATTTTCAATATAACTGTCAAGCACAAAGCTTTAACTCAGTAAACCATAACTCAATTTATCAACAGGCAATAAAGTGTTTAAAAAACCATTACACAAATAACACCGCAAAATATCTTATTAACAACGCACATGTTCATTCACAATCGACATAAAATGGCAGCTACGTAGCAGTACCTAGCAGTACGAAGCTAGCTGCAACCGAGCAGGGCTCATATTACTCTCTGCAAACTTAACTAACTTCCTCAATATGTTACTAAGACACACCTTAAACACTCTTGACATGTTAGTGAGTTATAACATTTAAATTACTCTTTTTTTATCATCAATAACGTACCTGAAAAAGGGGGGAAAGAATCACGATTGTGATACGGAATGTTTACTCATTGAACTTTTAGTGCAATGAGAAAAAGACCGCGAATTCTCCGTGAACTTGAGTGGAGACCAGAGCAATCGATCTCAGGCTCATAGATTAAGAGCATTTAGTAGATCACAGATTAACACTTTTACCCATGACAACATAAAGTAATTAACATAACGTTTACACATTCCTCTCACAATTCGTACCCTTTGTATGCTTGACAGAGTTTAACACAATTATATAAATGTTATCAATCTATCAACTAATACTGAATGCATGATCTTCTTAACCTTAGATGTTTTAAGATCCTCACATACTATGAACTTACTAATACTTTTTAATGTATAACAGGCTATTAGTATTTCCTTTAACCTGTCACACCATAAGTTGAGGGACAGTGTCTGACAAACCAATCAACCTGTGCATGTACTCTACTGTATGTTTATTGTTGTTGAATGTATGGTTATTTTGATGGTTACTTGGTTATTGTTGTTACTGTTGTCCCGTTGACAATTTTGATTCTCATTTCTATTTAATATGTACATTGTTACGTCATGCAAATTGAGAGAGAGAGAGCGAGAGACAGACAGACAGACTATCTATTTCATAAAGTTATCCATTAAGAGAGAGACAGAGAGAGAGTGTGTACATTCTAATCGTACTTTCTAGTCTGTGAAGTTTTGATACAATAATATGGTCAAATACAACCTAACAGGCCAGAAGCAATTGTTTACAAACAGTATGAATAAAAACAATGGCAGGGCTGATTGGTGTTGGAGAGGGTATGGGCCATTCAGTGAGCTGGAGCCTTTGATTACCCTGCCTCTGGGAGCCAGTCAGATATGGTCAAAATATCTGTAAGATATATCTGTAAGATAATTTGTGATACAAACATACTTCTATTTGGAGAGAGTTTTTTTTTTACCATTCAGGGATCTACTATCAAACAGTCATGAATGTCACGTTCGTCGTTTGGATGAAGAGAGGAGGACCAAGGCGCAGCGTGATAAGAATACATTCTTTCTTCTATTTATTTAACGAAAGGAAGAACACTTAAACAAACTATGCAAAACAACAAACGAACGTGAAGCTATATATTAAACAAGTGCAGACACAGGCAACTTACATATAGACAATAACCCACGAAATACCCAACGGAATATGGCTGCCTAAATATGGTTCCCAATCAGAGACAACGATAAACAGCTGCCTCTAATTGAGAACCAATCTAGGCAACCATAGACAAACAAACACCTAGACTAGTTAACACCCCATAAACATACAAAACCCCTAGACAAGACAAAACACATACATCCCCCATGTCACACCCTGACCTAACCAAAATAAAAAATAAAACAAAGATAACTAAGGTCAGGGCGTGACAATGATATCATAAATAAATTAATGTCTACACTAAAGTATGTGAATTTGATGGACTTTCTAACTTTAAAGGCCCAAGGACCAAAGTACAAATGCCAATGGAGTCCCTGCTCAGCCCTGGTCCTTTCATTTTTTTTTTAAATTCTGGTTCCTCTCTAGGTTTCTTCTTAGGTTCCGGCCTTTCTAGGGAGTTTTTCCTAGCCACCATGCTTCCACGCCTGCATTGCTTGCTGTTTGGGGTTTTAGGCTGGGTTTCTGTACTGCACTTTGAGATATCAGCTGATGTAAGAAGGGCTATATAAATACATTTGATTTGATATATGCTCCTTAAAACCAATGAGGAGATGGCACGTGGGTATATGCTCCTAAAAACCAATGAGGAGATGGAAGATGCAGGACTTACAGTGCGTCCAGTGTCACAAATAGAACCAAGTTCTATATTAGCACCTGGCTAAGCAGATGCTCAGTGTGGGTAGAATGATTGAATAACATATGTGTACATCTATTTTGCAATGCTCGCGCACACGACCCGTCTGGTCTGGTCAGCATGTTACAGAGATAGACAGGACTCCAGTCATGTCATACTGCAAAACACCACTAGATGCCGGACATAGCATTTGCATAGATGGGACTAACCAAGAATTCATGTGAAATCCATTCATGAGAAAATGTAAAGAAAGGGAAAGGGTGATAGCTAGTTAGAGCACAAGTGGAAAAGTGTGGTCACTGGTGGGGACAAAAATAATGTTTGCTTCTTTCCACCACACATTACAACAGTGGTTGTATTTTCTGTTCTGTTTGATTATCACTGGATTTGGGCTTTGTTGCCCTTGTTTACAGTGACCTAAATGAAGCTCAAGTAAAAGATGGTGCCTCACAAACACGACCACCCAGAGTTTATACCAATCGGTTTCTACATCCAGCTTCTAATGGTGCATTTACATACAGGATTTACTCCAGTATTTTACCCATGGATCTGGTAGACCTGCTCTCACTGGGGCCAAGGCAATGCTCTGTGTTCCTTTCAGCTGTATTTTACATAACAATTGCTAACTGTGAACTTTAACACCTTCTCACAAAGCAACAGACTTGAATGATGCAGAGCTTGTTGATGCCCTCGCCATAAGTCTTTAGAGCTGACATTAACATAAAACACTAGCGAAACCCTGGAGTGTGGGTAAGTCTATATGGAAAAGCACCACTAGAGGGAGCCACATCCCAACATGTGATCCTGGATACACAAATCTATCAGCAAGAGTCAAAATTCCTGCAAGGTCTCAGTCTCACATCAGAATTAGACGTTCGTCCATGTTTCTCAAATTTCAAAGTTGTTCCAAACGTAAAATCTCAAAGTGTTTAAGGTTAAATTTAGGGATTATCTCCGGATTTTAAGGTTAGGGTTAAGGTTAGGCATTAACTCCAAATGGTTAAGGTAATGGGTAAGGTTTGGGATAGGCTTAAAACAAAACTATCAAAAATGACTTTCTATCACTGGATTCAACCATGAAACCTTTGGAATCAGAGGCAGATGCTTATCCACATCCACAATGTCCTAGAAAAAGCAAAACGTACTTAAAGGCAACAGTGCTCACTGTTATTTTGTGTCTGGTATTGTCCTGTTCTGTCTGTTCCCTTCTGGTCTCGTTTTCTTTCCTCTTAAAGGTTGCTTCCTGTCCGCAAAGGTTGCTGAGGTCTGGGGAGGACGAGGTTGGCTGGGGCAAGTGGACGCAGAGGCTGGATCAATTTGTTGTGTGACTGGTATGGTGTTCCGGGGTCTTTGTTGGTCCCCGGTTTTATGGGTGGGGGTGACGACCCTCCTATTAATTTTCCTTAATAGGATGTCGGTGGGCAGAGCCGGAAGGGTCGTCAGCGAAATGGTACACACCTGGGCTCGGGTGTGTCCCAGGATAAATGCATCCCTTCCCAATTCATTGAGGAGACTCTCTCCATGCAGACACTGATAGATTTTGTTTGTGGCTTTTTTGTTGCTTTTTGTTTGTTTGCTTTGGCACCTTTCAACACCCCGCATTATCACATTTATGCACGCAAACACTCACTTACACTACTGATTACACACACCATTGTTAATTGTATTTAAATTGTATTTAGTTTACTTTATTTAATAAATAGATTTTGTTATTCCTTGTCTCCACATTGTCTCCCTTTTGTTACGAACTTCGAGCCGGTTCCGGACACTCAGGTACCCTAAAATGTAATTAAACTATAATATTTCATACGGAAAGAAGTATGTTCAATAGAAAAGCAAAATTAGCAGGTGCTTCATCGCGTGCGCATAGACTGATTTCCAACTCTGACTCCCAGTACTAAAACTCAAAATTCTTCCTCATTTGGGAAGAAACAAGCCTGAAACATTGAACAAAGACTGTTGACATCTAGTGGAGGCCATAGGAATTGCAATCTGGGAGCTGGATTTGGTTATCACCCTATTCGTTCCATTGGAAGAGCATGGGCTCTCAAAAAAACAAAATTCTGGTTGGTTTTTCTTTGGATTATCTCCTACCATATCAATTGTGATATAGTCTCATACATTATTTTAACATTTCTACAAACTTCAAAGTGTTTTCTATCCAATGGTACCAATTATATGCATCTCCTGCCTTCTGGGCCTGAGTAACAGGCAGTTTACTTTGGGCTCGTCAGTCAGACAGGAAGTGGAGAAAAATAGACCCTAGCCTGAAGAAGTGGTCGCCATATGTAGTAGAGTGTCAATTCGTTAATACACTGTAGGTGAACGGAGGAGTTTGCTCCTCTCTTTGATTGCTTCCTCCGGTGGATGATATTCAGGTGTATTTTATCGTGGAAATAGTTTAGAAATCCTCCACACCCCCTTAGAATGAGCTGTTGTTTGCTACTCAACCTTATATTTATAAAATGTCTAGCACAACTAGCTATATTTATTTTCAACTCTTTACACATGTATTATGGAATTCTTCCTCTGCTAGTGGAGGAGAGTCTCATTTCATACGAGTGCATGTTTCCACGTTACCTCGCCTCTTCTGCTCAATTACCTTTGACCTTTTTCAAAAAGAGCTGAGGAGAAGACGGAGGAGAGGACGTGAGGAATTAAGCAAATCCAATTGAGATTCTCCCTAGGCCTTTTTCTCAAATGGATTTCATTGACTCCTCATGTCCTCTCCTCACCTCCTTTTGAAATTGAGCTAATGCATTATGTCTAGATTTCGGTATACTAATACTGGGCATGCAGTCACTTTTGCTACAATGTAGCCTACGACGCTCATTGTGTGTAATCCGCCGCCCAGCATTAAAACAGTTGAATTAAAAAAGCTTGTTTATCAATGAAACTCGCATGGTACTGAATGTAACTTTAAAGACTAAAAGGAAAGAATAACAAGGCAACAGTAAAAATGTCATCAATGGCAAGATGCATCATTCACCCAAGTTTAGTCTAAACCGGGCCAGTGGTGTCTGAGAGATCGCGTGTGACTAACTAACGTGAGCATTTTTTTACATTAAACATTTATTTATTTATTATTATTTTAGCCCCTTTTCTCCCCAATTTTGTGGTATCCAATTGTTAGTAGTTACGATCTTGTCTCATCGCTACAACTCCCGTACGGGCTCGGGAGAGATGAAGGTCGAAAGCCATGCGTCCTCCGAAACACAACCCAACCAAGCCCCACTGCTTCTTAACCTGATGAGGACAGGGGGCGCTGTTGTCACTTTGGGGGAAAAACGTGCCCAATTTAAACGGCCTCGTACTCAATTCTTGCTCGTACAATATGCATATTATTATTACTATTGGATAGAAAACACTCTCTAGTTTCTAAAACCGTTTGAATTATATCTGTGAGTGAAACAGAACTCATTTGGCACAAACTTCCTGACCAGGAAGTGGAAAATCTGAAATCGATGCTCTCTTCTGGGTCCTGCCTATAAATGGGCATGATACCTATTAGTATACATGCACGTCATACACCTTCCCCTGGATGTCAAGATGCAGTGAGAGAAGAAATTGAGTGTTTATCTTGGTCTGAGATGGAATACGTCCTCTTGGAATGACGTGTCACCGATTTCTGGTTTTCAGGAAGGCGCGAGGAGGACAGTGGGATTGCCTTTTGAAAAGCTGTCGTTATAGGCGACTACTATCTCCGGCTTTGATTTTATTTGATACATGTGACCATATCATCGTAAAGTATGTTTTTTCAATATAGTTTTATTAGATTTTTGAAATTTATTCGGGACGTTAGGCGTGTTGCGTTGTGTGCCTTTGTTCAGAAAGGAGAGCTTCGCGCCACTTGGCCAGTGTGCTTGCTAATTCAAGAGGGAAAAACAACGTTCTAAATCCAAACCGACTGTTCTGGACAAAGGACCCCTTGTCCAACATTCTGATGGAAGATCACCAAAAGTAGGAAACATTTTATGATGCTATTTCATATATCTGTCGAACTGTGTACTAGTAGTTTTGCGCCCAGGTTTTGGCCACTCTCTCGCTATAACATAAGCCTTATGTCGTAATGAAGATATTTTTAGAATTCTAACACTGCGATTGCATTAAGAACTAACTATATAATTTCCTATACAACATGTATTTTTTTGTAATGTTTATGAATAGCTATTTGGTCAGAATAGGTGAGAGTCTAATAGAAATATCCGCACATTCTGGGAAAAAGAAGCTACATTAGCATAATGGATAACCACTGATTTCAGCTCTAAATATGCACATTTTCGAACAAAACATAAGTGTATGTATAACCTGATGTTATAGGACTGTCATCTGAGGAAGGTTTATGAAGGTTAGTGAAAATTAATATCTTTTGCTGGTTTATTCGCTAACGCTAACGTGCCTATTGCTATCGCTAACGTGCCTTGATGAATGAATGCGGTTGTGTGGTAGGCTATTGTAGTAAGCTAATATAATGCTATATTGTGTTTTCGCTGTAAAACACTTAAAAAATCTGAAATATTGGCTGGATTCACAAGATGCTTGTCTTTCATTTGCTGTACACGATGCATTTTTCAGAAATGTTTTATGATGAGTATTTAGGTATTCCACGTTGGTCTCTATAATTACTCTGGCTGCTTCGGTGCTATTTTTGACGGTAGCTGTGATGGTAGCTGCAATGTAAAACTGATTTATACCTCAAATATGCACATTTTTCGAACAAAACATAGATTTATTGTATAACATGTTATAAGACTGTCATCTGATGAAGTTGTTTCTTGGTTAGTTTGGTTGGTTCTTGGTTAGTTAGGTTGGCTTTGTGCATGCTACCTGTGCTGTGAAAAATGTCTGTCCTTCTTTGTATTTGGTGGTGAGCTAACATAAATATACGTGCTGTTTTCGCTGTAAAACATTTAAAAAATCGGACATGTTGGCTGGATTCACAAGATGTGTACCTTTCATTTGCTGTATTGGACTTGTTATTGTGTGAAAGTTAAATATTTCAAAAAAATATATTTTGAATTTCGCGCTCTGCCTTTTCAGTGGAATGTGGGAAGAGTTCCGCTGGCGGAACGCCAGAGTCAGACAGGTTAACACAGCGCGCATCCAACCCGGAAGCCAGCCTCACCAATGTGTCGGAGGAAACACCGTGCACCTGGCGACCTGGTTAGCACGCACTGCGCCCGGCCCGCCACAGGAGTCGCTAGTGCGCGATGAGACAAGGATATCCCTGCCGGCCAAACCCTCCCTAACCCGGACGACGCTAGGCCAATTGTGCGTCGCGAGGTCGCGGCCGGCTGAGACAGAGCCTGGGCGTGAACCCAGAGTCTTTGGTGGCACAGCTAGCACTGCGATGCAGTGCCCTAGACCACTGCACCACCCGGGAGGCCGGGACTAACGTGAGCATTGTACGTACGAACGGACGGAGACAGATCCATAGTCCCCCTCCGATTTCATCGTGGGTGACAATGAGTGAACCAACAAAGATTAATTTATTTACACACAAGCTTTTTTTATTGTCGAATTAACAAATAATGTCATCATATAGTATCCAGTATTTCAAAGCTGTCACTTTCAACTGCTCCTTTTGCAGAAATGTTTGTCCATAAAAGGGCATACAGTGGCGCCACACCCCCAACACACCTCCAGAGAGTGGCCAATCGGTGTCTGCATCTTGCACCCCTTACACCCGCCCACAACCCGCCCAATTGATTCTGCCTCATGTCTCTGCTGACTGATGAGCTTCTCGAGGGCTTGCTTCGTGGCCGGGTCGCCACAGTGTGCGAAGCCGTTCACCGCCACCCGCTTTGGATCTTTAACGCAGTCCCCCTCATGCCCAATGACGGTGGAGGGCAGCCAGGCTGTATCGTATCCGCTCTGTTGTCACGAGCACCACATTGCTACATTCTGCCTATCCATCTTGTGGTAACCCTGCGCCTTGGCTATGTCCCGACTGCAGTAGACCCCCGTGCCCAACGTGCCCCCTCGCCGAAGGCCGGAACACTCCTGTGATGATGGCTCGAGCGCTGTCATGGTGGGTGCCGTGGTACATGGTGTAGCCTTGTCTGCCCCGTGGTGCCTGGCCGGGTTTCAGGACAATCTGCTTCTCAACCACAGCCTCCCAACCGGTGAACTGCACCAACTTCGCAGGCATGGCTCTGCTAACGGACACACAGTTGACACCAATTTGTAAACTGATGAGATCAATCAGTAGTTATCACAAAGTGCTTTACAGTAACCCAGCCTAGACCCCAAAGTGCAAGCAAAGCAGAAGTGAGAGCACAGTGGCTTGGAGAAATTCCCATATAGGAACCTGGAGAAGAACCCAGCTCAGAGCCTATCCGGTTCTGGCTGTACCTCATAATCATCAGTGACAAAATCTATGACTCATAGCATACGTATCGGTGAATCGTTGTGACATATGAGTGAGAGTGTAATCAATGTGTAATAACTACGGAAAAAAATGTATGAACATGTTAAATTATTAGGTCCTGATTGGTCAAGAAGCTTATTTGAGGCGTCAAATAGTGTTATTTGACGTGTATCTTTTTGACACGCAAAGTCCCAAACGGCGTTCCATATGTACCGGGTTAGGCTATATGTGTTATACACACATCAATAATGTATTGATGAAAAAACATGTTGAAGACATAGACATAGAGAGGTTTTCTTTTCTAAAATCTCCCCACTCAAATTATTATTTACTCAAAGTATGTTTCCATGATTTATTTCCCCCCAAAAGATTATTGACTAAATCAAAATTCAATCTGAAGTGCTGAAGATCCACTTTATAGGGCGATTGACAAAGGCAATGTTCCCGCAGTTGCGGAGGCTGCATTCAAGGTAAACGCTGCATATGTCGGCTCGATCAGACATGTTATTTAAACGTGAACTACAACGCAGATATTCTCAGCTACTGATTGAATTACGCTCTAAGCGTGCTAATTTGAGTACAAAGTATGATGTCGTAATGTATACAAAGTACACAAGGTGCCATTGAACAACACAAACCTCTTCCTTTTCGACTGAACTAAACTCCATCTTCTCCCTGTATAAAGAGTATTTTGTTTAGTCACCACCAGGGCTGCGGTCAATTCAGTGAATAATTTAATTAAAATCTCCCATTTATTATGAAGACTCTTCATTTTACTGAACTATCTGAATTAAAGTCGACCCTGATCACCATAACAGCTGTACAGTGGTAATTTGACAGGACTGTGAGAGAAAGCAAAACATACAAGTATGTTAGATAGTAACAACAATAAATCCAGTACTGTATAGCTACCACTGTAGAAAAACTACAATCTATGCCTTATAGATCCCAATAGATCCCGTTTGCTTTAGAAATCACATTCACGTTCATTTTAAAGTGCTCTACACGGAATCCCTCATTACTGTATTCATGCTATTCCATATCGTAACGCTTGGCCCATTCTCATTGCAAGACATGCCAGGCAATGTTGCCCTCTAGTGATTTTTTGGAGATACAGCATGTATTATTTTATCATTAGTCATCATGGGTTGTGGTTAATTCCATTTCAATGCCATTCAATTCAGAAACTAAACCAGATTCAAATTACACATGTTCCTCATTGAAAAACATTTAAGAGAATTGGAATTTCAAGGTACTTCCTGAATTGACTGGAATTTAAATGGAATTGACCTGAAACCTGAGGTTCATCAACCAAAAGTATACTCAGCTGGAAAGTGTCACGACTTCCGCCGAAGTCGGCCCTTCTCCTTGTTCGGGTGGTGTTCGGCGGTCAACGTCACCGGCTTTCTAGTCACCACCGATCCATTTTTCTGTTTCGTTTTGTTTTGTCTGCATAATTACACACCTGGTTTCAATTCCCCTATTATGTTCCCTATTTAACCCTCTGGCTTTCATTTCTGTTTTGTCCGTGATTGTTTGTTACGTTAGTGGTTGTTGTTTTTTCTTTTGTAATTATTCCCTTTGTGGAATTTTGCTGTGATTTTGAGTAAACGTTTTGTGTTTCGCTCAAACACCTGTGTCCTGCATTTGACTCTGCTACTTCGCCGTACACAACCCTGACAGAAAGAGAAAAACAGAGACAGAGGAAATTATTTTAGAAAAAAACACAATGGATGTAAATATTATTGTCACTTTTCCTAATAAAAACATAATTGATGTGTGAGTATGTGTGTATACGATATATATAATTCACTGAACAAAAATATAAACGCAACATGCAACAATTTCTAAGATTTTACTGAGTTACAGTTCATATGAGCAAATCAGTCAATTGAAATAAATTCATTAGGCCCTAATCTATGGATTTCCCATGACTGGGAATACAGATATGCATCTGTTGGTCACAGATACCTTAAAAAAGATAGGGGCATGGATCAGAACACCAGTCAGTATCTGGTGTGACCACCATTTGCCTCATGCAGTGCGACACATCTCCTTCGCATAGAGTTAATCAGGCTGTCGATTGTGGCCTGTGGAATGTTGTCCCACCCCCTTCAATGGTTGCGTGAAGTTGCTGGATATTGCCGGGAACTGGAACGCGCTGTCGTACATGTCAATCCAGAGCATCCCTAACATGCTCAATGGGTAACATGTTTGGTTAGTATGCAGGCCATGGAAGAACTGGGACATTTTCAGCTTCCAGGAATTGTGTACAGATCTGATGACATGGGGCCGTGTATTATCATGCTGTAACATGAGGTGATGGCGGTGGATGAATGGCATAACAATGGGCCTCAGTGTCTCGTCACTGGTATCACTGCATTCAAATTGCCAAAGATAAAATGCAATTGTGTTTGTCTGTAGCTTATGCCTGCCCATACCATAACCCCACCGCCACCATGGGGCACTCGCTGTTCACAGCGATGACATCACCAAACCGCTCGCTGTCTGCCATCTGCCCGGTACAGTTGAAACCGGGATTCATCCGTGAAGAGCAAACTTCTCCAGCGTGCCAGCGGCCATCGAAGGTGAGCATTTTCCCACTGAAGTCGGTTACGACGCCAAACTGCAGTCAGGTCAAGACCATGGTGAGGACGACGAGTTTGCAGATGAGCTTCCCTGAGATGGTTTCTGACAGTTTGCGCAGAAATTCTTCAGTTGTGCAAATCCACAGTTTCATCAGCTGTTTGGGTGGCTGGTCTCAGATGATCCCGCTGGTGAAGAAACGGAATGTGGAGGTCCTGGGCTGGCGTGGTTACACGTGGTCTGTGGTTGTGAGGCTTATTGGACGTACTGCCAAATTCTCTAAAACAACGTTGGAGGCGGTTTATGGTAGAGAAATTAACATTCTATTAACAGCTTTGGTAGACACTCCAGCAGCCGCATGGCAAATTGCCCGCTCCCTCAAAACTTGAAAGCTCTGTAGCATTGTGTTGTGTGACAAAACTGCACATTTTAGAGTGGCCTTTTATTGTCCCCAGCACAAGGTGCACCTGTGTAAGGATCATGGTGTTTAATCAGCTTCTTGATATGCCACAGCTGTCAGGTGGATGGATTATCTTGGCGAAGGAGAAATGCTCACTAACGAGGATGTAAAGAAATGTGTGCGCAAAATATGTATATACAGTTGAAGTCGGAAGTTTACATACACTTAGGTTGGAGTCATTAAAACTCCTTTTTCAAACACTCCAGAAATGTCTTGTTAACAAACTATAGTTTTGGCAAGTCGGTTAGGACATCTACTTTGTGCATGACACAAGTCATTTTTCCAACAATTGTTTACAGACAGATTATTTCACTTATAATTCACTGTATCACAATTCCAGTGGGTCAGAAGTTTACATGCACTAAGTTGACTGTGCCTTTAAACAGGTTGGAACATTCCAGAAAATGATGTCATGACTCTAGAAGCTTCTGATAGGCTAATTGACAACATTTGAGTCAATTGGAGGTGTACCTGTGGATGTATTTCAAGGCCTATCTTCAATCTCCATGCCTTTTATGCTTGACATCATGGCAAAATCCCCCCAAAATTGTAGACCTCCACAAGCCTGGTTCATCCTTGGGAGCAATTTACAAACTCCTGAAGGTACCACGTTCATCTGTACAAACAATAGAACGCAAGTATAAACACCATGGGACCACGCAGCCATCATACCGCTCAGGAAGGAGATGCGTTCTGTCTCCTAGAGATGAACGTACTCTGGTGCGAGAAGTGCAAATTAATCCCAGAACAACAGCAAAGGACCTTGTGAAGATGCTGGAGGAAACAGGTACAAAAGTATCTATATCCACAGTAAAACGAGTCCTATATTGACATAACCTGAAAGGCCTCTCAGCAAGGAAGAAGCCACTGCTCCAAAACCGCCATAAAAAAGCCAGACTACGGTTTGCAACTGCACATGGGGACAAAGATCAAACTTTTTTGAGAAATGTCCTCTGGTCTGATGAATCAAAAATAGAACTGTTTGGCCATAATGACCATCATTATGTTTGGAGGAAAAAGGTGGAGGCTTGCATGGCGATGTACACCATCCCAACCGTGAATCACGGGGGTGGCAGCATCATGTTGTGGGGGTGCTTTGCTGCAGGAGGGACTGGTGCACTTCACAAAATAGATGGCATAATGAGGCAGGAAAATTATGTGGATATATTGAAGCAAAATCTCAAGATATAAGTCAGGAAGGTTAAACTTGGTCGCAAATGGGTCTTCCAAATGAACAATGACCCCAAGCATACTTCCAAAGTTGTGGCAAAATGGCTAATTAAGGACAACAAAGGCAAGGTATTGGAGTGACCATCACAAAGCCCTGACCTCAATCCTATAGAAAATGTGTGGGCAGAACTGAAAAAGTGTGTATGTGCAAGAAGGCCTACAAACCTGACTCAGTTACACCAGCTCTGTCAGGAGGAATGGGCCAAAATTCACCCAACTTATTGTGGGTAGCTTTTGGAAGGCTACCCAAAACGTTTGACCCAAGTTAAACAATTTAAAGGCAATGCTACCAAATACTAATTGAGTGTATGTACACTTCTGGACCACTGGGAATGTGATGAAAGACATACAAGCTGAAATACATCATTATCTCTACTATTATTCTGACATTTCAAATTCTTAAAATAAAGTGGTGATCCTAACTGACCTAAGACAGGTTTTTTTACAAGGATTACATTTCAGGAATTGTGAAAAACTGAGTTTAAATGTATTTGGCTAAGTTGTATTTAAACATCCGACTTCAACTGTATACGGTGTATATGTGTGTGTATGTATGTATGTATGTATGTATGTATATTATATATATATATATATAAACTCAGCATTGTCAACTGCGATGTCCTCTCATTGTCAACTGCGTTTATTTTCAGCAAACTTAACATGTGTAAATATTTGTATGAACATAACAAGATTCAACAACTGAGACATAAACTGAACCAGTTCCACAGAAATGTGACTAACAGAAATGGAACAATGTGTCCCTGAACAAAGGGGGGGTCAAAATCAAAAGTAACAGTCAGTATCTGGTGTGGCCACCGACTGCATTAAGTACTGCAGTACATCCCCTCCTCATGGACTGCACCAGATTTGCCAGTTTTTCCTGTGAGATGTTACCCCTCTTCCACCAAGGCACCTGCAAGTACCCAGACATTTCTGGGGGGAATGGCCCTAGCTCTCACCCTACGATCCAACAGGTCCCAGACGTGCTCAATGGGATTGAGATCCGGGCTCTTCGCTGACCATGGCAGAACACTGATATTCCTGTCTTGCAGGAAATCATGCACAGAACGAGCAGTATGGCTGGTGGCATTGTCATGCTGGGGCGTCATGTTAGGATGAGCCTGCAGGAAGTGTATCACATGAGGGAGGAGGATGTCTTCCCTGTAATACACAGCGTTGAGAATGCCTGCAATGACAACAAGCTCAGTCCAATGATACTGTGACACACCGCCCCAGACCATGACCGACCCCCAGCCAAAAACGATCCCGCTCCAGAGTACAGGCCTCGGTGTAACGCTCATTCCTTCGACGATAAACGTGAATCCGACCATCACCCCTGGTGAGACAAAACCGCGACTCGTCAGTGAAGTGCATTTTTTGGCAGTCCTGTCTGATCCAGCGATGGTGGGTTTGTGCCCATAGGCGACACTGTTGCCGGTGATGTCTAGTGAGGACCTGCCTTACAACAGGCCTACAAGCCCTCAGTCCAGCCTCTCTCAGCCTATTGCGGACAGTCTGAGCACTGATGGAGGGATTGTGCGTTCCTGGTGTAACTAGGGCAGTTGTTGTTGCCATCCTGTACCTGTCCCACAGGTGTGATGTTTGGATGTACCGATCCTGTGCAGGTGTTGTTACACGTGGTCTGCCACTGCGAGGATGATCAGCTGTCCGTCCTGTCTCCCTGTTGCTCTGTCTTAGGCGTCTCACAGTACAGACATTGCAATTTATTGCCCTGGCCACATCTGCAGTCCTCATGCCTCCTTGCAGCATGCCTAAGGCACGTTCACGCAGATGAGCAGGGACCCTGGGCATCTTTCTTTTGGTGTTTTTCAGAGTCAGTAGAAAGGCCTGTTTAGTGTCCTAAGTTTTCATAACTGTGACCTTAATTGCCTACCGTCTGTAAGCTGTTAGTGTCTTAATGACCGTTCCACAGGTGCATGTTCATTAATTGTTTATTGTTCATTGAACAAGCATGGGAAACAGTATTTAAACCCTTTACAATGATGATCTGTGAAGTTACTTAGATTTTTACGAATTATCTTTGAAAGACAGGGTTCTAAAAAAGGGACGTTTCTTTTTATATATTTATATAGAGTTTATATATATATATAGTATTTAGAAATTCACCACATTTATGATTTTATATGGGAATCAAAAAGCTTTCATGAATGTTCACCATGTGCTGATGTGCTCAACACTGTCAACAGGCCCCATCATGACATCACAATGTAACGGAAGCCTTGATGTCATTGCTGGTTCCATCTGGCAAGCAACATTTCATTTCCCCTAATTTCATGATAGATCTCTCACAGGGATAGGTTAAGTTCTTATTTTGAGAGTCTTCATATTCATCATCAATGGCTTATCGAGGAAGAAAATCAAGTGAGTTTGACAAACTCCAGAAGGAGAATTCTCAGATGAAGAGCATCATCGAAAACTTGAGGAAGCAAAACATGGCTTTAAACCAACAGGATGACCAGGACAAGTTTTCAAGTTTTGTAAGGCTCATCAGTTTTTCAAACGTTTTTCAAAAATATCACTGTTTATTTTGTGGTTTCATAGACATACAGTAGGCCTACATCCATAAAATATTTAGCTTAAAAGCTTTTTGACACACTGTAGAAACTATTTTGCCTACTTCACTTCTGTTATTCATTTCATACTGTACCACTGTGATCCAGGGCTATCAGGAGAGCTACCCAATCCCAGAGGGCCATCGTGGCTTCATCAGTGATGCCAGACTTCTGCAGATGCAGAGAGCTGAGAGAGAGGCCATGGAAGTAAAGCAAAGAAAGATAAGTGCTATCCATGAGAATTATGTCCGGACTGCTCTCATCGGGGTTGGCAGCACCTTCGCGCACCACTTCGTCCCCTCTATTCAGTGCATTCCGCGGCCGAAAGCTCCACCGCGGCCTTTGCCACGAAGGCTTGAACACATAGCTCTGGCCCCACTGAAGAACGTGGTGGGGGTGGACGGAGCCCAAGTTCGACCCGGATCTCACTCTCTGGAGTCCATCCAGGTAAATAAGTCATTCAGCAGCAGTAGCGTGTGGCCTGTTCCCGTCCCTCCCACTGGAGCTCCCTCCAAGAGGGGCAAGAAGAAGAAGGGCAGGCGGGGAGTCAAAGCCCTGAAAGTCCAGTCAGACCAGGGCTGTGCTGACAACAACGGACCCATTGACCTGACAGAGGAGGTGAGGGACATCGAGGCTCACCTGAAGGAGGAGTCCTGGAAGGTAGGATGGACTTCGAATTTATTGTAAATGTGAAAATGTGCAGTTCAGAATTATACTTGGACTGATAAATTGCCAAAACAGATAGTGGTTCCATGTCTTAAAATCAAATCAAACTGTATTTGTCACATGCGCCGAGCACAACAAGTGTAGACCTTACCGTGAAACCAACAGTGCAGTTCAAGAAGAGTTAAGAAAATATTTACCAAATAAACTAAAGTAAAACATAATAATAATAAAAGTAACACAATGACATAACAATAACGACGCTATATACAGGGGGTATCGGTACCAAGTCAGTGTGCAGGGGGTACAGGTTAGAAAGGATACTCTATTTGACAGCATGATAGAATAGATCCTAGAATACAGGATCTCTCTGTGTATTAGTTTATGTATATACTAGTTCTATATGTATTTCTATGATGGGAGCATTCTTTTCTGGTCTACGCCAAAGGTGGTACATGAGGTGAAGGCCATGGGCAGGAGAAGTTTGGGCTCGGCCATGTCCATGGGGGAAATAGCCACCAGCTCTCTGGAAAGCCTGAGCTCAGTGGATATGAACACCCCTGCGGAGCTCCGTGACTACTTGGATGTCGGGACCCCGGTCAAGTCGCGTGACAGCCCACCCAGGCCTGCTCCCCCTCTTACCAAGCCCAGGAGCAAACTGCCTCGGCCTATAAGGTTCCTTAGCCTGCCAAAGGCTGCCACCGACTCAGGTCAGTCCCTCTCATGTACTCACACTAATGTAAATTAGACAGGGAGATGAAGCTAGGTAGATTGATAGAAAGACAGTAGGAAGGGAAGGGACACAAATGG
The DNA here is from genome assembly GCF_016432855.1 of Salvelinus namaycush. Taxonomy (NCBI): domain Eukaryota; kingdom Metazoa; phylum Chordata; class Actinopteri; order Salmoniformes; family Salmonidae; genus Salvelinus; species Salvelinus namaycush. Next base: position 6,593,330 of record NC_052326.1, read on the forward strand.
CTTTAGCCCAGGGCTAAGACATTTTCCCACACTTGCTTTGCCTGTTTCACAGTGAGATAACCTTTACTCAAGGCTAATTGGACCCTGCTTCTGAGCAGGGTGAGCACCAAGATGTTCTAGTGTGAACTAAGATGTTCTAGTGTGAACTAAGATGTTCTAGTGTTAAAAGCTAAACAGATATGGAAATTAGTAAATGCATAAATACATACAGTTCACAGAGAGATAGATGTCTGCTGTCAACCCATAGACAAGAAGGCAGTCAGTGAGCCAAAGGGCCAAATAAAGAAGAGTCAGGACCAGGCCAGATTGCAGCCCCTGTCCAACCCAGAGCAGGCCCTGACTAAGACCTTCAAGCTGCTCCACTCTGCCTCTGATGACTGGTGAGCATTCACTGTAGACAAGACCAATGGAGCTAGGCTAAAGGAAGCACAGTGTAGTGTCCTTGGAAATGTAGATTTGACCTACAGAGCGTAGAAACTTCTGGAATTAAGAGACCAGAGTCCTAATTGATGAACATCATTATAATGTTTTTGGAAAATGTTGTAGAAATTGCGTACGTTTCTTTCACTGAATTGCAGGGAGAAGAAGATCGAGGGCTTGACCTCTCTTCGTGTGATGGCTCAGAACCACATGGACATACTGATGCCTAAACTCCATGATATCTGCCATGCCATTATAAATGAGGTAGCTGTATTCATTCACTGCCCTATTCATTCATCTGCACAAATCTGCTACATTTGGAGAACAAGTCAAATGATTGTGTCATGTTTCTGATGTTCGTAGGTTGTACTGCTCAACATTAATAGCTGGCCCTGTGCGTGTTATTATGATTCAGGTGAAGAACCTGCGCTCTGCAGTGTCCTGTGCTGCCATGGCCACACTGGGTGACATGTACGTCCACCTCCAGAGGTCCATGGACAGTGAGGTGGAGGGGACGGCACGCGTGCTGCTGCACAAAGCCAGCGAGGCCAACACATTCATCCGGCAGGGCGCCAACTTTGCCCTGGGTCACATGGTACAGAGCTGCACCCCTACCCGTGTCATGAATGCCCTGCTGGTCGGTGGGCTGAGGTAAAGAGGGAGAGGGGTCAATTAACACTCACTAAGGGGTAGATCCGGACTTCCACAAATGTTCACTTTGTCTCACATTGAAAGATTGACTCGAGTGGAAGTTAGGATTCACACCAAACAGCCCTGATGTGACAATGCAATAGATAATTGATATGTAGTGAACTTTCTGGTGCAAAATGGTTAGGTATGACACACATTAGATTAGATTCAACTTTATTGTCATTGAACAAGCACAAGTACAGTACAACGAAAAGCAGTTAGCATCTGACCAGAAGTGCAAATAAGACTGCAAAAAATGTACAAGTAAAACAATTAAGTACAATGTATGTTATTAAGTGGGATGTATAAATGTGCCATGAAGGCAAATGGCAAGTACACATGGCAAGTCTAAATGTGCAATGAAGGCAAATTGAAAGTGCAATGAGGCATGCAACTGAAATGCAGGGATAGCAGCAATGAGGTTACCGAGGTAAAAATGTACAACTGAATTATGTCCTTAATCAGATTTTGCAAAGCAATGTCAGAGTCCAGTAGTACCGTGAAGAGTGCAAAGAGAGTAGTGCAACAAGGTCCCTGAGAGGCAGTACTAAGATGTGGGCAGGTGGATATGGCTAGTGCCGTGCCACAGAGTTCAGCAGGGTTACAGTAGCTGGAAAGAAACTGTTCTTGAGCCTGCTAATGTGGGAATGTAGAGACCTGTACTGCCTGCCTGATGGTAGGAGGGCAAACCGCTTGTGGCATGGATGTGAAGGGTCCCATGCCGCTTGCGCTGGAGGTCTACGATGGCAGGGAGCTGGGCACCAGTGATGTGCTGGGTGGTTTTCACCACCCGCTGCAGGGCTTCCGGTCGGCCACGGAGCACCCGCCAAACCACACTGTGGCGCAGTTAGTCAGATTACTCTCGACCGTGCAGTGGTAAAAGTTCACCAGGATCTTGGGAGACAGGCAGGCCTTCTTCAGCCTCCTCAAAAAGTACCTGTGCTGCTGCACCTTTTTGACCAGGGTTGAGATGTTGAGGGTCCAGGAGAGGTCATCGGAGATGGAGACACACAGGAATTTGAAGCTGGGCACACGCTCCACTTCAGTGCCATCAATGAGAACTGGGGCGTGGCTGCAGCTTTTAGACTTCCTGTAATCCAAAATGCATTTGCATTGAGGGCCAGATTGTTGTCAGTTCACCATGCAGCCAGGTGCTTGACCTCCTCCCTGTAGGCTGTCTCGCCATTGTCACTGATCAGACCTACCACCATGGTGTCGTCTGCGAACTTGACGATGGTGTTGATACCGTGCACAGGAACTCAGTCGTAGGTGAAGAGGGAGTACAGGAAAGGGCTCAGCATGCAACCCTGTGGCACACCAGTGTTCAGGTTCAGGGTTGAGGTGGTGAAGTTGTCTAACCTGACAGACTGGTTGGTCAGGAAGTCCAAAGTCCAGTTACAGAGAGAGGGGCTGATCCCTAGGTCATGGAGTTTGGTGACCAGCCTAGAGGGAATGACCGTATTGAATGCTGAGCTAAAGTCTATGAACAGCATTCTCACATAGGTGTTGGTTTTGTCAGGGAAGAGTGTAAAGCTGTGGAGATGGCGTCCTCTGCAGACCTGTTAGGTCGGTAGGCAAACTGGTGGGGATCCAGTGTTGGAGGGAGACCGGACTTAAAGTAGGCCAAAACCAGTCTTTCGAAGCACTTCATGATCATGGGGGTGAGTGCAACAGGTCGGAGGTCATTCATGCTTGATGCGGTCGACTGGCACAATGGTTGCGGTCTTGAAGCACGTGGGGACAACCGCCTGGGCCAGTGACAGATTGAAAATTAGTATTAGGGCCGGGACAATACCAGTATCGCAATATATTTTCAATGGCAAAAATGAAAAATGAAAACACAAAGCACATCTCACTCTTTGGTCCTTTAAAAACCTGCTGTATGTAAAATATTGTGTGATATAGCTTGGAAAATAAATTAATATTACGTCGGTTTTCCTAAAGAAGTTAAATCCGCTTCGTGTTTTGGATACTGGTATCGTCCCGGACCTAATTAGCAGGGGATGTGTGTCATCTCTACACAAGAACATTTGTTAACACTTCATATGAAAGTGATGCTCCAGAGCAGGGCCGGCTCTAGCCTCTTTAGCCTCTTGGGGAGATTTGGTTTGGAGGCCCCCCCACCAAGCGGGCCCCCAGAAATTATGGCACCCCTCTTGACGGTGGAAAGAAACATGTGCATATTAAAGTTAATTTCCTGTAATTCGACACTACAGTGAATGGTGACCCCGATGTGATATATCTTACAGATACTTTGGACTAAATTTGAGTTTATTCTATTATATTATTCAATTGGGGCAGCAGGTAGCCTAGTGGTTAGCGCGTTGGACTTGTAACCGAAAGGTTGCAAGATCGAATCCCCAAGCTGACGAGGTAAAAATCTGTCGTTCTGCCCCTGAACAAGGCAGTTAACCCACTGTTCCTAGGCCATCATTGAAAATAAGAATTTGTTCTTAACTGACTTGCCTAGTTAAATAAAGATAAAATGAACATGTGGCCTATGTGAAGGCGAATATGCAAGCAATCTATATTTTTGAATTATGGAAATTGACTCGTATTAATGATTTGATCAAGAAAGGCAAGAATGATCTCACATTTGATTCGAATAGGGATGAAATTCTTTAGTACTGGCAATATACACTGAGTATACCAAACCTAGGGGGGCGGGGGGGTCTGGTGAACACGACAGGGTTCTATGGCCGCAGGCAGAACAGCAGAAACAGGGTCAGCAGCACGACCAGGTGGACTAGTGACGGGGACAGCCAGGAGTCATCAGGCCAGATAGTCCTGAGGCATGGTCCTAGGGCTCAGGTCCTCCGAGAGGGGAGAGAGAGAGAGAGAGATGGGAGAATTAGAGGGAGCCTATATAAGATCACACAGGACACCAGATAAGACAGGAGAATTACACCGGATATAACAGAATGACACTAGCCCCCCGTTCAAAGGCACTTAAATATTGTCTTGCCCATTCACCCTCTGAATGGCACACATACACAATCCATGTCCACATTGTCTCAAAACTTAAAAATCCTTATTTAACCTGTCACCTCCCATTCATTTATACTGATTGAAGTGGATTTAACAAGTGACATCAATAATTGGATTCACCTGGTCAGCCTGTCATGGAAAGAGAAGGTGTTCTTATTGTTTTGTATACTCAGTGTATTGACATGCATAAGAAAAATACAAGAGAATGTTAATTCTAAAGCTTGCTGTGTTTTTACTCGGGAAAAACAAATAGCAACACAGCAAACTACTGATGAACTTCCCAGAGGACATCAGAGCGCAACATAGAGTAATTGCAAGCAGAACTTCAAGCATACGAAAAAGAGCATGATCTGACTAGGTCATTTCTACATGACGCGCAGCGAGATTTGTTAGAACAGAGCACAAATAGGCTCCAAAGCGACATGTCTGACTGAGATACAGATAGCTGCACAGTCAGTCCCACCTAGGGTGTGGTGTGAGCGGCCATGCCAGAGTATGTGAGCGGAGTGAGGAGTGGAGCTTGCCCTATTTGACTGGAGCGTGGAGTGAGTTTCCCAGAGGCTGGAGTTTCGGCTTTCTCGCCCCCTCCAATTTGTCTCCAGGAGTGCTCCAGTAGCACTCATTTTACAAGCTCAGGGCATGCCCGGCCCAGCATGCATTTGTAGTCTACTTGTGTGCTGCTATAGCACCTTGCTTTAGCTACTGTCATCTAATATTCTAAATATCTTCATAAAGAAGCTGATAAAACACACAGGTGATAAATCAAGGTGACTTAAAAAGATGGAGGACCAAGAGCAAGAGAGGGAGTGTGGTTATGTAGTGTCCAGAACTAAAGAATGAAAAGACAGGTATCCCGAAAGCATGTACTTACTACGTGGACATGCTAACAGAAAGGAACAAGGTGGGTAGCTAGCAAAGTGTGTCATTTTAGCACATTATTTATGAACAAAAAATGATCTCTAAAAAGTTCCGTTAATTTTCCTTCTATTATCTATACAATATGCCATCATTGATGACATGTTAACTAACTCTATTACCTCTTTCAAGGAGCGTTCTGTTTTGATAGGGATATTTGACCTAAAATTCTTTAGGCCTACCTACAGAAAAAAATACAAATGACTATACATCCCTGCCCAGCCTTGCATTAGTGGCCCAAGCGGTGTTTAGCATCCCAAGTGGCTCTGCAATGGCTGAGAGGGTATTCTCTGCGGCTGGCCTGCTCTCCAGGCACAATCACATGATCCTGAAGCTACAGACTCTGGCCAAACTCATATTTCTAAAAATGAATTCAAAGGCACTGTAGACTGAGCCTAATGAGGCATTTTTCATTTAATTTGTATTTAATTCTAAGTAAGTCAAACAGCATGTATGTGCAATTTATAGACTATAATGAATTATTAAAACAAAATGTTGTTTAAATGCTTAGTGCCTAATGTTCCTGCCAGCCTACACGGAACCCAAACTAGCTGCACACGCCATCGTGCATCAATTTATTTTGTCCCCTTAGACCAAACGCGATCACGACACGCAGGTTAAAATATGAAAACAAACTCTGAAACAATTACATTAATTTGGGGACAGGTCGAAAAGCATTAAACATTTATGGCAATTTAGCTAGCTAGCTTGCACTTTCTAGCGAATTTGTCCTATTTAGCTAACTTGCTGTTGCTAGCTCATTTGTCCTGGGATATAAACATTGAGTTGTTATTTTACCTGAAATGCACAAGGTCCTCTACTCCGACAATTCATCCACACATAAAACGGTCAACCGAATCGTTTCTAGTCATCTCTCCTCCTTCCAGGCTTTTTCTCCTTTGAACTTATATGGTGATTGGCATCTAAACTTTCATAGTATTACCACGATAACCGAAAACACAGTTCGTCTTTCAGTCACCCACGTGGGTATAACCAATGAGGAGATGGCACGTGGGTATCTGCTTCTATAAACCAATGAGGAGATGGGCGAGGCAGGACTTCACAAATAGAACTGACTTCTATTTTAGCCCTTGGCAATGCAGATGCTTGTGCACACGACGCAAGCTGTGTAGTCAGGGTATCAGTGTGTCGCACTCGCAAATGCTTCACAACTGATTTATTTGTAGGCTATCGACTTGAAATAATTGAAACAATATAGCCTAAATAATACATTTCGTATTAGGCTACATGTCTGACTCCTGACCTATTTAGAGTGTTTATATGCTGTTTAATACGACATGTAGCCTATTTGAAATTATGAGTGCTTCTTACAGTCACTTTTTCCTGTTGTTTACTTAAATACTTAATTCAAATCATATGGTTTGGTTTCAATATTTCTAGCCAATATTTGGTTATATACCACGGCTTTCAGCCAATCAGCATTCAGGGCTCGAACCACCCGGTTTATAATTTCAATTATCTCACCAACCCCCTCGTCATCACTCTGGGTAGCAGAGTTTCAGTTGTGTTGACATCTGCAGGTCTGATATCTGATTGGAAGTTCACTTTTATAGTAGCATATTGGTCAACAACTCACATGTTTTTATTCTAACAACTCAGAGGCTTTTATAAGAGTCTTAGATTCATTGTCTCTCTCTTTTTCTTTGTTCCTGACCTGCATGGCCTTTCAGGCTATGACTTCTTTCTCTCCCTCTTTGGTCATGCATAAGGTATTGCATTGTAATGTTTGTTAATGCCTTGTATATGATTTCATAATGTTAAATACCTTTCCACTCTCAGTCCAATTCTTGCTAGTCAATGTCAACTCATTGCCTAATGCTTGCTTGCATATTTTAAGTATCTTTATAGCGTAAAAGATAAACATTTTAATGTATAAATAGTTATATATCAAAAACTACCACACTACAAAGTCAATCCATTTAATATACCATCACAAATGTTTTCATTTAGGCAGGTCTTAAGAAACATGATGATATTAAAACCTCTACGGGATCAGTGTCCACCCCGCGGGACGGTTGAGCTAACGTAATGTGATTAGCATGAGGTTGTAAGTAACAAAAACATTTCCCAGGACATAGAAATATCTGATGGGCAGAAAGCTTAAATTCTTGTTAATCTAACTGCACTGTCCAATTTACAGTAGGTATTACAGTGAAAGAATATCAATCTATTTGTTTGAGAAGAGTGCACAATTTATTGATGAACCAATTAGGCACATTTGGGCAGTCTTGATACAACATTTTGAACAGATATGCAATGGTTCATTGGATCAGTCTAAAACGTTGCACTGACACTGCTGCCATCTAGTGGCCAAAATCAAAATTGCTCCTGGGCTGGAATAATACGTTATGGCCTTTCTCTTGCATTTCAAAGATGATCGTACAAAAAACAAGTTATTTTCTATGTATTATCGTTTACCAGATCTAATGTGTTATATTCTCCTACATTAATTTAACATTTCCACAAACTTCAGTGTTTCCTTTCACATGGTATCAAGAATATGCATATCCTTGCTTCAGGTCCTGAGCTACAGGCAGTTAGATTTGGGTATGTCATTAAAATTGAAGGGTCCGATCCTTAAGAGTTTCTTTCAAAATAACAGAATAGCATATTGTGAGTTTAATTATGTTACTGTGCTTAGTTAGCCAAAGCTCGACTTCAAGTTCCGTCTGCCATCAAGTCGAAACGGTCCTATGGCAATATGTTTTCACCGTGGTGACGGAAAAGGGATATGGCTTGAAAACGTATCTCAATCCAGGGATGGAAGATATCGCTGTACTCCTAATTGTTCCATTATCCAAGCCTCGAAATCGAGAAGATTGAAATACTGCTAGTTTTTAATTAGCTGCCTTTTTCATCAGCATGCTAGGTTATTCCACAACACTTCCGGCAACAACTCACCCGACGCTAGACGTCACATTTGAATGGAATCACATTTTTTTGTTATGTCTTATACTTCCTTGTGTTGTGTACTTCTTATTTTACCATTGTGTTATTTAGATTACTTTTAGCCATTGGTGGAGAGGTACTGTCTACTGATGTGTGCTACCCTTTGGGGAGTAACAAGTCATTTATAAACATTTATAAAGTATATATAGTGAACACTTTAGATCAGGGGCTATTAGTGAGGCACTGAGGTATTAGTAAGTGCATGTACTCACATTCATAAATGCACTCATTAATAAATACACCATTCGTGACATTTATAGATGCATTTAAAAATATGTATATAAATGGTGAGTCAAATTATTAATCAACCATTGACAAATGCCTTGACAATAACTCCTTTATAACTGGTTTATAGTACATTAGTAGTACATTATTAATCATTTACAAATTGTGAACATACTATGATCAAACACCTCATTAATTATCTGATAAATCATGAACAAATCATTTAAAATAGCATTTATAAATGTGTAAATAACTATTTATAGATTTCTTATTGACATTTACAAATGGAATAATAATTAATAAATGGTAAGTAAACTCTTTACAAACAGTTTATAAATGGTATATTAAGGGACCTTAATATAAAGCCTTACCGAACATTTTGATCCATCGATGAGACTTCATCAATACAATCCATTATCATTTGTCTCCTAACTCATGTATCTCTATGACATGTAACTGATGTGCTCTGTTTTTCCTTCCTCAGCCACCGTAACGCTGCGGTGAGGAGCTGCACTGCTCAGCACCTGGAGAGACTGGCTGAGGTCATGGGGATGGCTCGTCTCCTGTCGGGGAAGAAAGACCTCACTGACCGTTTCTTGATTGCCGTCAGTAAACTGGCTGTGGACCCTGCACAGGAAGCCAGGTGGGAAGTTCCTCCTGTAAAGTAGCTTGCTTCAACATAACAGTTAAGGCCGGGATTCAATCCATTGGCTCGCTATAGCACTAGATCGCCGACAATGCAGCTTTTAAAGGTAATTTACTCGAGTCAACATCTGCAGTGTTTACCTCGAATATAAATTGAAATTGCATTTAAAAGCCACATTGTCGGCTGTATACAGCATCTATGCTAAAGGGTGTCATGGATTGAATTGCGGATTTCAGGTATTCCAAAACAACCACAGGTAGTAACACAAATAAGTGCTACGTGGCACAGGAAAATCCAAGTCCAGGCACTCATGTGGGTTTGGAAGTTAAAAAGCCAAAAGCTTAGCCGGGATGTTTGGCCGGCAGGGATGTTCTTCTCCCATCGCCAACTAGCGACCTCCTGTGGGGGGGCGGGGTGCAATGCACGCTGACACGTTCGCCAGGTGTATGGTGTTTCCTCCGACACATTGGTGCAGCTGGCTTCCAGGTTAAGCGGTCATTGTGTCAGAAGCAGTGCGGCTTGGCTCGGTTGTGTTTCGGAAGACGCACGGCTCTCGACCTTCGCCTCTCCAAAGTCCTTACGAGAGGTGCAGCGATGGGACAAGATTGTAACTACCAATTGGATACCACAAAATTGGGGTAAAAAATTACAAATGTAAATGAGTCCAAATAGTCAGTACCTGATTCAGTTTCCTTCCTTCTGTTTGGTGCCTAATGAAGACAACCCTACTTGATCACAATGGTCGGCCTGAGCCAAGCGCTGTGCAGATTCGCTAAAATTTTCATATTAACGAACGGTTAATACCCAGTTGTTAGATAGTTGAGATGATTTGTAGATCAGGTAATGCGGTGCATTACTCAAACCGACCCTCTTGCAAATTCTACCTAATGTATGTCTTATTTTGATGGGATATTTTTTCTCAGGTTGCCATCAATTGAGTACTGTTTTTAATCACTGACAGTAGAAATTATTTGATATGTTGCACGTTTAAGATGATATTAATATATTTTTCCACAGGCATCATGGTCGCAATATCTTGAGAAACCTGGCCACCAATGGCGACTTTGCTAAAATGTGGGACAAATTCGCTCCGAGGAAAGAGCGAGAATCCTTGAGGGAGGTCATCTCAAAGGTTAACCTCAAAGAAAGGTACATTCTCTCTGGATGATTAGAAGAAGTGTGACAAATGAGCTGATATGATTACAGAAATCCAATCCCACTGGGCACAGATATCAGTTCAATGTCTAGTTTTGATTTAAATTTGGGAACTCAACCAAAATGTGAAATCGACCAAAAATGTTGGTTAAAAGTTGGGTGAAAAAAAATCTAATTGTTTTCCACGTTGACTCACCGTCATCACATAGATTTTTTTGTTGTTGAAATGAGGTGGAAACAACGTTAATTCAACCAGTTTTGGCCCAATGGGATGAATTTAATATACTGTAAGATTATAGCTTTGTCTTTTCTCTTTTTCAACAGGAATATCTGAATAATCCCCAACTTGACTATATATTTGTATCTAATAATTTGCACATTTCCCAACTTGACTATTATGCCCTCCAGTCCCCAAACTCCAATATTTTCGCTCATTCTAAGAAATGTGACACTATCATCCACTATCATCCCCATGTAAATGCATCTTTAAACTGCATTGACTCCTTGTCCAAGTCCTGAATCCACTATAAGGCAATATGAACCACATTCAAAGCACTATATTACCTTTCCTCGAAGTTCCTATCTGATCTACCAGCTCAATAGTGGTCTACTGAAACCATACTCACCATCTCAGGGGGTGCTCAGATCATCAACCACTGACCTCCACACCATCCTCAAAACCAGCAGTCCTCTTTTGGAGGCAGATTGGTCAGTGCTCCTGTATGGCCCCAACATTGTCGATTTTCATCCAATAGTTCTGGACTATGAGAACATTCTTTGGACAATAAAATTTGGTAAAATGGAAGCTGGCTACAGTCTCAGTTTTATCCTCCAAGACAGTGTGAGGATGTGTAACAACAATACCTGTGGTTTAACTTGATGACCATGGCCAGATTACCGAATGGGCACGCAGGGCACCTGCCCTGTGGGCCCGACCTCCAGGGAATATCATCATATCATCCAAAACTAAAAGTATAGTGGATGTATATTACAGTACGTGGACGTTTTACAATTCGTGAGCTCGTTTCATAGTTTGTAGCCATGTTTTATATACATTTGTGCTCATTTTGGTAGAAATTCGTGAGCATTTAAAAAAATTGAAAGGGGATGTTTTATATCAATTTGCTTACTGGTGCTCTTCCATGCCGTCCCTAGGAGGGGTGCGTCACTTGAGTGGGTTGAGTCACTGACGTGATCTTCCTGTCTGGGTTGGCGCCCCCCCCCTTGGGTTGTGCTGTGGCGGAGATCTTTGTGGGCTATACTCGGCCTTGTCTCAGGATGGTAAGTTGGTGGTTGAAGGTATCCCTCTTTGGCCCTGTCCTGGGGTATCGTCGGATGGGGCCACAGTGTCTCCAGTCTCAGCCTCCAGTATTTATGCTGCAGTAGTTTATGTGTCGGGGGGCTTGGGTTAGTCTGTTATATCTGGAGTTTTTCTCCTGTCTTATCTGATGTCCTGTGTGAATTTAAGTATTCTTTCTCTCTCTAGGCCCTAAAAATTGTCGAAGGCTCCAGCCACCCAAGTCATAGACTGTTCTCTCTGCTACTGCACAGCAAGCGGTCCCGGAGAGCCAAAAGGCTCCTTAACAGCTTCTACCCCTAAGCCAAAGCAATGCTGAACAGTTATTCAAATGGTTACCCGGACTATTTGCATTGCCCCCCTTATTTTATTCATATTTGTTATTATTTTCTGCACTGACTCTCTTGCACAGGCTCGATATACACTCACTGGACTCTAACCATTCACTTACACATACTACACTGACACTCCAAAACACACACACACAAAATGGCTTAAGGACAACAAAGTCAAGGTGTTGGAGTGGCCATCACAAAGCCCTGACCTTAATCCTATAGAACATTTGTGGGCAGAACTGAAAAAGCGTGTGCGAGCAACGAGGCCTACAAACCTGACTCAGTTACGCCAGCTCTGTCAGGAGAAATGGGCCAAAATTCACCCAACTTATTGTGGGAAGCTTGTGGAAGGCTACCCGAAACGTTTGACCCAAGTTAAACAATTTAAAGGCAATGCTACTAAATACTAATTGAGTGTATGTAAACTTCTGACTCACTGGGAATGTGATGAAAGAAATACAAGCTGAAATAAATCAATCTCTCTACTATTATTCTGACATTTCACATTTTTTAAATAAAGTGGTGATCCTAACTGACCTAAGACAGGGAGTTTTTACTAGGATTAAATGTCAGGAATTGTGAAAAACTGAGTTTAAAAGTATTTGGCTAAGGTGTATGTAATCTTCCGACTTCAACTGTATATTTCCCCTATAGGAAACAATGGTACGACCTCAGAGTTCCATGAGCAATTTTTTGTTTTTGTTTACGTTACAACGTGGGCAGGTCTCATTGCTAACAATAGCGAAGCAGGCATTGTGACGTAGAACAATGGGCTGGGAATAGTACAAATAGGCGCTGGCAGTGTGAAAAATGCCCTAAAATAAGGCCTGTTTTTTTGTGAATATTTCAAAACTCCGGCAAGCAGCTGGGATATGGTAATATTATGAAACTGGGCTCCACGGCGGATGCAATGAACTAGTTTTTTTATCCGAAAAAAGCATTGTTAAAAATGTCATGAGTCCAGCCTAACTGGAGCATCTAGGCTAGTCACTTCTCAGGGAAAGGATGCTCTTCAGTCGGCCTCTTGTCCACGAAGTGATAGGAACACACATAGGGTCGGTTTGGTGGTTTCTTCAAGTTCAATGCTTTGAGCCAAAGCCAAAGAGACTCCTCATCCATAGGAGGTGGGTGCAAATCAAAAGGTGCACAGCTGCACAACTGCACTCCAATCTCAAAAAGGTTTGGTGGTCAAAACCATCCTTCTCCATGAACAGCTTCAGTTTCTGCCAGTTATTGTGGCATCCCCTTACCGAACATGAAATGCCCGTTTTGCATGAATACATGTTTGGGAAGTTATTTGAGTTAGTTAGCTAGCTAGCTGCGAACTACTGGCCGGAAGTGCTTAACCGGAAGTCCCCCACAAAACAAATATAAACAGTCCCCGCCCATACTTCTGTTGAAAACGGGACAGAATCAAACCAATCAGTTATAAGTATATAGTGGGTGAAGGCATTCACAGCCGACCGCTCAGTCGGGTGAGGGCATTCCAGCCAACCATTTTTTACTTGGTCGTTCTAGACGGATTTTAGGTACCACCAGTTTTTTACATGGTCCGTCATTTCTCCGGATTTAGCTACCAATAGATTTTACAGATAACCAAGATACATGTAATACCCTTGTTTGAACCAGGTATTGAGTTTATTCTTGTTAAAAACAAGTATTGAGTTTATTTGTTATAATTAATTGGTATTTTATTTAAAAGGTGATTGAATTGCTACTAAATTGTAATGTTGTTAATTTAATGCATTTCTTTTTGAATAAATATTATTTAATGTATCAGTGAATAGTTGGGTTTACTTTGAAGTTTAAGTTTTGACCAATAAGGTCGCTTGTTAAGCTGTGGCCAATGGGAGAGTGAACCTGGTTAATGGAACGCTTGGGAAAAAAGAGAGGGAGAAAAGGATGGACGTTTTACATTAGAACCGTTGGTGAAGAAAATGATAAAAGAAGACGACAAAACCCATACCAGACATGAAGGGAAATACCGATTTTATAAGAGAGTTGTTATAATTTTGTTTAGACTTAGTAAAGACTGAAGCTACCGTCTCATCGTGGAGGTATTTGACAGCCTTGAGGTTAGCCTAGCATCGTTTAACACCGAGAGATAATTGCCTGGGAAAGCTTAACGAGTTCGTGTTCCCATGGGATATCGGTTACGGCTAAGGAGTACTGTCTGCATTCATAGCGGTGCTTGCTGTGGATTTTGTGAGGAAACCTGCAAGGAACTGACATACTTCGCTGAAGGAATATCTACAAGTAGTGAGTAATCACAACGTGAGATGCTTTTTGACTTTGTCATCGTTTTTTTTTTTTTTTTTTTTTTTGAGCTCCAATGCACGCCAACGGGTTATTGTAGCGACCCGCACAGACAGCGGTGTGTTATGTGGTAGGCTATTAGTGGGTTGTGTTGTACTTACCAGTGTTCGCGGGGTCCGACATGCCAATCAACCTGCTATCTGCCAATCACGGGGATGCCTGGAATGTTCTGATGCCGGGCATCCTGGTGTTTGGCGGAGGGGGGTTGGGCAGGGGGATGGAGCATTGGAAGTTAAGACCAGGTTTAGCCATTGTTCTCTCTTACGTCTGGGCTTCACAAGATAAGGTCAAGATTGGCTTGTGGGGTATATTTCGTTTATTTGCCGTGGGCTACGGCCAAACAGTAGCCAGTGTAAAGTTGGGTTAATAAACCGTCAATTCGTAAACTCAACCCTCTGTCTGGACAATTGTTCCTTTATGATCTTGTCAGGTCATTACATTATTAAGTAAGTTTTAAATAATTTGGATATGGGTTGTGCACGACTCATTGGGGTTGATCATTTTTATTTATTTTTGATGTTGTGCTATGAAAATGTAATCCTACACATATTGAACCTTATGTGTGTTGCCTTGGTGGAGTCATGGGAGCAATGACTGTTTCGCCTAAATTACACTATATTGGCATCGAAATACGATGACATTGCTAAAGTAGCCAAATATTTAATAGGACAAGACTGCCATTATCATCAAGTCAACGAATTTACTTTTGACAGGAGGCAATGTTGTCATTAGCTAGCAAAGTTTGTAAGAAAAAATGTGGTGGGCTCCACTCAATCTCTTAGCTAGCTAACGTTACACTGCAACTAAAGTCAATCTGGAAACCTCAAAATGAAGACACAAGGTTTTGCTACTAATAAGTTGCGTTCTTTAGAAATTACATTGTGATTTTGAGCCACAGTAATGCACTTTAGACCAAATCTTCATGAGTGCCTATTGAGGATGTATCGAGTAAATGTTCAGCCGGCCGTCCTGGCAGTCCTAAAACAAATGTTTTTAACAATATTGTGATGAAACGTGCAACCCATGTATAGCTCAGTAGTCTCAGAACCAAGTTGTGCATGCATGCTGGCCATCTAACGTAAACTCACTCACTTTTGTTTATCGCCTTGCTCCGTACAATTGACCTTATTTTAGCGCCCAAACGTAATACTTCCAGATCAACTGTAATGTCAATTAGAGGTCGACCGATTATGACTTTAACGCTGATACCGATTATTGGAGGACCAAAAAAAGCCTTTACCGATTAATTGGCCGAAATATAAAACATTTATTTGAAATAATGACAATTGCAACAATACTGAATCAACACTTATTTTAACTTAACAAAATACATCAAAAAAATCAATTTAGCCTCAAATAAATAATGAAACATGTTCAATTTGGTTTAAATAATGCAAAAACAAAGTGTTGGAGAAGAAAGTAAAAGTGCAATATGTGCCATGTAAGAAAGCTAACATTTAAGTTCCTTGCTCAGAACATAAGAACATATGAAAGCTGGTGGTTCCTTTTAACATGAGTCTTCAATATTCCCAGATAAGACGTTTTAGGTTGTAGTTATTATAGGACTATTTCTCTCTATACCATTTGTATATCATGTACCTTTGACTATTGGATGTTCTTATAGGCACTTTAGTATTGCCAGTGTAACAGTATAGCTTCCATCCCTCTCCTCGCCGCTACCTGGCCTCGAACCAGGAACACATCGACAACGGCCACCCTCGAAGCAGTGTTACCCATGCAGAGCAAGGGGAACAACTACTCCAAGTCTCAGAGCGAGTGACGTTTTAAACGCTATTAGCGCGCACTCCGCTAACTAGCTAGCCATTTCACATCGGTTACACCAGCCTATTCTCAGAAGTTGATAGGCTTGAAGTCATAAACAGCGCACGAAAGTGCTGTTTGAATGAGTGCTTACAAGCGTGCTGGTGCCTACCATCGCTCAGTCAGACTGCTCTATCAAATCATAGACTTAATTAGAACATAATAACACACAGAAATACAAGCCTTAGGTCATTAATATGTTTGAATCCGGAAACTATCATCTCAAACAAAACGTTTTTTCTTTCAGTGAAATACGGAACCGTTCTGTATTTTATCTAATGGGTGGCATCCATAAGTCTAAATATTCCTGTTACATTGCACAACCTTCAATGTTATGTCATAATTACGTAAAATTCTGGAAAATTAGTTCGCAATGATCCAGGCGGCCCAAACTGTTGCATATACCCTGACTGCGTGCAATGAACGCAAGAGAAGTGACACAATTTCACCTGGCTAATATTGCCTGCTAACCTGGATTTCTTTTAGCTATATATGCAGGTTTAAAAAAATATACACTTCTGTGTATTGATTTTAAGAAAGGCATTGATGTTTATGGTTAGCTACACGTTGGAGCAACGACAGACCTTTTTCGCGAATGCTCACCGCATCGATTATATGCAACGCAGGACACGCTAGATGAACTAGTAATATCATCAACCATGTGTAGTTAACTAGTGATTATGATTGATTGATTGTTTTTTATAAGATAAGTTTAATGCTCGCTAGCAACTTACCTTGGATTCTTACTGCTTTCGGGTAACAGGCGGGCTCCTCGTGAGGCAGGTGGTTAGAGCGTTAACCGTAATGTTGCGAGGTAAAAATCTGTCGTTCTGCCCCTGAACAGGGCAGTTAACCCACCGTTCCTAGGCCGTCATTGAAAATAAGAATGTGTTCTTAAATGTCTTGCCTAGTTAAATAAAGGTGTGTGTTAATATATATATATATATATACACTGCTCAAAAAAATAAAGGGAACACTAAAATAACACATCCTAGATCTGAATGAATGAAATATTCTTATTAAATACTTTTTTCTTTACATAGTTGAATGTGCTGACAACAAAATCACACAAATTATCAATGGAAATCAAATTTATCAACCCATGGAGGTCTGGATTTGTAATCACACTCAAAATTAAAGTGGAAAACCACACTACAGGCTGATCCAACTTTGATGTAATGTCCTTAAAACAAGTCAAAATGAGGCTCAGTAGTGTGTGTGTGTGGCCTCCACATGCCTGTATGACCTCCCTACAACGCCTGGGCATGCTCCTGATGAGGTGGCAGATGGTCTCCTGAGGGATCTCCTCCCAGACCTGGACTAAAGCATCCACCAACTCCTGGACAGTCTGTGGTGTGGCGTTGGTGGATGGAGCGAGACATGATGTCCCAGATGTGCTCAATTGGATTCAGGTCTGGGGAACGGGCAGGCCAGTCCATAGCATCAATGCCTTCCTCTTGCAGGAACTGCTGACACACTCCAGCCACATGAGGTCTAGCATTGTCTTGCATTAGGAGGAACCCAGGGCCAACCGCACCAGCATATGGTCTCACAGGGGGTCTGAGGATCTCATCTCGGTACCTAATGGCAGTCAGGCTACCTCTGGCGAGCACATGGAGGGCTGTGCGGCCCCCCAAAGAAATGCCACCCCACACCATGACTGACCCACCGCCAAACCGGTCATGCTGAAGGATGTTGCAGGCAGCAGAACGTTCTCCACGGCGTCTCCAGACTCTGTCACGTCTGTCACATGTGCTCAGTGTGAACCTGCTTTCATCTGTGAAGAGCACAGGGCGCCAGTGGCGAATTTGCCAATCTTGGTGTTCTCTGGCAAATGCCAAACGTCCTGCACGGTGTTGGGCTGTAAGCACAACCCCCACCTGTGGACGTCGGGCCCTCATACCCCCCTCGTGGAGTCTGTTTCTGACCGTTTGAGCAGACACATGCACATTTGTGGCCTGCTGGAGGTCATTTTGCAGGGCTCTGGCAGTGCTCCTCCTTGCACAAAGGCGGAGGTAGCGGTCCTGCTGCTGGGTTGTTGCCCTCCTACGGCCTCCTCCACGTCTCCTGATGTACTGGCCTGTCTCCTGGTAGCGCCTCCATGCTCTGCACACTACGCTGACAGACACCGCAAACCTTCTTGCCACAGCTCGCATTGATGTGCCATCCTGGATGAGCTGCACTACCTGAGCCACTTGTGTGGGTTGTAGACTCCGTCTCATGCTACCACTAGAGTGAGAGCACCGCCAGCATTCAAAAGTGACCAAAACATCAGCCAGGAAGCATAGGAACTGAGAAGTGGTCTGTGGTCACCACCTGCAGAACCACTCCTTTATTGGGGGTGTCTTGCTAATTGCCTATAATTTCCACCTGTTGTCTATTCCATTTGCACAACAGCATGTGAAATTTATTGTCAATCAGTGTTGCTTCCTAAGTGGACAGTTTGATTTCACAGAAGTGTGATTGACTTGGAGTTACATTGTGTTTAAGTGTTCCCTTAATTTTTTTGAGCAGTGTATATATCTTTTAAATCGGTGTCCAAAAATACTGATTTCCGATTGTTATGAAAACTTGAAATCGGCATTAACTAATCGGCCATTCCGATTAATCGGTCGACCTCTAATCTCAATACCATTGTAAAGCACAATTTCTCCACTTTCCAACAGAATCAATTACATTAACTCCACGCTGCCCGTTTCTGCATAATTCTACAAGGCAATGAGCTCCGTCGGGTCTTTCTAAAAATGGCGGGAGGGGAAGCAAAACTAATGCGTGGTAGTGAGGAGAGTGGTGTGTGGCAACTGCTTTTTTTCCACTCGATCTGTCCAACTTATCACCTTATCGCCTCTAAAGTGTAAATAAAACGCTATAAAGAGTACATAATGTGTCATTACATACCTATTTGAAGGTTTGTGTCGAATTTGAATCAGGTATTTAGGGCAGTGCTAAAGTGATCTTCAGATGTAAACAGCTGTTTTGAGAGTCATGATGCTTGCAGTGATGACGCAAAAAATGCCTAGGTCTTACCCCCGCCACTGTCCATTTCTTGTTTTTAAACGATGAGAGAAGTGCTACACCTGGTGGAGAGATTGAAAGACAGAAATAGTTGCTTTATGCGTGCTGAAAGTTACGGCATGACACGTCACGATGTAACGCTGAGTCTGTTTTTTTAAAAACTTTTCTCCAATAGTATAGAGCCATTACCATGTCGATCAACGCTTGAATAGAAACGTAGTTCACACCCCAGATTTTGAAGTCAACACAGTCGCTATAGTCCCATTAGTTTTCTTTGCAGCCTCGTTTGAATGTCGCGGTTGCGCACATTTGTACGGAATGGGGTGAGTTTACGTTACTAGATTTTGTTCTGGGGGCAGACCAACCTCAGATCATTTTGTATCATTATAGTTTTAAAAATGTAACCTTAATTTAACTAGGCAAGTCAGTATGTATTCTGTATGTAAATCTGAGACACTCCAGTTATGGTATGTATTAATTTCTGGTTGTCCATCAGCCATTTTGTATGATGTTACAATTCGTATTATGTTCCAAATTTGCAAAACGTACAATATGTAACAAATTTGGTACACGTATTATATGTTAAGAATTTGTGAAACGTATGATATGCTACAAATTCTAGCTAGGTGTGTAGCGTTAGCTACCTGGTTGGCATTAGCTAGGCTAGGGGTTTGGGTTAAGGTTAGGGTTGGGAGTTGTGTTTAAAGGGGAAGGGTTAGCTAAAATGGTTAAGCTTATGTTTAGGTTAGCTAACATGCTAAGTATTTGAAAGTAGCTTAACTTCTCTGCGCTACGGATCCCTTTAGCGGGATCATTTTCCTAAACAACCGCTGAATTGCAGGGTGCAAAATATTACAAAAAATATTTATAATCATGCAATCACAAGTGAAATATACCAAAACACAGCTTAGCTTGTTGTTGATCCACCTATCGTGTCAGATGTTGAAAATATGCTTTACAGAGAAAGCAATCCAAGCTTTTGTGAGTGTATGCTAGAACAGCTAGCCCCAAATTAGCATGGTCACGAAAGTCAGAAAAGCAATAAAATTAATCGCTTACCTTTGATAATCTTCGGATGTTTGCACTCACGAGACTCCCAGTTACACAAATGTTATTTTTGTTTGATAAATATTACTTTTATAACATAAAAACGCCATTTGGGTTGCGCGTTATGTTCAGAAAACTACAGCCTCGTTCCGTTCGACGAACATTCCAAAAAGTATCCGTAATGGTCGTAGAAACATGTCAAATGTTTTTTATAATCAATCCTCGGGTTGTTTTTAACAAACAACATAATCGATAATATTTCAACCGGACCGTAACCTATTCAATAAGAGAGAAAAGGAAAATGGAGAGCTTCCCTCTCGCGCAGGAAGTATTCAGAGGACACCTGACTACTTTTGAAAAATCTCGTTCATTTTTCAAAATAAAAGCCTGAAACTGTCTAAAGCCTGGTCATAGCCTGAGGAAGCCATTGGAAAATGAATCTGGTTGATACCCCTTTAAATGGAAGAAAGACTGGCCAGGAAACACAGATTTTTAAAAGAAAAAATCACGTCCGGGTTATATTCTCAGGTTTTCGCCTGCAGAATCAAGTTTGTTATACTCACAGACAATATCTTGACAGTTTTGGAAACTTTGGAGTGTTTTCTATCATAATCTGTAAATTATATGCATATTCTACGATCAGGACCTGAGAAATAGTCTGTTTACCTTGAACGTTATTTATTTATTTTTTAATTATAAAAAAATCTGACCCCTAGCGTTAAGAAGGAAAGAAATTCCACAAATTAACTTTTAAGAAGGTACACCTGTTAATTGAAATGCATTCCAGGTGACTACCTCATGAAGCTGGTTGAAAGAATGCCAAGAGTGTGCAAAGCGGTCATCAAGGAAAAGGATGGCTACTTCGAAAGATCTGAAATATAAAATATATTTTGATTTGTTTAACACTTTTTTTTTGCTTACTACATGATTCCAATTGTGCTATTTCATAGTTTTGATGTCTTCACTATTATTCAAAAATTTTACAATCTTAAAAATAAAGAAAAACCCTTAATTTGAGTAGGTGTGTCCAGACTTTTGACTGGCACTGTATATATTGTGATATTGCAGATATGATAAACCTGGACATGCTCCAACTGAAACGTTCCCTCCTGTCAGTATTGATGTTGAATGGCCTTAACACTTTTTTTGTTCTCTCCCATCCCCTGTAGGTTTGTTGAACATGAGTGGAAATGAAACTCCAGCACACTGGTAGCACTATAGATGTGTGAGTATAACTTTTCCAGGTGAGTTGAACCTGCCTGTGGGTGCGGTGGGGATATTCCTGGGAGGTCTACTGATGAAGAGGTATAAGCTTGGTGTTGTGTCTGGAGCCCAGCTGTCTTTCGTCACCTCCTTCATGGCCTACCTCCTCCTCCTTCTGCAGTCTGGCACTAAGTGTGACAACGTTAAGGTGGCTGGTCTGACTGTGTTCTACAACGGGTAAATATGACATCTGATTGGTTGGTTGGTGGGTGGGTTGATAAAAACAAGTTCTGATCAGTGGAATATGAGGGAGAGTTACCCGATGTCCGCTGTCTTGGATTTGTCTCTAGGAGCCCAATTCTTCACCAAACTGGACCTCCGCAACGCTTAAAATCTGGTGAGAATCAGGGAGGGAGATGAGTGGAAAACTGCCATTAACACCCCAAGTGGTCACTGAGTATTTAGTCATGGCCTTTGGAATATCGAACTGCCCGGCAGTCTTTCAAGCATTGATCAATGACGCTCTTAGAGATTTGTTGAATCGGTTCGTCTTTGTTTACCTCGATGACATCCTGATCTTCTACAAAAACCACTCCGGAACACATATGGCCCTGTCCCACCTCAGTCAAGCACGTTTTCGCAGGAATCCCGAGGCTGACAGGGCATTCGTAGAGCTCAAGGGACGTTTCAACTCCGGACCCATCCTCGTTCATCCTGATCCTACTCGTCTCTTTGTGGTAGAGGTGGACGCCTTGGATACCGGAGCTGGTGCGGTACTTTCACAGCGGAACGAGGAGGACAAGAAACTGCACCCATGCGCCTTTCTCTCCAAGCGGTTCTCGCCAGCGGAAGTTAACTACGATGTAGGCAACCGGGAGCTCTTGGCAGTTAAGTGGGCCCTTGAGGGGTGGAGACACTGGTTGGAACCACTGCTTCATCTTCTGGTCTCTTCTCTGCACCTGGGTCCAACTTTACCACATCACAGTTAAAGCATCTCTTAATCCCTTCTCTTAACATGTATGGCCCCAAAACATAATCAAGCAGCTGACCAATTACGCAAGACTTTAGTTCTAAGGTAACTGAGATTAATCAACAACTGGATACATTTCTTTATTTCTAAAGTGAAACTATCCTCCGCATTGGAGTATCTCTACAAGCACAAGTTTAACCAGTATTTCAGTTGTTATACCGTCCCATGAAGAAGTGTGGCAGGCCTGTGAGGAAGGATCCTACAGCCATGAGGAAACAGCCCATAGCAATGAGCCTGGTCCGGTGCAGTTTCGCCCCGAAATGACTGACCACAGCCAGGAACAGCAGGTTACCTGCAAGAAACCACAACAGTACAGTAGCCAGGAATCGCAAATGATAAACGCTGTTTAATATATATTTTTTTTTTATCAGTTTGGATACTAGGCTGCAACTGGGCCAACATTTAGTTTTTGCAGGGGGGTGTTGTAAGAGGCTTAATACAGTTGTATTCCAGCCACTAGGAGGTACTCTGGTGAAGCCCATGGGAAATAAAGAAATTTAGGAATTCAAAATGCATCTAAATATATTTCGTTCTGTCTATGGAATACATCTAAAAAAAATAATAATAATAATATATGTATAAAATATAATTGTCTGTACAGTAAGTAAATGTAGGAAATCCAAAATGCACAAATTGTTTTTCTAATGTCTAAAATAAAATGTATGTGTATAATATATACTTGTCTGTAAAGCAATACAGAAGCAATAAGGATTGTAAATGATGATAGATCACATCAAATTAATGTGAACACGAGGACACAAAGGAGAGATTTAATTAAAAGATCATCTTTTAATACATTTTTAATGCATAAAAAATCTGTATGGCAAATCCGCTCTGGGCAAATGGACTGTTGGACAAAAATAAAAAATAGTTAACATCCTTGCTACTTCAGCCATTTGCTATGTTAAAGTAAAATCTCAGTTAATGATGAATGGATACAATTTGGAAGGATTTTCCAGAGTCATACCTCAGTAGGGTAGAGTGTCAGGTGGCACAACCATTGGTGCCATGAGGTCAAAGTGTGAAGGAGGGAGCAAGCCAGAGAGCTGTCTAGGAAGCAGTCCAGGCCCATGGCTTGGAGGCTTTGAGTTGGTCCCATAATTGTAATGCATTGTAGGGTATCTGCTGGTAGTGGGAAAGGTGTTAGCAGGAGACCACCAGGGACATCTATGATTGGCTGACAGTCTTGGTTAAACAACATGTATTCTAAAGCAATATTCACCTGCTTTCATAGAGTAAGGATTCACTCCTTTGGGGACACTGCCAGTGTTCCCCTGATATCCATATGTCCCCATCGGTGGGGGTGGTGGTACACACTTGGTCTGTAAAACACATGAACACATTTTCCAAATTGTTAGTAATAATATCACAGTTGAAATACAATGGTTGTTCACTGTTTTTAAGTGTGTACCTCAGCCTTGGGCTCAGTTTTGTTAACCCATCTGTGCAGAGTTGGATCCCAGACAATCTGAGGAGGAAGATATTAGCAATGTGAAGCAAGCCACTTTTTTTTTTATCCACTCAATTGTCTTTACATAGAATAAAGTGTTAATAACCAGTTCCGTACAGATCTGTCTTTGTCCTCAGGTAGATGAACCTCCTTCTTATTAACTCTTCCACTCCCAAAGACCCAGCTGAGCCAGCCTCCACTGTTATTGTGAACAGCAGGGGTCTCGGGCTCAGCCACCGGCCGGCTTCCAGTCTAGCACTGAGGGTTGGCCTCGGAGTGTTCCGGCTTGGTGATGGACATCATAGCAGGATGCTCAACATATCTAAGTCGGACATCTGTAATAAGTGGGAGAAGTCAGGACAGGTAGAAACGTCTCGCTCTGATACTCTGTTACAACCCAATCTTAACCTACACGCAGTCACAGGGATTACTGGGAGGTTACTCCAGGACTCTGCGATTGCATTGTTTTGGTTGCAAAATCAACACTTTCCTGCATATTATGTGAGGGCTTACAAATTTGACCAATCACCAAACTATTCTGCATAAAATAGTCATCACAATATTATCGCATAGAACTGATCCATTACCACAGTACAAAAAGAGGGCTCACAATTTCAACCAATCACCGCACATTTACTGCATAATATGGTTCAATCAAGCCACACGTCAACATTTTTTTCCCTTGTCAGCGCATTTTTGCAACAAATTGGACAAAACAATTGCATATTGCTATGCAAAATGTCATTGTCGCTGCAAATTTATCTGCAAATATCAAAAAAATTCCATGCGAAATCCTGGAGAGATTCACTGGAGTATGAAAATGTATACACTCACTGCTGTAAGTCGCTCTGGATAAGAGCGGAAGGTGTTCTTAATGTTAGGAAGGTGGAAGGAAGGTGTTCTTAATGTTTTGTTCACATCAGTGTAGCTCAATCCCTAGCATATACTTTCATTTGTATGTGTACTGATACTGTAAATACACATTATGTTAATGTTATCTACAATATATTATACTACCGTAAGCTTCCCTGCTGCAAGGGCATTTCCTCCTACAATTTTGAGCTGATTTTCTTCACTTTCGCAATATTTTGTATCTTTGTCAATTTTCACATTTATTGTGTTTGGAATGGCACTGTTACTACAGGAGATGATGCTATCATAAAGTATTTGATGTAAGTATGTAGGATAATTACCCATAATGCTCATTGACTGAACATTCAAAATTTCCATGGCAATTAGTGACGCATTCACATGCCATCGGAAACTTGGAACATCAGAGTTAAAATTAATGTAAGTTATTAGCGTAGAGCTTCCAAATGGTTGATTCTGATACTTCACAAGTGGGAAACTTGAAATCATCATTCCATAACGAGTTAGCGAATTTCCTAGTTCCGACTTTTAAGGGCCTTCTATGATGTAAGGCAGGTCAGTAACCAAATTATTTTACTGTGCCCAGTCGCACACAGACTTTTATGGTCACAAGTTGCCACCGGTGGATTCAAAATGAGTAGCCTAACAATTATTTACATGGCCCCAGGTACATTTGCAACCAAATTATTTTTCTGTGAGAAATCAATAATAGTTGCACACACAGGGTAACAGTGAGACATTTACAATGAGCAAGATAAGCATAGACGGGAAGTTGACAATAGCTTATTATTAGTGTAAATAAATTGTATTTCTATGGTTGCAGTCCTCAAAGATTGAATTAATCAGATCCAATGATTTACCGCCCGTAGGGTGGGGTACCGCTAGTCATCATTATTATAATCACCATCTCAATCATTATCACCATACCATCATAGACCTATTCTTCTGTATCTGAGACGCATCTGACACTACCTTAGACATGGCAGTCTGCAACTCAATACACTGCCCCTGCATGGTGTTCAGCATCCCCTGCATGTGGTTAATCGACTGCTTAACGTCGTTCAGCAGGATTCGTGGTTCAACATACTGAGATTACGAGAGGCTTCATACCATGCCCATTGGACCATCTTTAGGATTCTTTCTCACTTAACACCAATCTTATTAGGAATGTAACTTTGTGCAAAATATGTTACTATAGTGTTATTTAGAAGGAAAAAAAGTGTACTTTGTCAGGCGCCAAAAGGATGAAGGGATGTCTCCCTGCTCCAGTGAGCTCTGCTGGCAGGTCTTGCTCACTGTTTGAGGAACAGGAGCCAAATTAGAGGAACAATATCTATGGTTGTTCAGCAATGAAACGTTCATGGCATAATGGGGATTGTCCTTCCCTGTGAAAAGAATAACAGCTGGGGTTTACTTTCTCACTTTTAGGTAATGTAATACAATCTTTAAACCCATCAGAAGTGTAGTGCTTACCTCCATGAAAATATTGGTTCATGTTATTTATGGCTGCATTAACCCAATGTTGACCCCTAGTTCCAACTTGTGATGAGAAGGTCTTGATGAAACGATCAAGTCAACATTTTGTTAGACATTTCAGAGATAGCATTAACAATTGTACATGAGACAGTGCTTCCAGATATGAGGTATCTTCCTTCTGAGGTATGTCAAAAAATCTGGTGTGTGAGTACTCACATGAAAGGTATCCATGATTCTAGATTAAGCCAATCATGTATGTGATTACCATCCTATGGGTCAGCAATGGAATGATTGCTACACAGCTTTCAGGCGACTTTATGTGTTGGGCCTGGATGAATCATTGAAATACAAGTAATATTGTGAATTTGTGATGCATAATTGCCATTGTAATTTGGAATATTCCATCAAAGTTATTTGTTTTGACAGTCAAAACAACTAACTCTTACGATTAATCACTTGACTTGAGCAACTTGAGTTGACGGAAGTAGCAACTTTATATTCTGACCTAGACACTGACTTGTGCAACGCCTAATGCATAATCTATGCATGTTATTGGCTCATCATAGTATATAGCAGAGGGTCTCATAGTCCAAAAACAGCATTGGCCATTGGACTGCTCAGTCAAAACAACTCACTTTTACGATTAATCACTTGACTGGAGTAACTTGAGTTCGGAACTGAAACATTAAAAGTAGGCTATAGCTTGACGTATATCCTTACCTTGGACAAGCGTATCTAAAAGGCCTATCCAGTCGTACGTGAAGATACTGTTAAGGCTGCGAAGGTTCAACTGAGATAGGAACAATAGCACACCTGAACTTGGTTAAAATAATTGTTTAATTCAAAAGTTAATAAATGGCAAATACATTTTTCGTATATACGGGTTCAATGTTTCATCACGCAGGATAAGACAGAGAACTGATTTGTTCCTGACAAAGATAATATATATACTCATGACAGAGATAGTTCCCGCTTCCGAGCCGGCCTGTCAGAGTAGAGACTGGGCGTGGTTTAGACTCACCCAGCCTATCGTTGGTGTTGGCGCTTAAGCTGGTCCCAGCCCCTTTGCGCTCTCTGGTGTCCTGTCGCTGTTGCTGTGTAGATTACGCTCCCTCACCCCAGAGACTGAGGTCAGACAGTTCTGCAACATTGTCTGAGCTATTTGCACCTGTATACAATGCCCACTGTTCTCGCTCAAGGCTATCCACAGCTTCCCAGCACACTTATCTGAGGCTAACTGTTACTTCCAGCACACACACACAGACACCCAGGCCAACAGTTGCTAATATTTAATCACATGTGTTATAGTATTGGGTTATAGTGCATAACTCAGAACCTCACAGCTGATCTTCGTGTGTATAGTTTATCTGTTATTGTCTATTGTACATCACAATCAGCAGTCTCCTGATTCACCCCCCTCCCTCTACACCCCTCCTGTGCCTCTCTAAGATTAGCACAGTTTCGGTCACACAGTACAGTGCCCTTCTTAACACACACACATTTCACACTGCTGTTCATATCTTATGCTCAGATACATTTGTTGCATACACACACATATTTCAGGCTGTGGCCTCATGGTTAGGCCCTGAGCACTGGTAAGAGTGAGAACAATGGAAAATGCAGGTTCACATGAGTCAGCAATTCAAACTTTAATGCATAAGAAGCCCTACTAGCTTATAGTTAGTTAAGCATGTCAAAAACCTTATAAAACCCCACAATACCTTTAGGCCAGGGGTGTCAAACTCATTTCGCATCGTGGGCCACATACGGCCTAGGGAGATGTCAAGTGGGCCGGACCATTAAAATTATACCATACTCTGCTATAAATAACCAAAATATCATGTCTTTCCTTTGTTTTGGTGTAAAGAAGCACAAGAACATTAGGAAAATATTGAAATTTAATGAACTATCCTTTTACAAAACATTTCATGAAACACCTCATATTTCCTTAGACAAATGTGCAATTTACTTTTATCATTCACAAATATGCATTGCAACTGATCCCACTGATTGTACAAAGGCACAAAACTTTAATTGGTACTGAAAAATATAGTAATGCACTTTAAGATTAAATGAGACTTTTAAAGAAAGGAATTTTTAAACCACTTACACATACGCATATAAAATCTAAATGTAATCCCTGCGTACACCTTACAAACTAAGGAGAGTGATTTTAAATGTGTAATGAAGAAAGTGTTCGCCTGTCCTGTAAATCTGTAAACTTCATACATGAAACATACATACACATACAATACATACTGAAAATTTATGGAGTTGTATGAACAGTAGAATTCCATCACACAACTTTTGTTTTGAAGCTGCTGACTAACATTAAAGTGCACATTTTTTAAATCACCACAGTAAGGATTCATCTTCACAGAGCTGTATTCTTTCAATGCAAACAGTATCTAAGGCAGCATTTTAAAGGTGTTAGTCTAGTCTGGACTTGTATTTGTTCCTGAAACTTGGCATCTTTTGGCCTGTACAAGTGCATCAACACCAGGTGTCATGTCCTGACTAGCTGTCACTTTCAGAATGTCATTTAAGTGCTTGTTTGTGAGCCTTGAACGCATTTTTGTTTTATTGATATTCATCACTGAGAAAATTTGTTCACAAAGGTAGGTTGTCCCAAACATGCACAAAATTTTAGCAGCCAGGGCTGTTAATTTGGGGTACCCTGGTAGTAGATACTGATAAAATCTGTCCAGACCTACAGAGGCAAATTTGCCCTTCAAATCTGCATCACACTGCAAATCAATTATCTCTAGCTGAATTTCGACCGGCAGATCAGAAGCTTTAACTGTGAAAGGTGAGCGAAAAACTGAAAATTCTGTCTCAAGTTCACCAAATACCTGAAAACGTTTCTCAAACTCCCGCAGTAGTCCTGCAATTTTGTCTTTGTACCGTTTCATGTCCGCATCAGGTCTGGTCACACACACATCTCTCAGACAGGGGAAATGAGCAGGGTTGCCATTTGCCAGTTGCATCTCCCACAAAGTCAGCTTCAACTTAAATGCATGTATGTTGTCAGAAAACTGTGTGACAACTTTTTTGCGGCCTTGCAACATTTTGTTCAGATTGTTCAAGTGTTCAGTAATATCAACCAAGAATGCAAGGTCCCGTAGCCATTCCTGAGATTGTAATTCCAACACCGGTTTTCCTTTTTTCTCCATGAACTGTCCGATTTCCTCTCGTAGATCAAAGAAATGCCTCAGCACAGCGCCTCGGCTTAACCATCTCACTTCAGTGTGGTATGGCAGGCTGTGGGTAATGTTGCTGTCGCTGAGAAGTTTGTCAAACTGACGATGGTTCAGACCTCTGGACCGGATGAAATTTACAGTGCGAACAACCACCTCCATGACGTGGTCCATTTTCAGCGACTTGCAACACAATGCCTCCTGGTGCAAAATACAGTGAAATGTCCAGAAACGATCTCCTCCATTAAGGGCTTGTACTTTGTCTTTGAACTTTGTCGCGACACCTGCTTTCTTTCCGACCATGGATGGCGCGCCGTCTGTAGCCAGGCTGACAGCGCGGGACCAGTCCACTCCAACTCTGTCCAATGCAGCAACGACAGAGCCGAAAATGTCCTCGGCTGTTGTGGTGTCCATCATTGGCACCAACTCAAGAAACTCTTCAGTAACAGTCAATGTCTCATCAACTCCTCGAATAAATATGGCCAGTTGGGCCACGTCTGTGATGTCAGTGCTCTCGTCAATTGCCACGGAAAATGCAATAAATGACTTGACTCTCTGTTTCAATTGACTGTCTAAATCTGCCGATAGTTCCGAAATCCTCTCTGCTATAGTATTCCTCGTCAGGCTAATATTGGCAAAAGCTTGTCGCTTCTCGGGACATACAAGTTCAGCCGCCTTCATCATGCATCGTTTAACAAAGTCACCGTCGGAATACGGCTTCGATGCTAATGCTATTTCGCTAGCAATTAGGTAGCTGGCTTTTACCGCTGCTTCACTGACTTCTCGGCTCTGGATGAAAGTTGACTGCTGTTTCCTCAGACCCGCCAGCAATTCGTTAATCTTATCTCTTCTCAGTTGTCCTTGCAAGCCGTCATATTTTTCGCTGTGATGAGTCTCGTAGTGGCGTCGAATATTATATTCCTTCAATACCGAAACTTGTTGCAAACACACCAAGCACGAAGGTTTTCCGTGCATCTCTGTAAATAAATAGGACGTGGTCCATTTTTCTTTGAAAATTCTACACTCCTTATCTACTTTTCTCCGTTTGGATAACGACATTTTGGCTAATGAGGGTGTAGCGGAGAGGTAGAGACCAAGGTATTAACAACGTCGTAACAAGCAGCAGATGGCGCATTGATACCGTCTGCTGTTTTCAGTCTGTCTCAGTGATGCGGCTTGTCTTCTACTCTGATGGAAAGAGTGCGCCCCTTAGCGGATAATCCATGAATTGCAGCGAATTAAAAATATTAATTCCATGTCTTTTATGCATTTTTTCCACTTTCAAATTATCCTGCGGGCCTGATCGAACCTCCTTGGGGGCCGGTTCCGGCCCGCGGGCCGTATGTTTGACACCCCTGCTTTAGGCAGATAAAAGCGTGGTACGGGTTGAGACACGCTCGGTAATGTGAATCTGTAACACTGATAAAAGCACGTTTTCATTTATAATTTACACTATAGAATGACCTGCAAGCCAATCAGAATCTAGTTTTAAACAATACCGTGAGTTTCATGGAACGTCACAAACATATTAATAATAATAATACTCCCAATGAAAATCCAAAAGAAATCTCTCAGCATGTTGCCCAGTTATCAGAATCTGTATACATCAGCCCAGCCAACTTCCAATATGGATCTTTACTTAGACAATGTAGCAAACATGGCTAAGAAGATAGATCATGATTTCAGGGATTTTTGTGATGAGTTATCTGAAATTGAGATTAAAGACTGTATTAAAAGCCTTACGGACAATAGGTCCCCTGGAAATGATGGTTTAATAAGTGAGTTTTATAAAGCATTCAATGATACATTGATTCCTTTCATTCTTGCTATGTTTCAAGAATCAATAGAAAAAGGGGAGTTACCGGCTTCCTTAAAGCAAGGTGTAATTACTTTGATTCCCAAACCTAATAAGGATACTCTTTATATAGACAACTGGAGACCCTGTTGAATAATGATGGGAAATTATTTGCCCTTGTATTTGCTAAGAGGTTGAAACAAGGCTTGCATCATATAATTGATGAAGAACAATCTGGTTTTATGCATGGTCGACACATTAGTAATAACATCAGGTTGATCTTAGATATGATTGACTATAATGACCTCATCCTTGATGATAGTTTTCTTATGTTTGTTGATTTTTATAAAGCTTTTGACACTGTAGAACATGAGTTTATGTTCAAAGCAATATGTTTTTGGGGGTTTGGTGACTATTTTTTGAAAGCAGTCCAAACTTTATATAGTGGTTGTACTAGCTCTGTAAAAGTAGCTCACGGGACATCCCAAATATTTGATATTGGCCGTGGCATTAGGCAGGGCTGCCCAATTAGTCCATTTGTATTTTTATTGGTTACTCAAATTATGGCCTTTCATATCAAGAAAGGGAATTTAAGGTGTTTCAACACAAGGCAAGGAATTTAAACTGTCAACTGGCTGATGATACCACCATATTTTTAAGAGACAGGAATGAGGTTTCTAAAGCAGTTTCCTGTATTGAAGACTTTTCCGTAGTTTCAGGTTTGAAAATTAATATCAATAAGTCAGTCTTATTTCCACTCAAGGATTGTGTTTTACGGGAAGTATATGGTATCCCAATGAAAGATAAGGTTACTTATCTTGAAATTGTTATATCCAAGGATGAAAAACAAAGGAGTGAATTGAACTTCAACCCCATTATTGAGAAAACAAAGAAGAAATTGAACCTCTGGTTGATGAGTTTTGATTTGATGAATATTTCGTTATACGGTCGGGTTTTATTATCCAAAGCTGAAGGGTTATCCAGATCGCTTTATGTCTCGTTATCCACTTGACTTACCCCCTAAAATTGTAAAGGACTTAGATAAAGTTCTTTAATTTTTTGGGGAGGAACAAGCCTCACTATCTACGAAAATATATTCTCACTAATACCCAAGAACAAGGAGGTTTTAGATTTCAATACTCTAAATAATACTTTTAAAATAAATTGTAACTGGTTTGAGAATAAAATTATTTTGGTTAGTCAGTTACTGAATCAGGATGGATATCTACTCTCATATGGGGAATTCCAAGGGGGGTTGTCACTTTTAAATTCCTCTGTGGTTGATGTTAGTAACATAGATTTACATGAAAATATATTCATTGGCAATATTAACATCAAAGATAAATGTAGTAATAAACAGATTAGGAATATTGTTTGTGATACTTCAATTCCCTCAGCAAGATTATTTTGGTCAGATATCTATGGTGATATACAATGGGGGAAAACATGGAAAATTGCTTACAAATATTGTATCAGTAAAAAAGTAAAGGAAGTTTCCTTTAAAATGTTACATAGAATTTATCCTGTGAAACAACATGTTTTGGAAAGATTCAAGCTGTCACGACTGTCGTATGAATAATTAGACCACGGCGTGAGTAGAGTTCCACATTTTAATAATAGTGAAACTTCCAAAAACAACAAAGATATAACGATCGTGAAACACGTAGCGCACATAGGCACTCACACAAAACAATATCCCACATCGCAGGTGGGAAAAAGGACACACTAAGTATGATCCCCAATTAGAGGTAACGATTATCAGCTGCCTCCAATTGGGAACCATACACACACACCAACATAGAAATATAATACCTAGAAACCCCCCCTAGTCACGCCCTGACCTGAAACACCATAGAGAACCCCGAGGGCTCTCTATGGTCAGGGCGTTCAGGGCCTGCAAAATCTGAAACTAGATGGGGAGGGTTAGGGTGGGCAACTAGCGTCGGTGGCGGCTCCGGTGCCGGACGTAGCACCTGCTCAGACCATGGAGCCGGGCTGGACGCCGTCCCTGGACTGGGCACCGGCGCAGAGGAAGGCTCCGGCCATAGAGCGGGACTGGACGCTGTGCCTGGACTGAGCACCGGCGCAGAGGAAGGCTCCGGCCGTGGACCGTCACTGGAGTCTCTGGAACGTCGCTGGACAGTCTCCGGACCGTGGACCGTCGCTGGACAGTCTCCGGACCGTCGCTGGACAGTCTCCGGACCGTCGCTGGACCGTCTCCGGACCGTCGCTGGAGAGTCTCCGGACCGTCGCTGGACAGTCTCCGGACCGTCGCTGGACAGTCTCCGGACCGTCGCTGGACAGTCTCCGGACCGTCGCTGGACAGTCTCCCCCGGACCGTCGCTGGACAGTCTCCCCCGGACCGTCGCTGGACAGTCTCCCCCGGACCGTCGCTGGACAGTCTCCCCCGGACCGTCGCTGGACCGTCTCCGGACCGTCGCTGGACAGTCTCCGGACCGTGGACTGTCGCTGGAGGCTCTGGACTGTGAGCCGGTACAGGACGTACCGGACTGGGAAGGCGCACTGGAGGCGTGGAGCCGGCACAGGTTGCACCGGACTGATGACACACTCTTCAGTGCGAGTGCGGGGAGCCGGCACAGTACGTACCGGGCTGGGGAGGCGCACTGGAGGCCTGGTGCGTGGAGCCGGCACAGGTTGCACCGGACTGATGACACACTCTTCAGTGCGAGTGCGGGGAGCCGGCACAGTACGTACCGGGCTGGGGAGGCGCACTGGAGGCCTGGTGCGTGGAGCCGGCACAGGTTGCACCGGACTGGTGACGCTCCTCAAAACGCCTGCGCTGCAGCATACTCCTAGCCAATATCCCTCAAACTGCTCCATCGACTCCCAGACGGTCTCTGGTTCTCTCCTCGGCCGACCGCCCCTTGTGTCTGTCCCCCCCCCCAAAAAAAACTTGGTTGCCCTTGAGCTGTTTGTGGCCGCGGACCCCGGCGTCGTCGCTGTCCTCCTTTACTCCTCGGCGACTCCCGCCAAGGAAGGGTCTCGCATCCACCTAGTATCTCTTCCCATGTCCAACTCTCCTTCACCTCCTGGGCACGCTGCTTGGTCCTGTAATGGTGGGATATTCTGTCACGACTGTCGTATGAATAAATAGTCCAAGGTGCAGCGTGAGTAGAGTTCCACATTTTAATAATAGTGAAATTTCCAAAAGCAACAAAGATATAACGATCGTGAAACACGTAGCGCACATAGGCACTCACACAAAACAATATCCCACATTGCAGGTGGGAAAAAGGACACACTAAGTATGATCCCCAATTAGAGGTAACGATTATCAGCTGCCTCCAATTGGGAACCATACACACACACACACAGAAATATAATACCTAGAAACCCCCCTAGTCACGCCCTGACCAAAAACACCATAGAGAACCCCGAGGACTCTCTATGGTCAGGGCTTGACACAAGCTGAATATTGAATATAACTGATTTCTGTGGAATGGAGAAGGAGACCATTTTGCATTTGCTTTTTACCTGTATTTATAGCAGAATGTTTGGATTGACATACAGAATTTTGCTACAAAAAAAATAGGACCGGTTGTACTACACTGCTCAAAAAATTAAAGGGAACACTTAAACAACACAATGTAACTCCAAGTCAATCACACTTCTGTGAAATCAAACTGTCCACTTAGGAAGCAACACTGATTGACAATACATTTCACACAATAGACAACAGGTGGAAATTATAGGCAATTAGCAAGACACCCCCAATAAAGGAGTGGTTCTGCAGGTGGTGACCACAGACCACTTCTCAGTTCCTATGCTTCCTGGCTGATGTTTTGGTCACTTTTGAATGCTGGCGGTGCTTTCACTCTAGTGGTAGCATGAGACGGAGTCTACAACCCACACAAGTGGCTCAGGTAGTGCAGCTCATCCAGGATGGCACATCAATGCGAGCTGTGGCAAGAAGGTTTGCTGTGTCTGTCCAGCGTAGTGTCCAGAGCATGGAGGCGCTACCAGGAGACAGGCCAGTACATCAGGAGACGTGGAGGAGGCCGTAGGAGGGCAACAACCCAGCAGCAGGACCGCTACCTCCGCCTTTGTGCAAGGAGGAGCACTGCCAGAGCCCTGCAAAATGACCTCCAGCAGGCCACAAATGTGCATGTGTCTGCTCAAACGGTCAGAAACAGACTCCATGAGGGCCCGACGTCCACAGGTGGGGGTTGTGCTTACAGCCCAACACCGTGCAGGACGTTTGGCATTTGCCAGAGAACACCAAGATTGGCAAATTCGCCACTGGCGCCCTGTGCTCTTCACAGATGAAAGCAGGTTCACACTGAGCACGTGACAGACATGACAGAGTCTGGAGACGCCGTGGAGAACGTTCTGCTGCCTGCAACATCCTCCAGCATGACCGGTTTGGCGGTCATGGTGTGGGGTGGCATTTCTTTGGGGGGCCGCACAGCCCTCCATGTGCTCGCCAGAGGTAGCCTGACTGCCATTAGCTACCAAGATGAGATCCTCAGACCCCTTGTGAGACCATATGCTGGTGCGGTTGGCCCTGGGTTCCTCCTAATGCAAGACAATGCTAGACCTCATGTGGCTGGAGTGTGTCAGCAGTTCCTGCAAGAGGAAGGCATTGATGCTATGGACTGGCCCGCCCGTTCCCCAGACCTGAATCCAATTGAGCACATCTGGGACATCATGTCTCGCTCCATCCACCAACGCCACGTTGCACCACAGACTGTCCAGGAGTTGGCGGATGCTTTAGTCCAGGTCTGGGAGGAGATCCCTCAGGAGACCATCCGCCACCTCATCAGGAGCATGCCCAGGCGTTGTAGGGAGGTCATACAGGCACGTGGAGGCCACACACACTATTGAGCCTCATTTTGACTTGTTTTAAGGACATTACATCAAAGTTGGATCAGCCTGTAGTGTGGTTTTCCACTTCAAATTTGAGTGTGACTCCAAATCCAGACCTCCATGGGTTGATAAATTTGATTTCCATTGATCATTTTTGTGTGATTTTGTTGTCAGCACATTCAACTATGTAAAGAAAAAAGTATTTAATAAGAATATTTCATTCATTCAGGATGTTATTCACATCTAGGATGTGTTATTTTAGTGTTCCCTTTATTTTTTTGAGCAGTGTATTTAATGGTTTTGATATAATGATTTATTTCAGAAATTCTGACATAGATAAAGATGTAGTATATTTAATTCAACTGCTAATAATACTAGATACATTTCATATTCACAAATGCAAATGGTCTAATACAAAACCTAACTTTTTTCACTTTATAAATGAGTTTAAACAATATGGCACTACTTGAACTAAAATGAAAAACAAAAAGGCAATTCAAACTTGTTGTATTATTAATGAATATGATTTGTTTGTTTAGGATTCCTGGCAATGTAAATAGTTTGTTTGCATTTGACTATTCCTCTTTTTGTTTGATATTTGTTTTTTAAAAAATCATGAAGAAAAAAAGAGTGCCCTGTAAAAGTTCCCTGAAGTCATTGAACAACTACCAGAGAGAACCTTCTCTACATAAAAATAATGCTTTATTGTCAATCAGCAATTACTTACCTAGATAAGGCCTCAACAAGGCCCCAGTTAATGGTTGAAAATAACTTATTTCAGTGCCAATGAGTTACACTGAGTGTATAAAATATTAAGATCACCTGCTCTTTCCATGACATATACTGACCAGGTGAATCCAGGTTAAAGCTATAATCCCTTATGGATGTCACTAGTTAAATCCACTTAAATCAGTGTAGATAAAGAGGAGACATGTTGAAAAAAATATTGTAAGGCTTGAGACAATTGAGACATGGATTGAGTATGTGTGAGGGTGTATGGGCAAGACAAAATATTTACGTGCTTTTCAACGGTATGGTAGTAGGTGCCAGGGGTACCAGTTTGTGTCAACTGCAATGCTGCTGGGTTTTTTACGCT
Organism: Salvelinus namaycush; assembly: GCF_016432855.1. Taxonomy (NCBI): domain Eukaryota; kingdom Metazoa; phylum Chordata; class Actinopteri; order Salmoniformes; family Salmonidae; genus Salvelinus; species Salvelinus namaycush. The sequence continues at coordinate 6,630,114 of NC_052326.1, forward strand.
CAACAGTTTCCCGTGTGTATCAAGAATGGTCCACCACTCAAAAGACATATAGCCAACTTGACACAACTGTGGGTCAAGTTGGAGTCAACATGGGCCAGCATCACTGTGAAAGTTTTGTACACTCAGTACATTAATAGTATTGGTACCGTGTTCTTGCCGTAACCTGTAAAGCTGGAGCAGACTACGAGGCAGGGGGAGGTGTAGGTGATGCCGTTGTCTGAACACACAGGGTCCCACTCCCCAGCCAAGCAGGAGCAGTCTCTGTTACACTCTGACAACAGGCTGCCATCGTACACCAGGGGACCTGGGGGACAGAAAATGGCTGGTAATAATGATGTTTAAATAATTGTTGCTGAACTATCATTGACATATGCACAGTGACAAAACAGCTAGGAATCCTGGCTCAGTAACAACCATACTGTATATTTCCACAAGAGGGAGCCCCGGCACAAGCCCATGTGTGTTTTGGTCTAACTCTCCCTCATATTCCACTGATCAAAACTTGTTTTTATCAACCCACCTACCAACCAACCAATCAGATGTCATATTTACCCGTTGTAGGACACGGTCAGACCAGCCACCTTAACGTTGTCACACTTAGTGCCAGACTGCAGAAGGAGGAGGAGGTAGGCCATGAAGGAGGTGACGAAAGACAGCTGGGCTCCAGACACAACACCAAGCTTATACCTCTTCATCAGTAGACCTCCCAGGAATATCCCCACCGCACCCACAGGCAGGTTCAACTCACCTGGAAAAGTTATACTCACACATCTATAGTGCTACCAGTGTGCTGGATTTTCATTTCCACTCATGTTCAACAAACCTACAGGGGATGGGAGAGAACAAAAAAAAGTGTTTTTAAGGCCATTCAACATCAATACTGACAGGAGGGAACATTTCAGTTGGAGCATGTCCAGGTTTCTATGGCTTCGTTGAGACAGGCAGCCCAATTCAGTAATTTGTCTTTTGACCAATCAGATATGCTCTGAAAAAGAGCTGATGCGAAAATAACTAATGTGATTGGTCAAAAGACCAATTAGTGGAAAAAATATCATAATTTGGCTTCCTGTCTGAACGCATCCCTTGTCTCTCTGTCTCTGACCCAAACTTCAGTCCTTGCATCGTTTACAGAGGGCTGAAAAGGATTAGGATCAAGAATCGTTACCCCCTACCTGATGTCCGCCGCCTTGGAGTTGGCCCTAAGAGCCCATTTCTTCACCAAACTGGACCTCCGCAGCACTTAAAATCTAGTGAGAATCAGGGAGGGAGGTGAGTGGAAAACTGACTTTAACACCCCTAGTGGTCACTGAGTATTTAGTCATGACCTTCGGAATATTGAACTCACTGGCAGTCTTTCAGGCATTGATCAATCACACTCTTAGGGATATGTTGAATCGGTTCGTCTTTGTTTACCTCGACGACATCCTGATGATCTCCTATAACCCGTTGGGGTTAGGGTTGGGTTAGGTTAGTGTTTAGGGTTAGGTTTTGAATATAATTGTGTTTCGTGTCAGCTAGTTTGTGTTTCGGTGCACAGGCCTATCTCCTGTTTATCCCTCCTTCTGATGATCTGTTATATTAGGTGTAGTACTTAAAGAGGCCCGTAGGTGTCCTCCTAAGATCATAAAATAAACTGAAATAAGTTCTAAAATGCCTCTTTTTCTGGGTGACAGTGCAGGAGCTGATGTGGTGAGAGATTCATTCAACCATAGTGCTGTTAAATATGAACTTAAAAGCAATATTGTGCATTTAGTTGGTTTTATTGTTTTATTCTGTTAAAAGAAAGGAAAAACCTAAAAAAAAAAAAAAAAAGGGTTAGGTTAGGGTTTAAGGAATCCACAAGGTTGATCTGATGCCTTCTAGCTAATGCAGAGACCGGGGGGAGGGTTGCACTCCGCTTGCCGAATGGGGAACTCGAGGGGTCCGGGCACAGATCCGTCCAGGTTGTAGAACGCTATAGTTGCCCACTTTAGTAGAGTTGGTTTTGGGGTGCGTTGGTTTTAGGTATCTTCATCCTTGGTCTTTCGTCCATTTTAAGACCAGGTAGGGGTTAGGGTTAGGGGTAAAGCGTTGGGGTTAGGATAAGGGTGGGGTTAAGGTTAGGGGAGTCCTTCTATTGGTCAAGATGTCAACGGTGGTGAAAACCGGCCACCATAGAGGAAACTGTTCCCGGAGCCGTCCTCCACTGCTGGTTGGCCAGGTGTTAGAGTTAGGGGTTAGGTTGTTGTTCGGTGGAGCAAACAAAGAGACAGATACGCACGCAGGAAGGCAGGAAAGAGAAGCTATGAACAGCAGGCAAAGACATGACTGTGGGCTTTGTTCCAAGCGGAATATCGTGCGGATAGACCGACATTTCAAGTCTGTCCATGCACTTAAGTCTGATAGTACAGAATGGAAGCGTGCTATGCAATCTAGCCGGCGTTCAACTGAGAGACAGCAGCCCGAATCAGTGCAGTATATGCAGCCTAACACCGGTGTTGTACCGCGGCTGGAGCCCTGGGAGAACCCTGGGTTTTTGCAGTGTGTTGAAAGTGAGTTGTCCTTGCAGCAGCAGCTGGTGGATGAGGGTGAGCAGTCCGCGGTGGTGAATCAGCAACTGGGGGACGAGAGTGAGCAGGCGGCGGTGCAGCCAACCATTCAGATCGGTGTTGAACCATGCTCGGAACCGAGGGAGCAAGGCTGCGTCTGGGCGACTTCCACGGAGAGCGAGAGTGATGAAAGCGGCGGTGTGGCCTCCAGAATTGAAGGTTGGAGTAATGGAATTTTGACGGAATATGAACACTTTGCTATGGGTAAAAACCCTTCAGTTAAACGAATTGACAATAGTCGCACCAGTCTATCCCGAGTACGGTAATTCCTCCGCCATATGTCAGAGGGCAAGGCCGATGAAGGACTGTGTTCTCTGGATAACTACAGACGTGTGTCTGAGTGTTATGGCCAATGTGAAGACCGTGGTTTGGCGCCATCCACGTTAAAAATGTACCGAGCCGATTTTTGAAGTTTCCTGAATTATCTTATTCTGTTTCCCGGCCGAATAGTCTGCAGGCTAAAGCCAGTGGAATTCGAAAGGTGTTACTCTGCTTGGCAAAGATGGACAGGGATTCGCGGCAGAGCCGGGCAACGCACAGGGCAAAATTTCGCAAACGCTCCAGGGACGAGGTGCTCAGCCCTGCGGAGTTAAGCCGGTTTGTCGAGCTAAGTAATCAAGCTATTCCTTCCGTTCAGTAAGCTGGAGGTCCGAGCCACCTGCACTGACAGACGTATGTTTGCGGCTCTCATGGCCAGCCGGTTGGCCATATTTAATGGCACTCGACGATCCCCAGTCACCATGTTCAGTGAGAGGGAGTTTACTGAAGTAGCCCCGGAAAGTTGGGGTTATCAGATGTGCGTTTCAAGCCACAAAACGAACTGTAGCTTCGGTGAGTGCAGAATTGTTCTATCTGAGGAGGAATACACTTGGCTTAAACGATTCCATCAGATCAGGCCTCATCTGAGTGGAATCACCTCAGACACAGAACTCCTTTTTTTCACGTCCTGCGGTCAACCGTACGCCAATCTCTGTGAGTATGTGGGCCAGATATTTGCAGAGTTCGGCATTGGAAGTAAAGTGACCTTCGGTACAATTCGACGAAGCGTTGCTACATTGAACTTTAATCAAGGCTCGGTTACAGACTGGGGAACTGTGGCTGACCATATGTGCCATTCTCTGGAAACGCAGGCACGGTACTACCGGTACCATAATTTGCCTCGTAACACCAGCCGGGCGCGGTCACTAATTGAGGGACAAGTCAATCCATGATTCACTGATAAATAAAGAACATTTATTTGAAATTCACCCTTGTCTTTGTGTGTCATTTGGTCACGGTTGAGAATGTATGGAGGCCTGGGGTCTGAATGACCAGGGTGTTATGGGGTACCAGGTGCACCGAGCTGAAGTGACAGGCCGAGATAGAGGGTGGGCAGGCAGGGTAGAGAGAGTAAGCCCAGAGGCATGGAGATATGGAGCTCCCTTGGTAACCAGTTCTTTTTTTTTTTTATATTATTCTTTTTTTTAATAATGTTTATTATTTTCCAATAAAAATAAAGTAAAAAAGACAGCAATACAATGACATTCATTGTACTGTTGAATGGGATGGCCAATTTAGAGGACAAAACAAAAGTTAACTCAATACACAAAATAAAGCAAAATCCTATTAGGTGGTACATGTATAAGAAGACAGCATATAGTCATTATAAGTCAAAAATAAATATTGAGTGGAGTACAGCACAGAGTAGCAGCAGATCGTCAGCCCAGTTATGAAGCGGGACTAGACCATTTATCCAGTATCGGCTGCCATATTTTGTAAAACACTGGACTTCTATTGGAGGTGTTGTATCGAATCTTTTCCATATGTATT